>NC_084766.1:19312500-19937500 GCF_028858725.1 Colius striatus
AGTTACGCATAGTTGCTGGGAAGTGCAAGTCACAGTTGTCATTTGGACATTGTGAAATGTCAATGAGCCTGAACTGTAAGAAGAGGGTCCTTTATATTTCTGCTTTCTGTTTCCATAATCACAATATATTATGAAACACAAAGTAACACAATTCTATTTTGCTGAATACTGACTCTCACTAGAACTCCTAATCATAGAATCATGGAATCGTTTCAGCTGGAAGAGACCTTTAAGATTGAGTCCAGCCTTTGTCCCAGCCCTATCAACCACTAAACCATTTCCCCAAGTGCAACATCCAGCCATTTCTTAAACATATCCAGGGACAGCGTCTCTACAACCTCACTGTGCAGGCCTTTCCACTGCCTGACAACCCTTTCAGGAAAGAAATTCCTCCTAATATCCAGCCTGAACCTTTCCTCTTGTTCTATTGCTTGTCACTAGGGAGAACAGACTGACCCCCACCTCTCTCCAACTTCCCTTCAGGTAGTTGTAGAGAGCAATAAGGTCTCCCCTGAGCATTCTTTTCTCCAGACTGAACAGCTCCAGATCTCTCAGCTGTTCCTCATATGAGATGTGCTCCAAATCCTTTACTATCTTGGTAGCCCACCTCGGTATCCTCTCCAGCACCTCAATGTCCCTCTTGTAGAGAGGAGCCCAAAACTGGACACAATATTTGAGATATGGCCTCACCAAAGCTGGGTACAGGGGAATGATCACCTCCCTGTTCCTGATACAGGCCAGGATGCCATTGGCTTTCTTGGCCACCTGGACACACTGCTGGCTCATGTTCAGCTGGCTGTCAGTCAACACTCCCAGGTCTCTCTCTGCCTGGCAGCTTCCCAGCCACTCCTGCCCAAGCCTGTAGGACTACTGGGGGTTGTTGTGGCCCAAGTGCAGGACCCAGCACTTGGCCTTATTGAAACTCCTGACATTGGCCTTCGCCCAGCCATCCAGCCTATTTAGCTCTCTCTAGACAGCTTCCCTACCCTCAAGCATATTGACAGATTGGTATCATCTGCAAACTTACTAAGGGTGCGCTCTATCCCCTCATCCAGATGATGAATAAAGACATTAAACAGGAGTGGCCCCAGTACTGAGCCCTGGGGGACACCACTTGTGATCAGCTGCCAATTGGATTTAACTCCATTGATCACAACTCTTTGGACCCGGCCATCTAACCATTTTCTCACCCAGAAAGTGTCTGCCTATCCGAGCCAAGAACAGACAATTTCCATAAGAGAACGCTGTGGGAAACAGTGTAAAATGCCTTACTAAAGTCAAGGTAGAGAAGATACACAGCCTCTCCCTTTATCCCTTTATACGAGTGGGTCATTCTGTCATAGAAGGAGATCAGGTTTGTTAAACAGGACCTGTCCTTTGTAAACCCATGCTGACTGGGCCTGATCACCTGCTTGTACTGCATGTGCAGAACTTAGGATAATCTGCTCCATCAGCTTCCTGGGCACTGAAGTCAAAATGACAGGCCTGGAATTTCCCAGATCATCCTTCTGTCTCTTCTTATATATGGATTTTATATTGTCTGACTTCCAATCAGATGCGACCTCCCTAGTCAGCCAGGACTGCTGATAAATGATGGACTGTGGCTTGGTGAGCACCCCTGCCAGTTGCCTCAGCACTCCAAGATGTACCCCATCTGGCCCCATATATTTATACTCATCAGTGTGGAGCAGCAGGTCACTGACCACATCCTCCTGAACTGTAGGGTTTATGTTTTGCTCCTTGCCCCTGTCTCTTGGCTTGAGGGGCTGACTTTCCCCAGTGGAAATGCTCCTATTACTAAAGACTGAGGCAAAGAAGGCATTAAGCACCTCAGACTTATCCTTGTCTTTTAATACCAAATTTCCTTCTGGATCTAATAGGGGATGGAGGCTCTCCCTGGTCAGTGGTAAAGTCTACTTCCACCAGTTTCAGGCTAACCAAGAAATTAGTACCTACACTTTGAAAAATATTTCAAAACTACTTCCTTGAGAAATACTCAGTGATATCTATAGTGTAACTATATTAAAGTTTGTGGAGTAAATCTTACTGATGATTGGCTGCTTAAATAATATAAATATTGCCACTGGTTTCAGAGTCTGTTTTACTGAACTAATTTGGTCTCGCTTGGCTATATTTCAGGGAATTAAGTGATTAAATATATGCATGCATGGGTCCTATCTATGTCATATTATTTACTTTTTAGGAGCCTATAAAAATCCCTTTTCTTTTTTCTGCCTCTGTAACAGGAAGTACCAGAAGAATAGCAAGCTCTGAAATGCCATCTGGGAAATTTTAACTATAAACAATTGTGCATATTTTCCCTCAAATTGGAAAGAAGTTTATGTTGCTGTTAGTATTTCATTTAGAATCTGGAGTCTTATTGTTTTGTTTTAATAAACATTTGAGGGAGGGACCTTCCACAATTTTTTTTCCTTCCCTACAAAAAAACCAGAAACCTCCTGGAAGGCAAAGGACTGGAGAAAAAAAAAAGTGACATTTTCTGTTAAACTAACAAAGAATTTTAAAACTCACAGCATGGTTCTTCTACCTTTGTTTTGGCTGCCACATAGTCCTTCACAGCACTATGCCCAGGGATACGAGCTTGACATGAATATAATTCTCCCAGGAGCACTGAACCTCAAATTATGATGCCTCCTTGGTAGTATATTGTTTAGGGAGCTCTCATTTGTTAAGGTGCATTAAGTTAAATTTGTTGTGATGCACTGAAATGGAATGGATGCCTGGTAAGTCTAGACAGTGACAGTGCAAGTCTTTTACAAAGTAACAACCTCATTCCTTTTTTCTGTGAGTGTAAAGGGCTTTGTGTGCTGATGTAGCTAATCTGTGCATCAGGTTTACAAAGGCCATTGGGAACCTCATACACCCTAACATGGTACAGGAACAATCAACAAAGTTCCATGACTGCAGCTTTTTTATTGTTGTTATTTGTTTAGAAGGAGAAGAGCTTTAAATGCATCCAGAGAGCTGGGGTAGGTTTGCAAAATTGCCAGAAAGAGGGAAAAAAACATAAAGGTTCCCAGCTCTGCACACTGAATTCTGTATTGATTGTGTAGCACTGGCAGAGAAAAGTGGCAGTGTTCAGAAGCTGTGGCAGGATAAAAGGAGAAAACATGGCTTGACTGGGAGGTTAGTGATAGACACAGAACAGCAGGGGACAGATATTTGGATATATATTTTATTGCCCTTCTCCGTGTACAGATTAGCCATGTGCCAAGTTGAGGATCTTTAGACTTTAAACTAAAGGAGATTTTCTTATTTTTGAGCTGGAGCAATCAGGTTTCATCTTCTGTTCTTGCAACCACAATGTCTGTGCTTCTGTGGCCAACTGTGTATCTTTTATCACTTTCTTATATTGGTTTCAGCCCAGTGGAGATGAATGCAGACCAAAACCAGAGAGGCACAACTTCTGCAAAAAGCTTGGAACCCAGGATCCTGGCTCAGTTGCTGCTACATGCTGGAACTATGATGAAGCTTAGATCCCCGGCCAATCCTAAATCCAGGGTTGTATGGTTTTACCTCAGCTACCCTTTTAAAACAATAAATTCTTCTAAACTAGCCAGTCCCTGTAGCTGTGCTATCTGACTAATGTAGAGTCTCTTGTGCTTTCATCCCCAGCAGCCCTGAAGGACAGAACAGCAATATTATCTCCGTTTCCTTTCTGGGGAAACTGAGACATAGAATCAGAGAATCATAGAATCATAGAATGTTAGGATTGGAAGGGACCTTTAAAGATCAACTAGTTCAACTTCCTTGCAGAAGCAGGGTCACCTAGATCAGGTCGCATAGGAACATGTCCAGGTGGGTCTTGAAGACCTCCAAGGAAGGAGACTCCACACCCTCTCTGGGCAACCTGTGTCAGTGCTCTGTCACCTCACAGTAAAATAGGTTTTTCTTATAATTAAATGGAAATTTTTGTGTTCCAGATGAACTTTTGTATGTCTGTGCATGCTGGAAAGCAAGGAATCTGGGGTTCTGTGAACTTGCTAACACTTGATCACCCGGTGTTGTTTCTAAAAGAAGTAATACCTCTTGACTTTTAAATGCATGTACAATGATACCAGAATGCATGTACCAAGCTGAGAGAGTTTTAAAGTTTGAAATGAAACGGCGTGATGTGTAACTACAGTGAATAAGAGCTGCATGAACAAGCAGCTCTCTGACTCAGGAGGGCTCAGGGAGACTGCAGGGATCAACTATTGTAGCTTATTTCTGCCCATTTGCAGTGAATGTGCATTTAAACGACGTTATTGATAATCCAGATCAAACTTAGAATTATCTGAAAGCTCATACCATCAGCTGATGGTTTCTCTTTTCCTTTTCTTTTTCAAATGTGATTTGGTGCAACTAGGCAAGCTGAATAAACCACAGTTTCTTGTGATTGTCATAAATCTCACAGAAAGCTTTTTGCTTTTTGGTCCTGTGGAAATATCACTTCTGACTGCATGGATCCAAAAAGAAGCAGGAAAATAACTAAGAAGAAACTTGGATTTGTCCAAAATCTTCCCAAAACTGACCCTTTGTATGGGAATGGCAGCAGGCGCAGAATTGTGAGTGCTCAGCTTGTATGCCAGTCACCATCTGTAGTAGCAACTTAGTGAATTCAGGCAGAAAGTAGAGACAGACACATAAGGAAATCTTGAGAAGGTACCATGGTGTAGCATGCCTTGCCTTCTTGTGCCATCATCAAATAGAGCAGATCCCTGCAGATTATCTTGGAGCTGAAATGGGAAAAAAGAAAACAATAATGAGACATCAAAAAGTTACATGAGGAAGCCTGGCAGAAAACAGTCTACTCCTTACATTTTAACAATTTTAATTATTAGACATTGAGGATCAAAATTTCTCTTGGAAGCCTGTGGCATTGATTGCTGTTAAAGAGAACCTATTGGATTAGTTTGACCCCAGGCTGCTCCAGTGTGTCATTGCCAGTGCTCACTTGAAAGAAACAGACTGAAATTTGAAGATGAGAGGAAGATATCATTTGAGATAGTCCTGGGGAAGGGTACTGGAGCAGATGTCAGGAGATAAGGTTTCTATTCCCAGCTCTGCTATTCAGCTTCTTGACCTCACACAAACTTCTTTGGGACAAGGATTCCTGTTATGTGTTTATGCAATTCTTAATATTTCTGGGTTCCTATATCATTTGGCAATACTCTAGACTAATACATTCATATTTCAGTTTGACATTGTCCCTTCTAAGGCCAATTCCCAGCTCTTTTTGTTATAGTAACTTTCAGCTAAGAAAGTAGAGAAAAAAATTTAAACCAAAAAGTGACGATGCAGCTCCAAGAACAACTTACATGATATCATAAAAATATTAATCCTGCAATCAAAATGTAACAAAACAATCTTCTTGCTATCCCATATTACCAGAGCTTATTATAATAATAATTCAGTCATTTAAAAAAAAAATCCCAAACCTTTTGGACTCACATATTTCAACTCTTTGCCAGAAAGGAAGCTACAGAATTGTATCTGAAAAACAAAAAAAACCCACTACAATGATAGAAAATCTTTCTCTCTGTTTTTTTGTTTTTATTTTTGTTTTTTTTTTCATTCAGGGCCATAGAAAATTTGTGTAAAATTTACAGGGCCCTTTTCTGCTATGGTCAACAATTTTTAAGTGGTCACATATTATGGGATGCTTGGAATATCTTTTATGAATAAGTAGCATGTTATTTTCTATTTGCTGTGCTGTTTACTTGTACCAAACTGGATGAGAAAGAGACTATTGCAACGTAAAGCAGCACAAACTCAAATTGCAGCATCCTGTTATAGACTCAGAAAGAAATAATGGACCTGGACAAGGGCCTATCTTACCAAACAATTTTTCCATTTTCTAGAATATTTTTTCTTCTTTTTCTGGCTCTCATTTCTTGGTTCCTTGATCAGGAGTAAGTGCTGGCCCTACGTTTAGGCACTGTGTCCTAGATTCAGGGGGCAATGATTTCACCATAACACTCCTATGCAGAAGAGCAAAAGTCTGGCATCTTTTCATTAATATGAAAATAAAAGGAAATATTTGTAATACTCCCAGAAAATGCTGAGAAGCTGCAATGAAAGTAGGCATAATATACAGAGTATTATGACTGCTAAAGCAAAAGTAAGCAAAACCATGACAGCTTGTAATTTGAATAATCTGAATAATTCAGAATGTTTCGGCTTTATCATAACAATTATTTTAAACAGAAAACAACCTTTTTGAGCAGATGTGACATCTAGTTTGCTGCCACTGGAACACTGGACTAGGGCCATAAATGCCAATTTTTAAAATGAACTATTGCAAGATGATTTTTTTTCTATGTTCAAATATGGAATCAAAAATCAAGAGGATCTCATGTACAGGATTGTCATGTCTGACACTGATTTCCAGTAGGCAAGTCATCTAATGGACAAATTATTCATCAGTTCAGTAGGCAGTCATCGAATTGAACTATTCTCCCCTTTTTCCCTACAACAAAAGGCAGAAAATAACTACTGACAAGGATTTTCCTGTAAAACTGTCAGAAACTGACCAGAAGCCCAGAGCTGTGATTTAAGTGGGTCTTTACCTACTCAAAATGACACAGTGACTGTTCCAATTCACGTTACCAGAGAAACTGAGTTCAAGATTTTTTTATTCTAGCAAAGTCTAGAGACACGTGGATTTTATTTGCCCAGCAATTGTGAATACTAAATAAACTAAGTCACAATTTGTTGGTAAAGTATTTATGGATGGAAAAAAAGAGTGAAATTTGCAAAAACTATTATTCTTCTAGCAGAAATCCAGAGATAGTTTAGTTGGTATTTCCTAGCTTTTCTGTGATGCTTTAGGCCAGCAATTCCTAAACTGTGGTTTATGGACCAGTGGTGGTCCATACAACAATAATAATTGGATTTGTAGCTGGTTTCTGCAACTACATTACCTTTGTTTTATTTACAAGAAAAACTTGGATGGGAAGAGTGGGGCAGAGAGAAAATCTGAGGGTTCACAGTTGACAAAAATGTTGGATTTAGCTATATTGGAAAATATAACTTTTTATAAGACTATGGTATATTTGTTTCAATGGTTACATGTGTTGCAAAACATGTTTAGGAGTCAAGCATGTTGTGGGCTGAGCTGTTTTCTAGCCTCTGTAGGTCCTGCGGGTGCATTGTCTACATTGTGACACTAGTCACCCTGGAAAGCCTCAACTGCAGAAACCACAGATTGTGAAGAAATTGGGTCCAGTGTTTTTGGCATTGACTGGTGCACACTACGGGAGAAATAATAGGATGACACAATGTAGATGGCTAATTGTTCAAAACAAACAAACAAAAGATAAAGAATTGTATTTTGGCAAGTAATCTGTGGCAGATACATCACACAGACAAAGAGCTTATGCCCTGAAGCTTGGTCTGATTAGTGCAATCATTATCTCTCCCTAGTATGGCTAAAGATGTGATGGTCATAAATTGATCCAAGCCTTTCATTTAGTACTCAGCCACAGTTAATCCTACTCTATGATCTTCTGGGGCAGTAAGTTTTAACATGTCAGTTTCATGCTGTTCAGAAATCATTCCTTTTCTTGCTTCTAAAATTTCCTGCCCTTTAGTGTCAGCAATTGTCTTTATGTTTGGGAATAAAAGGGAGGATCAGTCTGATGAGAAGCAATTGGTTTCAAAATCCAAACCACTAATATTGAGAGGAGTGCGTCTGCTGATTAGCATCATTGCTGAAGATACAGAACATCTTCATGGCATTATTGGATAATAAAGCACTACCTAATAATAAAGCAAGATGCCTCTTGACTCTCACAAACTCTATCCATTGAGCTATGAATCTCTTTTGCTACTTGTTTTCTAGGAATCCATATTTAAGTTTATAAGACTTTGATCAAAGGGCCAATCCTATGCTTCAGAGGTGACATGCTGTCTTCTTAGAGTCTATATTTTTCCGTAGTGCTTCTATTAATGTAAAGGAAAATACATTCTTTAAGGACATTCTCCACCAATTTAGTTTTTCTGTTCATTAATGGGGATGGGGTTGGAAATATTATGTATTTTCAGTGGTACAGATCAGTGGTCTAATATATTGACCACATTTTTAACTAGAAAGACAAGTGGGAAAGAAGGCCATTACTTTGACAAGACTTTAGAAACTATTCAGCCTAGAAACCCCATTAAAATGGAATTACATTGTCTGAGAAGAACATGTACAACACCCCATCTCTGGTCACAGCTGTTAGCAATGACTGACCTTAACATTTTGGCACTACAAAATCCTAAGAACTGTGCTGAGCTGATTTTTCCAAATGCTCTTTATCAGCTTCTAGAAATGGTGCTGAAGGGGCAAAGTATATACTGCAGGCATGTGTACCATTTAACATATGAAGAAGGTCCCTTCTAACCCCTACCATTCTATGATTATAAGCATACTATTGTATGGCACAACTTTCCAGAGCTTAGCTGGTCTTGTCTCTTCTAGAAACCGGTATATGAAAAAATGGGATAATCATCATTACGTTAGGACTTTGTGTAGGTTTGCACATGCAAAGGAAGGGAAGAAAGGAAGGAGGGAAGGGAGAAAGGCAGGAAGGAAGTCAGTCCTTGCTCTAGGACTTCTCTTGAAAGTCCCTGCAGGAACGGAATTTATCCCTGTGACCTGTTATCTTTAAGTTACTCCATCATTACCTGTTGCCATCTATCACTTAGTTTTTAGGCAGTTGGAATCTGCAGGACCTATAAACATAAAATTAGACTGCATAATATTGATGTTATTTTGACTTCGGTATTTTACTGTATTATACTGCTAGATCCTTTTCAAGAATGACAGGTAAAATCAGTAACTTATGTTGTCAGTTTTCACATGTCTTTGAAATTGAAAGCCATCTCTGACGTTTGATCGAGTGCAGCAGATGAATGACAGTGTAAAACAGCTTAAGCCAGGAAATGAAGTACTAAGCTATGTCTCATTAAAAAGAAAAAAAAAAAAAAGAAGGAAAGGAATAGACACTGAATATATCCATCATAGACCAGGTCACCAGGTAAAGGGTTGGTGTCAGGAGTCAGACTGTTTTCAATGATGTCCAATGATAGGACAAGAGGCAAGGGTACCTAAGAAGTTCCAAAGAAACACAAGGAAAAACTTCACTGTGAGGATGAGGGAGCACTGGAACAGGCTGCCCAGGTGGGTTGTTGAGTCTCCTTCTCTGGGGACATTCAAAACCCACCTGGACGAGTTCCTTTGTGACCTATTCTAGCTGGTCCTGCTCTGATAGGGGAGTTGGACTGGATGATCTTTCAAGGTCCCTTCAATCCCTTAAGATTCTGTGATTCTGTGCCAAGAGCGGTAAAATTACAGACAACAGTACCTCTTTATTAAGATTCTCATTTATAATTTGTCTAATGGAATAATTTATGATTAAGATGTAAATTTAATGTTCAGTAGCAGAAATGTTTCTAAAGTTCAATGCAGAAATATTTCTATAAGGAATTCCTTTTTCTGAGTGCAGATAAATCATTTACATAAATTTGATTCTTGCTAGTAAGAATCAGTATGGGCAGGAAAAATGACAACTGTTTTCCTTTTGTCTAGCTTGCTGCTCAATTTAGTAGATCACAAAAGTTTTCACTTTCTCCACTTGTTCAGTGGAGTGATTCTTCCAGTCATCTCCTTTTACTTTTTTCTTTCAGTTGCTACTGGCATGTCAGCTGTTGCGAATGCTCTGGCCTCACTTATAACACATCGTAGATGTTTCCATTTTCACAGTAGAATAACTTTAGAAATAAAAGGTTGCTGAACTCAGACTGAACTACGAATCTGATTTAAATTCATTCCATTTAATTCCTGGTACTTTCCTAGGGCACTTATTTTCAAAGGCATTTAGACATCTGCTTTTAGGAGTTTCCAGCTGTTACATCCATATATGAAGACAGAAATTACATAGTTTTGTAATTGAATTATAGATTTGGGATAACCCAATTTTGCTTAAATTATGGATGAAGTTGCTGTCTTGTCAGCTTTGACTTTAATCTTTCAGAGGTATTTCATGGCTTGAGTGTTACTGCCAGGGCATGTAAACTGACTTGCCTCTTTCTCCTCTTCATTCCCTCTTTCCCTCACCAAACAATTCGGGAAGCCTATGTGTCCAAAAGTTATTTAAAATGGCTAAGTGTCCACAAAAAGCTCAACATATTTTCAAAATGGTTTTGGTAAAAAATTGCCCAAAGATCCCCATTTTTTTGCAGTCACAAGAACTAGCATTTGTTCCTCCCATTATTTGGTTTAAAGAAAGCTGGAGAAAAGAAACAGAAGACAATTACTAAAAGTTGTACAGAAATGCGGAGGATCCAGGGAATCGAGGAGATAATACTGGCCAATAATTTAGGCAACGATCTAGATATACCAGCTATTTAGCTTTTGTAGAGATTCCTCACATGACTGAATTGCAAACTGATATCTGGTCACGCAAGCTAATGTTTCAAAGACAGAGTACTGTCGGCTACATAATTTCTTTGTGCACCAATGGATATGGAAGTGGACATATTTTAATCCCATTAGTTGATTGTCTAAGCTTGGAACAAACTCACGTGCTTTCTGATCCTGCCAGGTATATTAAAATGTTTTAAAATGTAATAACACATTTTATTAGTGATTTGACTAATCTAATAACTTCATCAGTATCTTTTGGCCACAGTTAACGACCTCTTCTGATGTATAACATCTCTATCAGTAGAGTGACAGTACTAAGGAGAATCAGAGGGAAAAAGCCATGATTTGGATCCCAGGTGCCCGTGGAAGTCTTCTTTTCTGTTATAAAGCATCTCAATCCCATTTATCTTCTGAAATGAGGTATAGTCTCACTTTCAATGTACATTTGGATTGGTGAGTCTTTGATAAGGCTATTATAGGATCAGCACATGAATACTGTTTCACTGGTATGGTCTTTTGCAAGCATTTTTCAGTGGTGAACCTTCAGTGCAAAAGTTGCCAGGACCATACATAACCGTCTTTTATCCAGAGAGAAAGCTGTGAAGACAGTTCAGAAGACCATAATAGGAAACTACTGACTGGATACCCTTCATGTATCTTTAAGTAAACATGCCAGATATAGGAAGGAGCATTTTTTAAGCATTTGCAGCCAATGTATTATATCAGTGGTCTGCAGCTTGTGCTGAATCTCTATTTTGTAGAATGTTTGTGGGTCTGGTACTGATCAGTTATGCCTTTAAGTGGGTAAGCCTAGGCAATATGAAAAAATTCTTACACCATAAAGGATAAGGCAGGATGTCTTCAAGAGAACATTTAGCAAAACATTATAAGAAACTGTCAGTGTCTTTTCAAGATTCCTTACACTTACCTGTTATCCACTTTTGAGTGAGGGAGGCAGAAAAGAATGAAGAAATAAAGATCATTCTGATATGCTTAAGGACTGTAAGTCATGTTGCTTTGAATATTTGAATTATTTGGGAATCTGAAACTGTACATTGCAGATTAGATGGTAGAGTTTGAGTGTATGTGGAATACAATACAAAACCTCATATGAATTTGAGGTTATAGGTTCAAATTTCAGTCTGAAATGCTCTTCTGCCTGCTGAAAAGGCTGTCCAAAGTAACAAAAATGTAAAACAGTGCATTGAATTTGTGACTTCAAGTTTTCCTCCACTTTACTGTAATTTGTGGTATTTTAATATGCACAAAAACAACAGAGTGCTTACTCTGTGCTTCTGTCTTTGCCTGCCTGAAAATTTATTGGATTTTCATCGGAGTTCTGAGAGCAGTACTTTCAAAGTCCATAACATTTATAGGCAGGATGAATGCTATTCTTTATGGTTTACATTGTACTTCTTTTAGTATATTTCTGAAGGGTTCAGCTTTGAAAAATAAACTGAGGAGAACTAGCCTATTGCATATGAAAGCCAAATGCAAAGCTTGAAACTGCTCTTCCCATTCTTATGTATATCAAAATTAACTCACTGGAGCTACATGATGGTGGCAAGTTTGCTTCTAGGAGTTAGAGTTGGGAGAGTAACAGAAGAAATAGATGCTTCTACTCTTCCTAATCATTGTATTAGTGAATTACAGGGGTGGTTATTTTGCTTTCAAGAATATAAAAATACAGAGCAAGTATGAGGTACACATTACTTTTCTCAGTCATCCCAGTTTCCAGTCATCAGGAGTTTAGGGTTCTTCTGAGTGAAAGATTGCACCCTGACATGTTTATTGCCTGACATGTGATCTGTCTTATATTAATGTGTATGTATTTTTTCACACTCAGTAGTGCTCCTTCCCTCTACATGTATATTTCACTACTGAATTATGGATGTCCTTAAATATGGACATAAGTAAGTCCACAAAAGACTTATAATTCAAATCCACAAAATATTTATATTTTAATTAATAATTGTATGCTATAAAACAATATTAATCCCATGTTTGTCTTCCTCATATTATTTATAATTATACAGACTTCTAATCTATCTCTCCTCAGTCATAACTTTTCCAACCTGAGAAGTCCTAATTCATTTATTCTATTATCCCATGGAAGTTGTGTGATACTTCTCATTATCCTTGTCAACCTCTCTGTGCCTATGATTGGTGATCTCTAATCCCTTTGTGATCATCCATCATTGGCATGTCTTACAGAATCCTCAAAAAGAGCATAGAAAGTGATTTGAAGGACTTAAAATTTTTTTCATTAACTAGACAATGGATTAATAGTAGTAAAATGGACACTCATATTATCCTGACCTTTGTGTGAATGTAGCATGACTCTCTTGGGGTTTATAAGATGCTGTACTAAAAGAGACTTCACAGCTAATACTATGTCAAGTTTTAAAGATATGTAGGATAGAGAATTAATTTAGCCTATGTGCATATTTGCTGAAATTTTTGTGTTGCTAGCTGCTTGCTTCTGCTTCATGTTCATGGATTTTCTTTCTTATCCTAAAAAAAGAGATCTGTCCTGTTTAAACACATATGGTATTTCAAATATATTAAACTGCTTGGCTTTCAGCACTTTCAGAAGATATTATTTTCCTCGTTGTCTTTTATTGCCTGAATTCAGGCCTTGTTAATATTAAAACAAATATCTTGGCAACCAATGCAGTCTCCCTGATCCCTGTTTTTTTGTTAGCCACTGTTTGAAAACCTTGTTAGCTTAGTGCTGAGCACTCATTAAACTTTCAACTTACGCAAGCTGCCTCCCAGATCTGACACACTGTCTTTGCTACAGTGCATGTATGTGTGAGCATGTGTTTGTGTGCATGTGTTTGAATGTGTGACTTACTGACCTGTATGCAAGGCCAACAAAACTGTAAAAGAAACCCCCTCCACCCTACAAATCCAGAGTATAATTCCTCCCTTCCATCTGTGGTGTATAGAATCCAGCAGTGATCCCATACAGTGCTCCATTCTGCTCTCAAACAATGAGCTGCTGTTCAGTCCATATTATCATGTATTACCTTAGCTGTGGAAACTCATTACTAAGTTAATAAAATATTTTCCTTCCTTTCTGACAAATTTTTCACAACAAAAAGATGCATGTCTTTGCATTCAGAATGATCAATATCTCTGCTTATGTACGCAGGTGGTCACATGTTCTTTGTTTTATTTGTTTTTTTGTAGGGTTTTTTTTAGCAGGGCTGCCGGCAGCACAGTGGATGAGGGATATTCTGTTTTTCCAAAGGTCAGGCTTGGATATGCCAAAGATTGCCTGGCTTGCACATGTGGAAAAACACCGTCAAACAGCACAGCGGCTGTTTTTAATTGCTACGTGACATTTTAATGTTTTACTTTAATTACATATCCCTTCTCCTAACACTTGTCTGCTGTTCTTAAAAAAAAAAAGAAAGGAAAAAAGAGAAGCCTTAAGAGAGCAATAAAACAGAGACACTTCTGTACAATGTATCAGAACAAAAGAGAGAGCTTAAAATGCTTTCCTCCATCTCTATCCTCCATGATCCTATAACTGAACAGATTGCATTTTAGCAAAAGAAAGGCATCAGGAATTTCAGATATGTACACAGAGGTCCTCCATTTCAGAGTAAATCAGCAGTGATGGCAATGCTGCCACACTGATTTACACCAGCTGGTAATGTTACCCATCACTTTGATGGGATTGTACTGGCATACACCTGCTGAGGAGACAGGCTGTGAGATATCTAGAATATTAGTTCAGGCTTAGAGACTGATTCTGCTATATCTGTTATGAATTAGGAATTAATTCCATGAAATTAAAGGAGCTTGTAACAATATGAGAGTTAAATCGGGACCCTTCAATGTCTGCTAACTTGCTTGGCCTCATAATTTGTTCCACTTGCTATTCATCTCTCAATAGCTACTTGTACTGCAAAATATCAATATTTACACTGGGGTATGTTGCCTTTAAGCCTAACAGCTGATTGGTTTTTTGTGGTTTGTGCTTGAGCTGAGATTCAAGAAAATGAAGGCTTCTCTCTCCTTCTTCCTTACTCACCTCTTCCTTACTCACCTCTTCCTCATGGTTCAGATAGCTTCAGCTGCAAAAAGAAACAACCAGTTTTTGATGGATGATGTTAAGAATATTTTGGCAATAGTCTACGAAACACACAGAACTTGGTCTGTCCTTTCTAGAGTTACCACCTCCCCAAAATAATTCTAGTTCTAGCATTCCAGAGGCCATTTCACATCAGTGGCAGGAAGGTAGCAGATCAACAGCCCAGACTATGGTAAGACAGGCTATAAGGCCTGAGAATCAGTAAGGATTTCCTTTGATTGAAGACCAATCACCACAGCGTATGTCAAGACAGACCCAGATCCACAGCAGAACCTGGAAGCCTCAGCATCTGCATGCTTGTAGGCTCTAAGCAGCAATCGATGATTATTTGTAAAGTCTAGCTCTGGGCAGGGAATTGAAAACAAGTGCAATTCTGATGGTTCATGTCAGAGAATATTTCAACTCCTGTAGTTCTGTCAGTCTTCTTTTTCATCCCATTTCCTTTTGTGTATTGCCTTCCTTTTTCACTCTGCATCTTATATTTGGAGATATGAATCTCTGTAGAGTTGGGTCCCTCTCGCTGCCTATATGTGCAGAGCCTGGCACAGTAGAGTCTAAGCCTATTTAGGAATTCTAAGTAACACCTAAATGTTGCTACCAGTACCTTTGAGCTGTAAGCATGGGATGGCTGTAGTATAGGAAGTGGAAAGAACAGCAGCAAGAATACAAGTCTGACACAGATTCTTTTTCCTGAGTCTCTTTCTTGGCAGGCCACCAACTCCTGACCCCTACAAGGTGTGAGAATCTGTTTGCTTCAGACCAACTGAACTGGTTCATATGGTGGACATGGCTCTGATGTGGCTGCCTAGCATCAATATCTTATAACATTAGTCTTGTGCTTTGCCAGCATTACTCCAGATATGTGTGTTGGCTTACCTGCTTGTTAGAACACTGTAACCTGAGTTCTGAGGTCAGCTAAAGGAATTACTGTGTCAAAGGATGACACAGATCAATAAAAATACCATACTTGAAATGTTATTTCATAACCCTGATTAAGCCATTGTTCCAGAAAAGCATCGATGTGTCAGGAGGAGGCCAAATCTTACATTAATGAAATTCTCTGTGTGCTGACATGGCTGCATATTTAGCCACTACAATTTTTAACAGAGATATGCATTCAGATGAGTCTGATCTTGTATAGCTCTCTGGATATATCTTATTTTTGTGGAATTGGATAACTTAATTGTTTTTTTTTATATTTGTAAAAATGTCTTTGTTTATCTTCTGCAGCCAAATTTAATCTCTAGTTATTTTAAATAACATCCTGCTTTTGTGGGTGCAGAAAAATGTATAGCACAGCTTAACACCATTGAACTCTGATAGCTCAGAGCTCAAAAGCAAATTAATTAAGATTTTTTTTTGCATTTAATCTCATTTTTAAGTCTCTCAGAATTCAGTTTTAGGGTTATGAGTTCCTGATTCATGATTTTAGCATACTTGACTTGCCAGCAATAAAACTGGCTCTGAAATGGAATTTTAGTTCTGGGAAATAATTCTGAGTCTTCAGAAACTATTGTGTCAAACTAACAGGAAACTTTCAGAGATTGGGAATAAAATTGTTTATACAGAATATTTTAATTTGACTAAATCAGTAAGTTCTAACGAAAAATGCTTAGTTAGGTACTTCTGGTCAGTTCAACTTTGTGGTACTACTCTTGTCTTGAAATCCATCACTTTCTTTCTGAAACATCAGTCACTCTTGGAAAAAATTGCTTCTGTGGTAATCTTTCCACTTTTGCAAAATGCCGCTTTTCCTTCCTGTGGAACTTCCTGTCTGTAGAGGATAATAAAGATGATGCTTGCCTCACCAGCTGATATCACATTTCTGCCAGTGATACCTGATTGTAAATCAGTATGTTAGTTACCCTCACTATCTTGCTCTATTTATTATGATGGCAGAAACTATTCCATCACTTGTCATCAGCAGAAAGGAATTAGTTTTTACAGGGCTTCCACAAGTTACACTTTTTTTTTTTTCCAACTAAGAGAGAAAGGAAAATGAGGCAAGAGGAAAAAAGGGATAGGGCAGGAATTTCCTCTTTCCCGTGTTACTTATGTCATGAACAAAGCAGAAGCCATCATCACTGCACCTCAGATGCAAATATTTGTTGTCACAGAACAATGAATGTAGGGGGTGGCACCTGTGACACGTTATGGTACACCTTGAGTCACAGGAATGGGGCACACAGATCAAATACATGGGTACTGCTGAAAGTTTGGTCATGTAACAAACAATCTACATAGGTCGCCTCAGAGAAACTAAGATGGACACCTTCAGAAGAAGACTTTAGGGTGTTTGTTTGTATGCATGCAAATTAGGGTTCTTGTGTTTTATTTTTAGTGGTATAGAGAAGATTGCAGATTCTTTCTAACTCAAATGGAAAATTATCTTAGAACTCACAACATGGATTTTATTGCCTTTTATCCACATTAAGTGGAGGATCAGCAGGAAGACCTGCCAGGAGCCAGCAGCTCTTGCAAGGTGGTGGCTCTACTGGGAGACAGAGTCAATGTGACTGCAAGGGATTTAAATGGCCCACAGCAAGTGTGAGGGACCACGAGTGTGGTGCAAGTTAGCACAGGCAGTTCGAGAAGTGAGGGTGAGCAGGCAAGGTGAGATAGAAGTACTATCTAATGGAGAAGAGAATAATGGTAGCCATCCAGCTAAGAGCCAGAGCTTTGGCCTGTGTGTCCTCTGCTGGAACCCAGACTGAACTGCATGTGGCCACCGAGGTAACTGGATGTGAGAGGTGCCTTCTATCAAGGGTGGAAACAGGGAGCACTATTGTGTGAAGTGTGGGGAGGAGCTACTCTGTTGTGTCCAGGTGGGGAGGAGCTACTCTGCTTGGTGGCAGAGCTACATGAGGGGGTCAGTAAGCTGAGGAGTATTAGGAAGACTGAGTAAGAGATAGACTATAGGGATCCTACCCTCTTCGCAGGTCAATCAGGGGGGTAACTCAGGGGATTCCTCCCTCTCTTAGCCCAGCTGAATCCAGAGAGTCAAGGGATGGAGGGCAATGGCAGCAGGTCGTTGCCTGGCACAGCAGAGTGCCTTGTGGGACTGCTCCATCCTCCCAGGTGCCCCTACCTTTACAGACCAGGTTTGCAGCCCTGCAAGCAGAATTGAGCAGTCACCAGGATGAAGGCTCACCCCAGCTGGAGCAGTTGCCACCATTCAGGCAACCAGTGCACAACATCAAAGACAAAAAGACAGATCACTGTCATAGGGGACTCCCTTCTGAAGGGAACTGAAGGGCCAATATGCAGACCTGACCCACTTAGGGAAATCTACTGCCTCCCTGAGGCACGGGTCAAGGATGTGAGAAGACTCTCCACGCTGGTTCAGAATGCATTGTTGATTTTTCAGGTGGGTAGTGATGAAGTGTCAAGCAGGAGACTAAGGACTATTAAGGGAGACTTCAGGGTATTGGGATGCCTGGTTATGGGAGCACAGGCGGTGTTCTTATCTACCCCTTTGGTTATATGTAGGGATGAGAAAAGCATGTGGAAGGCAAAAGAGATTAATACCTGGCTCTAAGCCTGGTGTCACCAACAAAGTTTTGGGGTTTTTGAATGCAGGGCACTTTACAGGGCACAAGGGATAATTCAAAGAGACAGAATGCATCTATCACTGTCGTGGTTTAGGCCTATCAAGGAACAAAAGACCATGATTGACACTATCTCCCATAACATTCTAATCAGAAAGCTCAGGCAGTGTGGCTTGGATGAGTGGACAGTGAGGTGGATCGAGGGCTGGCTGAATGACAGAGCCCAGAGGGTGGTGATCAATGGCACAGAATCGAGATGGAGGCCTGTGGCCAGTGGAGTTCCACAGGGATCGGTTCTGGAGCCAGTCTGGTTCAACATCTTCATCAACACCCTGGATGATGGGACAGACTGTACCCATAGCAAGTTCACTGATGACACCACACTGGGAGGACTGGCTGATTCCCCAGAACGCTGTGCTGCCATTTAGCAGGATCTCAACCAGCTTGAGAGTTGAGCAGAGAGGAACCTCATGAGGTTCAACAAGGACAAGTGCAGAGTCTTGCATCTGGGAAGGAACAAGCCCATGTACCAGTACAGGCTGGAACTGACCTGCTGGAGAGCAGGTCTGCAGAGAGGGACCTGGGATTGCTGATAGATAATAAGCTAACCATGAGCCAGCAATGTGCCCTCGTGGCCCAGAAGGGTGTATTGTCCAGTGACAGGACCAGGGGCACATAAAAACAAGAGAAAACTTCTTTCTTGTGAAAGTGATGGAGCACTGGCATAGACTGCCCAGGGAAGCTGTGAAGTCTCCTTCAATGGAGGTTTTTCAAACCTATCTGGGCTCATTACTGTGTGATGTGATCGAGGTGAACCTGCTTTAGCATGGGGATTGGATTAGGTGATCTCTAGAGGTCCCTTCCAACCCCTACCATTCTGTGATTCAGGGATGAAGCCAGTTTTTACATCACATTCTCCTTTCCATCAGTCATCCAACTGATGGCAACGTAATTGCAGGCCATGGGGAGGATGGATGTTAGCTCAGTGACTCAGCCTGCATAACCATTTTTCAAACAATATTTAACTATTAGAAGCAGCTCTTGTCAAATCATTAGATGAACCCTGATGTCTTGTCTGACCTTTTCAGAACATTGCATTTTGGTAATTGTACTGTTGTTTCATGTTATTGAATAAGAAAATTATTGCTTGTAGTTCACAAAAATGTTATCATCTTGACTTTTTAATCTGCCACTTATATACTTCCTCGAGTGGTCTATGTTATGAATTGCATTTACTCACTCAGGCTGTTCAGTTTTTCTGAATATAATTTAACTTGCATTTCGAAGCACCTCAATACGGATTAAATCATCAGTTTTGTTTTGAAATTTGGAATGTTGAAGTTGTCTTTAGCTGAAAAGTTGCTGGCTAGAAACAGCAGGAATGAAGAGGTTTGCCACCTTGTTTCACTGTACCTGGAATTGCTGTCTTGATTACATGTCACTCATGGATTGGATTATGTGACACCTCCTGACCATCATTACATAACAAGGTCATAGAATTTCCATAACTCTGTCACCTTGAGGTTAAAACTAAGGTAAAAATATCTTATTTTTAGAGGTTGGTGTCAATTCCATTTAGAACTTTGATTTTCTGTGCTTATATATTACCAAATTATCAGCACAACTGTGAGGATATCCTCTCTTCTCCTTTAAAGATTCAGTGGTAAGTAAGTCAACAAGGCTTGGGAATGTTCCTGGCTGATTTCCCTACAGGGGAAGACACAGAGGAACATTCCAGCCATTATTTCATTTCTTCTTCAAAGTGCTAAAAAGTACTAAATCTTTGTGAAGTGCTGTTCACAGATGGAAATGTTAAGTATTGCTCTTCTGGACATCTATGACAAGCATCATGTTTTGTCTCTCCTTTTCATGTTCTTTCTAATGTCATTTTAAGAGGCCACTATTGGGAGAACCTCCTTTTTTTGCCTTTAGTTAATAATGTTTAAAGTTGTGACTTTTGTGGATGTGATGCTGTATTCTCCTGGATCAGCTGGATGACTGATTTTCTAGCTTCCACCAGACTGTTCAATAGTAGGAGGAAGTTAGAAAATGTCGTTGTCTGAATCTGACTCTCAAGACCATGTTATTGGCCACAGGATTCTCAATAAGGGGCACTTGCTGCTTGATAGTTCGCAAGTAACTGACGACTGATGACCACTGTTAACGTTTAGTTATCTATGTTAATAGCATTTAGTGTTACACCAGTGAACCAGTGTGCAGTATTCTACAGAACAAAAAGATTCAGCTCCAAGAGCTAAAAATCTTTGACTATTCCTGCCTCTAGTCAAAGGTACGAATGCAACTTGTGTGAAGACAGGTAAGTTAGCTTTCAGCTAGTTTGTTATTTGTGTACCTCCTCATGCAGTAGCTAGAGCATAGGGAGAGCCAGTGACATCTCCAAGGTTATTTAAAGCCATAGAGCCTAGGAAAAAACTCCTCCAAACTCTCTTCTCTGTAATGCTCAGTCTACCAGGCTGTATACCTACTTCTGCTAATTCAACTAGGGTCAGATGCTTCAGTAATAAACACATAAGCCTAACTACATTTGGTTTATAATACAGCTTTTGGCAGACATATTTCCTCTATTCGAAGAGTAGAAAATCCTGACAGGTATACACCATTAGTGTCAGGGGAGTTGTTGATCTCAATTAACAGGCTTTTAGCATAATGATTTCCTGATAATTGGCCTATATCTGGAGGTGATAGTACATACTAATATTCACCAGAAGCAAAGGGAGTGATGGATATCCTGGACCTTCTATCAGTCAGTAATATCCTCTCTGTTTCATGTGTCAGAAGAAGACAAAGGCTTGGTCTTCCATGGGATTTCTCAAATGGCAGAGGGAATGCCTGGTGGCTTTACTTGGACTTAGTTATTCAGCAGTGGAAGTTATGATCATGAGTTGGCTTCATCTGGTTTCAATCACCCACTTCTCTCAATCTCTTTCTCTGCTGAATGTTCCTATGTTCATGGAATATTTTTCCAACTGCCAAGTGTGCTCCTTTGGCCAAATGTGTTCCTTTGACATTTACCTTTCCAACCTTCAGCAGAAGGATTGCAGGAAAGAAAGGAGAAATGGCTTCATCAGAGTAACTGTTTGAATCAATAAGGCATTATCAACATTATTGGTAGTTTTTTTGGCTGCCCTAACAGGAAACTTGTTTTACTTTTCTTGCAGAGAAGTGCATCTTAACCTTTCCCAGCTCTAGCCTCAGTGAAATTTAAAACTACTTGATCAATATCTTTAGAGTCCTTAGCTAGCTAATATGATTCTGGCTGGCTGTTGTGGAGTTGAAGTGTGTTTGAATGAAGAATGGAGTAGTGTTCTTCCAAGATATCACATTCTAACTTTGCTTTGGGCAAGATTTTATTAAGCAAGTAACAGTTGTGATGGAAAATAACCTCTCCTTTATCCTTTTTATGCCTCCGTCACCGAGAATTTAAGTAAATCTGTTCTTTATCCTATTCAGATAAAGTCACAGATTCCAGAATCACTGCATGTGTCAATAATAAAAAAATATAGAAGCCAGGGGGCTGGTTTAACTTTAGTAGTTTTGTTCTGGGATTATTAAAATGCACACTGATGTGTTTCATGAATGGGAATATCAAAGCTCCCCCTTTTATGTGGAGGAAGCAATGAACACTCTAACCAAAGACAGCATTTTAAATAGAAAAATTTGCAATATAAAGGCAGTTTAATCTGTATGTGCATGCTGCGGGTTCCCTCACTGACTCCAGAAAATAAATGTGCTACATGGGTCACTTTTAACTTAGGAACAGAAAAGCAAGGTGATGTCAGTGTGTGCTGGCATCCAAAATGAAACCCATAGTTATTTCAAAGAAATTGAATGAGAACCTGACTGTCCAAGTATGTGTACATCTATTTCTTTAGGTGAGGCTAGTTTTATTCCTTTGATGAAATAATGTTCAAGAGCTGTTCCATGTTCACTAATCACTAAAGAGCGACAAAGACTTGCATTATATTCATGGGGTTCCACCAGCAAAATGCAAAGTGAACTTTTAATTGAATTGGATAATTTTCCACTGGAGGCCAGATGGACCGCTGTGTTGGGGAGGCGTAAGACAGGAACAACAGCAAAGTACCTTCTGTGTCCATCTCAGTGATTTTAACAAAAGCTTTCTTGATCTAGGTAGGTTGTTTAGATCAGCTTTACAAGTTCTTTCATTACTTAAGACAGCCATGACACAAAATACTGTCTCTTTTAGATATAAGCACTTCAGACTGTGAGTTAAAGGGAAGTGCTGTTAATTTTTAGTGGTTGCTATAGCTGGCCAAAAGAAACTACACATACAATTGAGAAAAATTCTAGCAAATTTGAGTACTGCAAGGTAGATCAACAGAGACATTAGGCTTCAAATGCACTGCACACTGTAGAATAAAGTATCTTCATCTAAGAGCATCCTCAATTTGCAATCTAATGGATATCCATCTGTTCAAACCTCATGAACAGTATTGTAAAAGAATATAGTTAGAATAATTTTCAGCTGAGAGGCAAAATGATAAATTTTGCTTCAGGTCTTTAAATAGGCTAAGTTAGAAGAAAGCAAAATATACAGTAGAAGAAAATGGAAAGAAAACTAATAGTTTCAAAGCTAAGATGAAAGTTAAAAGTATTATCAGCTGCACCCAAATAACAGCTGAGGAAGGCCCCTTGCTGACATCAAACAGCTGTCCTGTTTCACAGAGAATAGGGCCAGGTGGAAATCAGTGTTAGGTGGAATAAAACAGAACAGAAAGTGCTTTCCTTAAACCACACATGGCAAAAGCATCATTCAGAGCTTGCTGATCACAAGCCAAAAGCCTACTTTGTTCTATGGAACAGATATTTCATCTTATCAAGGCTTTATTGAAAATGCATGTACAGACATTTTCACCAACTGCTGTATGTTATTGCTACAGAGTTAGGTTTGGAGGATTAGTATCCCTGTACGATCTCTAGCAGTGAACAACAGCAATTTTACAAGGTCATACCTACAAAATTATTTCTTCTTTCCAACTTTACTGTCTTGCTTCCATGCTCCCTGTTGGTGCTAGCAAGTTTTCTGGGAATGTCTTCTGTTCTTAGTATGTCAATGCACTCAACATGTATATGATACTTTCTGCTTGAGGCATTCAGATAGCTTTCGGTGGGCAGGTTACAATCAAGAGTGAACATGCTGTCTGATCCCTAGTTTATAACCTGGGGCAGTCAGTCATCCCAGTTGGAAAATATCATCAATGCAAAATACAAGGTTTTGGTATGGTTTATAGACAAAGCGTAAGAACGATGGAGCATTTTAAAGTGAAGAAATGAGAAATAGCATGGATTTATAAGATACAAAAGATTTTGGTTGTCTCCTGTGCAAGAACTAAGTTATGTCTGCAGTGCATTACAGTTAGCTGGGCTAGGGCACAAGCCAGAGCTCAACATCCTCCCCAGTCCATAGCACCTAAATATGGAGTGCCTATATTTCTGTGAATTTGTCAGCATTTCCGTGGGAGTATAGAGTATGTGCAAATAGTAGTCTTTTGTGAAAGACAGTTTTAAAACTCCTTTAGCAATGATAGGATGACAAATTTTACTACTTTACTGTGAGGGTGATGGAGCCCTGGCACAGACTGTTCAGGGAGGGTGTGGAGTCTCCTTCTCTGGAGGTTTTCAAACCTGACTGGATGCGTTCCTGTGTGACCTGATCTAGATGGACCTGCTTGAGCAGGTGTTTGTATTAGATGATCTCTAGCACTCCTGTCCAACAACTACCATTCTGTGATTCTGTGGTTTTCTACTAACATTGGCTGAAGAATAAGAACAGATCTAGAATGGGGTTATAATGCCTCCACATCACTGGATGTGGGAGCTTGCACAGTGAGACAATGTAGGCCATAGTTTTCTCTGTCAGAAAACGCTTTTTCTACAGCAAATGCAAGACAAATTTGCACTTGACTATAGTTTCAGTCCTGCTATAGCAGTCTTAGCAATGTTCTGAGTGTCACCCTCTATACAGAGTGTCTATATGAGTAAGTCTCATCTTTCTCCTCCCCATGCCTTAGCTTATTTTGGAGTATTCTTTTTACATTGGAAAGGATAATGTTTTTTTATGAACCTTTCCCCCTCTTTTTTCTCCAGAAAGATTTCATACAGAATGTTCCTTATGATGTAGGGAAGGCTGGACTTCTTGAAGAGAAACGTGGTACTTCCTGCTCCAAATAATCTGCCAGTCTGCTCTCTATGCTACTTAGGCTAATAAAGTCAGCCACTTTGCTCCTGTATATGTGTAGTTTTCCCATCCTGATAGCATCTACTGCTGCTTTTCTGGAGCATTTTAAAACTGCCTAGCATTCCTGGGACTAAGGGAAAAAGTTTTGCTTTGGGTGGAAATCTAGTTAATATAGTACTTACTAATCAACTATAAGAAAGTCTTTGATCATCTGAAGTTAACTTCGATAGCAGTTAAGTTTTTGATCTGGTATCTTCTTAGAGTATAAAGCTGTCACAGTTAAAAGGTATAATTCCTCCTCTTTACTTGAGTTCATGAATATCAGCCTGAGATCATATTCACAAGGGGCTTTTCAGGTAACAAGAGGATAGAAACGTTGTAGAGTGCATCTAAGATTGCAGGGTTAATTTTTAACTTGCTGTAGAATAAAGCAGTATAAAATCAATTTGTCCAAAACCTTCTTAAGTGGGTAATTAAGGTCACAATCAACCAAAATGGTTTCTGAAACCATTGGAGCTATAGATTACTACACTTCTCACCCAGCACAATGCAAAAAGACAGGCCCCAGCTAGTGCTTTCATCTGGCTATCAATCATCATTACATTGTAAACTGCCAGGGTGAGAGAGGGCAAAGCTTTGAATTTAGAGCTGATGGAAGTTCTATAGCCTGGGGGCTTCTTAAACTGAAGGCTAATTAACCATAAAAGAGTCAAAAGTCTGCAAGTCTAACACATTAAACACTGTGCCTGCCTCTTTAAGTTCCATTGTATCAGTAAACATTAATTCTGTTAATTGCCTTCTCTCACCCCTCCTTCAGCCTCCTTAATTTTATAACTTGGGATTTTCTCCATGTATGGGAAGTTAGGTGGAGCTTGTGAACCATACTCCTGCTGGAGAAAGTTCTGAGCAATGCAGGCTACATCTGGAAGAGGAATTCCTGACATTCTTCTTTTCTAGTCCGCTTGGCCAAGCTAATCACATTAGCTTCAGAGAGTGTATTTGGCAATCATAGTCCAGAATAAACAAGATCATAGTCTAAACAAGTGTGTTTGAGATTTTCTAGATTATGTGAGGCAGCTGTAAAACCACATGAACCTATATAAGAAATCTATGGATGGCAGTATGAAATTGAGAAGTAAAGGTAAAAATTGAAATTAAAAGGTTGCAGTAGCTCAATACAGGGCAGTGAAAATAGCAATGGTTAAACACATCTACAATCTGGAGAGTCTGAATATTTTCTAAATAGTGTTTTGTTGTTTTTTTAACAAAATCTTTTAGCCAGAAGGGGTTAAAATTGTTATCACATAGTACTGCTTTTGAGGCCACATTCAAAGGCCATCAAACTCAGGGAGAATTTATCCATGAACTCTAGGAAATGCTGGATCAGACGAAGTATCATGTGAAATAGTATACCAAAGCTCAGGAAATATGTATTTGCTATTGTTATAATTATGTTGTTCAGGTACCCACACTCCCAAACCTTCATTTTAGCCCATCTGTCTCTTCCTGTGGTGTCATGGTCCAACCCCCTTTTACATCACAACAGTTTGTGAAGCCACTCTATAAATCAGAACTAAAATAGGGTTAAAATTTTTCATTTTAATCCAACACATTTCAGATGTAATTGACAGTGCTGGAGGGAAAGAAAGAGAGTTAGCAGGTGCAGGGGAGGGCAGGAACTTCTTTAGTTAGCTTTGGCATCAGAGAAAGTGTTTATCTAAGAACATCCTGAGTATCTCATTGATTTGTCATTAGTGTTTAACAAGTTCAGGTTCCTGAGGTTGCAGTTCCATTTTACAAATCCTTTCACAGCTGAGTGTAATGGGTTCCTGTTCCTGCCAAGCCAGCCTACATCCATCAGCTGCTTGTTCTTGCCTCCTGCTAAACATCACAGCCCTTTGGTCATAACAGTGAAATTGTTTGTGTAACTGTGATTTAAAGAGGTCTAAGAAATGACCTGTTTAAAAAAAGGGCAACACAAAAAATCTTCAGTGTTTACTCCCAAAAGTGGGATAAAAGAATCTCATATCACTACAGGTATACTGACTTACCTAGAGGTTTCCCTGGTGAGAATGAGTGGGGAAAATACTTCACGAATGTTACTTAATAAAGGATCTTCACAATATGCAAATAGAGGATCCTTTACTGTTATCTGCCTTGATCATCTACCTACGGCAGTTCAGCGTATTTCAGAGTATTTCACACTGTAAAACCAGGTTTGTGATTCTTCCAATGATTTTATAAGTATTCTGAACAGCTACCTTTAGCTGGAGGTAAATATATTATAGCTCAATCACATTTCACCCACAATGCTGACTTGTTTTCCCAATTGCAGAATACAGTGAGCATATTCACTAATTCTCAGTACAGTTCAGCAGTATGCAATAAGTACTATGGCAGAATACAGCCTACATTAGTAACGTGATTGTAGTGATGAAGACATAATGGATACAACAGGCATAGTTTGCAGGGAGAAGTGGTATTTTAGTAATATTTCACTTTCAGACAGTTGAAAAAAAAATGAAGTTTGACATTCAGTTTTCATTATTAAGTCTCTGTGTACCAGCAGTCATGCTATGTTATCTCACAAGTCTCACAAACAAGTGTAAAGGGTATTAGCACTTCATTTCAGGTCTTGTTAGAAAAGTGAGTCCTGTGCTTGAAAAAAATGTTGATGTGTTAGAGGCCAGAGTTTTATGGGTTCTGGGCTGCTACAGACAATATTTCTGGAAGAACCCTAAAATTATATCCTGATAATTTTGTGTCAACTAAAGATGCCATAATGTCATTTTCAGGAGCATGAGTGCTGGGTTTTTGCTTCAGTTCCACTGTGGCTTACCACAGTGTAGCTTTGGTTAAAAAAGTTATTCCTTTTTGCTTCAAAAGTGTATCTCTCAATGTCAATCTATTATCGTAGAATAATAGAATTATAGAATTGTTTTGACTGGAAAAGACCTTTAAGATCATTAAGTCCAACCACTAACCTCACACTAAAGCCAAGTCCACCACTAAACCATGTCCCTCAGCACCTCATCTAAATGTCTCTTAAATACCTACAGGGATGGTGACTCCACTAGCTCCCTGGGCAGCCTTTTCCAGTGTTTAACAGCCCTTTCAATGAACGACTTGTTCCTAATATCCAGTCTCAATCTCTCCTGGCACAATTTGAGCCCATTTCCTCTTATCTTGTCCCACCTTACTTTGGAGAAGAGACCAACACCCTGCTTACTACAACCTCCTTTCAGGTAGTTGTAGAGAGTGATTATGCCTCCTTCTTAGCCTCTTCTTCTCAAGACTACACAACCACAGTTCATAGCCCCCTGCTCCCTCAGCTGCTCCTCATAACACTCATTTTCCAGACCCTTCACCAGCTTTATTGCCTGTCTCTGGACAGTCTCTAGCACCTAAATGTCCTTTTTGGCATGAGGGGCCCAGAACTGAACACAATATTCGAGATGCAGCCTCACCAGTGCCAAGTACAAGGGCACAATCACTTCCCTGGTCCTGATGGTCTGTCATGGTTTGACATGAAGCTCTTTCTGGTAAGGGGGAAGGGATTGTAAAGATGGCTCCTGTAAGTAGTTGCTCGAAACTCTCCCCAGCTCTGAGCCAGACCCACTTCTGGGGCTGAGCCAATTAGACACCTCCACGATCACTTTTTAAGAAGCAGGAAGAGGAGGCTTCTTCCTGTTTCTTTTTTCTTCTGCACTGCTTCTCTTCTGGATGGTGGTGGTGCAAGGAGTTGGAAGAGAGACAGAAACAACCATGTGGACTCCAAGGTCAGAGAGGGAAGAGAGGAGGAGGTGTGCTGGAGCAGAGACTCCTCTACATCCTGCAGAGAGGACTGGTGAAGCAGAGATTTGTTTGCACTTTGTTAAAGACCCTACATCAGGGCAGTGATTATCTTTGTTAAAGATCCCACACCAGGGGCAGTGACTATGGCCAGAGGAGGCCATGTCCCATGTGAGGGACTCCATATTCACGGAAGCTGTAACTGTGGAGAAGAACACATGCCAAAGAAGCTCATTAAAACTATGCCCAGAAGAGGCCACGTCCTGTGGGAGGAACCCTGTATC
Source organism: Colius striatus (assembly GCF_028858725.1). Lineage (NCBI taxonomy): Eukaryota > Metazoa > Chordata > Aves > Coliiformes > Coliidae > Colius > Colius striatus. The sequence continues at coordinate 19,340,864 of NC_084766.1, forward strand.
TGCAGAGGCTGCAACTGTGGGGAAGAACCCACACCAGATAAGTTAATTAAGGACTGTGTCCCATGGGAGGGACCCAGGATCAGAGCAGGGGAAGAATGCCAGGAGTCATCCTCATCTGAGAAGAGAGAAGTGGCAGAGCCCATCTGTGAGAGATTGACCACATCCCCCATTCCCTGCCCCCCTGAGCTGTTGAGGGGGGAGGAGGTAGAGATATCGGGAGCAGTGAGCTGGGCCTGGGAAGAAAGGAGGGATGGGGGAGGGAGATCTTAAAGTGCTGGTTGTAATTTTCTCAACATCCTACACCCTTTTTACTTTTTGTTCTGTTTGTTTCTTGTAGGTAGTAGAATAAACTTTCCTACTTTCCTCTCTAAGTCGAGTACTGGAGTCTGTTTTGCCTGGAATTGTAATTGGCAGCGAGTCCTCCCTGCCCTTGTATTAATCCACAACATCCTTACTTATCTTTTTTTCCCTCCCATTTCCCCGGGGCCTCTACCATCCTAATGAGGGTGGGGGTGGAGAGGGGGCACCAAGCAAGAGATAATTCTCTTTCTGATGCGATTGTTGATCTGTTGATGTGAGAACTGTTCTGATTCAGCATACATGGCTTTCTCCAAGGCTTTTAACTTAGTACTGATAGGCTTTGACTGCATTCCAGGGTAGGCATTCCTGTAATGTCCCACCACCTGTCCCCATCCTCTGATCATCAAATCAGAGCACCTAGTGGAATGCAGGGAAGTTCCCTTCCTGCTCGTGTATCTTTCCATGAGATACAGATGGAGACCAGACCTGAAGTGTCCTTTTGTATAGTTTGGTATTGTTTGGAATTAAAAGGATGAATTAAAAGGTGAATCACCATCAACTCTCATTTATTTCTTAAGAGATGCTAGGAGGGGTCCCCAAGGACTGCTTATTGCTCCAATATAATTTAATTTTTTTTCCAACAAACTAAATAATAATTTTGAATAGTAGCTTTGTAATAAAGATTAATGAAATAGTAAATAATGAAGGCGGCAAGTTTCTATCATGGAGTGATCAGAATCATCTAGCCATGTGATCTTCCAGGAAACTGAGTTTTAAGACTGCTGACTAAGAAGGCAAAGTATTCCCATGTGCTGTGAGGTGCTATCTTGGAAATACAGAGGAGTGGGATGTTATAAATAACCAACTCAGCAAGAGATCCTAGTGCAGAGCTGAAAGTAAGAGGGACAATGTGATCTTGTAGAAGGGTAGGAAGGCGATGAAATAGAAATATCACTCATAGAGAATTCATTTTGCTTCTGTCCATGGATTGATGAGATCAGTTTTACGATCCTTATATTCAAGAAGGGAGATTATTGGGAGGCAAATTTAGATGTTAGGTTTGAAAGTTGCAGTGCTCAGACATGTAAGGAAAGATGTCATATCATCTATCTGAATGCCTCAAGTAATATGAAATATCAAATTGCATGATTTAATGGCTTCTTAAGGAGCCAGGTCCTGTGAAACAACTGCAACTTCCCCTTCGCCATTTATATATCCAAGATTGGACTGGTTGCATTTTAACTCCAACATGATGATGCCGTGATCCAACTGACTTCAGAAGAATCACATTGGTGTCAGCCTGCAGTAATGCAGTGGCAGACTATACAATTTGTACAGAATTTTTGGGATACCTCAGGATAAAAGGCACTATGTAGGTCACTTTTATTAAATGCCTTGCAAATCATTTAGAGTGCTTTAAAATATCAGAACAGCCATACCACATTAATAACCCCTGCACATGTGTTTAGTTTGCTTTAGAGGTTGCCACAGTTCACTATAAATGGCTTAGATATATTCAGTAATTCAGTTCTAATGAAATGTGCAAGCCTGCAATAAACACATGTGTTACAACCGGCCTCTGATGTAAATACTTTGCCAATTATATGTACATTAGTGATGACTGTAGCAGGCTCATAAATACTCTTTGTAATTCTTTGGCCTCTATTCTCCCCTCCCTTATATAAGTTTTATAGTGGTGTGTAATTCTAGATTCACAGATTTTAAGGCCAAGAGGGGTTATTAGATCATCTAGCTTGACTATTGGTGTAATAGGCCAGAGAATCTCATCTAATTACTTAAGCAATGAGTTCAAGAAGCCTCTTTGTTTAACTAAAGCATATCTTGCAGTCTGCATGTCTGCAGCTCTTCAGGTGAAGATGTTGAGACATGAAAAGTCAGTTGGTGGGCTCAGAAGTTTGTTCCAGATGTTAACCATCATCATAGTGTCTTGTTGTCTTCTCCTACTGTATCTTACATTACTTCTTTGAATACAGCAGAAGACCCAGTGAAGAAAGCATCACTTTGATTTTGACCCTTGGCCCAGATCTTTTCAGACTCTTGTTAAGTACTCTATGTTAAGTTTTTGAGGAAAAAAAAAGATTGAATAAATTTTTTGCTAACCTTTTTTACAGCAGACCTCCAGACGTTCTTTACATTTTCTTTCCCATAATGGACACATTCTTTGCAGAGAAGCTGTGTGAGAGCCATATGCCATTTCAAATTAATTTGCAGCCTTTGAGCAAGTTACTGAAAGAACTCCTCTCAGAATTTTAAGACTTATACGTCCAGAAAATATTAAATTTTGTCAAGGGCCAGGCACCTCAGCAGGTATATACATAAAATCAACACAGTGTTGAGTTTTCCAAGAATCTGAGTGTATGTAAAAGTTGATAAATACGAGGTGAAGAAAAATCCTTGAAAAATCTTCTTGCTTTGTGTGGATGTGTCTTTTGGAAAATACAACTCTATTCATATTAATGTGATGCTTGGCAAATCTTTTTACAGACTCATTGGAAAGGAGTTCCAATGTTCTCCTTCCAAAGTTGTTCTCCTTTTCTGCCCACCACCATGCAGATTTCTCACAATCGTCATGTACATTTCTCTGGACACCTTTCCTGATTGCTGGCACAAGTCTCTTAATTCTCCTATGGTCTATTCAGTACTGTCAGAAAGTCCACAAATTTCTAAGAGGACGATTTTATTATTTGCCAAATAATAGTAGACACTTTGTGGTATGGAGGTGGAGGAGGAAGGAGAGTCTGGATCTAAATGTGGTTTCATATTTTGGGAAACCTTATTTTACTTAGATAAATTCTGTAGTCTGTAAGGACAAATAAAAGTACAGCATATAGATTAGAGGGAGCCAGAGGAACAAGTGGCAAGCAAGAGCAGTTTAGCTGGTAGGTGATTTCTTGGAGTTTTATGACAGTGCAAGGCACAGTATCAGAGAATTACAATCCAATAATTTAAGCAGAAATAACTAATTATTATGTTAATGAAGCACAAAGACAGGAGAGGTCTGTATTCTCCTGACAGATAGTGATATACAGACCAGATCTGAAAAAATGTTGAAATATCATTAGAAAAACAATGCAAAGTTGAGACAGCATGCGTTTTTAATTACTCGATTAGCACAAAATAAAAATGCACATAAATTTTAGTGCTTTTAATATTACATTTAGGAATGTTTACTTGCTGAAGGTAAAGTGCTTTGAGAAGGAAAGCGTACTTCCTCATAGGGGCTGCTTCCCATAATTGGAGTATAACTGTTTAAATTGTAGCTCAACAGAAATATTTTGATTCTGTGGGGCACCAGCAGCTCAGCAACAGTGCTGCCTTTCACATCCACTTCTTAAGCGTAACAGATCATTTAGACCCTGGGTTGGCTAGGCTCACATAAACCAGGTTTACAAAGAGTTATAAAGGCTTGGCTTTCCTCCTCCCTTTTCCCTTACATTCCATTTTTTTCCCTTATAGTTTTACCACAAGGCAATTCAGTCAAGCTTTTCTTGGATTATATGAATCTAGATCAATAAATTCTGGTTGAAAAATGGGAATCTATGTGCAGGAATGTGTTAGAAAGATGAAACGGTTGTGTAAGTTTAAAGGAACCTCAAAGTTTGTTTCATTTTCTGTTTGCAGGGCACAATGTCTATGTTACATAGGTACCAAGCTACAGCTGGAGTGAAACAAGAAAAAATTCCTTCTGCAAAATCAACAAAGCTGGAATGTGCCATGGAGACTCATATTGTTTTTCAGCTCTAGAGGCTTGTATAGTAAACAGAATGATGTTATCTCTGACTGTAAAAGGGTATTAACACCTTATGGAATAACCTGCATTTCAGCTGTTCTCAGGTAGCATACAAAGCATCTTTCAGGAACAAGAAGTTTGGTCCAACAGCAAACTATTGAAATCATAAAGGCAGTTTTTTCTGCCAGTGCTTAGACCATGAGTCAAACCTCTACCAGGGACCTTATCCTCTTCTCCCCTCAAATCCCCCTTGCAAGAGATAAATGGCTTTAGTAGCTTCAAAGTGAAATTGAAACATTTGCAGAACACCACCACAAAGGTTAAGCATTGTTTAGCGGAGACTCTGTAGGACCCAAATGGTGCACAACACTTAGGCTAGCCCAGAGCCATTTCATTTACTTACCTTATTTCAGACTCAGGAAAGAAGTTCAGTGAATTTTAGATCAAGTCTGTGCTCTGTGCAGTGTATGAAGCAACTAGTCTTAAGTCATGATTCTGCTACTAGGCTGAACATCATTGTATTCCAAAACAATATTCCTTAACAGAATTTTACTTTCTCTAAAATGGACTTGGATCTTTGTGTGGAAGTTCCTATGGAAGTAAAGCATAATTATTTGTCATCTTTATAGGAACTGCCACAACGATGCCAAAGGTAGAGGGTACAGTCAATGACATTGCACCTTTCCAATTACAGTTAAGTCCTGTGAAGATAGAATCTTTCTGATCATAACTAATGCAGAAAGTTGAGCTGGAATTGTGACCCTGGATTTCAGGCGAGCCAACTTTGGCCTTCAAAGATCTACTTGGATGGATCTCATGGGATATGATTCTAGAAGACAGAAGTGCCGAAGAGAGCTGATCCATCTTCAAACACCACTTCCTTCAAGCCCAGGATCAGTGTATCCTGATGTGCAAGAAAGGAGGAAAAGGAAGCAGGAGGCCTCCATGGATGAGCAAGGATCTGCTGGGACAACTCAGGCAGAAAGCAGCCATCTATGAGAGGTGGAAACAGGGGCTGGCTTCTTGGGAAGAGTATAGGAACATTGCCAGGGCATGCAGGGGTGCAACTAGGAAGGCTAAAGCCCTTCCAGAATTAAATTTAGCCAGGGGTGTTAAGGACAGTAATAAGGCATTTTTCAAGTACATCAGCAGCAGAAGGATGGCAAGGGGGAATGTGGGCCCGCTGCTAAACACAGAAAGTGCCGTGGTGACCGAGGATGCAGAGAAGGCCGAAGTACTGAATGGCATCTTTGCTTCAGTCTTTATGGCCAAGGCCAGCCCTCGTGAAGCCCAGTCCAACAAGGATAACAGGATGGCCAGGACAGCAGAGGACTTGGCCCTGGGTGGAAGAGGAAGAGGTCAAAGACTTGTTGGCCAAGCTTAAGGCTCATAAGTCAGTGGGTCCTGATGGGATGCATCCTAGAATGCTGAGGGAACTGACTGATGTGATTGCTAAGCCTCTCTCCATCATTTTTGAACAATCATGGAGGACAGGCAAGATGCCTGAGGACTGGAGAAAAGCCAATGTCACTCTGGTCTTCAAAAAGGGCAGGAAGGACAACCCAGGAAATTACAGGCTGGTCCGCCTCATCTCCATCCCTGGAAAGATAATGGAACAACTCATCCTAAATGTTATCACTGAACATATGAAGCAAAAGATGGTTATCAGAGGGAGTCAACATGGCTTCATCAACCTGATAGCCTTCTATGAGTGCATAACCGGCTGGCTAGATGAGGGGAGAACAGCAGATGTCATCTACCTTGACTTCAGCAAGGCTTTTAACACTGTCTCCCATAACATACTCATCACAAAAAGTTCCACTTAAATATAAGAAAAAACTATTTCACTGTTCAGGTGAGGGAGCCCTGGCACAGGCTGCCCAGAGGTGTTGTGGAGTCTCCTTCCTTAGAGGTCTTCAAGACCCGCCTGGACATGTTGCTATGCGACCTGATCTAGGTGACCCTGCTTCTGCAGGGGGGTTGGACTAGATGATCTCTAAAGGTCCCTTCCAACCCCTACCATTCTATAATTCTATGATTCTATGATTTGTATAGAAGTATTCTAAATTAGCAATGATAATGGCAACACCTGAAATCTGCTAAACAGAGAAAATCAAGCATATGACTTAGCAGGAGTTGTTGTAAAGGCAGTTTTCTGTATGAAAATGTGCAAATGTTTTGCTTTGAAGGAAACAAGGTACAAGATCTATCAGACAGGAATCATGACAACAAGACTTAACTTAGCCTCTACAGGCGTGATTCTAACCTATTGTGTTTCTCTTCTTTGTGTGGCTGTTTCTCAATTTAGAAACCAAGAAATACTGTTTCCGAGGGTGACTGAGTTTTATAGATAGAACGGATCATTATATTTATCTCACTTGACTTCTGCATAAAGCAACAAAAGAATTCCAGGACTTCTTCTCTCACAAAGTACTGTGCAATCCCTGGCCAGATGCACCTGTATTCATGATGAAGTGAGTGGATTGCAGATTGATACAGCTTCTTTTCATTCATATGGCAAGGAGCAACATATCATCTATGCTTAGATATGATGAGATGAGTAGGGTTTTCTAGTTTCCCTGATATTTCTCTAACACAAAGGTAATTGTGCAATTTTTCATACAGAAAAACAGTATCTCATTTGTTAGGAATAGCTTTTTTGTGAAAAGGGTAATTTCATTAATTAACAAACTTTAGTTGTACAAAAATGACATAAAAAGGTATTGTCTCCCTTCTTCATTAGCTTAATTGGGAGTAAGAGTACTTTTACTTAGACTTGAGATTAAAAAGATATATAGTCATATAAGATTTGTATATTGTATACATGCGTTTATAGCTTTCCATATGCAGAATCATTTGGAAAGGTACTCTGCATCAAAATGCCAGATCAAGTCAATCAGAGATAAGTGTTTCTTGGTCTGTCTTCCACATATATTTTTAAAAACTGAGAGTTTTTCACTGCACAATAAAACTGAGTAGACCAGACCTCATCCTAATCAAGGCCAACCCTGATGATTTGTGTGAGGCCTTTCCCAGGCAGACACCAGAGTAGGGGTGTGTATGTGTAAATTAGCACTTAGATTAAATTATTACTTAAATTAGCACTACTCTTAACAAAGCTAGAGAAGGTGACATCAATAAAGCTCCTAGTTCTATCACAACAATAGTGACATTAATATCAGGTTCCTTACATTCTGGGATGTGATACCTGGATGAAGTAGAATTGACAAATTGTGTGCTGCAGTACTACAGCACATCTATCTTTCAGCTCCATAGGCATATGACAGTATGTTGTTAATAGAGAAGTCAATAGCTATATGTTGCTAAATGTCATTTTGGGGTAACTTGCTTTTTTAATTAAGCTCAGAAGATGCCTTTGGTTTGAAAAGCTTCCAACTGAGCATAATTTACATTTCATTGTTGATTAGAAAGAGGTTTAAGTGTTTTTATTCTTTTGATATCATGTGAAAACACTAGAGTTTGAAGAAAAGATTACAGAAGAAAAACAGGCTTAAATGAATTCTAAAACCAGGCTAACATCCATCTCCTTCTCCTCACTTTATGTTCTGCTCATGCAATAGAGCAGGAACACAATCCTTATTACTGCTTTCAGCCAGTGTGAGGAAGTCCTCATCATTCACAGTCTCAGTGCAAATCCTCTCTTGCACCTCATTTCTATAGTCCCTGCTACAGAGGATGTAGCAACCTAGTGTAGAGGAGTCTGAGCAACAGAAATGTGGCTTGCTGGAGACCAGCAAGCTTATATTGTAGTCTTAATTTCTCTTTAGTTTGTTCCAAACACAGGCTGGTGGATCCCAGCTGCACCTGGTTAGAAGCATCAAATTGCTTCTCTTGAAATCAAATCAAGGACTTCAAAGCATTCTCCAAATGTTAGTAAGTTAAACATTGCACCGTGTGCCATACTTACCTGTGATGTAAGCAAACATTAATAGCTGTATTTTACAAATGGGCAGAGTTTCCTGAAAATACTTTCCAAACCTAGAACCAGGCACTATAGGAGCTGAGAAAGGACCTTGGGCTTTGTGATAATGTGCTGCAGGTATTTCACAGCCTTGCCAGAATCCAATAGCAGCAATATGAGAGGTGTTTCCTCAATCTCTGAGCTGGCGTCTGGGTAACTCCTGTGTCTGTGAAAGAAAAGTAACTGTTCTCTCCATCAGATGAAGATAACAGTGCCAGGAGAATGTGATTAGAGTATCCTATTGCTCAGACAAGGTAGTACTTGGTAAAAGATGTGAAAAGGAAAAAAAAAGATATCATGAACAAGAAAAGCAGGGTCAATTCTGACAGTGTAAGTCCCAGAATACAGGGGAATTTGTGCAAAGCACAGTCTATTTATACAAGTTAGTAACTACAAGAAAATAGCAAGGAGAAATTCTGACTCTATGTAAAACAAAAGTAGATGCATTGCCTTGTTCACATCTAACTTAGGATTCAGTGGGAAGGACAATCTGTGCACAGTTCTGTTTTGAGATGTAAAAGTTCTCTCAGGAACTTATACTAGCTGGGATCAATGTAAGAAACCAGGACAAACATAAGCCAGTGGTCAAAGGTTGAAAACTAACATTTTTGCCTTTTGTAAGCCCACACTGTTGTTACTGACAGAATCTGTAGTTGTCACAATTACAAGCTCATAGATAACAGTAGCATAGATTGAGGGTGCTCCATGTTTTCAGAAGACAATCTGTAGAAAAATCATTACCTTATGTCAGGCTTTCCTGTCATTTTCTTGTAAGAGATGTGTATGCTTATGTCAACACATACATGGACACTCCTGCAATCTCTGAAGAAGATATTTTGCTGGATAAAGTCCTCGTTAAATACAAATTGATCTAGGCTCATTGACCAATTTATTAAGGTTGATCTGAAGAAAAACCTGATCCATCTGATCAAGGTAGGCCATTTCTGACAGTCTAATGTAGCTGAATCATAAGTTTGGGGATTATTGTGGACATCACTAGGTAGAATGCCTGATTTGTGATGTGAATCAGTGGATTTAAAGTTACTGGCTTATATTTACTAGACTATTACAATTTGACAAATGCATTTAAGTCAAAAAACGTGACCGAGAAGTTTGGGTATATTTTACTCAGAATTATCAATGAATATTCTTTCCTCAATGTGCATTTCACAGCTAAATATATGATCAGCAAATTCAGAAATAGGGATATAGCGACATTTTCCTGTTTTAATTCATTGAGTACTACTTTCTGAGTCAATTCTACTGCCTGTACTGCTATGAGTTAAAAATCAGCAAATTTTAAGAGTGGTGAATCTGAAAACTGTGTGAAGATAAGATGGGACCCAGGAACAGGGAAATGACTACATGGCAGTTTACTGGCTGGCATCAAAACAGTGTAATGATCAAACTGTCTGGGTACTCTGGCTTTCTGTTTTCATCTCTTAATATATCTATATTTCTGTGTAGATATGATACTATATTACAGTAGCACTGTAGGAACCACAGTTAAAAATCAGACCTTAATGGTAAGAGGTATTTTATAAAAAGAGGCCATGCTCTACAGAGCTTACTGTCTATACCCTCAGTTGTATAGCCTATGGTAACCTCCAATACACCACTGACATTACTGGGAAGATTAAAAATGTGCTAGTTCTCATTGCAGTCCGTCTTATGTAATGGCTTATGTAAGTTAAACAGAAGGGCCACGTATTTTGCTGACAAGACAACAGACTGAATTAGGACCCCAGAGATGGTTACATGGATTGCTCATTCAGGATTGTACCAAGCCCTTTTCCTTCCACATCATGATCGAGTAACATTCTTGTGGCAACCACAATAATTCCCTGCAGGGGGCAGGGATATTAAGAAAGTATGTTTAGAGTCTCTTAATGTAATTTAGCAGCAGGAAACTAGGAAGAAGTGCCAGAACCATGTGAATAGCCAGTTCTTTGTGCGGCACTTGCAAATGCTTCACCTAGGACACTACAGGGCAATTGCTGTTTCATTTGAATTTATTGCTAAAAGTGTCTACAAGTACATTCCACATCTGATTTAAGGCTTTTGATTTACATGTGACTTATGTAATAGTAAATTTACAGTTTAATCTGGTTAATGAAAGTTAGTATTTTATTCAAGGGAAACTGTTGAACTTTCCAAGTTTTATTTAAGTTCTGTAACAATTCCAAGCCAAAAATGCTTCTCTCCTAAGGCCAAGTAAGTCTGCTAGGTGAAAGCATTGTCAATATCTTGTAATGCTGAATGTAGCAGGTTTTTTGCACCTGAATACTATGGAGGTGTCCTGTAGAAGTTCAGTGGTAAACTAGCCTGAAAAGTATTTAATTGTAATAAACGTTCACTTAGACTAAGTCAGTAAGCAGAAAAATCTAACAACTACTTAAGGATAGTGAAGAGATGGTATCGGTATTGAAGAGCTTGGGTTGAATGAATGACCTAGCCCAGGAATAGTCAAAGGCACAAGGAGCAAAAGTGACTTGTCTCAGGTCATACTGCTGTGTTCAGTGACTGGTTCACTCCTCAGTGACAGTAACTCAGACATTTAGTCATGTTGTTTCCACTCTCTATCAATTGGGTTATGTGAAGAAAATAACAATATTTAGTTATAGAAGGTTAATTAAGTAGTTAAGGTAGCAAGTACCAAAAGACTGCATGGTTAAAATAAGCCAAAGAAACAGCAAAACCTTAATCCTTACTTCTAGTCTTATAAAACAGTTAAAAATATCAAGATGAATATATTCTTCTATTGCCCTCAAAGAAAAGACATCGGGAATGAATTTGGCCCCATTTTATTCAATTTGTCCTCAATTTGCTAAGCTCATTTATTTTCTCTTGTTTTACTCTCTATTAACCGAGAAACAGCAGCCCCTTTGCAATAGGCATTAGAAGCAGGAAATCTCAGGATATGTTTCTAATTGCTAGACTTTCTTTCCCTCTTTCTTCTGTTCCTGTTCTTAAGGAAGCATGAGGGGGTGGTGTGAGCATGAGGTGCCTCTAGGGAAACAGAAGAAAATATCAAGGTCAGGGTGAAAACCACACAAGGAGTAGGAAGAGATGCTTGCAATTAGGTTCATGACCTTTGTATTTTTTTTCTGATTGTCCAGGAGAGGGAGGAAGGGGGGTAAAGGAAAAATAGGAAGTTAACATTAGAGCAGATGTGTTCATAACCCCTGCTAGGAAACATCAGAGAGTTATGAAGAGTGCATTGAAGCTGCTAAAAAATGTAAGGTTCTTACAGCTGAACGTCTGGGAAAATCAGAGATTCATCTGGTCTTTGTTCACAGGCAGCTAAGGTAGTTCCAACAGGTAAAGGTCAAAGTCTGGATTTCAAAAAGAGAGCTGTACTTTAGAAAAGACTTGGAATGTGTTGATTTGTTTGACAGAGCACTAAAAGCATTTTAAAAGAAAAACAGTACCATTTCCATTTAGTAAAAATGAAGTTCTTACCAACTGTAATCATTTAAGATATTTATAAAAACTGGCAGGTACTAGCCTTAGTGAGAGTCTTCAAATTCTCCTTAAGACAGTTGCATTCTTCATCAACTCTTTCTGTGTTCTGACTGCAAAGTAGTAACATACTTGTCCTGCTCCACAAATACACAGGAAAACTGTGACCAGGTCAACATGCTAGCTAATTTTGTCTGGACTTGCTGAGGTCTCAAGCATTTCATTTTAAGCACATTCCTGAAGATAGAATCTTTTAAGTGTTTTGGGAAACAGTTTTAGTGCATCACTACAAACCAAGAGGGTAAAAATCTGTTACAAAAGTCAAGCTAAATCTTTGCCATATTTAATTACACATGAAATTTTAGAGGATTTTTTTAGTACTCTTGCCTTGAGGCAATACTATAAACTCAGTGGGTCTGAGGCAGTGGGTGATGGATCACTGCAATCAAAAATGCTTGGTATCATGAATAATCTGTGCAACCTCTGATGGTCTTCAGTAAGGTTTGAAGGAGTGAAAAGTGGGCTTGAGTGGTGAACTGTTAATAAAAGTTGGTAGCTGTGTAGGTGATTTTCTCCACTTCCAGATAACACTGCCCATTACATTGTCACCGGAATTATACTCTGAACCACAATTCCTGTTTCAGTAAAAAATGCTAATAAGCTACAAAACTATCTTCAGCCAAATATGAAACCAACTCTGGAAATTGTAGTGATTAATTTTTCCAACCACAATTAGCAGAAAAGAAGTGTGTACAATGATGAGTGAAAAGTCTGGTTATAGTAGTGGTGTTCTGACAGTGAGTAGCTCTTCACCTTCCAGCTTTGTACAGTCAGGAGACTCCAGACCTTAAATGTCTTTTCAGACTCTATGTATGATACATAGAGTCTGAAAAGGACATAGGAAAGAGTTTAGAAGTGTGTGTGGACAGGCTGGAGAGTTGGGCAGGGAGAAATCTAATGCAATTCAACAAGGGCAAGTGTAGAGTGTGACATGTGGGAAAGAATAACCCCAGTACAGGTTAGGGAATGAACTCTTAGAGAGTAGTGTAGGGGAAAGGGACCTGGGGGTCCTGGTGGGCAGCAGGATGACTATGACCCAGCAATGTGCCCTTGTGGCTAAGAACATCAATGGCATCCTGGGGTTAGGTTGTGGCTAGTAGGCTGTAGTTAGTAGGTCGAGAGAAATTCTCCTCCCCCTCTACTCTGCCCTCGTGAGACCACATCTGGAATCCTGTGTCCAGTTCTGGGCCCCTCAGTTCAAGGACAGGGAGCAGCTGGAGAGCATCATCCTTACAATGAAAGGCTGAGGGAGCTGAGGCTCTTCAACTTGGAGGAGACTGAGGGGTGACCTCAGTAATGTTCACAAATATGTAAAGGGCAGGTGTCAGGAGGATGGAGCCAGGCTGTTCTCAATGATGTCCAATGATAGGACAAAGGGCAATGGGTACAAGCTGGAACATAAGAGATTCCAAAGAAATATAAGGATGAATTTCTTCACTGTGAGGGTGATGGTGAGTCTCCTCTGGGGACATTCAAAACCTATCTGGATGAGTTCCTGTGTGACCTACTCTAGGAGATCCTACTCTGGCAGGGGGTTATGATCTTTTGAAGTCCCTTCCAACCCTTAAGATTGTGTGATTCTGTGATCTGTGTGGTGGTTTAGCCCTGGCTGAGTGCCAGTTGTCCACCAAGTCATAATATCACTCCCCTTCCTAAAACTGGACAGGAGAGATATAACAAGAGGTTTGTGAGTCAAGATAAGGACGTGAGATTAGTGTCACAGGCAAAACAGACTCAACTTGGGGAGAAATGGGTTTGACATTAATTGAACTATCAAAATAGGGAGATGAGAAATAAAACTGAATCTTAAAACGCTTCCCCCCATGAATCCCTCTTCCTGGGACTCTCCTTCCTTTATCCCCAGCGGTGCAGGGGATGGGGATTGCTGTCAGTTCATTACAGATGAACTTTGCCGCTGCTTCTTCTCAGGGGAGGCCTCCTCACACTTCCCACTGCTACACTGTGGGGTCTCTCCTGTGTGAGACAATCACTCACGAACTTCTCCAGCGTGGGGCCTTCCCATGTAGCTCCTCACAAACTGTTCTGCCATGGGGCCTCCCATGGGGGCAGCTCCTCACACCCTGCCCCAACATGGGTCATCCACTGGGAGAACATCATTGAGGTACTGACTGCTCCAGCTTGAGTCCCTCACAGGATCACAAGTCCTGACAGCAAACCTGCTCTGGCATAGGCTCCTCTCTCCTCACAGACTCCCAGGTTCTGCCAAGAACTTGCTCCAGGATGAGCTTCCCATGGAGTCACAGACTTCTCCAGGCATCTACCCGCTCCAGCGTGGGCTCCTCCACAGGCTGCGAGTGGCCTCCATGGACTGCAGGAGCACAGCTGCCTCACCATGGTCCTCACCACGGTCCTCACCACAAGTCACAGGGGAGTCTTTTTTTTTGGGGCCTAAGCACCCTCCTCCCTCTCCTTCTCCACTGAACTTGGTGTCTGCAGAGAAGTTTTCACATTCTCACTCCCTGTTGCTGCTGCAGTTTAGCAACTGCACAATAACTTCTCTTTCTCAAATATGTTATTCATGGAGGCTTTACCTCAGTCACTAACTGGCCAGGCCTGGATCAGGTGCAGGGTCCATCTTAGAGTTGACTGGCCCTAGTCCTATCAGCTACAGGGGAAGCTTCTGGCAGATCTTTGTTTAAAGAAGCCACCCCCTATAGCCCCCTCTATAGCTACCAGAAACCTGGCCCAGGCAAATCCACTAGACTGTGTTTCCATGACTTTGTACCTTGTGATATCCAAGATGATGACTCCTCTGTCTGTCATGGAGTTCATAATAGTCATCCATTAATAGAGAGAAGGAACTCAATTCTTAGAAATTTCAGGTTATTTCTGGATGGAACTCTGTCACCATCTCTGGTGGGTGAGGCAACTAGACCAGGCTCCATTTGCCTTCCTCCTGTGTGACACTGGAGATGCATTAGTGAAAAACCTTTTGATTTCATGTATACTAGTAATAAGTCATTATTGTCTCTACTGAATGATTAGAAGACATGAGAATATCACCAAATGTGCCTGTAATGAATGCTTACAGGACTAATTTAATTTTGGTGTGATTAGATGATAAAAACAGGAAAAATGTGTTATTGAATGGAAATAAAATACAATGGAAAAAGCAGTTTTCAGCAAGCATTCATGAGGGTAATGATTCTGTTTGTAATATTGCATGGTGCTGAGCTTTTTGAGAAGAGCTAGTGTCAGGTCACCTTTTGTAAACTAAGCAGATGATGTCCAGGTGTTTTTTTGCTGACATCAGAGAAGCCAGCAGCCTAGCTTATGGATTTCCATAAGCTCACTGTTCACTCATCAAAGCAATAATTGCTGCATCTGGGCTTGTAGAACAAATTTTGATGCACTCCCCAAAACAGGCATTTGCCTGAATTCTGGCCTTTACCAGCTCAAAATGTGATCTGCAAGCAGAGGAGAGTGAACCAGCAATTGCAGTGTATTGTCATATTAAACATTAGAGAAGTGTCAAGTTTAAAACAATTACAGGTGGAACTGTCTGACTCAGTGAAAGCCTTGCTTGATATCTTAAAGGTACTGATAATCCATAATTGCTTCCTTTGCATCTGTTTTCATGCTAACCTATTGTAAGCTGCTGCCTTCAACTTGCATTCAGAAATCCCATCAATGTTCATATAGATTCAGGGAAGAATAAGTCTGCTTAAAAATTATAATTTTCTGTAATTATCAATTGACAGGGGCTTAATTAATTTTCAATGATGAAGGATCAGGATCTGTAAACACAAAAAAGTTATGATTACTTGCATAAAGCTTATAAGTCCTGAAGCAAAGACACAAGGGTGAGGAATAAAGATAGAGTTGTTTCTTTTGACTCTGGAAAATTATTATATTCTTGAGAATCAGAAGATATCTTCTACGGATCTGTTAATAGTAAAGGGAACATGTTCAAGTACTCAGAAGGCATGTCTACAGCTGGAAAACTCTCACACATTGCCATTTTTGTTAATGGTGCACAAGCCTGGCAAAGCTAGCAGTAAAAAAGGTTCCTATAAGCTTCATCTACTAGCAAAGTAAAGAGTGCCAGGAAGCATTTCTCAGCACTAAAATTTAGTTCTCTGTGCTATTAGACTGTTGGAAAAATTCCTGGAACAGTTTCACTTCTATTACCTGGAAATTTCCTACACAATTCATGGACATGTTTCAGGAGTTAGCAGTTTGAAATACAGAGTTAGGATACGTCCACCCTGTTACAGGTTAAGTAAAACCATTAGCATGGAAGAGGGCTGTTCTGTGCTAGTTGGTATTAGTACCAAAGAATATGCTTGAGTACATATTAGCCCTCTTAGATAAGTCACATGCTGGCTTAAATTGGTCTCAATAGCAGCTGCAAGTCAGAGCTTGTTTACCTATATGCTTCTGGAGAAATAAGCTGTGCTTACAGTTCTGGAGACCAGGCTGGAAAAGCACCATTAAATAAGAGGACCATGAGCTGAGTCACTGTGAAGTCCCCACCAAAAGCTGCCACTGGTATGCTACCTGATCTTGTCTATGTCTTTTAGGGCATGTGAAACAAACTTCTTGCTATAACAACACTCCTCAGATATTCTGCATTCACATTCTTAAAAATTAAAGTTCTTGTTTACTCACAAGGCAATTACAGTATAGGAAATGCTGGTGTTTTCTCTACAGAGCCTTGCCAGCATGACTTAGTCTTAAACTGGGGTACTGTTTCTAGAGTAATAAGGCCTAATATCATTTCCATGACTAATTCACTGGCAGACATCTTGGTGGAGAACTGTCAGCTAAGCTACTTAAAATGATTATGATTTTCCAGACAACTGGAAACTCAGCATCTAGTACAGAAGTTTGTCTAAGATAAGACCACCTACAGCCAGAACCTGACCCTGGCTTGTGATTACTCTTAGTCAGAACTGAAATTTGTTCTTTTGCCAGTCTTGTAAGCCATCATGTTGTTCAGGGTGTTTGAATTTGACATAAAATGAAAGTCCATATCATTATTTCTGACAGTGAAACAATTAATTAGATCAGGTGGGAGAAAAGAACCAGGTTATTCTAAATGACATCCAATGACAAAGGGCAATGGGTACTAGCTGGAACGTAAGAGGTTCCAAAGAATCCTAAGGAAAGATTTCTTCACTGCTGTTAAAAGATAACAAATCACTAGTCAGAGGTGTTCCAGTTTGACAAATATCAGGAGACCCAAGAAATCTTACTGACCTTTTTCAAAGGGCTACTGTGTAGCCAAATAGCTCTTCCTTTCCAATCCAAGCGTGCACTTTCTCATTTGCCAACTGACATCCTACTGATATTGGAACATAAGAGGTTCCAAAGAAATACAAGGAAGAATTTCTTCACTTTGAGGGTGACAGAGCTTGGAACAGGCTGCCCTGATGGGTTGAGTCTCCTTCTCTGGGGACATTCAAAACCCACCTGGATGAGTTCCTGTGTGTGACCTACTCTAGGAGGTCCTGCTCTGGCAGGAGGGCTGGACTAGATGATCTTTCAAGGTCCCTTCCAATGCTTAAGATTCTGTGATTCTATGTTTCTGTGATATTTAATATTACAAAGCAGGTATTTGGGAGATTGCTCACTTACTCTCTCCCTGTGATCAGAGGCTCTGTACTGTGGAGGACACAGAAATGTCATCATCTGGTGCTGGAGCCAGTGTAGGGTGGAAAGGAATTAGAAATTGTGACTTTCAAAACATCCATTTAGAAAAGTGTGGGCATGGAATTACTGAAGAAGAGAGAAGGTGTTGGTCAGCTGTTTAACAGCTCAAAGCCAATAAAGTCCTTGCTGACCTGTTCGGGTTCTTCTGGAATGAGGAAGATAAACCAGAAGATAAAGAAAGTGCCAATTGGAATGTAAAAGAAGGGACAAAGATTCCAATACGGAGACAGAGATCAAGTGAGCTTGTTGGGGAGGGTAAGATAGCATTGGGATCATTTTGAAAGACTTGCCTTGATTCAAAGTAGGATGGAGGGCTAATTGGTGGAGGCAGATGAACAAAAAGAGAACAGAGAATGGTAACTAAAAAAAAGAAATGGCTTGAATGACCCATATGGTAGAGACCAGCAATGACATGCCTTACACTCTCAAGAGTAGTTCTCAGTAGCATCCAGTAGAAAATTAAGGCAAATGAACTTTCAACTTCAGGCTAGTGACAAGTGCTCATATTTCAGAATGTCTGAAACTTTCCCTGGCAAAGAATACTAATTGGCTCCCAGGCTACTATTGTCAGAAAGGGGGCCAAGGACTGAACGCTCTTTTTTGCCTCTTGGGGTGGTCTCACTGGTCTAAGCGAGCTGTGTGTGTGGCAGAGGCCCTCACCCTACCACTGCTTGTCTTGTACCTATTCTGCAGACAGAAGGCCTCTGTCTGCAGACTTGTTAAACTGGCAACTTCTATCAGCAATAGATTCTCTAAAAGAAACATGTAGGAAGGGAGAGTTTATTTTGCCAATGCTCTTTATTTTAATTATACAAAGAAAATGACAATTTTTATATAGAAGGCATTAGGGATGCAAGAGACATCAGTTCCTAGCTCTGGGGTTCTTTTAACCAGACTGTGGCAATGCAAATACAGCCCATCATGATATTTATATCTTTAATTCTTTCATTCACCACATTACTAACACACTGATGGACCTCTTGTTCTTCATTTGTCTATTTCCTTAAACTTTCTGCCCCCTTTTTTATTATTACTTTTTTTTTCTGTCATGTGTGCAGTTCTTGAAGGTCAATCAGACGTCACGGATAGAGCCATTCTGTTCAGGGGCTCGCAAGCATCTTGTTTATGAATGAAGAAGGCTTTGTGAACTTCCAGAGACCTGCTGAGCATTTTTATAAAACTACCAGTGGGACAAGGAGCTTGGGAAAGTACAGGCCTCTAACTGAAACAGAAAAAGGAGGCAAACTGCCAAAAAACCTGGGGTGACATTCCAGTTTGTCAGAATCATGTCCAAGGAACAAGTTTCTAGAAAACAGATCAGATATTTACATATCCAAGGTTCAGGCCTACCATATGTGTGTGAGCACAGGGCAGCGTGTATGCTAGAAGACTGCCACAGCAAGAGATTAAGTCAAGATTTGACCATAAAGGTGTCATAAAATGAACAGATCAGTAGGAAAGATCATGGAACAGAAAACAGAAGGATAAACATAGCTTAAAAAAAAAAGTCATTACGGGACTATATCTGCAATGCAGATGCATATTGATCTAATGCTAACTGTCACAACTTTTTAATTAATTTTTTCCTCTCTTAAAATCAGTGCTTTGTGCAACTGAAAAGGTATTCTTTCATTAGAGGCATGCAAAAACCTATCTAAAAATGAAAATGGTACAAATTATAAACTAAACAAAAGATAAGGTGAAGACAAAAAAATGATTCTGAATCAGATAGACAATTTTGAGGTGAATATTTTCTTCATCTTAGTGTCCTGAACATCCAGTGGAGTTATTAAACACTTACACAGCTTTTCTATATACATCTAGGAGGTTCAATAGAATTCTGCACTGAGATTTTGCTAGTTTTGATGAGAACTTTTCAGTTGCTGCCGTCTCTATAGAACTTCATAGTTTTTAAAACATCCAAGAAGCTGAAAGTTTAGTCTGAGAAATGATCAAAGATCTTATTTCTTTAGCAGCAATATGAGGGGACAGAGTGTACCCTCAGTAAGTTCACTGACGACACCAAACTGAGAGGATTGGCTGATTCCCCAGAAGGTTGTGCTGCTATTCAGCAGGATCTCAACTGGTTTGAGAGTTGGGCACAAAGGAACCTCATGAGGTTCAACAAGGGCAAGTGCAGAGTCCTGCACTTTGGGAGGAACAATCCCATGCACCAGTACAGGCTGGGAGTGACTTGCATTTCTCCTTCTTGCTCCTGATCACCTTGACCATATGCTTTTGTCTCCTGGGATATTTCTAGTCCAATAGAGTTAGTCTTTTCTGTTTACATTTTAATCAGTCTACTTTCATATGTAGAAAGGGCAATTTAGGTATGTGTTTTGGTGGCAGACTTAGCAGTGATGAGCTTATTATAGAACTCATTGACCTTAAATGTCTATTGCAACCTGTATGATTGTATAATTCTATGATTCTATGTCCCGTGACATTTGGACACAATGAAGCTTTGTAGATAAAAGAATAACATTTCCCTGAATCTCAGATTCATTATTTTAGCTGTCAGAATGACAGTTGTTTTGGGGAAAACTCTGATCAGCCTCTGGATCCCTCATTAAAAATACCCTCACCATAGAATTTAACTGCCAAGCTTTACCACACAATTGAGTATAGGCAAACATTCATTTTTGCCCCCAATGACTTGGACTTTGGCCAACTTTGAATTCTTTTAGGAGGAAAGACAAAAAGTTCATCTCTGGCATAAAAGAAACTCATTTAAATTTCAAATATATTTTTCAGCAGAACCTCTGGAAAAAAAGAAAATATATTTAATAAGCACGAAACATCATCTCCCACCTAATTTAATTGTTGGAAACAGCTAACCTTTCTCAGCACAATATGAAAAATAAAACAATAACATTGGCAGACATTTCACAAATGAAATTTCAGTTATAACAACTAATTTTAGCAAAGTCTTGTTAAATATCCTAAAAAAATGTATGGCATTGTATGGCTGTAAATAAATATCAATCACCTTGTACATCTTAGGGTGAAAAATCACTTTAAAAAATAGTCTTTGTTTTGTTATTTCAAATTACTTTAGAAATTCAAGTTAAATCTCCCATGCTCCAGCTGTACTCAGTGTGAGTTTGTTTTTCCCTTTATGTATCTATCCTGTATTATATCCAAAATTATGAGTTTAATTTAGACCTGAGCTATTCCCTCAGCTGTGACTGAAGGCCTTGCAAAAGTTAAGAAACCCACTAATTAAAGTGAGAGCAAAGTTTAGAGTAACTGAAGGGTTCCTGATATGGACTTTAAGAAGATCAATGGATGTTTTCTTGAGAGACGGAATGAGGAATGAAGTTTTCTTCTGTACAGATGTTAGAATGGAAGAACGAAGACTGACTAATATATACTTATTGCCTTACTTGGTATCTCTAAAATCGACACAGCCAAAATGTTCTTGGAGAGATGATTAACGGAGCAGAGGCTATGGAGTGCTATTCCAAAGAATGAAGAAAGGTGGTTGAAAATCAGCTCACAGAGTCAAATCATCATGTGAATCTCTTCATGGGTTTTAACTAACAAAAGAAGACTGAAGCTAAATTGCAGTGACTCCTGTAAACTTACCTTAGAGAGCCAGGGAACAAAATCCTGATCTACACAGTTAGTGTACTAAGTGGAAACGTTCATCCTCTTTGCTCAAATGCAGTCTCACTGACACCTGATAGTCAACTTGGCCTTAAAGTGAAGCCTGAACTTTGTGGAGTGACAATTTTGTATTCTGTTTATGTTCTTTAACAAAACTTCCCTGTACTGCAGAAGTCCAACTTGATGACTCTGCTGCTAAACATTACTTCTGCACTGAAACTTGCCATATAAAGATCCAATAAAGAGAGTAGATTTTTATTTATGGCAAAATCTATTTTGTTCTTTAGCAGCTATTTAAAAATGTTATGGTCAATAATTGATTCAATGTTTTTTGACAAAACTTCAGCGTGGTTTGGGGCTTGCTGTTTTTCATAGATAAAGTCAGCACCTCTGTTTTGTTTCATTCTTTATGAAGGTTTTGCAGCACATGTGGTACAAGCTCCTCCTTCTTCTGCTTGGGTTCTATGAGCTTAAAGCACAGATGGCAGAATTTTCTTAGGCATATGCATAGATTCAGAAGGGATGGGCTCTAATAACGGCACAAGCCTCTCCTTCCTTCCATTTCTATCAGCTCTCACTTAGATCCCAGCTTTAAAACTCCTTGACTGGCAAGTTGCCCAGTGCATTGCATTGTGTCCATGTCTTGTAAGGGGCAGAAGGATGTTCAGCCCATCTTGCAGCAGCCAGAGCAGGAAGTACTCCTGACAGCTACACTGTAATACACATAGAACCATAGAATCATAGAATCATAGAATCATAGAATGGTAGGGAACTAAAATCCTTCAGTACTGTAGCTAAGTGACCTGGGCTTTCTCTAGCTACAGAAACCAAGTTCCCGGAAGTTTTAGGGCCACCTAGCTAGAGTAGCTGGTAGCAGTAGAAGTAATAAGGTTGGAGCAGTTCCTGTTACTGTAGAGTGAGCATGGAAGGAAGGCAATGAGTCTCTTTAAAAGTATATATTTTAGTCGCCACAGTAAACAACTCTGCCTACAACTAAGAATGAGTGCTTGATCACCAAGCACTCATTCAATATCCCTTCATTGTCATCTGGAGAACAGAGATCTAGACATGAAGGCTGTGTGTCGGAGCCAAAGGAGATTCTTAAGAGATCTACAGAGAATGTCAGAGGTGATGCAGAATGCCATCCTGGTGCTGAAGGGAGGAAGGAATTTGCTGTGACTTTGCAGAGGGCTAGGAAGGAAAGAACATGGCAGATTTCTTAAGTGTTTCCCAGTCTCAAATCAGAAATGGGTTTTCTCTTTTCCACACTTAAGAAATGTCAAGACTCCATCAGAACAGTCCAGCTCCATATATGTTCTCCAGCTTGCCAAATGGTCTCACCTTGTCCCAGCCTATATATTGCTTCACCTCTTGTTCCTTGCTTTGCTAATTACATTCTCCAAGTACTTCCCCATACCACTGTTTTTCTCCCTACTGCTTCTAGAAAGCTATGTATCTTTAATGATTTGTTCAGAGCTCTTCCTTCTTTATCCTTTCCTAAACTTTTAGCATTCTTTGCACTTTCATCTGATACTAGACTGGTAAGGAACCTGAAAAAAGCTTCCTGGAAAGCCTGTCCTGCTTTTTCTGCTCATCTGTTGTCCACAGTGATTCATGCTTTATTTACAGGTGTTGATTGTTTAAGATTATTTTTGGCAATAATTGTTCTTATAAGGCAGAAGTCTCTTCCATATGTGGAGAAATTGAGACTGTGACTATAATGTCATGGTAACTTCGGGCAAGATTTTGACCTAATTGTCCACATTTTAGTTCATATTCCAGCTCTGGTTTGGAGTGAACCCACTGAATGTAAATGATCTCAGGCACTGGATACAAACTAATACATGCTTATTTTTTGTTCTGAAGGACAATTCACACACAGTAAACCAGACAACTAACTTCTTCAAACTCAGGTCCAGATACTAAAGGCCAACTAGATGTAGCTGTAAAGGTCTCAGACTTGTGAACTTCAAGGAGAAATGATCAAGGAAAGGCCTGGCAAAAGTTAAAGAAAGAAATTAATGAAAACATATTGGACATTTCTTTGAAAGCAAAGATCAAAAAGCAATACAATAAAAATTATGTAACAGATGATTTATCTGAAGAACTCACTGGCACAGATGTGATGGAGACCAAAAGTTTACTGTTTCCAGAAACAGCTAGATGAAAGGGAACATCTAGGGCAAATTATGAGGAATATAAGCCAACTGTAATAAAGAAATCTCTTCAATTTACAAATGCCTTTTGCTGTTAAAGCAAAGCTGGTTACTTTCTGCTCTGTTCATTCCCTTCCTGCATTCTTTCTTTTTGGCATACTTCAAGAAAGATCTGAAACTCTAGAGTCCCAGACAAGGCTTTAAGACAACGTTGTCCTCTTGAGTAATTCTCCTATCTAGAGAATCTGTGTTAATACCAGGGCTTATATTGTATACAACATATTTTTTCCCCCAATATTGTGAAATGTTTCAGGGTTTTTATTATACCAAACCAATGTTTCAGAGAGTTCCTCCGTGAAAGTACATGGTATTCTTATATGGTGGTAATTGAAAGCAGAATAATTTTTGCTCTTAAAAACCCACCAAATTACTGGAAAATTTCTAGAATGTCACCCTAATTCCAATAGGAGAATTTATTGAATGGATTGGGTCATCCTTCAGTTTTGAGCCCTCTTCTTTTACAAAGCCTGTATGAATTTCAAAGAAATCTTTCTTTGAAAGTCTAATCAAACGTAAAAACTGTCATAAAAATAATTCTTGAGGAAATTGATTAAAAACACTTATTTTTAATATAATTTAAAATAATTAAATTTTTCACCTGTGTTGGTCTTGATGTCTTCAAATATAGCTTGCTTTTCTGCTCCTTGTTTCCATCACTAACATAGATTGCATCTTTCTCTCCTAAAAAGTCACTGCTATGGGGCTGCTGTGATCAAGAAGTGCAAGAACACACCTTTTGAACTACAAATAAGATACTGACCTTCACAGAAGCCATTTAGAAATGCAGACAGACTCAGAATAGTTTCCACCCTGACCCTTCAATGAAAGAACATAAAGTCTCAATCTGTTTGAATGGAACGCAAAGGACTCTTTCTCTTGCATTCTAAATTCCCATCTCTGGATGTGTAAGCGGCCCCATTATCCCAGGTGTCGTAAAACTTTTCCGTGCCAACAGCATATCACAGAAGCTTAGATCATCTGGAAGCATAGATGGTGCTGCTACCTTGGCTACAGAAACAAGAGTGAATTAAAACAGTTTGCATCCAGTACCTGAGAAATTCTCAAAAGCAAAGATCTTATTTCTTTAGCAGCAATATGAGGAGACAGAGTGTACCTTCAGCAAGTTGGCTGATGACACCAAACTGGGAGGACTGGCTGATTTACCAGAAGCTGTGCTGCCATTCAGCAGGATCTTGACTGGCTTGAGAGTTGGGCAGAGAGGAACCTCAAGAGGTTCAACAAGGACAAGTGCAGAGTCCTGCACCTTGGTTAGGAACAACCCCATGCACCAGTACAGGCTGGGGATTGACCTGCTGGAGAGCATCTCTGCAGAGAGAGACCTGGGAGTCCTGGTTGATAATACACTAACCATGAGCCAGCAATGTGCCCTCGTGGCCAAGAAGGCCAAAGGCATCCTGGGATGCATCGAGAAGAGTGTGGCCAGCAGGTTGAGGGAAGTTCTACTCCCCCTCTACTCTGCCCTAGTGAGGCCTCATCTGGAGTCCTGTGTCCAGTTCTGGGCTCCCCAGCTCAAGAGGGACAGAGAACTTCTGGAGAGAGTCCAGTGCAGGGCCAACCACTATGATCAGGGGACTGGAGCATCTTCCTTACGAGAAAGGCTGCTGCAACTGGGGCTGTTCAGCCTAGAGAAGAGAAGACTGAGAGGGGACTTTATCAGCACTTATAAATACCTAAAGGATGGATGCTGAGAGGATGGAGCGAGTCCTTTTCTGTAGTGCCCACTGACAGGACAAGGAGTAATAGGCACAAGCTGGAACACAGGAGGTTCCACTTGAACATGATGAGAAACTTCTTTCCTGTAAGGGTGATGGAGCCCTGGCACAGGCTGCCCAGGGAGGGTGTGGAGTCTCCTTCTCTGGAGGTTTTCAAACCCATCTGGAAGTGTTCCTGTGTAACCTGATCTAGGTGGCCCTGCTTTAGCAGGGCTTTGGACTAAATGATCTCTGGAGGTCCCTTCCAACTATTTTGTGATTCTGTGTAATATTCTTTAGGGACATTAGGATTTTAACATGTGAGACAAGGCATGATTGGTAAAATAAATCATCCCAAAGTCCTTTCTTTATCTGAAGTAAATATCAAGGTCTCTTTATAGCTTCTATTTAGAACTTCTTAGGAAGTTAGAACTGTTAATGAGTCACCATTAATGGGAGCTTTGCCTAGTTTGAAAACTAGGAGTTTTCAAACCATGGAGTTTGACCTGTAAAAAATAGTGGGCTTGGTCCTATTTTTTGTATGACAACTAAAATAAAATCACTTTAATCTAGAATACGTTGGGACTACAAAACCTCAGAGCTCTGTTACTACAATTTGCTTGAGTTTTTGTTCTTAAATTTTTTTGTTGTCGTTGTTCTTAAATTCTTAAATCAAAAATTGCTTTGGGCATTTGTATGGTGTATGATTAAAACTTTAAGGATTAAGATGGATATTGAGAAAAGCAGATGAAGGAAGCATCAAGAAATCATTCTTAATTTTCCACCACCCAAAATCAGAGCCCCTAGTTGGATGAAAAGTTCCCTTATTGCCTACAAGTAGTTTCTGTAACTGGCAAAATTGCCTGTTATTGTTCAAGTGTGTTTGGAACTCCTGCGGTAGGTTTTATATGTTTGAAAACTGACTGGAAAGAAAAGCAGTGGCTTTCTCAAGTCTCTGTTTCATTCACACAGACTGAGCTGTAGGTATGAGATTAACAGGGTCTGACATGAATGGAGTTCCTTCTCTCAGGCCTCTTGGAAAACAAAACACATACCGGCAATACATTTGAGCAACTGTGAGTTGACTTTGGAGAGTACTGGTATTTTTACACAATAACAGTCCATTGGATTCCCTCATAAGTCTTTCAGTTCTTCATTACATAAGGACTTTTCCTGAACTGCAGGGCAGGGAGCAGCATGTATGTAATCCCTTCTTTTACACTAATGCTTCACATGTGCTTTGGGTTTCAAACATCAATATTTGTAGGAACATACAGTAGGGCTCTTTCTATGAGCAGGGATTAGATTCTCACACTTACCACTCTTCACAGACTCTCCATAATTCACTGAGCATAGGCTTTGCTTTCCTTTCCTTTAAATTTTTGTACTTTAAAATTGCCTCTTTATATTTAAGTACTGCAGAGCCTTCCAGTAACAATCCAGATAACTACAACATGACATTTACAAGAAGAGGCTTTCTTAGAGGTGAACATTGCTGTACAGCCTTTATATCTCTCCTAAGAAAATTGTTCTAATTGATCTTACTGGCTGGGTTTTCATCGTGTGTAAATCAGCACACCTGCACTGATTTCAATAGGAACATTTATTTACAGCAGTTAAAGTATTAGCCTAATCTGATTCCTGTCATAGTTGACAGGAGAAACACGTAACAATGTTTTTAGGAATGCCCCTTTACCAACTGATTAATTTGTCTGGAATAGATTTTGTGGACTGGTCATGTAACATTACAGAGGGAAGTAATAAATGACCACTGGTCTCATTGTTTAAAGAGGTCAAGGTGCAGAAAGAATTCACATGCTTGCATGCCCCAAAAAAGGCTGTGTAATCCCTAAATGTAAGTACGAAGTATCCTTGGTGGAATTCATAATTCAATGTTAAGTGCCAAGCCTCCTGGTTCCTGGTGGACCAAGGTAGGTGTCCCAGAACGAGAGTCAAAGCAACCAGCACTGGGAGCAGGAAGCGATATAGAGTAACCAGTTGGAAGTGTTAACCATGGAAACAGGATCCAGTACCATGAATCATCTCATGAATATATGTACCTACAAGTCTTTTTCCAGTGAAGTGAACAAAGGCTCATTTTCTTTTACTTTAAAACACAACTGCAAGAAAAGCAGGACATGGCTTTTATGTAAGAACAAAGTAGCTAGTAATTTCATCCAGAAAGGAGAGGTGGATTCTGTGCCTCAACACATCCTCATGAAGTCTAAGGGGGTTCAGCATATCAGTTAATAATGAGACTATGTAGTAGCATGAGAGGGAGTCACTTTTGATCCATGTAGATGATTTCCCATTGCATTCAGGCTTCACCAAACATCTAAATGTGATCAATTAAGCTATAAAAGGACTGTATTCTTCTTTTCGTAACACTGTGGCAAAGCTAATCATATTAGTACAATTGCACAGCAGATATTGGCCTTTTATGTCTCAATTATTTCACCTGCTTGCATTTCAGGCTTCAAAGATCACAACAGGAGAAATGTCCTGTTTCTCAATATGCTGTTTGCATCTATACATGATTAATCTGTAAAGAAATAAAGAAAACTTAGAAAAGTTGCATTCTCAGAGAGAATTGCATGCCCATAATGAAATGCTTTTGAGTACCCATAACAGCAGACAGCTTCTGTTAGCTGCCTTTTGCCTTCTGAGTTAGACAGAAAGAAAAATGTTAATGGTCAGAGCTTGTCAGCAGTACATTGCCATTCACATTTAGTCACACTTCACTATTGTTTTGTGCAGTTGTTAGGGTACAGATATTTCTAGGGTCAAAAAAGGAGTGGATTCATCCATCTGTAAACTTTAATAAAGTTTCAGCTCATGCAAGCCCCGCAGTACCCACAAAAATCAGCTCACTTGACTTCTAAAAAGGTGAATCAATAGGCAATGTGAGAAATCCTTATAATTTCTGAATTATCTGCATGTAATATTTTCTACCCCTTTTATACACATATTTTTCCACTGTAGCATATGTTCTGCTTTCTTTTTTTTTTTCACCAAGACATTGTAAATTGCTTTAGAGATACTGATAAATGTGAAGAAAATGATGCAAATGGACCCGAAATTAGACAATGCACAGTCATAGGTTTCAACAAATGTCCTTCAGTGTCAATGGGTATTTCAATCTTCTTGTGTCTGGATGTAAAATGAAGTGAATGCTGCTTTCTTGTGTGCATCTTGTGTGTTTGTACTATAGAATCTTGGAAGCAGAGACAATCTCTTGCTATGTTTTCAGAAGGTAACTTGGTAGGACTGGGCACATTATCTGATTTTTTATTTGTTATATGGAGAAACCAGTGATCACTCAGGACTGAGTGAATATCATTCTGTAAGTTTAACTCATAATCTTATACTATTTAGGTGAGGAAAAAATTTACTTTCCTCTAGAAATCCAGTTTTTACTGGCAACTCTGCTAAAGCACTTTCCTTTTTACTTTGTTGAGTTTCAAGTTTAGCACGAGTGGGCTGTAGGCAGTTGATGATCTGGGCAAATTTGAAGTTATTTGCACAAGCTTTTCAAAGTTGCCTAACTTGGTGAGAGAGAAAGATATTTTATGAAATTTCTTCAGGTTTGGGTTTTTTTTCCCCCTTTACTCTAGTCTACCAAGCAAACAGACTGAGCTAAAGATGTGAGACTGCTATGTAAAATCTGTACATAGATCCTAGTAGGCTATTGAACCAAATATAGTCCTCCAGCTATTAAAATGCATGTGATCAGAAAGTGATTGCGTTAGAAATTTTGGAATAGCATGACAGAATCCAGCATATTCCCAGGGGAGGAACCTATTCTGGTGTTTTGTTGCAAGTTCATTAGGCAGCTGGTTCAGCCAAAGAGACTGCAAGCAGCACAGTCAGTAGCAGTTTATACAACGACCTGGATGGTGAGGATGACCTCTCTAAGGCACACAGAGGTTTAACAAGCAAAAGGGATCTTGCCTTGAGTGCATTTTTTTACCCCTTACTAGGAACACACTACATATACTGTCCTCAAATCCCAAAATCAGAAATTATACCTCCAAAAATCAAGAAATGCACTTTTCATGACAACCAATACATCAAGAAGAGTGTGGGCAGCAGGTCAAGAAACGTTCTCCTCCCCATCTCTTCTGCTCTAGGGAGGCCTCATCTGAAGTCCTGTGTCCAGTTCTGGGCTCCTCAGCTCAAGAGGGACAGAGAACTTCTGCAGAGAGTCCAGCACAGGGCCACCAAGATGATCAGGGAACTGGAGCATCTTTCATATGAGGAAAGGCTGCAGGAACTGGGGCTGTTTAGTCTGGAGAAGAGGAGGCAACTGTGGGGGGATCTCATTAATATTTATAAATATCTAAATAGTGGATGTCAGGAGATTGGGACATGCCTTTTTTTCTATTGTAGCTAGCAACAGGACAAGGGGCAATGGGATGAAACTGGAACACAAAAAGTTCCACTTAAATATAAGGAAAAACTATTTCACTGTGAGGGTGATGGAACAGTGGCACAGGCTGCCCAGGGAGGTTGTGGAATCTCCTCTGGAGGTTTTCAAATCCTACCTGTTTTCAAATCCTGTGCAACCTGATCTAGGCTGACCTGCTTAGGCAGGGATATTGGTCTAGATGATCTCTAAATGTCCCTTCCAACCCCTACCATTCTATGACTCTGTGAAAGGCTCATTTAATAAAGAATGTGAGAGAACAGAAGTAGGATGCTTCCCTCTCTAGACTACCATGCACAAAGCCTCTGCACAGTACTTGGTATATTGCACTGCATGGCACTTCAGGCAGATTTACTTTGGCAAATCAACTCTCTGGCCTCTGTTCTGTACCTCTTGCCCATAAGCCACTTTGTAAGCCACATAGAAAGGGCTCAAGTTTTCCTATTAACATAAAAGTGAGTCAGCCAGTGTGTGAATGGTAAGGTTCCTCTCCACTCTTTCTGGAGCAGATGCAGATCCAGTGGTTTAGTGCAGAATTACCTAGACAGAAACAGTACATTTGATGTTTAGGAAGAAACATAAAATGGACAATTTTCTTGAGAAAATCTTTGCAGTTGAAAGTGTTATTTTAATCTTTCTGTTTTAAATCTCTGCCTGCTGAGATAATATAGTCACACAAATGGCAAGAAGGACAAAGGAAGTCCATTAGTTCTGTTTATAAACCTAATGAAATCTTCACTGAAATATCTGGCACTGATTAGCACATAGGAATTAAATTTTTAAAAAATAGATATTTCAGATTCTTTTTTTTGAGGTACATTGCCATGCAAATGAGAGATTCCAAAATAGCCCATCAAAACAATCTTACAGAGGACTTGTGAGGCCCAAGTTCACAACCTTGATGAGTCTATCCTAAAGAAGAAACTTCAGTGTCGTTTTTCTTTAAGCATATGTTGCCCCATTACAGAACATTGCCTGTGCTAAAGGCTGCTGTTGTAGTTTGAACAGAAATTCCACCCTGGACCTGGTCTTCCCGCTTGAAGATTCACGTGTAACACTGCACTGTGTAAAAGTGAATCAGTAACTTGCAGTAAAACATTTCTATCTGAAAAAAATAAATGTGTTGACCAGCTCAAAGAGTGACTAGTGATTGTGCTGCTTTGTTCAAGGATATTGTGTTTCTTTTTCCAGTCCTTTACAGTTTGAAAAGAATGATTGAAAATCTTAAACACTTGCCTTAGATCAAAAGGCTTAAGAATATTAATCTTATCTATGTTAAAACAAATCACCAACAAGAGGGAGAGATTACCGTTTTAATTTGTTAATAAAATCACATTTTAACAGATTAAGTAACAGAATTCAATTTATTGATGAAATAACTTGCCAAAAGTGTTGTGGATTCCCTATTACTGGCAAGTATTTTGAAAGATACCCATCATGACTTCAAAAGGTACACTACAGATTAATCATGTGCTGTAACATTGTTGCATCAATCATTGTGTGCATTTTATAGATGATCCCATATATACAGTGGTCCTATATGGTTTAGAATTTTACCTGTCCATGAGATAAAATATGTCTTTGATAATGCAAGATTATGTATCCTGCAGTACTCTGTCTCCATGTTTATCTCACATCTTGGAATGTCCTTTAGAATTGCAGTTCATTAGAGAAATTATTTGAATTTATGCCTACCTGGTATTTTTGTTCTGCCAGCTATACACCCAGCGTGTCATGACAGAGTTTCTTGTTGCAACTCTAGTTGGAGGGGATTCCAGATATCCTGCTGTTTTATATGTTGCTAGCCATATGAAACATGTGCCTTGAAACACAGAACAGAAAGCTTAAGGATGGACTCTCTTCCACTGTTAGCATAAAATAAATTGATCAATATGGAGCCTTAGACAGGCTTTAAATTTAATAGCCTCAAAATTCAGGTATAGTGGGAGCAGGGTTTTGGTGTTATTTCCTTAGGGGCTTTACCTCTCTCTTGTTGTTTTGTCTGCTTGTTGGAGACTCTGATGTCTGAGTGAAGTGGATTGATTGAGCATCTAGAAAGTCTGTTTTATGATTTCTGGTGCCTACTACTCCCGTTGATTGACAGTCTGCCTTCTTTGGCTTTTCTGGTCCCATGTAATTCTGCCAAGCCACATTAACTCAACCTTACATCTCCTGACCTGTGTTACCCTGAGGCACAGAGACATGTGTTCAGCTCCCTACACTGACAGATGAAGGTAAACACTTCAGGATAAGCAAGCCTAATGCTCCTTATTTGCACACCTAGGAAAAAAATCAAAGTCAGCCATTCATCTCTCCTGTTTGGTAAACACGGAAGCTCACTAGGCTGCACTGCATGTGGTTCCTCAGGGGTTTGTTTTCATGACTTCATGTGAGGATTTTTGTTGCTGGTTTTGAAAACATTTTGAAGTTTGATTGCAAATGTGATATTCTCATTTACAGCCTTTCCTGAACCATAAATCAATGGATATGTAATTAAATGAAACAGATAGTCCAAACCTTGAATAAGCTGTTTATTGAGCCTGCAAGGGAGATTTTGTGGTTTTACAAAGTTCTAACATAAAGATCTGCTTACAAAATGCCGTTGCCAGGTTTTGCATATGGTGGCATTAATGCATGATAGAATCCAGCACAGTACGCTGCCTACTTAAAAAACCCATTTGCTGAAGCAAAACCGCTGGATGGTAGGATATTTTCCAATTAGAAATAAGAGCTGTTCAACTTACATAACTTGCTTAGGGTTGTGAATTATTTGTTTAGGTTTTTTCCATGAACCAAACCCAAAATCTGTTTTGCTCCTCTATCTAGCATTTTTTCTAATAAGTGTAAAAAGGGAGATGGGATGAAGCTGGAACACAAAAAATTCCACTTAAACATAAGAAAAAACTATTTCACCGTGAGGATGATGGAACAGTGGCACAGGCTGCCCAGAGGGATTGTGGAGTCTCCTTCCTTGGAGATCTTCAAGACCTGCCTGGACAGGTACCTATGTGACCTGATCTAGGTGAATCTGCTTCTGCAGGCAGGTTGGACTAGATGATCTCTAAAGGTCCCTTCCAACCCCTACCATTCTGTGATTCTGTGATTATATTTTTTTAAGAATCAAATGGTGTACTCCATCTTCTAAGATGCTTTAAAGTTTAATTTTTGTGGAATAAAGTTACTTTTCAAGCAAAGTGCTCTTTGTAGTTAAAAAAACTTTTGTGTGGGAAGAGAAGAAAAAGGTCAATCTTCTTGCTGGAAAAATTTTCCAAGTAGAAGTTTGTGAAATGTTTCAGTTTGAATCGTGCTGTACTTTTAGATTTTGACAAACATTTTCCATGAAAAAAAAATAATCAGCATACCCAAGGAGCAAAAAGTAGATGAAATTCTTTTTTATTTCTGAGTTAGTTTATATGGACTAGATAAATTTCCTTCCTTTCCCCTCATCTACTCCTCCCTCCAATAGCATAATTTGAGTAACCTCAAACAATAAGGTAATGATGGTCACTGTTTCAGTTGTTTTTTTAATGGCTTCTTCTAGAATGCTATTAGATAGTAGAGTTTAGAACACAAGCTGGGAGGTCAGGAAGTCACCATTCTCCATGATTTAACTGATGGGGCACTTTCTTGGGTCTCTGCATTGTTGGTACATTGCTCTCTGGACAAGTGAGTCCCGTTGTAGTGCCTGGGAGTGCTGGTGCTGGCTTTCTTAGTTTTCCTAGCTGCTGGAAACATTCCATTGCAGGCAGACTCATCAGCCCAGGGAGTATACTGGGAGTCCGCAAGAATCATGTTAGATGTCAAGTCTGAACACTATTTTGCATCTTTTGTCATGTTATTTGCTGATATTTGAGCAACTATGTAATGCACTTGAATGGCACTTCACTGTTTTCACCATACATTTATATATACATATGTAGATATATGTATAGATGCTTGTTATATTTTTTGTACAACTATTCTTGTAAGCAAATAGGGGTCCTTGTGCTTATTCTTTGTTCTGCCTCAAGGTACTTTTTAACTTCAACAAATGCAGCTTCTTCAGGTAAAAATGGTGTTCTTTACCAGATATATTGGAGCAACATTTCCTAAAATCATTGCAGTGCATCCCAGGATGGGTATCTTTCTTTGGTTCCCTTATGTTCTTGGATCACATGCACCTCATTATTGTTTGTTGGAATCTGTATGTAAACAGTAAGTCAGTAGTGTTTTTGTCACATGGCAAATGAATAAATCCTTAAAGGACCACACATAACAGCTCTTGCATTCTGGATTGCCCCTGCTGGGGACATTTCCCCATATTCTGGCCATCTGACACTATTGTCAGCTGTGAATATTTTAAAAATGAAAGTAACCTTGGTGTCAGGGGGTGTGCTCTCTTTTGCATCTCAGTCCACACTTTCATAGCTGCTGGTGCCAGTGAACTCCTCTTTTCTATAATTGCTCAAGCCTCTCCCTGATTATGGATCTACATCAGTTTTGAACATCTGTAGCTTTTACTAAGGTGACCCATACAAAGTCTTATAGGGATTTGGAGTGATTTATTTGGGATCTCTTATTTATTTAAGTTAAACATTTCAAAATACAAGATTAAACCTGAAATGTTACCACCTCTGAAAGTTAGTGAGCTGATCTCTCAGGATTAACTTTTTCAGAAATCACTGCAGGGATGTAGCTGGTGCTCAGGGTAGGAAGATGGAGACATGTGCACACAGTGATTCCTCTTCTAAAGAGATAGCAGCAATGAAGGCAAATTCTTGCTCAGTCTCTCCAAGAGAGTCAGGATTCTACAGTTACTACTCTCAGTGAACTCAAGGTATATTTGGAGAGGTTAAGTTTTATAGAATCCTAGAATGGTAGGGATTGGAAGGGACCTTTAGAGATCATCTAGTCCAACCCGCCTGCAGAAGCAGGTTCACCTAGATCAGGTCACATAGGAACATGTCCAGGTGGGTCTTGAAGACCTCCAAGGAAGGAGACTCCACAACCCCTCTGGGCAGCCTGTGCCAGGGCTCCCTCACCCTCACAGTGAAATAGTTTTTCCTTATATTTAAGTGGAACTTTTTGTGTTCCAGCTTCATCCCATTGCCCCTTGTCCTGTTGCTAGCTACAATAGAAAAAAAGGCATGTCCCAATCTCCTGACATCCACTATTTAGATATTTATAAATGTTAATAAGATCCCCCGTATATAATCAGTTCCTTCCCCTAACAGTGATATATATGGCCGGAGGGTGAATGGAAGTTGTTAGGAGTAAGACTGTATGGGAAGGTGTGGGAGAAAATATACTGTTTATCTGTGCATACAAACAGAATTATAGATCAAATAGTAATTGATGTTTAAAATAAAGATAATATTATTGCATCTGATTAATAGGGTTCACTGTAAGTTTAATTTGTTAGAGATTTGGGCATAGATAAGAAGATACTTAGAGTATTAGAGCCCATGGGTCTTCATGGGAAATATACAAGCAAATTATTTCTTAGGATTGATAGAAGTTAATTTAATTTCCCTAAAGGTGCAATTTTATACAAGAATGAAACTCTGTGTACACAATCTTTTTCACATATAAGTGAAAAGTGATAAAATCTGAGTGGTACATTAAAAGTTGGTGTAAGGCTCTTTTTTCCCATTCTATAAAATCATATTGAAATACATATTGAAATCACTTTTCTAAAGAGAACAGTGTGCTTACAAATTGTCAGGACTGCTTGCTCAAAGAAATCAAACAAGGTTTGCTAGGAGGAAAAATAATATCAAGCTGTGCATCATGTAAAGTTGAGACACCAGTAAGCCCCCAAGCCCTGTAGTGTATCAAGTGCCAGATATTAGACTATGCACTTTGGAGAACTCTATGTCAGACTGGGAGCGACTAGTTTCACTTCATGTGTTTGCAACCTCTGTGTGGCGATGCTGAGTGTCAGAGGCTTAATGTTCTTGCTGTGATGCCGACAGTTAGGTAGGCAAAAGGGCAGCATTCATTGGCTGTGTGTCAGTAGGAGCTGAAAATCCAGCTAAGACTAAAATAAGAACTGGTGCAACAAGCTCTGCAAGAGTATGTTCTGACTTGCTGCTTCTTTTTAAATGTTGCCTTAAATCTACATGGCACAGCTGATGTTCAAGACTTGTTGAGGACTGTAGTTTTAATGGTAAAGTTCTGGTGTGAAATAAATCACCCTGAATAATCAGGAACTACACTAGAAATATCCACATCACAGAGACTGTACAAACAGTACATTAGGCAGGCCCCATTTCAGCAGTCCTTTATGCTCTGTGGAACTTTTGAATGTATACTTAAAATTAAGCACATATTAACATGTTTTGATGAACAGAGATTGATTTAAGTAATACATGTAAATGTTCAGTGAAACTTGAGCCTCTGTTTCAGGATGAACGTGATCAAAATGGCAATATTTTTAAAAGAAAAGATGGCTTTGAAGGGCATCGATAGGAACAAATTCTCATTGATCTGGGGAGCAATTATTATGTGATGTAAATGTGTAAATATCTTAGAAATAGAGTGGGATTACTAAACTCTAAATATCACAGAATCACAGAATCTTAAGCATTGGAAGGGACCTTGAAAGATCATCCAGTCCAACCCCCTGCCAGAGCAGGACCTCCTAGAGTCACACAGGAACTCATCCAGGTGGGTTTTGAATATCCCCAGAGAAGGAGACTCAACCCATCAGGGCAGCCTGTTCCAAGCTCTGTCACCCTCAAAGTGAAGAAATTCTTCCTTGTATTTCTTTGGAACCTCTTATGTTCCAATATCAGTAGGATGTCAGTTGCCAAATGAGAAAGTGCACGCTTGGATTGGAAAGGAAGAGCTATTTGGCTACACAGTAGCCCTTTGAAAAAGGTCGGTAAGATTTCTTGGGTCTCCTGATGTTTGTCAAAGTGGAACACCTCTGGCTAGTGATTTGTTATCTTTTAACAGCATCTTAATAATGTAGGTAACTGTTAGGAAAATAAGTGCAGCCTGCCCAGTTTTTCTGTTTTCTTTTATCTCACGGGAGAGGAGTTAGGCTGCCTAAAGCCCTAAGTGCATCATTGTACTTTACCAGCTTCATTATGTGTAGTGTTCCTGGAACTTGTTCTTGGACTCCACCGCAATCACTCCAATTTTACACCAGCCTGAGATGGGAATCAGGCTGTACAGCCCAGCAATTGATCCTTTCAACTTGGACCTGTTTTTTTTTGTTACATAATTCTGCCCAAAGCAACTAAGCCAAAAAGCTATTAGAAAAATATGTGATCGACCACATTTATTTTGTATTAACTTTGTATATGTGGAGATTTTTGTGGTTTAACTTTTTTTGTAGGTGGCAAAAACAGGAAGCACATGGAATTCTGGCACCGTGGAGAGAGCAGGTCAGGAAGGGCAGGGAGAAAAGCAAGCCAAATTCTCAACATCCACTGCCCAGAGGCCATGCAGTAAAGTGGTGCAAATAATATTTGTTTATTTGAAATATCTTAATTTGACTAAAGTATGTAACCATTAATGTGATTTTGAAAAGTAACACTTCATAAAGTGAAAAGTAAGGATTTTTATTTTTTTAAGTAAAATAAAAAATGTTTCAAATGTCTTGAATTCTTTTCCATTCATACCTGTTTCAGACTAAACATATTGCTGATCTTCATCTGTTAAATTTGATTTGGTTCACAGAAGTCCCTTTGAATATCTCTTTGCAGTAGTTAATAAGATCTCTGACCTAAAATTTTTGCATGATTCCAGTTCATCAAGGAGCAGAGCATAACATCTTTAGACCCTCCTGACCTCTAAGAAAACTGTAGAATAAACACTGGATTCCCGTTTTAGCTCTATTTTTCCCTGCAGACCCAAAGCATTTTCACTGGTTAGATTATTGTCATTAGCTGTCAGTAAATAGCTTACTTATTGAACCTTTTAAGATCAATGTCAGGGCCTTTAAGTAGAGCCACATTATACCAATATATAGCAAGAAGCCTCAGTGCAATGTGTTGTCATCTGTCTTTCCTTTACCGTGAATGAGGAAAGTTGTTATGTGTTGTTGATTCAGCTGGAACTTCTGGGTGGCCCATGTGCACTTGGTCACAGGTAGATATATTGCAGCAGTGCAGACAAAATCTTGTAATTATTGTGTTATGACCAGTTCCAGGAAGAAAAGTATATCCTACCAGTCAGCTTGTGATATATAAAACATATTCTTGCCCATTAGTACTGTTTTGGTGCCCAGAAATAGGAGAGACCAAGAGGATGCTGAAGTGGTAGTACTTCAACAAAAAATGTCTCTCCAACTATTCCTCAAGTTCTTTTTTTGTTTTGCTTCTATCCTGACTTGATGACATGGCTTTTTATCCAAGAGTTGACTTTTATCAATTGGTGATATCACAGTTTCATAGCATCAAATGTGCTACATAGGAATGGACTATGGTAGGGCTATTAAGGGCTATATCTTAACATACTGCTCTCAGCAAAATCCAGTGGTCTCTGATTTTATGTATATAATATATATAGATAGTGCATGAAGGCCAATGCCTGTCATTCTGGTGAGTAAAGCATATTGTACATTTTGATTTTCTAGTACCTAATCTACACCAGTTTACCAAAGAAGCCTCCATCGCTATTGGACTTCAGGTTTTCATCACAATCCAATGTAAAAAGCCTTGCTAAATTAAGATCCACAGAATCTTTCAAAGGGTATTTGGGCTGGAACAACCTCACGTTAGGTCAAGAATCAGATGCAGCACTATAAATTGCAAAATTTCTTCCTGGCATAATCTCTCAAAGAAATTTCCGGGGTATACCTAAACACTTGTGGGCAGCAGGTAACACCTTGTCCTTCAGTTTATCAGTGGAAACATCAATTCACACGATGTTATTTTTTTTTCACCATGTTTGAAATTAACAGGTAGTACATCTATAGACACTCAGGTCATGCATTAACGACTTTATAGAATGAAATATTTACGTGGATCTCTGTGTCCACACAGTGTCCAGTATACCTAGATAGTCTTTAGGATGAGTGCCACCCTTCAGAGCTTAGCTTTTTTCTTGTAGGAAAAGGAGAACAATTCTTCATGTCTACATTGACCCACTTTAGGAAGGCCAGGATGCTAGTTCGCTGTGAAATCTCACTGCAAACACACTTTCCAATACTGAAGATAAATTTTAATATGTTATTTGAAAGGGATGGCAGATTATGGTGTTTTCTAGTTTTTCCAAAAAAGACTTTCCCACTTTGTTTACTTCTCCAGCTGAAGAAGTAAGGAATCCAACGAGAATTCATTCACCAGAGAAACAGAAGACAAAAGATATCACTTAAAACTTTGAAACTGGAAGAAGTTCACTCACCTTTTTGCTTTTGTGGATTAGATGCAATACACCTAGAAGGAGTTCCTTGCAAACCCTTTTTGTGATTAGCTGGAGAAGAATGCTGCTATTAGCATTGACCTCTGAGCTGCCTCTGTGCAATAGCTGTTACATAGCTTCCCACCCTATAAAAATGTTTGTGCTTGCAACATATTTAGGTTTCCTTGAAGCTTTCCACAAAGCACAGTTTCTTGCTTGCAGAGACACATCCCATGGTCAGGAAATCACCTGCAGAACCTGATCCCATTGTGTGGTACAGTCTTTGCGAAGCTGTTCCATTCTTTAGAGGTGATGAGCACACCTAGTTTGATATCTGACAGCTGATATGTAGAATATGAGGCACTTGAATGTTACAGAATTCACTTACAGTATAGAGTACTGTCCTGGTTTTGGTTGGTTAATTTTCTTTCTAGTACCTGCTGCAGGACTATATTTTGGGTTTATGATAAAGAGAATGTTGATAACACATGGACGTTTTGGTTATTGCTGAGCAGTGCTTGTACAGCAAGGCCACTTCTACATCTCATCCAGCCCTGCCAATAAGTGAACTTGAGGTGGAGTGAGGCCAGTGTGTGCACAAGAAGCTGGGGAGTGAGCATGTCCAAGACACCTAACCTGAACCAGCCAAAGGGCTAATCCACACCATAGGGTGTCATGGAGTCATAGAATAGTAGGGGTTGGAAGGGCCCCTTAGAGATCATCTAGTCCAACTTCCCTGCCAGAGCAGGTCTACCTGGATTGACCTGTTGGAGAGCAGCTCTGCAGAAAGAGACCAGGGAGTTCTGTTTGATAATAAACTAAATATGAGCCAGCAATGTGCCTTCATGGCCAAGAAGGCCAATGGCATCCTGGGATGCATCGAGTGTAGCCAGCAGGTCGAGGGAGGTTCTCCTCCACCTCTACCCTGCCCTGGTGAGGCCTCCTCTGGAGTCTTGTGTTCAGTTTTGGGCTCCTCAGCTCATGTCATGTCATGTCCAGTACATAAACTGGGAGGAGTGGATTGCTGCTGGGGCATCAGTCAGTGAGTGCTGAGCAATTGCATTGTGCATCACTTGTCTTTAATAACTTTAAATAATTGCTATTGTTATTACTGTTATGATATTTTATTTTAGTTTATTTATTAATCCATGAGTTTTTATGTCTTTTTCTGATTCCCCTCCCTACTCTATAGGAGATATGTAGAGGGAGAGTGAACAGGTAACTGTGTGGGCCTTTGTTGCCAGATGGGCTGGAACCACAACAAGCACTAGGAGAGCAAACCATTCTTTTTTTTTTTTTAATCCATTCTCTCATTGTATGTATTGGTAGTGGTGAAAGTGTATGGAGTCAACATTCCACAGAAATCAGCGCTTAATTACAGCCTATGGACACTAATAGTCCATATAGTCTAGAACAACAGAATGATATGGCTGTCAAAAGCAACAACTGATGTACTTCATTCTGGAAATGGTACCTACTGAGGCAGGAATCCCAGCCTCCCTGCTTCTCTTCAGCAGTAAAAGAGGTCCCTCTGCTGCAGCCATCCTAGGCCTCTCAAACGGAGCCACTGTGCCTTGGGTGCTCTGGCAGCAGCATACTTGTGAGCTGCTTTCAAAGTGTTTCCAACGCCAGGTGAGATGGTGAAGGGGAGGATTTGTCTTTCCACTTGCACTGTATCCCAGCTGCTGAGAGCTGATGTTGTGCTGTTATTAATCACAGACAGGCTATGATTAATGACCCTTGGAACGAGGACTTTCTACAGTCATCATGATCATTCCCTTATACAGGAAAATTTCAGTATCTCAATGATTTGATACCAATAGTTAACAAAAAGCAGACGTGTTTTTAACCTACATACTGAAGAGATTTTTAAATTTTAGTTTTGAATGTGGATAAAATATGTGAGATAAAGAATTTTGGAAGCTGAAATCTGTTCAAAATAGAAAGGAAGGAATGATGAATGGAGTCTGCCTTTGCATTCCAGAGAAAAGAAATTCGATTTTTGACTATAGGCTCATTACTCCATGTCTCTGGGATGTGTTTAGTGTTCCCTTGGCAAACAGGGAGAATAAGTCCTAATGACTATAGACTGCTCAAAAACATAAATGAATGTGATTTTGAGAAAAAGCAGGCCCACAACTACCCAGTCTGGGGTCACAGTGGTAAAACATTGATGACAAGTATTGGCTTAGTCCATCAAAAAACCCAAATGCTAACCCTACTGTTGCTTCATTGTGACTGGATTTTCAAGAGCATT
Organism: Colius striatus; assembly: GCF_028858725.1. Classification (NCBI taxonomy): domain Eukaryota; kingdom Metazoa; phylum Chordata; class Aves; order Coliiformes; family Coliidae; genus Colius; species Colius striatus. The sequence continues at coordinate 19,381,648 of NC_084766.1, forward strand.
CATGGAAAAATTATGCAGGCAGGAGAATTAGCATGCTAATTCTCTGCAATGTAAAAATAGACATTAGTTTTCAAACTATCTTTAACCTATAATTTGAATCTCCTTGATCAATTTCACAGAAAGACTTAAAAACAAAAGAGAGAGGAAATGTGTCCTGTATCTTATTATTCCTTCCCTTTAGTTAGAATGCCTTGCTATAAAAACTATCTGAAAAGGTTATAATTTAATTTCATTGCAAAGTGAAATAAAATTATTTTTAAAAATACACTGCATTTCAGATAACTTTGGAAAAAAAAAGTGAAACTGTCATTATTTTAATCAGAAGAACATTTCAGAACTCAGAAATTATTTTCTCTGCCTGATCTTATCTGAAATACTTGATTGAAATTACACAGAAAATGGGATATGGAATATAACAACACCTATATGGTGGCAGTTAAATTATTTGAAAAAATTTCAGACAGTTCAACAAAATGAAATAGTCTGTATTTTTTTTTGCAGAACAAAATAAAAACCTGATTTTAATTTTCCTTACTCAAAGATGATAAATTTTTAAAGACTACCCAAATATTGTTATGGAGTATGCTTTGTCTTATGCTGTATGGATGAGTCTCTAGCAAGCAGAGAAGCCAGATCACTCTCTTCCTGCTGCTATACAACTGCAGTCAGTTAGGTTTCTACTTATGCAAACTGGAAGCTGACCCATGGGAATCTTAGTCTGAGGAAGTGTTGGAGAGTGCTGAGAGAGTGGAGCCTTTGAAAAGAAGGGATGGAACACCTTAGATGAAATTCTGCGACTTCAGTTGTTTTTGTGGGGTGGGAAAGGTTTATGACAGAAACTGATAAAAGAGAAATAAACAAAAACCATGTGGCCTCCTTGCTGTGTCAGTTTCCATAAGCAGAGGTTCTGTAGGGATTGAGGAGGGATTAAGCATGATGCCAACTCCTTGTGTCCATTCTGGAAGGAGTGGAAAATAGGCATGTATCTCGAAGTTGGGACATCTTGTGTTCCTCCATGTGTTGCTTTGTCTATATAGGTGAAAAATATTGCATGTACGTCTGAGTCTCATATACAAATGGTTCCAAATCCACTTTGCCCAAAATTGTGCCTCAAGTACAGAGCGTAGAAGGAGAAAAGCTGTAAGGAGAGCAGCTGTACTGCTTCCTCTGCAGCCTGGCAACCAGTTGTTACGAGATCCCTTTCCAAACACAACTTCTGAGGGAGGAAAAGATTGGATATAGTATCAACTTCTCATCACTCAAGCATGATCATTGAGCTCAAGGCAGAACAGAGGGGAGAATCACAGAGATTTCACCAAGGATTCTTGGATGGAGAAAGACATTTATAATGTTACATGAGTGTGTGAGAGGAAAAAGACAGAGAAGATGGTTTCAACCCCATAACTAATGAGGCTTTGGAAAGAACAGGTATAATCTGTCACTGCAGATCTGGAGTGGACAGAGAAGAAAAAAAACTGTTGCTAAAGAAGTTTAGAAGAGAGAACAGACAATGGAGAGGAGGGGAAAGTCTTTAAGTCAGAAGATGGACAAGGAGAAATAAAGACTCTGCACAAGAAGCAAAGGAATAGGGAGTATAGGAAGTTGAGAGAAAGAGAAATATTAAAAAGGGGATTCCTTGCAAAAAGAACTGTGTGAATATGCAATACAGACTTCTGATTTGATTTCCAGATAAGCTGAATTTTGATAAGAGTTCTAACTAGCTGATTAAGTGAAAATTATGTACAGCTAGCTAATCGCCTGTGGGACTTTCCTAATCAATCAGGGAGTCTCAGTTAGGCCTGTTAGCTTAAGATGATAATTCCATAGAATTGCTGTGCAGACATAAGTCCAGTGTACAGTATCTGTGAATAAAAGTCTGAGTTAAGACTACAGTGAAGATTTATTATATGCATTTACAGACCATTTACTGCAATATGACAATGATCTCATCCAGAACTACAGGCTCCTAACATAGTACAGGCAATATTAAAGGAGAAAAAATCATATTAGAGAGGGAGGAGGAATGGTGTTATGGTGTTGTGGTGCTTGCAGTAACTGTGTAATAAGCCTTGCACTTCTTGTGCTACTGATTTTGACACAGAAAGTGACTAATGAAGCCTTATTTTCTGCTTGAATGCAAGAAACAGACTTGCTCTTGGACTTGCAGATGGTCATTCAGTGATGCTGGTGATTCATGGTAGCAGGATGGAGGTCTCCTGAGAGCAGCCGTGAAATCTGAATTTGCCAACTGGAAATAATGATATTGTGATGGAAGGCTCTCATCTGTTGCCAGAGACTCTTAGTGGAAGCTTGTTCCAAGCCATGTTTACCACAGATGTCTCCTTCCCTTTCTCACAGCAAGATCCCTTCCTGGCACATTCAGATGAAAAGGATCATGCAATTTGCCACTTCTCTTGCCCAAATGACAAAAAATTTGGAAATTCTGACTTTAACCAGAGAGGCTTTAGGGGAAACGAATTAGCTGTGTTCACCTCAGCAGTGATTAAATGTCAATAAAAGTTATGTGAAATAGAACTTACTGACAGCTAGACCCATATTTGAACCTCTCCAACCTCTGCTAGAGTCTATGAGATTTGGACTCGAGCTCCTTGTTCCTACAGAGTCTGGGAGGTTGTGGTGACATTATTTGTTACAGACTGTGGGGACAGAACACAATTAGGTGCTTGGAAGGCAATGCAGGAGGAATGTGAGACTGAACGACAGGCTTCTCTGCAACTTTTACAAGATATTCTACTATTTTACTAGAGTCACTGAAGTTGAATCAAATTTGTGGTGCAAAACCTTCACATGCTTTGAAATGGAAATTGCTCACAATGTCCCATTTATCTTGTTTTGATCATGGTTAAAACCTAGCAAGAGGTTATTGCCTGTAAAGTTCAAAGCAATTCAGAACAGAACCTGAGAAATATTCCAAATATTAAAAGCAATCTCCTTTTGTTTCTCTGGTTCTTACTAATGCTTGCCATGGAAAAGTCTTCAAGCCCTACTCTGACATTGCATGTCAGCAGCTAGCATCCTTAGGACAATCCAGCTCTTCTAAAAAGGCACTTACCACTCTTAGCAGTTATACTGACATAGATTCCTTTTTGTTATGTTTTTTTTTGGCAGGGAGTGAGTGGGGGAGCTTTTTTTCCACAGGAAATGAGACGAGTGGTTGTACAAAACTCGTATTTTAAGGTCAAAAGAAGAAAATTGGCTTTGAGTTGGTACCCAGAAGAGCAGATTTTGTGTCGCAGAGCTACCAAATTTTTCTTCTGAGTGACCAATAGCAAAGTACATCGAGTTCTGACTCACAGACATAGGCTGCAAAGATTGTCACCTGCTTCTGTCTGCTTCACTTCTCTCTCTTGGAGATTTCTTACCCCTAGGAGAGTCCTTATACCACTATATAAGTAGCTTAGCTGATCCTGAAATATGCTGCATGTTAGTGTGATATACTGAGGAAAGCCAAGACCTGTGTTTGTTTCCTTCATACACCATGCTATAATTTGTAGTGGTTAAAAATACTATTTCTTTCAGTTGAACTGTTCATACAGTAAGTACTTCTGAGAAACAAATAAGACGGACAGCTCTGACTCTTTTTTTAACCTGTCTGTGGGTTTGTGAGCCAAGACCATCATCAGGAATGCTTCCATCTTTCTAGAGCTAATTGAAAGTCAATACTCTTCAGTCTACATTCTCTCACAAAAATATTGATTTTCAAGAATCCCACTGAAATTCAGGAGCAACAATCTTTATGTCAAAGCAAAGTGTGTTACACTCATTTTATTCCTATTGCCCTGTATGATAGTCTTACCTACTAGAGGAGAAACTGAGACTGTAGCATTAGTCCCGTTTCCTTGAATTTCAGTATCTAACTTGTGTAGTTGTAGTTGTACTTGGGTTCTCCCAAGAAACAACAGGAAATTTTGTTCTTCTAGTCAACAAGAAAAATGGATATTGCCTATTATTTTCTCATCTTACTGGAATGAAAATGTGAATTCTAGAAAATTATTAGTAGAAATAGGAAAAAAGAGAAGAGTTATTTGAAATACTGTTTCAGTACTTTAAAACATTGCTTCACTTTTATGTTTTAAAATGCCTGCACCTCTTACATGGAAATGTGAGAAGAAAAATAAAGTCAGACAAAAATCAGTCACCCTTGCACATATTTTGAGGTTCCCCCTTCCGAGATCTGACATTTTCCAGCAATGTTGCTTCATGAAGAAAATATGGACAACCTTTGGATCATTATATCTGTTTTGTCCTCAGGGCTGGAAGACATTGCCAAGGCTAATCATGATATATTCTGCTCTTCCTTTATACATTAATGTCTTCTTTTCAACTACAGCCTTGGAAAATCAGACTGAAGCCTACGTAAAGCATCCGGCAGAAGACTGGGTGCTGTAGAGGGTGTGATAGCCTGTGGGGTCCAGAAAATAATCAGCTCATGTCCTGGAGCATGAAATTTGATTATCCTCTTTTTCTCAGACCACATCACTGCAGTTATGTCTAGCTGTTTAAAAATCGCATCTCAGTGAGCAGCTCTGTGCCCCCCACAGCAGTGAACACTGCCACCTGACTACGCATTGCATACAATGATCTCGCTTTTGATTTCTGTCACAAGCCATTGAATTTCATTGACAACCCCAGTTCACGTCTCATGAAACGGGGTGAAAGGATGGCAGGTTAATTTTCTTCTCCTCTGTAACTTTGATTTTATTTTTTTTAGCATAATGCTTCCCTTTTCTAGAGTAACCAAGCAGAACCATCTTTGGGTTTTTTTTTCTTTTAGTTTTTATCACAAATATGGATTGGATTTGCCAACAAATATCTTACAAAGAAAAGTGAGAAGGTGAGTGAGGCGTGGGAAAATAGCTATCAATTTCCTCTAGATGAGTGTGTATCAGTTCACCAAGGTCCATGGAGCTCTTTATCTTTTACAAACAGAAGACCTACCCAAGACTTTGTAGAAGGCAACATGAGGTAATGGTAACCACGCTGCTTTGGAAAAAATCCAAGAGAACTTCATATAGGAGTAAGTCATCATCTGAGTGACACTAGCAAAGACATGTCCAGTCCCCAGTTGGAGAAGAACATCTGTTAGCCATAGCTGATAAAGAAAGAAGTCCCAGATGCAAGGAAAATCGATCAGTGCTTGCAAAACAAAGCTAGGAGGAAAGAGCATGAAGAAAGAAACTGTGACAGGATTGTGTTTTACTCTACCACCTGAATGTCCGGCTGCCTTCAGTTACATAAACCATTTGACAAGAATGGAGAATGCTTTTGAACACCAGAAAAACATCAACCTCAAAGATTTCCAGGCAGATGTTAATAAACTTTTCACTGAAAGTAATGAATGGAATTACTAGATGATGTGGAGAAATGAAAAGCTGGGACACTGGAAAAACAATTCCACCTTCTTCTCTGCCAGCAGATACCTTACATAGTGGTAAATCAGTAGGCATTTTTCAATATGGTTATCCCCTTTTGAAGGCATTTATACAGGTCTTTTCCTCTGCAGCACGGCCATCTCACAATTTTTAATGCTTTTTTTCTTTCACCTGAAGTTAGGTAGAGCTCTAATGCTACGTAATACTGTATAAATTCCCATTGTACATGGATTCCCAACTGATATACTTGGAGCTGTATCACAAACATGATGCAGCAAAGACTCAGTGTTACAATGTTTAATTTAGGTGCCAGGTCATAAAATGGAATTACAGTCATAAATTAGACGACCAGGCTCCCTACGCAATGCAGATCTAGCTATATGTCTAAAAATGTATTTTCAGATCTGTCAGATACTCAGTAGAACCTGTTAAGCTGCACAGTAACACAAAGGGAGGAATAATGTCAAAACTCTGCTTTATAAAGAGAATGAAACAACTGAGGGTGAACTAGACTGAACAGTTGAGGGTGAACTAGCACTGCCATGTTGGGCAGCCTTGTTTCCTTACTGTGATACTCCACCATGTAGTTTGGATGCTTAAGTGGTGAATCCTACAGTTGTGCCAGATTGTGTAACAGCATGATAACAACTTTCACTTTAATGAGAGAAAAGCTTGGTTTGAAGCTGTTTGAAAAGCTTGTTCAAATCCTAGTTCCTACTTTCTGGGTTATTTTTCTTAATTTTCCTAGGAACTTCTATTTTTGTCATTATAAATTTGTTTAAAGTTCATTTTAAAATAACTATGAAAGTCTCAAGTATACCTACCTCTATACATTTATTTTTTTAATTTGTAAAGATAGAAAAGATTTGAAAAGCTGTCTTAGTGAAATATACATACATTAATTTCAATTGGACTGTGACAGTGTCCATGATAAGTGGCTTGTTACAGAGTAAAAGACTAATAAAAAGGTTAGGTTTGGCCTTCTCAAGGGATATACATATACATACAGCAGTGTTAAAAAGATTTGTATTTGCTCTTACTGGAATGAGAACTAAACATAAGTGGACTGTGTTGTTCTAAGAAAAGACAGACACTGTGTAAGACTTCAAGACTACATGAGGATAAATGCCAAAAAATAATTCTCAGGTAGAAGCCAGAGGACTGACAGAACATGAGTTTTGATCCTCTGTGAGGATCTGAAAAACCTGAGCACTTGTACTGCTTCTGTTGTAATGGAAGTGACTGCCAATTTCAAATGTGTTGCATGTATTAGGAAACAAGTCAATCACAGAAATATTCCAGAATCTCTCCTAATTTACACCTACTCTGATTCATAGGCCACTGTCTAATATTCCTCTCAACCAGTTTTAACTTTTCACACTCCACTATCATGATATGAAAAATCGAGTCTTTGGTATTTGGCACCTGATATTTAAAAAAAGTAATCAAGATTATTTTGCCCTTTTCTATATAGTTTTAACAAGTTAAAGGGGAGGAAAAAAATCCCTAAATAGTGTGTTTCTATCTTCCATCCACTGCTATGATGCTATTAGCATTTCTGTCTTCCTGCTTAAAATGTCCTGATATTTTTTCTTTATGTGTTTCTGATATAAATAGTAATTCATACTCTAGAGGAATCACATGAAATCTCTTTTGTTTCATTGTGGGGTCTGGAATCCTTATAGATTTTACAGGTTCTACTTAGTAGGAGGTGTGGTCTGTCTGCATAAAAGCCCTGCGACTCTGCTTTGTTTTTCAACATTTTTCTCTTGGCCTATTATCCATTAAAGATGGATTATGTGACTTGTGCTCACGAGCTAAAGCTATTTCTAGTCTATCTACTTGGATGGTTTGTTCATGGTCTGTGTTTTTCCTGTGTACAGATTTCCCAAAACATGTTTCAATGCAAAGGCGTTGTAGGCGCCCGGAACATGTGACGTGAGAGATGGAGAGCACAGAAGAGGCGGGCACGGGGCGGAGTGAAAAGAAAGTGCTTGTGTTAGCAGATAAAAGCGTAGGGTGCATGCAATAAAGCTGGAACAAAGTATCATCCATACTGAGTATGCAGTGGTCTTGTCCTCTCAGCAGTCAGTGAGCTGAGTGATCTGTGCTGGTGGCCTGGTGATGTTGCCGGTAGCGACAACACAAAGGAAGACAAGGAATAATGTTTTAAAATTGATCAGCTCTCCTTTTCTATGGAGCCTAGTGAAATCCCAGTGGTTTTCAACCATTTTAGATCCGACCTCAGTTCATATACACAGAGACATAGGGAAAGTTAGTAAATACCAAAGAGCTACACAGCTTTTTCAAATTTATCTAGACAGCCAAAGTAGGTAGTTCCTGTTACTGTCTGCCATCATGTAAAAGGGATTGTGTGTGCTTCTGAAGCAACTTAAAATGATTCCAGAACAGAAGGGTCCTGAAAGTGAAGGCAGTTCCAGTAGGAAGTTTGTGAAGCAAAGAGTTAGAGAGATGTAAATTGGATTATATTCAGAATGTGTGCTGTGATGGGGCAGCATTGGCAAACTGTTTTTTCAGCCTTTGCACTCTTAGGACCTCCCATTACGAAAGACTAACTGTATTGCATGAAACAGTATAGCTTGGGGAAAAAAAAAACGTCTAGTCCACAGTTCTGTTTCAGTTACAGAAGATTCTAGACATGGTGGTGTGCTGAGGAGAATAAAAGCAGGCTTCAGCAGTAGCGTATGTGTGTCTTATGACAAATAGCAAGCTTGAATGTGATATTGTTCATTATGATGGGTAAACAAGAAATTTGTTGTTAAGAAACTGGTTACCAGAATCTGTGCAACACTGTAAATTTCAAGTAAATCATTGGCCTCACCAGCTTGACTTTTTCTAGGCTTTGTGGGGTTAGATTACAAGCATGGAAACTTTCATGTGTTGGATATGCAAATGGGAGAACTTTCTTATTGTTCCTGGAACACAGCAGAAAAGCATGCTGAGATCTGGAAGAACAACTTAGCAATAAAAAAGGTGAATACAACAAATAGTTCCCAGAGTATGAGCTTTCAGTCAATGCAAATTAATTCCTAATCCCATCTGGTCTGCAAGTAATGAGTGAACCCCTAAATAACCAGAGTCTGGTTAAGAGTTCAAAAACTAGAATCTCCTTGCAGTCACAATCATATGACTCTGCTTTATCTCCAAAATGCCTATCCTCACAAAACCCAAGCATCAGAGCACTCATTATAATGTATTATTAGATTCATTCCTGAAACTGGAAGGACAACAATTACCACCAAAAAAAAAAAAAATTAGCACCACCTGCCTCAGTCTCCAGGTCATCTTTGAACAGTATACTCAGTGAGATCATGATAATGTTTGCTCATGAGGTCTTGTTAAGCTCTATTCCACTGTGGAAGGCTGGCTTGGAGAAGCTGTTGCGTTTAGACTTGATCCTAGAATTATGTCTGAATGCATTACTGGCAGAAAATGTTTGGTACAGAAGGCAGAAGGGCTAAGAAAAGAGATCCTGGCATAAACAAGTGAAAATTCAGTATTACTGACAGAGTTGTGTTTACGAGTTATCACACTAGAAAAGCCTGACATTTCTCTGGGCATGTCTAACTGACATACTTGCTGCAGATAACCAAAGCTGCCACTGACTTGACCAGAAAACACGAGACTAATTTTTTCCTTTGTATAAGCTGTTCCTGAGCTTTTTCCCCAAGGTATTGGAACATGCTTTTCATCAGTATAGGTTGACATGACTCCTTTTTCCATTTCTTTAGTGGAGAGGGGCAGGATCGAGTTGATATTTTCATTTCTAAAACTAAACATCCCAGTTACTCAGCCAAAAATTGGAAACCTTCATTCAACAGCAGTATTTAGACTTTCCATTTGTTTTGGCTTTTTCCTCTAGATTCCAGAATTGTGGAAGAATATTTGCTATGTGAGCAAAGTACAGATTTATGTGAACAAAAGCTTATCATGCCAATTCAACAGTCAACAGAGTGTGACAGTCCCTGCTGAGAACAAGGTCTGCTAAAGAACAAAGTGGAGTAGGAGGAACTGATCTTAAAGCATCAAAAATCACAAAGTGGAGAATTCAAAGATAAGCAAATCCCCAGGGCAACCCCTGTAGGTCATGACAGATGTCTACCTATTGCTTGTGCTTGTTTTTTTAATATAAAGGCTACTACTTTAGCGAGTGAATGGAGTGGGACGATTAGTGGCACAATGACAATTGCAGTTGTGGACATTATCATCTGCCACCTACTGAACAGTAATGCACAATACTGCTGGCTTTTTGAGTGTTGATATGTGCAACAAATTCTAAACGGAAGAGACATTTGATCTGGGATCCCACTCATTCACTCCCTCTTCTACTCTTCATCCTCTCACCCTACATAGAAGCAATCTTTTTTTTTTCTTTTTTTTTTTTTTGTTTTCTTTCCACAGCAAAGATTAAGTGTATAAAAAAAAATGATTGCAAGACACTTCATCTCCTTGGTCTATGTTTCCAACCAGTTCCAGTAGTGTGGTATAATTAGAGCTCCATTACGAATCCACAAAGAACAAAGTTTATTTGTTTATGTTAATACTTTGCAGCTTTGAGAGTTCTGCATGTTGCTGAAAATCAATGGTTGCTTCACTTTTAAGTGCAGCTTGCTTTGCAATAATCACCTTCTCTGTGTTTTGTCACATAGTTTTTGAGTTTTGTTTTACTACAGTTCTTCAAGAGACATTTTGAGACAGAAATAAAAGGAAATATTTATTCTCCCTAATCTGAGGAAATAATTGCACTGTTGCTAGGTCAAGACAATCAGAAAGACACATTATTTTAAAGTAGCGATCCATCTAAATGCTGTCACATTTTCAAGGTAACTGCTGCACAGTACTGTCAGATCTGCATGCAATTTAGTTAATGCTCATCACACAGTGAGGTAAGTCACTCCCTTGAGCTTTGTGTAGTTATCATTTTCAGAGAGTCTAAACTGCTATTTCTACAACTAAGCATAGTATTCAAGTTCTGAGTTCTGTTACAGCATGGAAATCTAGGTCAAATTGACCACTTATATACAACTAATATCCCAAATAGGCAAAGAATTTTATTACTTTATGGGTGTGAAACTCAAGAAGGGCATTAGGTGTGTACTTATCTTGCACATTACTGTGCTACAGGCCTATGTGGATACTTCAAGGAAGCAAAATTTGAGCAAGCTTTAGGGAATGGAAGGAGCAAAGCGATCTAAAAGGGGGACTCAGTTTAACCACCTTTGCAAAGTGACAGCCTTCTTAACCAAAGAACAGTCCAAAATTAGCCTATGTTAGGTAAGTGCTGGTTTGCATCTTATGGTGTAAACATTCCCAGGGTTATACAGGCTACTGCTACGCTGACTGAAAAAATGCAACTGAATAAGCATTGTAGAGTACAGCAAGCTGCTTGACCAGATTGCATTATAGGCACTACTAGGACCCAGAGCCCTTGTAGTTCAGTTCAGGATGGTATAGACAGTCAGCAGGTCAAAGCTACGCTGCCTACCTGTTCTATTATCCCCCAGGAAACACAGGGATGATGCTTTTCTAGAAGGCAGAATATAGTGACTAACTTGTCTTCTTAATATGAACATACTTGGGCACACGCTGAGGATTAATGTAGTGCTAAATTTTTGCCTTCATCAGAGTACCCTTACTACAGGGATATGCCCAAACACTTTGAAGAGGAAGTGAATTTAGGCTTTAATACAGGAAAATGCCCATGTATCTATCTACTAAGGCAAAAGTGAGTGTGTCTGGAATTAAATTCACATCTATGCTTTCCATTAAATTTATCAGATGTATCAGGTGTAATTTTATCAGATGAGGCCTGATGAAACTCTAGACAATGTTTATTATCCCATGGTTACTTTAGAGGATTTGGAAGCAGGTGCTGTTGACCCTTGGAATATAAAACTAGATGACTAGAAGAGACTTCTCCCTTCTTCCAAATTTAGACAGGAATTATTTGTCCTGAATTTGACTACGAATAAAGATGAGAAAGTGCAGAGTGTGTTTCATCTATATATTTTTTTTTTTAGTAATAGTGACTCATGACAACAGGAAACTTGACACCTTTCCTTATCCCAGGTCTGGTGTTGTACTCACTCTGTATGTAGAAGTAAAAACTTTTTGATTTCTCTAGTCCAATTCACTATGCAGCAGTATGCAAGTTGCCACGTGTGTGTTGTTAGGAAGTCTCAGTAATGATGTAAACAGACCTTGGCACAGAATATAGGCCTCCATCACTGCCTATGCTGAACTTCCCCACTTGGAGAATAATTAGCTCTCTTGAAGCTCATTTTAAAAAACGTGAAATGGAGCTGATGGGCTAATGCCTGTTTATTCTCTCGTGACATTTAAAACAAATTAGAGGAAGACCAAAGGATGAGATATTTGAATACCATAGTTAGTAAAGGCCTCCTACTCTGAGTTTTCGAAATCCCTTTTCCATTAGAACAAAAGGCAATTTTTTTACAACTACATTTTGGATTCACATGTGTGTGGATTGAACATAGCAAAGTAACTTCCAAAACTTGAAGTTAAATAATATATGATCAGGCACTAGTCAGAGCACCCCCTGATTGTACATAATGTGTGAAATCCTTAAAAGTTGATTATTTCTCATCATATGTAGAATAGTACAAGTGGTTGGACTGGTTCTTTGTTCCTCTGTCTGATCTGGACAGTTCTAAGGACTTGCAATGTCCCTGGAGTTTACTAAGGGGCTAATGGAATATAGGCAGGGTTGACATTGTGAGGTTTGAGACTTAGAATAATTCACCTCTGAACACTGTATTTCTGGGAGAATAGGGAATGGAGAAAATGAAACCTTCACTGAAAAAAAGGATGCAATGTGACTTAAGAGTATTAACTGACAATCTCTCTGTTAGCAACAAGAAAGGTTATGTTGAGTGAAGCCACCTCCTCAAATATGAGTGAAACATAGTGAAATGTTTTGGTATTGATTGGTCTTAGAATCAAAGAAAGTGGCAGATAATTTTATTATAAACTTATTGAGTGTTTGGAACCAGGGTTTTGGTATTAGATATATCTCCAGTGCAGGCATCTGTAAAATCAGATCTCTTATGATTTTGTGTACTAATTTTAGAAGACAGGAACTGCACAGCACCCATTACAATGAGATCTCAAACCTAAAGGGGGACGATTTGCACAATGCAATCAAATAATTGTTGTGATAGCAGACAGAATAATACATACAGCAGAGATCTCAGAAACCTTTTAATACTAAGAAGAAATCAATATCTTTACCGATTTGATAGTGCCATGAGACATCAATATACTGTCTGCCTGCATTTCACCCAAATAAATGCAGATTCCAGTCATTCCAATTTTGTTCTACTTGAAATAGTGTCTACTCAAATGTATTCTGTGGCTCATCTTGGCAGCTTGGAAAAGCTTGGTCCAAAGTATCCTTATTTTGTTGATAGTGATTCTTCTTCATGGCTATCTCTATGGCCACTAGTTCCAGATGGAGTCTGAAATGGAAGTACTGTGTTAATGCTTCATAGCACAGGCTGGGCTTTTCCAGCACAGTAAGATATTGGAAGTCCTGGAAATATTGCAAAAGAGCCTGTGTATTTCTGCTACCTCAGTAATTGTTTGTTTCTCTACAGCTGTGGAGGACTGTCTTTGATGGTCTGAATGCCACCTACCAGGCCTGTGTTCACACACTGAGATTGAGATGATTTGGCTGTGATCTAGATAGATGGGCAGAGAAGTTTTTTAGATACTTTCCTAATTTTTATTCTGCCCTCTCTGCAAAAGACTAGTACTGTCAAGTTGCAGTATATCTTGAGATTAGTATGGCAAGAAGATTTAAAGGCCAAGGCTGTAAGCATATCGTTGCTTGAAGGGGAAACAGTGGCTGTGCATCTAACCTTGCTGTTTTTGTCTGGGTAGCTTTTTCTTGTGCCAGATTCTTTATGCTGGTTAATGTACTGAGGAGGCAGAACTCCATCTTTTCCATGCCTGGCCTTTTACACTTGTAAGGAGAGGGCTAATGCTAACTCTGCCTAGAGAGTTCAGGGAACTTTGAATGTTTTATCTCCACTGTTCTGATCAATTGCATAGATCAGTACACCAGCTTGTGCTGAGGGTTTGGACATAAAATGTTACTCTTATTTCTTTTTTCCTATGGGGTTTGCATCTTTTACCCTCCAGTGTGTGAAGTGCCAGGCTGCTGCAACCTGTAGGTAAAAAGAGTATAAATGCTTATTTGTCAGATAATCCCGGGTATGAGTGAGTATGGGCTAACAGCCATAGTAATCTGTAATTCTGTGACACCATGTTAGGTGTATGTCTTAGAGGAAAGAGGTAAAAAAAAGAAAGCATACATCTTACCATAACTCAAGTCTAGGTGAGAACAGAGAAAAATTGTTTTGTGCCAAACATCACCTTCTCTCCCCACTTTCCTCCCATCCTTTTGATACCAAATATGACACAAACCTTTGGGTATCTCAGCTACTGGAATAGGGTATTGTTTCATGTTGTTTCCATTTGGTTTTGGAAACAGAAATGCCATAATACCAAAAGACAAGCCTCTTGAATGCTACTTCTGTTCAAGGAACGGAATCTGGCCTGTCCTTCAAGAAGGGCCTAGATGTGTTACAAGATTGGCAGGCATTTCCCAGAGCTCTGGGAACTAATGTAGTGTCAAGCCATTGGCTCCTTAGGCAGTACTTTCTTACTTAGTGGGAACATGCAAACTTTCCCAAGCAAATCTATGCAGCACAAGAGCTTTCCAAATACAGACTGGGCCAGCTCGTGGCAACTTCTGTAAGCAGATCATTGAATGTATTACCCAAATTTTTAACAGAGGTATATAGATCTCAGCTGTTCTCAACTGTCTTCCAATTTACAGCTTTCCCTGTATGTTGTCTTAGTCACAGACAAATGCATCAACATACAAAAGATATGTGAAAAAAAAGGCATTTCTGAAAACATGTGCAAATTAGTGCAAGTTTCATGTAGTACAAAGATAAGAAATAAGAATGTGCCATGATGTTGGTTACATTTGTTAGTTTAAGAGCATTCTTTGGGCTTCTGTATACAGCAGGAAAATCCCTCAGTCTGCCTATCTTCCCTTACCCTGACAATGTGCCCTCATTAAGTGATTACAGACATTGTTGCAATACTATTCATAATGTATACACTTTGCAGCCCCTCACATCTGTTTTCTGCACTATTTATCTAATCAAGACCCTTATTCATATTTGCCTTGGAGATAACAGGGCATGATACCAAAGGATTCCTGGGCTGAGAGGAAATGACAGAAGGTTGGTGTAATGAACTAATTAAAGACTTCAAGGTCAGACTAGAGAAATCCAGAATTCTGTATTGTGGACAGACTCACAAGATACACGGCACTACTTCATTTCTAATGACACAGGCACAATCAAAACCACCTGATTGTTACACCCCAGGGAACATAACTGCCAGATCACCCAGCTTCTGATAAGTGGCTGATGTTCTCAGCTACACATTAAGAGCGATGACAGGCTTTATTGTATGTGAGGAATTATGAGGAAGCAAGGCATTTTGTGAGAGCAGAGTGCTTGCTCTCAGTAAGGCACTAACAGGCCACATGCAAGTAAGTCCAGCTTTGCTCTCTTCTTGCTGACCTGTCAGTTATTTCACTGTTTTGAGCCAATGTTCTCTGATGGCAGAGTAAAATACAATATGAAGTCTGTATTCTTTTCAGTATGTGCTTTCAGATATGCTTTTTCATATCACTGTACACCTCTATGTAGCATAGAAGAACGTTCACATATGTGATTTTTGATAGAACTGGGCTCAGTGGCCTTGATGCCTGACTGGTCCTTAGGATCATTTCAAAAATTCCCAGAGAATTTCACTAAAGAACAATAATTATACCTTATATGACAACACTTTAAAATTATTTCACATATCTGTTCTCCTAGACATGTGTGTGTTACATAAGTTAGACAAATTATCATGTCAAAACTCATTAACTTAAAACTTGGAATTATGGAATAAAGTTTCCCTTTCTGAATACTTTTCAGATGTTACTCTGTTGTATCACAGTCTCTTGCTCGGTGCCCCTCATCCTTCCCCACCCTCGTTAGGATGGCAGAGGCCCCAGTGAAATGGGAAGAAAAAGATAAGCAAGGTTGTTGTGGATTGAGAAAAGGGCAATTATGGTTCCAGGCAAAACAAACTCCAGTACTCGACTTAGAGAGGAAAGTGGGAAAGTTTATTCTACTACCTACAAGAAACAGAACGGAATAAAGCAAAAAGGGAATTGGATGATGAGAAAATTACAACCAGCACTTTAAAATCTCCCTCCCCCATCCTTCCTTTCTTCCTGGGCCCACCTCACTCCTCCCCCCTCAACGGCTCAGGGGGGCAGGGAATGGGGGATGTGGTCAGTCTCTCACAGATGGGCTCTGCCTCTTCTGTCTCCTCAGAGGAGGACAACTCCTTGCATTCTTCCCCTGCTCCAACATGGGGTCCCTCCCCTGGGACGCAGTCCTTAATGAACTTCTCTGGTGTGGGTTCTTCCCAGCATCTACGGCTTCCGCAGATACAGGATACTTCCCTTGGGACGAGCTGTTTTGTTGTGGGTTCCTCCCCACAGTTACAGCTTCTGTGAATATTGGGCCCCTCCCTCAGGACATGGCCTCCTCTGGCCATAGTCACACCCCCTGGCATGGAGTTCTTAGCAAAATGAGTCTCTACGGCTGATAAAGGGTCTTTAAAGAAATGCAAATAAATTACTGCCTCACTAGTCCTCCCCACAGAATGCAGGGGAGTCTCTGCTCCAGCACACCTCCTCCTCTCTTTCCTCACTGACCTTTGAGTCCGCATGGTTGCTTCTCTCAATTTTCCTACTCCTCGCATCACCACCAGCTGGAGAAGAAGGGCTAGAAGGATGAAACAGGGAGAAACCTTCTCTTCCAGCCTCTTTTTAAAAAGTGATTGTGGAGGCGTCTAACTGGCTCAGCCCCAGAAGTGGGTCTGGCTCAGAGCTGGGGAGAGTTATGAGCAACTACTTACAGGAGCCATCTTTACAGCCCCTTCCCAGGAAAGGCTGTCATGTCAAACCATGACATGGCCAGAAGAGTCCATGTCCCAAGGGAGGGATCCTGTATCTGCAGAAGCTGCAACTGTGGCAAAGAACCCACGCCAGATATTCATTAAGGACTGTGTCATGTGTGAGGGATCCTGTATATGCAGAAGCTGCAGCTGCTGGGAAGAGCCCATGTTGGAGCAGGGGAGAATGCAGGGAGTCATCCTCATCTGAGAAGAGAGAAGCAGCAGAGTCCATCCATGAGAGACTGACCACATCCCCTATTCCCTGTCCTCCCTGAGCCGTTGAAAGGGGAGGAGACAGAAATATCAGGAACAGTGAGCTGGGCCCAGGAAAAAAGTAAGGATGGGGGAGGGAGATCTTAAAGTGCTGGTTGTAATTTTCTCATCATCCTACTCCCTTTTTGCTTTTATTCCATTCTGTTTCTTGTAGAATAAACTTTCCTACTTTCCTCTCTAAGTTGAGTACTGGAGTCTGTTTTGCCTGGAACCATAATTGGCAGCGAGTCCTCCCTGCCCTTGTCTCACTCTACAACATCCTTGGTTATCCTTTTTTCCTCCCATTTCACTGGGGCCTCTGCCATCCTAACAGGGGTGGGGGTGGATAGGGGGCACCAAGCAAGAGAGTGTAGTGGTGCTTCATTGCTGACTGGGAAAAACCACAACATTTAACCATAACTGGCTATTGTCCTAAGAAGAAACTCTGAATTTCAGGTATGTGGACAAAAGACACCAAGGACTAGAATCCAGAGATGAGCTAGTAAACAGTCCCACTGCAGTAGGTACTGCAGCTATTTATCCTGTATGCTTCCTGTCATCCATGCATAGGACTTCTGGAGACCATTTACTTATGATACCATTTCAGAAGAATATGTTACACTAATTCTAGTTTGATTTTGATCGCCACAAAAGTGCAGTGAACTGGGATTTGTACAGCTTTCAATGTACTGAATGACAAGGCTGGTCATTTAAAAGACATGAGTTCAGTACCTGTGTTTCTCCTGGTCTCCCAGGTGGCTGTGAGAGAGTCAATTTGTGAATTTTCTTTTTCTCTTTCCCCACCACTGAAGTTATATTGCCACAGTCTGTGAATGAGAAGTATAAGATACTGGTTCACAGTGGTGAGAATGTGAACTGTTATATCATTAGCAAAGAAGAGGACTTTTGTGTCATCTTCTGTATCTGGACTGATTAGGACCTGACCAGAGATTTTATTAGTTAGGTTTTGACAACCTGTCTGTCTCTGTCCATCACACATTGATAGACCCAACACATCACTAAAGGGCAGGAGGTAGCTTCCTTGTTACTATCAAGTGATTTGAGGAGAGCCAGTGGCTGGTGTGAATTGCCACCCCACTGCCTGTCACAGTCACATGTTAATCAGGGTACAGTAATTTGTGAGAACATTAATAAATACAAATCACTCTCTAGGGTGCTGCAATTCATTATTTTACCTCTCAACAATAACAGACCCTATTATCTTGCAGGGAGTAGTTCCTGTCAGGGCAATCAAGGATGGCTACTTTTAATGAAGACAAATGATCTCTTTCAAAGGAGCGGTGAGCCTTGATTTGGCTTAATGGCTCACTAGTATGAAGATTGGATTTAATCAGAGCTACAGCTTCTGTCATGCATGGGCCTTGAAGTTAGGTAATTGGAGGCAGGTGCTAAGTACAATTTAAATGAAATGTCTAGTTAATAAGGATAGTTTGAAACAAGCAATTTATACTGCTCCCCCAAGCCTTAGCCCTCTCAGGGATGTGAAGGCAGCCAGCTGTGCTCAGGAACAAAATGACTTGATTTCTCAGCATTCACTTTCTCATTTCCAACACTGTGCTGCTAGATGTCCCAATTGGAGTGATCGTCTTTCAGTTAAGATGGGCAACTTGAGGTACTCTCAGAGTTCGGTATGCTTTGTTTTGTGCTGGGAGATGCATCTGGGCAGACATGTGGTGATAAGATTCTGAATGTTAAGCATCTTAAAGTCCAGGGAAGGAATGAGAAAGAAGAGTAGCAGTGTTTCCCTATCATATGTATCATTGTTCATCCCTAAACTGTGGATCTGAATGAGGGGTTTGCCTCTCCAGACTTAAGTGCAGGTTAACTTAGATGGTTGCAACTACTGTCTTGAAATTGGAATATGTATGGCCTGCAATGCCTTTCATAATCCAAACTGAGAAGCTTTCTGATGAATGCCATGGCCCCTTTCCTACCTGCTAACCTGTTATATTTCCTTCAAAAAAATGTGATCGTGGTTCACATGTACGTCTTTTCCCTTTTTGGTGGTGGTGGGGCAGGGAGGATAGCAGATCCTCTGAACCTGTGGGTGCCAGCAAGAAACCTCCTACAACCCATGACCTATGTGCAGTTTCGTTTGGAAACATGCAGGAATTATCAGCATCACCACGTTTTGTGCTTTAAAGAGAAGTCTTACAACATTTATGGGTTTTTCTCTCCTTGATAACCCAGGTCACGGAGTCATGTACTTACGAAGTAAAAAATGCTTGTGGCAAAAATAAATACTTTTAAATGAATCTTACAGTTTGAAGAAAGACCTTACTTTCAGGCATTTAATACCAGCAACACCGAGCCTTATAGGGAATATAGGGAGTTAAAGGGTACTTCATTGAATTATGACTAGTGCATCTGTTATAGTCTAGATTTTCAGACGTGAATCAGCAGGAAAACAAACTGGGTTTAAAGTCTAATCATCAGTTACTAAAAGCAAGGTCTAATAGGCAAAAACATAATGAGAGCAATACTACACATATTACAAGACCTCCCTTGTCCCTTTTAGATCTTTCTGCCATCTCTTGTAACTAACAGTTGAAAGGTAATACATTCATAACAAAACCAAGATTTTATTTCTGAGGAAGAAAGTAATTAGCCACGGGGTGTGGAAGTACTTTCCATTAGCAGTTTTTGAAATACAGTCTGGAATGCAACTATGACTATAGGGACTGCATGACTAGGAGAAACCACAAACCTTCACTGCAGGGAGATTTCCATGATTGACTTCTGAGAGATTCATTTCTTAGTCAAGAAAGTGCACACAGGCAAGCAATGACTGTTGATGAAATTAACGAGCTAGATATCTATTTGTGTTTTTTCAGGATGACATATGCTGTTTTGCTTTTACAGTAGGGCCAAGCAACGGGTAGTACTGCCTTGTTACAGAAGGACCAAAGAAGGTGCATCTATTTCTGGGATCATGACATAGCACTGATATTGGAAATTGATTTCTTTCTTTCTTTTTATTTTTTTTTTCAGCAGGACTGTTCAAAATTCATTACCCTCTAAGGAATCTTTTTTAGAGAATAATTAAAATAATCCCTGGCCCACATTGCTTTTTGAACTGCTTGGAAAGAAGAATTCTTCCTGGGAGTCTCTGCAGCTTTGTCTAGATTTTGGGAAATCAAGAAGTTTTGGCTTTTCAGATCCATTTTGAAATTAATTGTTGATTCTTTTTTTCATTCTTTTCCCTTCATGTTTTTTGTTGTTGTTGTTTTTTGTTTAATTGGGAATAAAAGGACAAACTTAATTAACAGATGAGAAATAGAACAATATTGAGAAGGCAAATGGATCAAGAAAAGAGTCAAAAGTAAAATACAGGCCTTTTAGATTAGAAGTTAATGTTCAGCTGATCATAGTTCTGCTACCCTTCTGCTTTATGGTTTGAATTCCTTCCAATGGCTCTGAAGCTGAAGTTTCCCACTAGATACAAAATTATTAACAAGCAACATGTTCAGATGGCCTTTCAAGTTTACAGTAACATTGTGGGCATGGATGTGGTTGCAACTCAGGTAGCTGTGGAAGAGCTGCCAGTTATTAAATTTACTAAGTCTGGCTAAGTTGGCTATCAGAAACAGTGGGCATTCAATAGCACAGGCTGCACCAAGAACCAAGCAAAACTTGCTGGTGTGTGAGTAAATGCACTGTCAATTGTGATCACATCTGGCTGTAGTGGAAAAGAGAAGCAGCATTCTGCGTGTGGCAGAGGTTTGTGCTTTCAATTCCATAGTCACTTCCTATTCATGTGTGTATACGTAGGGTTTTGTTATGGACATGCACAATGATGAACATTGATGGCAGGGAGAAAAGAAGGGTAATTTGATTCTGTACCAGAAGGGTAGGAGTTACTTTGTCCATCTTTCCTTTTAAATGTTGGTCACTTCTGCATACCTGTCAAAACAAGATTTTTATAGCAGGAAGAGAAACTATTATTCTGTTAGTAAATGAAGCACTAGAAAGGTTGTGATACTGTATTTAGTCATTGGTCCTGATGAGGAAAAATAAGTTTCCATAAGATGAGAAGGAGTTTGTGATAACTCTATAGATCACTTTTTTTTTTGACACGGGGAAAAATGGTAGAGAGAAAGCCCAGGTTGGGATTGTACTTCTCTCCTCCTTGGGAAGCAAAACTGGAGCCGTGTAATCATGGAACAGTGGATGCTTTATGTGTGTTCTGTCTGCAGTCATGAACTATTTTGAAAAGATATACAGAACTCTTTGAGATAACTCACACTTTAACAATGAGCAGATTCCAGTTGTAGATTCAAGCTATTTTGGTAGGCCAGGAGGATGGTGCATCACTGATAGCTGCAGCTGGCAGGAGAGAAGACTAGGACGACCTGCTGGGTCACAGAGCTAATGTCTAACACTAACTCCTGAGCTGAAATCACCCTGTGACTGTTGTCAGCTTGTCAGGGCATCAGTGAGGCCAAACCATATTCCTTCTTCTTCATGCCCTTGCTTTCTGTGCACTCTGTAGGGAATAATGAGCACTCTATACCCATCTACACAGGTCAAATAGGCTCTGCTATTTTTATGGACAAGGATCTCTTCATTAAAGAGCTGGTGCAGCAGAAACCATCTGCCATGCTTCCCTAAGAGGAAGAAAATAAGGCAGAAATAAGGCACTAGGCCAGAGATTCATTTCTATTGATCAGAATTCACTTTCCCAGCTCTGTGAGCTGCTCACCATGAGGCCAAGTCATTTTTTCTCACAGTGTACTTCAGTGTCTGTAAAAACCCCAGAATAATGCTACCAGCATCTCAGAAGTGAAATGATTTGAAACCTCCATGAAAGGTGCTATACAAGCCCCAGATACCATAGTCAAACCAGACCAAACAATACCTCATGGGATGTGTGTCTTTCATATTTGTTCTGGGGCCATGGGGAACAATGCCCTTTCAGGAAAAAAGATGTCAGTGATTCATGGTGAATTTCCTTCCCTTCTCTCATTAAAATCCATTCATTTCCAGTTCAGCCACTTCATTCTCAAACATACATCTTGGATATTTGTCAACTTCTATTCATTTTACTTAGTCTGCACATCTAATCTCTTTGAGACTGAACATTTCCTTTGATGGCAAAGCCTTAAGAGTGCTATTCTGCCATTTGGGATGCACTAAGGAGAGCCAAGAGGCAAGCTGGCTCACTCTTGGAGAACACACATATTTGAGTACTGAGATCTCAGGCATTTGTGCTGTGCAGGATACCACAATGATCAGCACACAGTAAAACTCAGAAGATAACCATTGCCTTGAAAAGCAGCATACTTACTAGGAAGTGTTTTTCAGGATGGATATTGGGAGCTGGCTTTAGTGCCCAGTTTAGCTCACGATCACTTATGCAGTTTCAGGCAGGGCACTTCATCTCAAAGTCTGTAGCCTATAAAGCAGTAATACAAATTTCCTTCTTGTGCATGTTAACATTCCTGCTGCCTGCTCTCTGAAATGTTTCAGGTAGAAGAGAGAAGAATTCTGATGGTACATGACAGGAGATTGATTCCTTTCAGATTAAACTATCCAAAAGCAGAGAAGTCATAGCAGCTTTGGCTCAGTAGTAATTCAGGAGTGTTTTATCCAGATACAAGGAAAGACTCTGTCCTCAGCTCCTTATATTTGAAGTTTCACCTTGTTCTCATTAAAAACGAAAGACACTGTCTGTAGCTGACACTCAAGCAGGAAGCTTGTGCTGCCCTGAATCCAGAAATCCTTGATAGCTTGGTGACATCTGGTGGGAACTGGAAGGATCACAAGCCTTTTGTGATTTCCCTCCCAATTTATAAAAAGTGATTTAAAATATATTCCTTCCAAATCAAGGATATAAAACCAAAACATGATGCTATAATGATGCATGCTGAACACTATACAAAGGGGGAGGGAGATCTTAAAGTGCTGGTTGCAATTTTCTCATCATCCTACTCCATTTTTGCTTTTATTCCGTTCTGTTTCTTGTAGAATAAACTTTCCTTCTTTCCTCTCTAAGTCGAGTACCGGAGTCTGTTTTGCTCACAACCGTAATTGGCAGTGAGCCTTCTCTGCCCTTGTCTCAATCCACAACAACCTTGCTTATCTTTTTCCTCCCATTTCACTGGGGCCTCTGCCATCCTAACAAGGGTGGGGGTAAATGGGGGCACTGAGCAAAAGACTGTCGTGCTGCTGCTGTGCTAGCTGGGCCAAACCCAAACAGATATGTTCAGCACCTATTTGTGATCAGTAAGATATGCGTACTCAGTTTGGATTAGGCATGGGTCTGACAAAGGGCAAAAAACTTCAGTGAAGGGAGTTAGTGACATTAATTCGCATTAATTCTGGTAAGGAAAGGGGCAATGGGTTGTTTGATGTTCAAATGAATAATCTCATTTGATCTGCATACAAATGCATGTGAAAGAGTTTTTCCATTTTTTCTAGATCTTTTTAATTCTATAAACATATGTACTATTGCCTTTGCTCTCATTTTTGCAAGCACATTTCTGAAAACTAGAGTATTCTTGCAGCTTTGTAAGATAGAGCAAGTAAACCAAATTTTCTCCCAGTGTCTTTTAAATGCTGAAACAGTATGTCCCCTGAAAGGCAGGATTTTGTGAGGCCTCTGATGAGGGAGGATGAGTCTGAAATGTTACCTATCAATTTCCTTTTCTCCATCCCTTTTTAGGATCTGTATTGGGAAAGAATTCATATAGAAGGAGAAAATTGGTAAAGTTTTGGTCAAAGTTTTCAGAAGTGATTGTGAAGTCTATACCACATATCCAGCTACTACTGAGAATCCAGAATGTAGATACACAGTACTTCCTGAAATTCCACTCTGCTTGAAGAATACTGAACTGGGGCCTGAAAGTCACTGGTAAGTTTAAACAATGATAGCCCGCAACCTATTTATCCTTTCATCCCTCAGTAAGAAAGAGTTATGTTAGAGAACAAAGCAGGGTGGATTTTCAACGTGAAATCCGTCAAGTCCAGTGTGGATAGCCTCTTAGCTACTTAGTAGAAAGATTTTCACTGTAAGGGTTTGGATTGCCTACCTTTAGCTTCTCAGACCTCTATTTCCCTTCTCATGCCAGCTCATCTCTGCAGTGATGTCATGACATGAAGTATCACTGCTGCTAACCTTATTAGAAGAGCCAGTTGTCCAAAGACATTCATATGGGTGTCTGCCATTATATGAGTTCTGGCTCTATTGTTTATGACAATGGTAGTGACCTAATTCACTTTAGTGGGTCCACCACACATCTTCACAGGATGATTTTCCCTCTGATAGGTCATTGTCACCCTCTCTCCTGCTCATACTCTGCTGGTCCGAGCCTCATGGTCCTGTAAACAAGAAACTACATGAGATGGGGTCATTATTGAAAGCTCACCAAGTTACTGGATAATATATGGAGTCTTTGTAGTTTAGTGTTGGATAAGCCCATTATTTTAGCTTTCCTGACCAGTACTGGAGCAGAGACTAGTTGTGTTGATACTGAGATGCTCACAGCACTATTATGGCACAGTGATAAACCGATAAATCCACACCTAGGGAGAAAGCCATGTTCACCACCACACTACACACACAGCATCTTGTGGGCAAAAAGACTCTCCTGCATAAAGCGCAGACAGGAATGAAGATTAAGTCTCCACAGACAAATCTCTGGTAGCTGTAAACTTGAATGCTTTTGATTTGGTTCTGTAGAGAACAGCATTACATGTATGGATACTTGTAAACACGTACAGTCTGTATGGCTTGCTTTTTGAAGACTTCTCGGAGAGCTGAACTGTGTAATGAGGCAGCTTGGACTGAAGCTACAGAGTGTATCAGCTTTGATAAAATTTTCTCTCCTCTGTCTATGGCTGTAATCATTTCAGCTGGCTACAGGCTGTTAACCAGTGCTGTCCTAACCACCTGGGGGTAGACTAGCTGCACTTCAGCTTCCTCAAAGACTTTACAAAAAATTGGGAGTCAAGGTACACAATCCAGCCAGAAGCAGGATGTGAAAACCTGTTGTTCTATTAACTGAACAACTAAGGTGAAAGAACTGTTAGCAAAAGGAAAGGAAGAAAAGTTGTATCTAATGGATATTTTTAGCACACTTACTTGTTGATTTACTCGGTGATGCACATAGATCATTCTACGTCCTTCTTCGAGCACCAAGGAGATAACTGAGTTTCACAGGATGATTTGATAGAGCTCAAACCAGTGTTATGTAAGTCCCCAGAAGGACTCCTTGGATAATTGAATCTGGCATTTTGAGTCATTGACAAAATGTAGCAGAAGAACACAACCCAGCAACCACTCACACTCTTATCTAGTGATCTAAGTGAATTTGATGAGAGGGGATATAAATTGAGAAGTCTCCATGAAATTGAAAATCTTAGTGGGAATTGGAATGGGGTGCTTTGGAAGAAGCTGCCATTGCTTTGAGCAACATTACTCTGTAGGAGTTGTGCATTTGTATTGCACTGAGACATGTGATCATCCCACCGCTGCTTGCATCCTGGGCTTTGGACAGGTTATGATTATGTAAATAGTTTTAGATCTTTTGATCTGAAATTGCTTTAAAGCAAAAGGAATGATGGTCAGTCTGTGCTAAGTGACTCAAGTTAAATGATACTAACAGTAATTTTAGCTGTGAAATAACCACTTTGTTGCTACTCATTGTTCAAATGATATATTAGCAGAGCCCCACTCTTTCCAGGGGACAGGTATATGCAACAGAAATAGCTCGCAGTCATGTGAAATGTTTCCCTTAATGAAGCAACGCATATTTCCTAATAATGGAGACAGATGCTTGCTACATGTACTCTAACTCACAAATAGTGATGGAAGAAAATGTGATGTAACTGAAGAGTGCAAGCATCAGGAATATTTTATGCTATGTATTATCTTTTTCTTGAGTACATCCTCATCAGTTGACAAGTGTTACTCATGACTCTTGCATCTCCTGTAAGGTGGTAAAACAGTAGACAAGAAATTAACATGATACTGTTAAGGAACTTGTCTTACAATGAACTACAGATCTGCTGAGAAGAACCCATGAGCTCCCAGGAGTCATTCAATTATTTTTGCTTAGGATTCAAAAAAAAAAAAACCCAAACCAGAAAGCACTGTCTACATTCCTGCTGAATACACAGTTACGAGTTTTTCTTGTTTTTAGTGGATAAAATAGGTGTGGGGTGGAGCCAGGATGGTTTAGTGAGAGACCAAGGTTCAATTCCTGCCTCTGAAATAACTGGCAGCCTCCTGATCATTACCACGATCACTGACAGTGTTATCAGTTGACAGTTCCTTTGGTGACGTGATGCTAAGCTTGCAGTAAAATCCGAAGCCAGCTGAGTGAGGTTTGGGATTTCCTTGCAAAGGCTAAACAATTTTGGATCTGTTGTTCTACTCGACATTTCCAAAACTATGGGAGCTGGGTTTCCATCTGCTCTAGGTGTGCTTTTGCATGAGTAACTGGTTGTGGCAAGATTGCAGGCCAGATATGCTCTCTCCTGATGCTGTAGTCCAAGTCACTGCTTTATCAGCACTTACACATATAGAACAGCAGCAGTTTCTTAGCACTTATTGTGGGAATTTACTTTGTGAATGCTAGTGTTGCTATAGCTACATTTCCCTCATGTTCGTTATTTCCCATAGTGTCCTTGTCACTCATCCAAGGATGCTGGCACTAAGCAAGCTCACAGCATAGCATTTCAGTCAGGGAAATAGGAGCTTTTTTTTACAGCATTGTTGAGGGAAAGGAAAGCCTATAATCACTAGAGTACCTTTTCAAGAGGGTTGAACAGGAAAGGGGAGAAGGAACTATCATCTCTCAAGAGAACAAATGCAGGACAGAGAGGAAGCACAGGCAAAGTCTGTTAATTGCTAAGTTGTGTAATGAGCGGGGATGCTGGACAGCTACTGTACAGTCCTCATTGTATCTGTCTCCTGGTTGGGGGAGTACTGCCCTCGGGCATTTTAGCTAGGTTTTGTTTTTTAGTTTAATGAGCAAGCTAAATAGCTGCAAAATTCAGAGCAGGTTCCCAAAAAGTTCACTGTCCCTTAGGCATGTGTTTATGTCTGGTGCTATGCAGAAAAGGCAATGAATACCGAACAGCCAGCTACTTCCCACAAGAGGGAGCTATGTACAGAACTCAGTTACACAGACACCAAGTAGTTAAGACTAGCTAAAACGCTGAGCTAGTCACTGTCAAATCTTGGAGACTGACATTCGAGAGATGTGCCAGACACTGCACCTTATTTTGAACTGCCATATTGACTTCTCAGGTCTTGACCAGTGCAGAAATGATTATAAACAGCCACTCTCATATACTAGTAGGTACCAAAAAACTGTATCTCCTAATGTCAGTAGGCATGTAGCTGTGGGATGGAATTTTTTCCTCTTTCTGAATCACTATTGGTTTATTAAGGCCATAATGCTTAAGACATTGGAATGTCTGTCATATAACGAGAAGCTGAGAGAGTTGTGGCTGTTTAGTGTGGAGAAGGTAATGCTCAGAGCGGATCTTATCAACATGTACAAGTTCATAGATAAGAGTTAAATAAGTAAAGAAAGCAAAAATAGAATAGTGGTATCCAGTGACAGGACAAGATACAATAGGCACAAATTGAAATACAGGAAATTCCTTTTAAACTTCAGAAAAACCTTTTATACTATAGGTCTGATAAAATATCAGAATAGGTTGCCTAGACAAGTTATGGAGTCTCCATCACTGGAGATATTCAAAACTCAACTGAACACAGTCCTGAGCTCTAAATGACACTGCTCTAAGGTAGGGAGTTTAAACTACAGGCTCTCCAGAGGTTACTTCCAACTATTCTGTGGTTTTGTGGTTCTAGGTTAATTTTTTCAATGCTATTGAGCCTGGAGAAGCCTGAATGAAGGACAAGGTTCTGTTATTCCTGGCATGCATTGACCAAGACAAGAAAAAAAATGTCTGTATGGCACTATAGAACACTCTTCTGGTTTCACAAGCTTATTTCTAATCTTACAGAATTACATCAGTGCTAGATTATGTGCAAATCACACTTTATTGTTACATGTCTTTATAACTGCTGTGCCCTTCCTTTGTGCACGTTACCATGGATTTAAAAGATCGGTTTGTCTGTCACCCTCAGCCTGCTTAGACTGTATGGACAAGCTCTCTTTTCAGCATAGACATCTCATCCAGCTTTTTCTTTTTTTAGGATTACGATAATATTCAGTTATCTTTGGAAACAGTATGCATACAATTTTTTTTTATGTTGAGCCCAGTTTTGTGATTCAGCAATTATGAGAAATACCATTGTCCTTCACTGGTAATTGAGTGTTTTTTACTTGGAGGTGCTGTTCCATTGTAATTCCAGTAAGGAATACACACAGACTATGCAAAGTATTGTTTGAAGTGCTATTTTTTTAGCAGTAACACTGTAAAGGAAGAGATAATAGTACAGACAATCTTATGCCAGGAACTCCACTCTAGTTGTATAGGATCAAACAGGCATCAGCACAGCACACTGTGCAGACCCTGAACTTGGAAGTGTTACCCTGTTTTGGTCATTTGAACCATTTGATTAATATTTAAATGATATTATATTATTTTTCTCACAAGAAAACAACTCAATTTCACATTTCTACTGTTCAATAGAAAGAATGTTCATATAAGAACTTGCTATACTTTCAGGTAAAGATATAATTACCAGTAGCATAATCACCAGTAGCAAGTGGGAGCTGCCTACAGGCTCTCCATTACAATTAGTTGGGTATGTTTATGCTGTGGCTAAGAGATTTTTGTGGTGCAACACAGGCCTGAAGGCTGAGCCTTATATGCAACACAGCACAAGCTTGGCTCTACTCAGGTTAATTGTTATATGAAGCTCATTCCTCCATATGCAATGATTAGGATCGTTACGCTGGGATATGTGACACTATCTCCAGTCCTCATTCTGCAGATGGATTTGCAACACATTTGACAAAAGAAACCAATTTGCAGGGATTATCCTACGTTAAATCTACCCCAACCCAAGTAGATTTCATCTGTTCACAGTGTTTCAGAAAACTGGTTCTTGTAAAATTCCAGGAGGATATCATATTGCTTATAATTTTCAGAAAATGAAGAAAGTGCTTCATTCCAGTAGCATCTCTGCTTTAAGGTCAAAGGCAAGTTTATTCCTAAATTAGACTCTTGTCAGATTTGGACTTATCCTGTCAGATTTCTACACACCCATTCCTGAGGCTGACCAAGTACTTCATTATTATTCTTATTTTGGGATCTGTAGGACCAGCAGCAGTATGGCCATATAGCTGTCAGAAGCATGCAGGCTGGAGCAAGAGCATTGACTACAGTCTACAGGCCTGTCTTGGTAACACTTTTGAGAGAACCTCAGTGAAAGTTCATGTGGTGAGTGTGTGCCAAGGGTAGGAGTGATGAATGGACTCAATGCTGTCTCAGTAGCCATTTGTCCATAGATGGCATTGTTTGCTGTTCTTTGGCAGTATCAGGCGTGTTCACATTGACTGTATTTCTTCCATCACAGAAGATTCTGTTGCTCAGTAAGGTCATGAAGGTCAACGCAACCCAGAAGACAGAAAACATGCTGACTCATCTCTCTGGCTTTCTAAGCAAATTAAAAGGAAGTTTGATTATATTAGTTCAAGTTGTAAAAATACAAGTTGGTACTTTTTAAAGTCAATTACTCAAACCTGACAAAGTTAGAGTCAATAGCACTTATTTTGGTATGTGTGACTATTTTAACATATCTTGCCATTGCTGATGGGGTATTAGAGTACATAGAGCAACCAGCATGAAGCACTCCTGATGCCATGAAACTCAATGAAGATGTTAAAGGAAAGAATTGGGACACTGATGTCCCCCAACTCGCATGACTTTGTAACTTAATAGGTATGAGATGGTTGTCCTTACTATACTTGCTTTTAATTGAGATAAAATGGTAGATGTAAAAAAACTAAGCAGCAGTCTCAATGGCAGTAATACAGTCACTTCCCAAGAGTAAGATAATGAGCTGTGCTGTTCTGTGGACAGAATTACTGTCAGGGCATAGAGCATCACTGACAGGATGTTGTGTTACAGAATGAATCTGAGGACTAGCAGAAGTTTATTGTTTTGAGTGCTTGTTATGGCAGGCACTGCCTTCAACAAATGTGTCCTTTTTGTTTGCATTTGTACTGCAGCTTGTCCTGATTGGTGACTTGCTCGTAGAGTAAGAAGATTTAGACATACTAATACTGATCTCAGTGCCACTTCTGAGGTAAACAGTGTGACCAGAGGTGTAGACTGAGGTTCTATATCATTATACATCTCTTGCATGTTAGGATGTATGAAAGTTCCAGTCAGACCACTTTATATGTTAAATAAGATCTAATTAGAAATGGACCAGAACAGTGTAATCCTGTTCTCTGACTGAAGAAAGATACTTTTGAGTGTAAGCACAGGATCAGACCTTGTATCATCTGGGTTTAGTCCCCAAGTTTTTTGAAAACCCTGTAGACCTTGGACAAATCTTCAACCACTGCCTCAATTCACTACGACCAAAATGAGGCAATAGATCTTCCCTCGTTTCCAGTTTAGCCTGACTTGGCAAACAGTCTCAGCTCTTTAAGGATCAAACTATCTCTTGTTTCAAATTAATGTGTATCCATGAGCCTTGATCTCCACGGCAGTTTAGCATGGATAAAGAACACCGAACTGGAACTCTCATTTGTGCTACATATGGGGGAAAACGGTTTATGAACTGCTGGATATAGCTAAATCCCCCTATACTTAAATGCGTCTTAACAGTCTTCTAACTGTTCCCAGTTTATCTATATTTTTATGTTAGTGATCCCATCTATAAAGATATGAGTATACTCCAGTGGTGCAGGGTAAAAAAAGAAATCTGTGAGGAGCAGAGAATCCTTTTTAAACAGTTTGTCTTATTCAGGAAGTTTGCAGCCATCGTAGAAGTTGAATCCCTGAATCCTACCTTTGAAGGGGAAGCTGAGAACAAATGGTTCCTTAGCATCTCCAAGAGAGCATATAGAGCAGCCACATCTCCTAATCATTCTCTAAACATGGTGTCTACTGTGTCTATCATTTCAGTCCTTCCTTCCTCAAAATTCATCTGCTGTCTAGGCTGTCAGCAGTGGAGCTCACAAGTGGTACAAGTACCAAGGTGACCAGCTTTTAGTTTCAGATGTGCAGAACCGTTGTAAGTCTGCAGCTTTCTCAAAATGTTTTCAGGCTGTGGATTGAGAGACTTGCTCTGTAAGATTGCTCCAGAGCTGTGACAGATGGAGGGCCTGTCAATCAGCACGTGGTAAATTGTGTCTATCTGGGTCTGCTCAAAGTTGGTTTCAGAGGCTCTGCAATTTTCTGTGGGTAAAAGTTTTTTTGTGATATAGCAGATTATGAAATATTTGGAAGGATAGTTCTATTTCACTCTGCTAGCAGCCTTAATGTGCTAGATCTGTGTGGGATTATATGTCTCATCCAAAACAAAGTTCAGCCCAAGTGAGGATGTTATTATGGTGATCACCATCATAGTTTTAAAGCATTCAATTACTATATTCCTAAAGAATAAGAACACGGGATATGGTTGAATGTCTCAGAGGTCAGTAATACCTGATTTAGGGGAAGGTACAAAAGATATCACCATCACAAAATCAGCCTTTACAGAAAGTTTAAATATAAGCCCTAATTAATAAGATTATTTTCTCTAGAACTCCTACTGGTTAGTAGCTAATTATGACAGCTGTTTTTTCATCAAAAGAAACTGAAATGTAAAACAATGTTTTAAGAAATCTTTTTAATATCCCTGTAAAATGGGCAAAACGTCTGTCAAACAACAAACACGACTTTGGAACAGCTGCAAAGATGATGTAGAAATGTTGAGGAACAAATAATACCATGATGATTTTCTTCTAAATCCAGAGTGCTTGCTCTAAATTACAGAAAAAATACCTTTGTATAGAGCATATGGGTTATTTTCACAGAGAAGATTCTAAAGAAGATCTTGTTGTGGTACAAAAAGTGAATTGTGCACTCGTGCAGTGTAGTGCATTCATTGCATAGTACTGAAAGGTCAAATACCAAATGAAGGTAATGAAGTCATGAACAAAAATTTAACTGGTGAGACTTGACAAAACTGTGCAAATAGTCCTTTATATACAATGTAAAGACAGTAAATGCAGAATGTATAGAGGGTAATACTTCTGGAAAGGCTCAAATTCAATGAATTTAAGACAAAACATTTAATTCTGTTTATGTTTATTCCAATAGAAGCCCAGCATTATTCAACTAATTTAGCATTACTCTGGAACTCTATCAATTTCATAGAATCGTTGAATGGTAGGGTTGGAATTTGTTTGAAATTAGCATCTCACTCATATAATAAATTTCATTTCTGTCTTTTCCTGACTTTCAGCAGACTATCTGAGGGCAGAAAGAAAAAATGGCCCTTGGCCTTAATTATAATTGTATTACAGTGGCTTTTTCTAAAAGCCATATTTTTAATTTGTATTTAATCTGTCCTTTTTCCTGAACCATAACCCTCTCATTCCTAATGAAAATAAGCAGTTATTCAATTGTCTGGTTTCTACTGAGATTTATATTCAAATGCCTCTTAATATTGTCTCCTTTTCTGAAATCAAGGAAGTTTTTAAAATATGTACAATTCAGTTAAATAAATGCTGTTATAACCTATTATAATCCCCTCTATTTAAAAGTTACTCTTTCAGTGCTCATCTAATCACTTCCATATATATAATCTTCTAGATAAAGGACTTGGACGTAGTACTCCGGAAACAAGATTATTCTCACAAACTTAACAGCAGACTTCTGCTCAAATCCACTCAAACTCATACTAGTAGAAACTTTTTTACAAGAGAAAAAACTGTACAGAGAGTTATGTATTCTAATTTAAAAATCTGATTCAGCACCTATTGCAATCAGTGGAACTTCCCATCGACTGTTTCAGATCCTAGATTTGTGAGATATTTAAATAGTGGAAAGGATCAGGGGAAGTTTAAATATATATATGCCACAATACACACATAATCATATCATCTGCCTTAGCATTGCATTTTGTTTTATGTGGATGCAGAATAAAGGAGCACTGATATTATCTACAACTGTTCATAATGCTGGGAAAATTTGATATTCCAATTATTAAAACATTCTTCCTGTTTTTAAGAGAACCAACTAGGCTTTAAAGGCATCCTATTTTCTGTCAGTTTCTTGACTTAAGGTGTCAAGTGATGATGGTGTAAAGTCCTGGGCTGGAGTGATGTCTGGAAATGGTTCTATATTGTTCAAGTAACCAAAGGTAAACAAATTGAACCCTTCCACACAAAAGCATAACTACTGTAAAAAATACTGATTTTCCATTCAGAAGCCAATAGTGCACAAGAATATGTAAGGAATAGCTAATCTCCCACCAACACCAGCAGAATCTCAGACCTTTACACATGCTTTCTAGAAAGTAAAGCTAATTCCAAAGCCTGATATCTCCTTGTCACAGTCCTGAAAATTTTTCATAGCAAGCAATACGTCATTATGCAGAAAAGCAAACTCTCCATGGCCATTCGACAACAGAGTTGCAGTGCTGACTGTCTGTTTCACCAAACTGTGAGATAAGATTTAAATCACCTCCAGGACATGTAAATCAAGGTTTTGAAATGCCTTAGAAATTAGAGTAATGCAACAACACATGTAGTATAACACCTGTCTATGCTGGCTTGACATCTCTTTAAAGTGCTAGCTGTGTAGTCCCTGGAGTCCAAGTGGAACAACAACAGAGAAGAGTCATTGCAGTCAGTAGGAATCCATTGCTTGAAGGTTCTGAAGGACTCTCAGCACAACTTCATAGCAGAATAAATACTCATCCTGTACACAGAGACACCAATTATTACATTTAATATAAATTCTAGACTAAGAGAGATGAGCTGTCTGAAGTGCTGTTTATAACATCAACATCTTTGTAACATGAATACAAAAAACTTAAGATATTTAAAAGCATCCTTTTTCTTTTTGTTCCATCACTTGTAAAAGCTCAGGAATGCAGTCTTACATAAGGTACTGTTGGGGCCTGGGCTATAATGAACGTTATGGAGTTAGACAAAGATGGAGAAAGTCAGAAGTTCATCTTTGAATCGCCTTCGGCAGCAGAAAAAGAAAAGAAAAGAATGCCTATGTGACAGCAAGCTTGAGCAGGGAGGAAACCAAAACTACAGACTGTAACAGAGACAAGGTCAAAACGAGAAGACAGGGTAGAACATTAAATTAAGCACTGTTAGAAGATAGAATAGAGCATTCAATTAAGCATTGTGTGATCGCATGTATGTAACTCACAGTAGTATAAAGTTAAGTAAAACGTAAGGTAAGCATAACCATAGTCTACTGTGAGAGAAAACTAACTGAAAGCCAAATAGATGGGGTGATATTTTAAGTACGATAAGGCTGATGTTTTACATACAATAAGGATGGTGTTTTAACACAATGAGGTTGGTGTCTAAGTTGTTACAAAAATGAAACTTTGAGGCCTTATGCATAGCGTGTGATCCTTGGTATTAACTAATTGTCATGACTTGTAGCATGTATACAGCATTTGGAAAAAGTATCTAAGTGATGATTATGTGACAATAAATTTGAAGTCGATACACATCATATTGGTGTCTGGTCACTCCTGTCTCGCATAATGAAGAAGAACCCCTGCAAGGTACTATCTGTAAGCCTGTGCATAAGTCTCATTTAGGCCAGTGGAGCTTATTTGCTCAATTTTAATCACATCCTCAATCATTACCCTGAGAAAAAACATAACCAAGAAAATGCTGAAATATTTTCCTGTAGGAAGAACTTATCCTAGTCTTGTCTCTCTTTTCTTTCCACCATCTTTTTGCTCTAAATTGAATTAGATGCATCTTGTCTTTTCCTGTGCGAAAACTCTTTTCAGGGGTAGGTTTAACTCTAAGCAGCAGAAGTGTTTACTGAGGTGGTGATAACTCAGCAACAGCTGAAGGTTGCAATTTTGCAGGGTAGAGTTTATGGTATTAAAAAAAAGTGAAAAAAAATCCAGGAGAGACTGGTATCTATACTATATGGGTGCTTTGCTTTTATTTCAATTAGTTAGTAAGGGACAGATCACTTAGCAAGTTACCAGTTAGTAAGGGACAGACCACTAAAAGCTAGACATCACTTGTCTGGAAGACTGTTATTCTCATCAAATGACAAGGCTAAAATTATGGTTTTAGCCCCAGTTTTATCAAAGCATGTAGATGTACTACTAATTGAGGCTTTCAAATATCATAATTTAACTGAATATTGAGACCTTACCTTAGTTTGAATCATGCCGAATCGCTGATCTCTCATATCTCTCACTATCTGCTTGATGTTGAACTATCAGAAGAGAATAGTTTTTATTTTATTGCCATGCAAGTTATAAAGAAAGATTTAAGTATTTTCAATGGGGAAGCTGTGACATAGTTCTTTTACAATTATTATATTTTTATGTATTATCTTTGTTGTGTTAAAAAAAGATGGTTTTATTCCAATTTGTTAGGATGCAGGAATTTCTGGTCTAGAACACTCCCACATAATGTTGACATCCATGGCACTTTGTAATACTTAATGATGATCTGTTTGATACTTACATGTATATCTTTTTCTATGTAGCTGAGCAGAACTTCAACACACAGCAAAATACCACTTCTGCCAATGCCAGTGCTGCAGTGAGCAACAATAGGTCCTGTACTATGAGCTTTTCTCATGTAATGAATAAATTTTACAAGCTGCTCAGCCAGCTTGTGAGTATTGTAGTCTGGCCAAGTCATAAATTGCAAATGACTTACAATGCGCTTCTCTTCTGTCTGGAAGAGAGAGACAAGAAATATATAAAATGATCAGTCCTAAGAATGGTTTTCAAGGAATCACACTGATAAATTTTCCTTCAGCCTCATTCTTAGTTAATTGTTTATGTATCCTACCATTTTCCAGCTTTTCACTATTGACTCTGTTAAGGTTTCTTTCAGGCTTACAGAAACACACTCAGAAAACACAGGCCTGGGAAATTTACTTCATATAATGTTGATGGGACACTGAAGTTACTTTGTTGCCCCAAAAAGGTATAGTTATGTTTTTGGTTGGTTAGAAAAAAAAAACAAAAACATTTGTTGTATTGGGACATTATAGTATCGTTTACTAAAATCATTTTTGTAACTGAACTAAGCCTTACTAATAGAAAAGTAGTAATATGATAGTAATGAGATTGCTAATGCTATTCTGGTTGTTAGATATAAAAGAACAAATTGTGATATCCTAACATGCAAACCAAATCAAGTTAAAAAAAATGCTTACAAGAATAATCACAATTAGATAAAATAAATGGCATCACTAATTTAAGGATCCTAGGACAGTATTTCTAGTGGCCAGCTTCTCAAAAAGGTAAGCTGAATGCAAAAGAATTACCTAATTTTTTTCAATTAGAAGAATTTGAATGCATGTCTAGGTTTCTGTTGAAGAAAGCCTGTGGTTTTCTGTAGTTGTTTGATACTGTTTGTAGTTGTTCAGTTCAAGACAAACACAGCAAACAACACGTTCATTGAAACAATCACATATAATGGCTCATATTCCTTTCTTAATAATCTTTTGGCAAGACTTGTATCAAATGCTTTACTGTGCTTAACACTCAGTGACATATGATGGATTGTGTTTCTTTCATATAGAGAAATTGTTTTCTTAGTGGAAAAAAGTCATCTAGTCAGGCACAAGTATAAATCTTGTAATAATTCAATTAATATGTCCTGCAGAAATTTTTGCAAAGCTTTGCTTAATAATGGAGCAAGACTGATGGACTTAGAGTTGCCTGGATTTCCTTGTTCTTATACCTGTATTCTGTATTTGTTAGATTTCTAAAAATTTACTGCTACATTTGTAGTTTCCTTGTGTATTTGTGTCTTCTTATGAGTAAAAGTAGTATCGTTTTTTCTAAATTCTAGGATGAAAACCAACTTCTTCCCATCTTTCCTTCCAGCCACCACTACAGAATATGAATACACTATGGCATCCCCTACTGATTCATGTGATGGGAACAGTAAGGAATTCTGCAAAACACTGAACACTTAGCTCTGTGACTATTAGTCAGCTCTGTGACTATTAAAAGACTAATTTTTGGACATTCTTGTCTAAATGTATGTGATGTTGGATCCATTGCTTGTGCAATGAGCAAAGAAGCATCTCATTAACACTAATTTCAGGCCTGTTATTCAGATTTTTACATTCCTAAAAACCTCTGAGCATGAAGAGGAAGCAAAAAATACTAGTATTTGTTCGTGTAAAATATCTAATCAATTTCATCATACGTGAAAGAATTAAGTCTGCTTAACTTACCTGCTTGTTGATCAATTCTATTGTTCTAATTATGAAGTATTCCAGAACCCGGTAATTGTCTAACCTGAGATGGAAATTAGCCAAGTATATAGAGTCATGGGAAGGTTCAGGCCAGTATCGATGACATTTGACTTGTCCTAGCTCCACTTCTTTTGTCATCATGGCAATCACATCTGATTCACTCTCCCAGACCATTTGCCAGAAATCAGCCACAGTGACTGGCAGAGGCCCTTGGGTTATAATATAGAAATGTTCCTTTTCTCCGACTTTCATTTTAATGTAACTTGCGTTAATGTAGTCCTTCTTTTCACCCAGAGGAACTCGAGTCTTATCATCTGTACAGAAACAGAAAAAGTTGCTATTTCAGATGTAGATCTGAATCAGACTTCTACCATCTCTAGTACCTGGAAGATGGGGAACCTCAGCCTCTAGCAGCAAAGTATGCCTCTGGATTTTAGAATACATTTGGCTAGTAGCACTAATATTAATCACTGCTAATGGGAATTCCTACAGGTACATTGTCTACTTCACTGTAGCTTTATTTCTCTTAAGATACTCTGACAAGCCTTCTAATTACCATAGAATTGTTTGGCAGTGATTCAAACTACTGTATCCAGAACTGCTTTTAATGTATGGCATGGGAATATTGTCACTGGATATTGATGTTATTAAACAAGAAACTTCTGAGAAAGTGTACTGTATCACTAATGTAGAAGGGTAACTAATGTAGAAGGTTGTCCTGCTGTTTCAGTTTAGAAAGACATTAAGGTTTCAGAAGCGTTCTCCTTCTGTCATAATTCTTGAGGAATCATTGGGCAGTGTATCTTTTGGAAATCCTTGTTAGCAGCAGTCATTCAGCTCTTCGGCCCACATCTTCCTTCTAAAATGACTCCACACCAGTGATGAAATTTGTTTCTGTTTCAGATCAGAGCTGAACAGTTGAAAGCTGAAAGTTGGATATTATGCTTTCAAATACTTCTGGATCATTCCAAGTGCTACATAACCCCATATTTTCCACTGTGCTTTCCAGAATTACACCATGTCACAAGCAGTAGACAGTGCTGTACATTTGGAGAACTGCTATTATAGTTCAAGTTTCACTTGCCCACTTCAAGTTTCACTTGATAAACATAGATAGATATCTCTGAGAAAGAGGGAAGGAAACACCAAGACAGCTGGTCCCCTACCAGGCCAAGTCCTGCTTTGTGGAAGATATTTCAGAAAATTACATATTGTGAAATACAGACATTCTTACATGCCCTCTACCTCTGTGTGACTACAGATATGGTGGGATTTGCACCTCCCACATCTTAGTGTTGTAACCATTTTCCAGTTTCCCAATGTCTTTGTTCACTGGTTGTGTGTTCTTCATTTGTATGCATACTTACATGGAAGAATATCTTGGTATCTGTTTTTATCCTGATTTTCTGGTGCTTTGCCAGTTCTGCAGTCATCTAGTGGTTTCATTTGTTCTAAAGCCTGGAACAAAGAGAAATAGTACATCCATGTTGTTCATGTCCTTTATAGACACCTTAAAGAGTAGGTGTGAGTAGACTTCGTTACTATATATGACTGAAGACGGGTAAATAGACTTCTTACAGAAGATAATCAGTACATCATTTTCTGAACTTCTAGGGAAGGAATTTAAACTGCTCTGTATTTTATTCAGCCTATACAAAATTTCTGGGGATTTCCAGTCCACATCTTCAGACTGTATTATTACAAATCCTCATTCTTTATTGTTGTAAAATAGATGTTTGGAATAGTGTCTTGGCCAAATGTCAGCATCTATAATTGAAAACATACTGACTAAAGCATCAATTAGTGCACTGTTAACAAGGTAGTAAACGTTAGTGAATACTTTTCAGTGACAGAGAAACTGATGGATCTAGGGAATAACATCAATCATATAAATGCAAATTGTATGGCCATTAAGTACTTCTTCACAGGTTTAGGGAAACAGAAGGCAGCTTAAATGGAAGCAGAAATGTGCAAGTTAATCTCATTACAGTGAATTTCACAGTTTTGAGTTGCCTTCACTTTCCTTTATTCTTTTACCTCTTTGGTATGCACTGCACAACACTCAGCCATCACCTTATGCCACTATACAGTGAGATACATGTGACAGCTCTTTAACATCTCCCTCAGTTACTACAGATTTTACTCAGACAAAATATCTAGTGGCTTTGGTAACCAGTGCATTCTCTATTAGATATTTATATTTTCTGTACAGACACATGACTCAGCTCCTGGTATGCTGTGCCTACATTAGCAACAAAATGAAATTAATGGAAATTAATTAATGCCCTTGAGCCTTCAAGGAAAGTCAGTAAATCCTATACACTTGAGCCTAGGGGATTTTGTACCCAGAAAGACAAAGATATAAATGCAAGTGAAATAAATTGATAACATTGTAATTACTATGGAAAAGTGGTAGCAACCTATTTCACTGGTGATGACTGGAATGGAAATTCCAGTACTGTGTTGAAGAGCTGTGGAATAATCTATTCTTTGGAATTTGCTGATAACTGAGTGCAACCTCTAGAATAGTTCTTAGGCAGATGTTCAGCAGAGCTGAGGGAGTAATAGGAAGAAGTCAGTCTAAGAAACTGTGATTCATATTGTACTGATGTGTATTATTTATTTTTTATTCCATGTGGGCAATATTTTTGGACAGGGAACAATGTAAGCCCGGGAGATGTCCAAATGGTGTAGCATTGTGCATTCAGCAGAACAGAAGCACCATTCTGGCTGGAATAATATTCTGTGAAAGCAGAGGTGGTAAAGATATACAAATCAATCTCTCATACAATATGCAGAAGGCTGATAAAGGTCTATCTTGTAGCTCTGCTAAACACTCATATCTGAAAAAGGAATTGCACTTTACCATAAACTCCTTTAACACCTCTTGATTCTCAATCCGCGACTGAAGGCCTCGAATAAGACCTGTGATGCCAGTTCTTAGACCTACGTCAGTCAGTGATGGTTTAAAGTTAATTATCTGGGTGAGTTCATCTCCAGAAGCAAAGGTTCTGCCTATATATCAACAGGAAAACAAGGAAGTTTTTAATTGTTATTTTTCATAGTGTGACATTTTGGCTTCAAAAACTAGGGAGTTGCAGTATTTAGGTACATTTTGGTGCTTTTACTATGGAAGTGAAATGTGAAAAAAAATATTTTTTGCTTACTTAGTTCAGAGCAGAAAGAATAAATCAGAAGCATTACTACAACCAGCACTGTATTTCACGTAATTTGGAAGCAGATCCCACTATTGCAAACTATTGCCTCATATAGTTTCTAAATGCAGTCTGTTTTAAATAAGCTGGTTTTTAAAATTAAAACTTTAATGCTAGTTTATACTGATACAGGATTATGTTTTAATGATTATCTTATCCTGAAGTATATGTTCTGACCCAAAACTTGTCAGGTTAAGAAGATGGATAAACACGTATATCTCCAGAAATATCACTACTTTACTGGAGCAACAGGAAATCTTCTGTTACTGCACAGCATCAAACCAGTAGCTTGTTTGGTAAAAAGAATTATGGAATTTGTCCTTTCAATCTTAGGCTTCTGTTGGCAAAAAAAAACATGCCAGTTGTCTCAAAACCTGATGATCTGTTCCACAGATTTGTTGTAGGCTATAGACAAGGAGCAATGAAGTTTTTATCTTGAAAGATATCATTGCTACTCAGAACTAATCTCCATTACAAAAGTGTGGTGCCCACTATGCTTTTGTTTGGGCTACAGATTGCACCTGACTTGTCTGAGCTTCTAAGACAGTTTCTGTTCACTTTCTGTTCTCAGATGTGAGGACAGATGTGAGGGTATTGGTACTAAGTAGTTGAGAGTGCCAGTAAAAAACTCCCAAAAGAGTATGCTATTTCCCATATACCTGTCTTTTCTTCCTGATGAAGTGCAAAACCCCCAAACTTTGAACAGGTAGTAGAAGATAGATTGGTTAAATTTTTCTGTTTGCTAGCCAGTACAGCTTGGTAGTTTGAGGGAAATTGTTGTGCTTTACTTCTGGTAAGAGCCATCAGCATTTTATTGCTTCCACAACACAAGACCTGTGTTTCAGAGAATCTATGGGATAATGCAGCATTCGTACTGTGATTTCACAAATTATTCTATAACTAAGCAGTTTCTTTCTTTAAACTGTCTTCTGGTATCAGACAGGTCAGACAGGCTTTAGCACCTGAGCTGTGAAAGTGCTTCAGTATGTGTTTAAGAACATGAGTTCTGGAGATTTTGATGAAGCTATTACATGAAGTAAAATTTAGTGATTCTGAGAAACAGTCTTAAGATATAATTTGATCCTTCGTTCCACATTTCTGTGTAAGCATTTTATTTGGTTTTTGAGGAGTTGTATGGGAACAGTAAGGGAGAGAGGAGAATCATTTCAAAATCTATTGTGATGAACCAGTAATAACAAGCACATTTTGTAGCATGTTCCTGGAATTCATACCATTAATTCTCAAAGCCCTCTTTGTAATTGCCTTTCATATCCAAAAAAGACCTTCTACTACATCCATTCTGTTTAATGCACCTCTTGTAACATAATCCATATAGTTTTATTTTATTCATTTTGAGACAAACTAAGAATTTCAATTTTTTAATTATGCACTGGAAAACTCCCATAAATGTGCTTCCAACCCAAATTACAATATTTGTAATTTCAATGGACTTAATTGAGTATAATCAAAGTATTCAGAGATTTTCCTTTGGAGAAAGACATGACATGTAACGTTACAAAAAGTAATCCCAACCAAAATCCAAAACAAAAGACACAACACCCACTCCTTCCCACTACCCAACCCCCCAAAAAAGAAAGTTTCTCATGATTTTGAATTTGAAGTTAAAAAGCAGAGGTGCTCAGAGCAGTGGCAAATAGGTGATGGCCAGCTGACCTGCCCTCCCTTGGTTCAGTTAACCACATTCAGACTCATCATCCTTCCTTCTAGAAGTTCTCCAAAAAGAGCTGGAGAACTCCTGATGTAGCCCTTGTTGTGGATATTGCAAAGGCTTAATGGTCTTCATGTGCACCAATAGTAAAAATTGTGTCCTGAGTGATCTGGTCTTTGAGACACAAAGAACAAATCCTTAGCTTGTAAACAAGAGATTAATGTTGTTCTCACTATACTTATACGAGGAAGTTGGCCTATAATACTAAAGAAATAAAAAGTTTTTGCATGGTTACTTCTAGGCATAATGGAAACCCTGTGGGGCATATCATTATCTTCATTGCTCCAGCTGCCTGTCTCAGATTGATGGCTGTCTCTTCTGTAGCCTTCACATTCTGCATGTTTCTGTGACCTGTAAAACAGCATTAGTTGAATGGTCTTATAGAAGTGGCAGAAGCTTTGATCATCTCAACCACACAAAGATTTTGGTTTTTAATGTAATTTTGATCACTTTGAACATTCTTGAGCAACTTTTTTCAAGAATTGGTGTGAACTGTGGAGAACAAGTTCAAGGAGTAATAGTATTTTCCCTAGAACTGTGTTTGCAAATAAAGTCAGTGAAAAACACTATCATCTCTATGTGGCATTTTATTTTTTCAAAGAGATAACAACATAATTTGTATAAAAAGCTCCTCAAATATGATTGGCAGTAAGATTTGTCACAATTGCAGACCATTTTTCATGCATGGTATTTTTCGGTTGTTGGGCAATCATAGCTATATAAGCTTTGCTTGCTAGTGTTTCTTAAACTATTTAAAAAAATTTAGAGCACTTAAATATGTTTTATATGGAAAATTGCCCACAATCTAGAATACAACTGTAATATGTGCAGAATGGGCCAAATATTCCTCTACTGACTTGAGTCACAGTCTTACATTATGCTATGCTATATACAATCACAATACCTAACGTGAGAAAGTAACAGGTACAATTAACAATAACAATAACATACTATCAGCTTTGCAAATACCACTAACCATTGCCAGGACGTGCATATTCAGGCTCACAAACCTCTTGCAAGGAGAAAATAGAAATACCAGAAAATGTTGGTAATAAAAAAGACTCAAATTATACAACAGAAGCTAGAAAATCATCCTGTTTGCAAAACAACCAGAAAATATACTTGTTATCTTTATGTGTGTGGTGCTTTAGCCCTGACTGAACAATAACCAAACCACCTAGTTACTCCTTAGCAGGACGGGGAGGAGAATCAAGAGAGTTCTAGAACTTTGTGGGTTGAGATAAGGATAATTTAATAGAACACCACAAAGAGTAGGCAGTTACAAGGGCCACAGAAAAGCGAGCTATGCCCAGTGTAACTGCTCACTGTGCGCGGCCCCGGCACGGCCGCGGCCCTGAGAGCCTGAGCGGGAAGGCACATGGCCTGGAATAGCCTGGTCACGGCCCTGGCGGCAGCTGGGAAGAGTTAACCCTATCCCAGCCAAACCCGGGACACTGTGACAAGATAACTTGGTATTAGCCAGAGATGTGTTTATGTATCTTGCACACAGAGCAAGATAATTTAATAATAATCACACCTGATTACCTGGTGTATCACAAGGTAACATTATATTAGCAGTGAGATAATAGCAAGTGGCACTGAGCCTACATTCTCATTTGTAAATGCAATCACAACTTCTTTCAAACTTTGTCTGGAAGCAGGTAAGTTAGTGAAGATTTTAATACCTAATTGACTGGCCAAATACTGTTCTTAGAAAATTTTAGGTTTTAAATGTAAAGATTTAGTCTTTTTTTCCATTTCTGCGGGTTATAAGTGATAAAGAAAATAATAATATTTCATAAGCTCTGCATAATTGTAATAGACAAAACTGCCCATGTCTTATCAACACTCCAGTATTCTTTGTACAGTATTCCAATTGTACTGTAGATTTTAAATTTGAAGTAAAATTCTTCCCTTCTTATGCTGTGTACTTTCTTTGGAGCAACATCCTCAAATTTTCTTGATTCCTAGATGTCTGGAGTTCAATATCTGTATCACTACAGTCATAGTAGGATAGGGTCCAGCCCGGGCTACAAGGTCTTCTTGGAACACTTAGTAAAACCCATGAGTACTCCGCCTACACCAACACAGTAGTGCTACCTCTGTTCTCTCTCCTCCTCAGCTAGAGACGTCAAGCCTAGCTTAGACAAGGCTTCATAGCT
Source organism: Colius striatus (assembly GCF_028858725.1). NCBI lineage: Eukaryota > Metazoa > Chordata > Aves > Coliiformes > Coliidae > Colius > Colius striatus. The sequence goes on from NC_084766.1 coordinate 19,425,869, forward strand.
GTTACGCCTAGAAGCTTCTTTTGCCTTAGTATTTTTGTGGAAGCTGTTTAGCAACTCTTACTGTAGATGGAACTGCATTCCAACAGAATTGTATTTCTATCATTTGGGGCACATGAGTGCATATGCATATCATAGTAAGGTCAGCTCTGGAAAGATAAGAATAAGTTATCCATACTCTATTCTAGTAGTTACACTGTATTTGAAAGACTTACCTTATGATATCCTTATAGTCTTGTCCAGACAGATGACCTTGAGAAGGAGAATTGTGTGTACATTCTGGATCCTGCAGGTGTAAAATAAGAAATAACTGTGAAAAATCAGTACACAAAACCATCAAGAATATAGTTACTTTTGGCAACATTCTTTCTTTTATCTGACAAAAATGTGTCCTTCACTAAAGAAGGGAAGGTAAAGCCAAATAGATTCCACTTTCAGAAGAAAATAACTTTGATTCAGCATTGCAGTATCTAGTAGAAGTAAAAAGCCATATTAGTTAGGTTTCTTAACAATAGTCTTCAGACACTTATACATCTCAGCACACATGACTAAACTTTGAAAAGGTTCACATTAGGTATATCCTCTCTGATCTCAAAAAGAAAATGCAATCAAAGGAATCAGGAGTCACGCTTTACACTTCACCTCTCAGCTTTTGGCAGCAGCAAACACCAGCGTGTGAGATGGAATGATTGGTAATAATTTCCTTTTTTTATCTTAGACACAACGATGCCAGGTGTTAGAAGTATGGTGTGGCTGCTCTACTGAAGAGACACTCAAGTAACAGAGAAGGCAGAACCTTGATCACCCTCCATATGCAACAGAAGCACTATTATTGGTGGCTGTTTTTCCACGCTAGAGAAAGGTAACTGGGTTTCACATTTCAATCATGACCCAGGACATCTGCTGTTAGTATATGGAAGGGGCTCCTTCTCAATTGTAGCACTTGATAGATAATTATTTATATTTTAGTTCAGAGTCATGTTTCTTCTTCTTTCCCTGCGTAATATTCTAGGTGCACTCAGAAACCACCCTGACATATTACACAGTATAAACTACTGAATGCCCCACAGAATCTTAACAGTATCTGCCATTTATACCTGATTTTCTTGCTTTTGGATTTATCTTTCCCCATTAGAATAGGGGGATTCATGGCTGCCTGTTTACCCAGTTTCTACACCTACTGGGTACACTGACTGAGAATGCTATATGGGTTTTTGTTTTCTGTTTGCCAAGGAAAAGTATTTTACTTCTGCTTTTTTGAACCTGCTTTTTTTCAGTAGCTTGTCATTTTCAAAGTCTACGTCTTTGGAGTAGATGCCAGCTGTGCTCTATAAAGTATAAATAGTTTCTATTCACAGGATATAGCTAAACTGGAAATAATGAAGATAAGATAGTTAATGGGACCAGGAAAAAAACTATCATGTTCTTAAAGTTAGGTATGTGTTGTTCTGAACTAGATAGACTTAACCTCACGCTAAAGCTCCTAGTTCTCATTCATATTATTTCTTGTGTGTGCTACTTTGTCAAATCCTAGATATGACTTTGTTTAGATATTCACCAACTCTGGCACTTTAGTTCCAACACCCATTCCAACAGTGTACTTAGAACTTCCTCAAACAAAAAAATCTTCAAGGTTTTCTCATCTTATTTGTATCAATAATTTGGTCTGGTTTTCTAGTTTGATTAGATTAGTTGAAGCAGCGCCTGTTTTGTTTTTTTTTTATTTGTTCTGGAGAACAAGACCTATATTTCATACATTTTCCAAGGAGATATTTTACAGTTGTAAACTTAGAAATAACAGATGCCATAAAACTTGTTGTGATATGTCTTGCAGGACTTAGTAAGATTCAAAAGCATTTGAAAGTTTGAAGAGGTCTGGATCCCTTGGAGTTAGGAATATTAAGAGAAGATAGTCAAATAGAAATATTGTAAAGTGCATTGCTTTAAAACACTGAAAGAATGGCAAAATTAAGAAATCTTTCATTCCAATACTATAAAGCATCAGAACTAGACTGCATATGCAATCTTCCTGGATCCTGCCCTTTTAGCATATATATTATACTAATCACATGCTCTCATCTCAGTGGAATTCCCTGACTCATTCAAATGTTAGCAGTTAGAATCATTGCAGCACACTTCCCTCGTATTAATCTTTTTTTCCTTAAGAAGGTGTGATTCTTGCCCACATTGCAATAAACCCATTTTGTAAAGAAGCATACGAGTACATTGCCCCGTAACTTCTAGAACACTGATTCAGATTTTACCTTATTGCACATCTGGTTGGATTCTTTGTCTTCCTTGAAAGTGAAAACAGGCTGAGCTTGCAGGCTTCCCTCAGCACTACCTGAACAGCAGAAAACAAATTCAAAGTAAAATGCTACTAAGCATGAGAATATGGATCCATTTCTTCTGTGCCGCTCGCACCAGAAGACTACAGTTATGAATTAAGACATACTGTAAAGTTAGTAATATTTAATTATTTTGCTAGTAGGAAAGTTGAATTGAGGCAACACATAATCCTGCTTTTACTAGATACTGAGCAGATGCAGCTGCTTACCAGATTGTGCTTTTGTGTTTGAGGGGGAAGATATACTGTTGCTCTGATTGCCTGAATAAGCCCAATGCAAAGCCATGCTTCGGCAGACAGTGAGTTGAACAGTGCCTTGAGCCTTGCGCAGCAAATCTATAACTGTTTGACGTGTCAGACCAGACACAAAAGTCTCATTCACCTGAAAAATACAAAGATATAGACATCCAGGTTCCTGGAAAGAAAAGCTTTTTTAAATCACAGACCCTAGCACTGAGCAATCTTTATATAACTTCTTTGCACTTGACGTGTCCTCATTCTCTCCCATTTTAGTAACTTGCTTGGTTCTCTCCTCTCTCCTCCTTTATGCCATGATTGCAGCAGTACACCACAAAAGTATAGTCTGCATCTCTTCTGAGGCAGACTGTTGTATCTCCCCCTCTTCAGATGGAAGGTGGAGCAAAGATGGAAATAAATGAAAAGCACAAAAACAAATACAAATATTGAAAAATCTGGAGAGAGAAGGAAAAATAATTTTGAATAAACAAAAAAAAGATGATATATATTAAAAGGTGGTTAATATAGTAAGAGTCTAAATAAGTATTTAAAAACTCTAATTCCAGTGGTTTTTGCCTGTCATGATAATACCTAACTGGTACCAATGATATCTTCCTCCCAGTATCCTCCTGGTGAGCTGTTAATATGCACGCTTCGTCAACTAACTCTTGTTTCCTTATTTTTTTTTTCAGATATAATTCTCACTGGGCAAAGTTACACTATGGAGTAGTGCTTGCCCTGCTATTCTGAGTCTGTTCTCTACTGGAGAGCCCAATAGCCACTTCCAGCCATAGAGAGGCCCAGTCCTACAAAGCTGAACTCTAGGCAAGGGATGGGGGCATAACAGTCCTGCAACTCCCCCAGGAGCCGAGGGACACAGTCTTCTACATGTCACTGTGCAAAGCAGCCTTAGATTTCGAGTCTGCACAACCTTTGTACAGAACAGAAGGCTCATTATAGAGTAACTAGAGAAAATGTAGGTAAAAACAATGAAGAACAAGCATCACCTTCAGTAGAATGTCACCAACTTGAAGCCTTCCATCTAGGTCTGCAACGCTGTCTGGGCTGATAGCTTTTATTAGGATAGCCCTGCCATTTCTTCCACCTACCAGTGCAAATCCTAGGCTTCCATTTTCTGCTTTCTCCAGTTCAATCTTAATAATGAAATCCTACAATAGACAAGGATTTATTTTAAAGTGGAATTTATTCAGGGTGGTGCTTTGTTTGTGATTTTAATACCAAATCATATTTCACAGTCTTCACTGACTGATGTAGATTATTAGATATATCCTTCTCTTTAACTGATGTTTAGCGTTTCCAGTGATCAACATAACAGCTGCATGTATCAGAATTAGAACAGTACATATGTATTTCCATAATATATTTTTAATAATTGCTGGAGGGGACAAATGACCTCTTAAGAGCAAGGAAACATATACTTTTGTAATCCTTTTATAATATCTCAAGTGAATGACCTTCATTGACAAATAAGCCATTTATCTCAAGCACAACAGTAACATAATTCATATTCAATTCTGTTATTGTGCTATAATGAAAATCTTAACCTTGCCATCCCAACATACTGATCTGCTCAGCCTTAGCACTTCATTCAGTTTTAAAATCACCTGTTATTTTTATGGTCAGGTATTTTGCCAGAATTAGCAGCAACCTTGAAATGCTTATAACTTGCAGCATGACTAGTTCCAATGTTGCAAACATCATCCTCAGAAATTATTTTCACAAATTGAACAGATTAAATGGTGTAGAAAATGCAGTACTAGTGATGACTTAATCCAAAGTGACAAAATTGTTCTAATTTTTCTACATTGAATGTCTAAATTTAATGAGACAAATTTTTTTGTAAAAAGTACAATCAAGAGAAAACTAGTAAATATATTCCCATGACATATCGGTCCCAGTGTGAATAATTTTAATTCCAAGTTACATTTACGACAGGTTTGCACAAACAGAAGTGATATTTGCACTTGTAAGAATTTTGAAGGCTGGTATGTTTAAAATGGAAACTACTTACTTTTACCAAAGACCACACAAGTGTATTTTAGGAATTCATAATTTTGAAAACAGCATTAACTCTTCATTCAAACTGTCATGGTTTGAATGTGTGGAGTAATTTTACCCTCTTTTCAAATGCCCTGAGAATTTCAGAATCAAACATATTCATCTCGGGTTTCAAAAACTGTTGAGCAAAATGCTTCACAGTTACATGTATGTTCCCCAGAATCACATGCTGTGACATTCTGTACTTTTTCCTGTACTACTTTCTTTCTAAATTAAGGATTAATTTTATAATCTGCTTAAGAACACTATGAAGACCTAATGAAGGGACTTCATCCTAAGCGTTGTGCTCATTTTACCAAGCTGGTAAATAATTGTGATATTATACATTCAAAAACAGCAACAGAGGAGTCTGACCCCAGGAAGTGCTCAGTGCATTCTAGTCCATGAATGCTGAAGCAATTTGACACTTCATAAGACACTTTCCAGACGCATTATATTCAGAATCTCAAAGAAAGTGGAGAGGAAGCAAATACATTAACTACCACTATTGAAAAAATATCCTCACTCTGTATAGCTCACTTCACTTGATGGAACACCTCATACGACAAAATTGTCACTTACCTTACATTCTGGAGAATCAGGAGTATTTTGCTGAGTATCACAATTTGTTTCCTCCAAACGTTTCTCTGTGAAAAAGTAGCAACAATTTTACACAGTTGTACTGGTAAAATTTTCTCCACTGTAATGCTCAAAATCGAATTCTGAGACATGATAAAACATTTCATATTTGACATGCAAAACACACAAAAAAGTCTTGTGTTCTTATGTGGGCTAACACTTCTGAACTGAATTGAGCCTTCTGCACATTATCCCTGTACACATTTTACCTCCTAGTGAGAGGTTTCCAAAACAAGTTTTAAAAGTTGTGTGTAACAGGGTCAGAGACAGCAGATGCACAACAAGTAACATATAAATGCTCTCTGAAACACTGAGGAAGGCAGTTTTGGTTATGAAAAATTAATCTTTCCCAGGTGCTGCCAATACTACCTACAGACATTTTCTTTGAAAGAGAGGGCGCAAAATTTTACAACCCCTAGTTGAAAAATGCAAAGTGCCTTACCATGTTGATGCAGTAGATGCTGTTCTTGGGAATTCAAGTTTTCATTTGAGAAATAAATATTGGCATTCTCTGTCTCAGCAGGTGGCCCTAAAAGCATACATGTAAGTTTGTTCTGACAGACCTCCTGCTAATCTTCATATACACAAAGAGATGTAAATTCTGTGCTTAGACTATTAAAAACAGCATCAATATCCAATATTGATATTATATGAAGCAGTTTGAGGTACTTACTACTTCATGACTAAGTTTCCTAATTTGTACAGTTATATAAACAATTCTGTCATGAACTGAAGATATATTGCATCTCAATCATTGTTATTTCAAAAATTGTAACAACAATCAGAGATCAGAGTGAGTCATTCTAGAGGTGGCAATGATCAGAGGAAGAAGCATAGTGTCTTGGTGTCTACAGAGATGGATATGTAAGAAGACAATGCACATTTCTTGGCACTCACACTTCTACACACTGCCCTGATGTTTTGGCGTTTTGCTTGATCATGTCTTGATGATCTTAGTTGTCTTCCACAAAGTATTCTTAATATATAAATTGTAGAAAATGATGATGAGTATTCTGTTGGGGTGTTTGGTTTTTTTTGGTTTTTTAAAAAAAGGATCCCTGATGCATTTACACTTTTACTATGCATTCTTGTAACTAAGAGTCTATAAAATAAAGGTTTCCTTCCTTAATAGCCAATCATTATAGAATTATCTATAAATATCTCAGAAATTATAGCAAATTTAATGCCAAATACCAAATTACTCTGTTTTTTTTAAGTGTCTTGTAACTGTAACTGTACCATTGTAGAGTTCATTAATCTGTACCAGAGATGAATCAGATCTGGTAACCTATTCTGAAAGTGTCTTGAGAAATCTTGTTTTGTGTTGGTTGCAGTACTAAATCTTGTCCCCAGATAGGAATTAAACAATACTAGTGCTGCCTATTTCTGATTCTCTGTACATTTATTGATAACAGTTTAAGAAGTTGGTCTAGATGATAAAGTAGAGGTTCATATTAAATAGTAGCTCAAAAAGTGCTGGAAAGACACTTACAGAATAGTTTAAATCAAAACAGAAGTTAAAATATGATGATTTAAAATTCCCATTCAATAATAACTAATTAAAAAATAGAAACTGACTATGCAAACTGCAATAAATATATTTTAACAGAGAACTGTGTATTTTATTTCTGTCTTGAAAGAGCTACCAAATTTTCTTTGTACCCTAAGAATGGCCATAACTAAATAAATACTGAATACCAAGTTACAATCTGTTAACATTTTAAACAAAACTAATCAATATCTTATGCATACTTCCAAAATTTGAAGAAAATTCTGAACTAAACCCCAAAAATATTAACCTTACTTACTATTTTCCTGCTCTATAGGAACCACTGGATTGCCATTTCTGGAGGCAGAAAAAGTGAAATATGTGAGCCATTAGGACCACGCTTAGTAAAGCACATGTGAAAAATCTTTTTGAATGTCACTTGTCTAAATTTTAATTGTACTTCTGTGAGTTTGTTAACGGTGCTTTCCTAAAAATCATTTATATCAGTATATAAAATATTTTACTGTATTTAACAGTAGTGAAACAGTTTATTTAATTGATTTAAGGAAATGAAGAATGTGTTAAGCATCTATCCCGATACTGAACTCCTTTGTAGCACATTTTGAATGTGGCTTTGCTTCCCCTCCTATAAAGTGGGAATGAATTTTTTTAATTTCCTTTGTTTCTTTTTGTCTCCTTAGAATGTAAATTAAGATGAGTATGTGTTATCTACTAACTGCGTATAGAGCAAGAAGAATAACGTGGCTGCAGTTTCTTCATCTGCTAGACCACTGCAAGTTAAGAAAGCCCAGAGAAAAGTTTGAAGCATTTAAGACAGCTGTGACAGACATGCTGTTACTCACATTGGTTATGGAACTTAGTCGTTTGAGTATGGATGAGTTAGTACTTGACAGATCTTTGAAAGCTATTTCTATATCAGTCCATAATCTCTGCTGGTGCTATATCAATACACCACAATAAAGTCCAAGTGCAGCCAAGAACTGATGAGTGAAATTCTTAACTGTAGGTTATTGATCAAGCCTGAGAAGACTTTTTGGTAGATGCTGCAAATTTTTAATACATTTCTAAAACATTTGTCTTTTGGAAGTAACTCAGAGTTTCCCATCAGAGGTAGTTACTTGCCTGTAGTTGTGAATCTGAGATTGTATGGAGAAGGTTGGTATACTGGTGGAAATAAATATTTTCCCTAGAGAACAGGATAACTGAAAATGGTGGTCAGCCTCACAATTAAAATATTCATATTTGTGTTTGAAGATTTCTCATGTGTGTTGTATGAGTCTAGTTGTAGTCACTGCACTAGTTGCAATTACAAGAAGATATATTACAGATGTTGTATATCAGGTTGCAATGTTCAGTCCTTTGAGGTAAAGCATTTTACTTATAGTTTGTCTTGCATGTTGATGTAAAGTTTAGAAAACTGCTTCTTCGTTAGGACTGAGATTGAATATCCTCTGTTTTACCTTGTTGGTTCAGATTTACCTTGTGGCTTTGATTTGGACATTCTGGGTGGCAGCTTCACACACTCTCACTGCATCATCCAGGCTAATGCCCTCTGTCCACAGTCCACAGATGTAAACAATCTGATCTTGTGGCTGCAAACTGCCTTCCACACTGGCAGGTGAGCCAGGCACTATCTCTAGCACATAAATACCTTGTAACTTGCTTCCAGCTCCTCCTGTCAACTTCAAGCCTAGAATAATGCAGAGAAAGCCTCGTTTGTGGCACCATGTTTTGAATTTCAGTGACATACAGCCAATGGAATAGATGTGGGTGACTGAAAGATGAGGTGAACAAATCACCAACATCATAAATAATGGCCTTGACTCAGTGAGATGAAATAAAAGAGCTGGACTAGGAAATTGAAATGCAATTTAACGTTTAAAAAATATGAAAAAAACTTACATGGTGTTGTTCTATGCTTCAGCTATTCCATAGTCTTTTGTGTCACCTTATGTTGAAAAATCAGTTGAATAAAACACTTTGCTGCACAGCAGTAACTCCCTCATTAACAGCATGTTTAAGTGCCTTGCAATTATTGGAGTGTCATAGGGAATGGAGGTATATGACAGTAAGGAGGTGTCTATACAGCGCAAAACTGAATTCTGCAGCCATATTCATGCAGTGTCCAAACAAGTTGGTTTCTGAACTGAAAGCATGATGCTGTACCTGAGCAAATATAGCTATACAGTTTCTCGAGTCTACAATTTTATCTGTGTGCAGATGTCACCATATTCTTTTGAAATGCCAAGATACACACATTGTAAGGATTTCTTTTATACTTTGCATTGTACAATGTAGATAAAACCTTGTGTATGTGGTGAATGAAGGATTTGAGTGGAAATCTTTCTGAATAGCAAATTAGAACCAGTGGTTCATCCTTCTGAAGATAGCTTGCTTGCTTTCTCTCTTTCTTTCTTTCTTTCTGTCTTTCTTTCTTTCTTTCTTTCTGTCTTTCTTTCTGTCTTTCTTTCTTCCTTTCTGTCTTTCTTTCTTTCTCCCTCCCTCCCTCCTTCCCTTCCTTCCTTCCTTCCTTCCTTCCCTCCTTCCTTCCTTCCTTCCTTCCTTCTCTCTTAATAGATCTTTATATATCTCAGCAGGTGGTAGTCATTTTTATCTACCAACAACTTCTGTATATCAGTAACATAAAAATGTTACTGGAGCTCTACCAGAAATGCTATCTGACGGAGTGATAATACAAAGTTAAGTTTTCAAACCATCTTCATTGGTCTAATAAGACACATTAGTCTTCCACTTAAGGCCTTGCCAAAAATAAAGCTCTCTATTTCTGCAGATCATAGAAGTGTCAAGGTCACTTAGAATCATATTGATCCAAGACGACAGTTGCTTGTGATTATCTTATGATTGCTGTAATGCCTACCCAAAACAGCACACACAGGATTTACTACACACCTAGCTGTCCATTGGCACCTTTTGTGAGAGTAATCTCGGGAATCTCATCTGGCCTAACAGAGGGATGTGGATCACTGTCAGCACGACCAACCACAAGGTGCAGATCATGAGGAGAGCTTTGCAGTAAAGTCAGGGCTTCATTGCATGGTAAAGATGTGACATCGATTCCATTCACCTAAATGACAAACAGACAAAATTCTGTCATAGATCTCACTGATCATCATGTACCTCTCCACTCCGAATTCTGCACATTAACTTCAATTTTCACTTTTATGTTACTGCTTTGCTGTGGTATTTAATGTCATTCCATGCAGCAGTTAAGATGGCAGTAAGATTTCTTTTCTGAATTTTTATTTTTACGAATCACACAATCATTGCAGAGCTTTCACTAAAATAGCTCTCTTTTTTTCTTAAAACTCAAGTTCTTGTATAAAAAAAAAAAGACAATCTAAGGCAACAAACTGAAGATGAAGCAGACTGAAAACAGGCTTTATTAATACATTACAAAGAAAATAACTCCTACATCCTTTGTAGGTCACCTATATTACTACATCAATTCAGTTTATTTCATTTAATTGGGAAGGCATTTAATGTCTTGGTTGTCTTTCATTGCTGCTACATGATTCGTGTTATTTGCCTGGACATACAGTCTCTTCAGTTTGAAATTTGTCCTACTGAAGTCAGCAGAATTACATCCATTATATGATTAATTTGCACTCGTGTGCATAAATATGTGATAAACTAGACGCTATGAAAGGAAGAGTGACAAAGGCAAATGACTGTTTTGCAAATATTTTCTCCTCTGTAAAAACTCAAAGAATTACTTTACCATAATAATTCTGTCCCCTCTTTTTAGTCTTCCATCAGACAAGGCAGGCTCATTCAAGATTTCGTCAACATAAAGGCAGGCATCTACTTTGTTAAGAACTACAGAGAATCCATAACCATTGTTCTCTGACTTTGTCAAATTTACAAAGACCTTCATTTCCTATTAAAATAAACACAAGATATGTTTGACGTAGGCTTTTCTGTTGCTTCATTAACATATCACGTGATGCAGATAGGTATGGGATTCTCAGATGATAAATAAAAGCATATATAAGGGTTTCTCTGATCTGTCACTGCCTTATTACAGAATTAATTTTACATCTTACTTAGTGGAGCTTCATGGTGATTGATTGATAGGGCCTAATAAGGCAGAGAATGCCCCATGAACTGGAATTTTGGCACTTGAAATGTGTAAAGAAAGGCTTGGAGCTAATAAGCATTACAATAGTAGGATACAGAGATTATTGTCTTTATTGCTGTCCCACTGAAGGAAATGGATGGAGCTAAGTTTTATCCTCAGTGCTCTCAAATTAGTAGGAATTCAGAGCTCACTAGTATCAGCAGGAATGTAAGATGTTCAGCATTTGTCAGGACTGAGCCTTGTATTTTTAATAGTAACTAGTACAAGGATCATAATTTCTGATCAGGACATTACAGTAGTATCATTATAACAATTTATCACATGGGTTTAAAACACGACATTAAAAAATCAAGTAGCTGACTCCAATTCATTTTTAAGCCTATTAGAGGTTTTTTAGGACCTTTTACACTGGGAATAATACTGCTGAATGCTAGAAAGTTGAAGAAATAGTAAAACGGCGAGAACAAGGACATGACCTTACAGAAAATTGTAAATAATTCTGGAGAACTGGGCACAGCAGAAGGTCTGCTTTAATTGAAGATTGTGGACACTCAGGAAAGTAAAAAAAAGAGGCAGAAATAGCATAGATAATGAGTTGAAACTAATGTTTAAGAATGTTGTATTCATAAAGCTGTTTCTTTTCCCTTGTCATATTCTACCTGTTAATAATCTGATGCCTATCACTTACCCTAGTGCATTCTTCTTTTTCTTCTTTTTCTTCCTCTACTTCCTCCAGGTCTTCCCATTCATTGTCACTGTCATGCTTCTCTCTAGCAGGCAGGGATGCTGGGATTGGACCACAAACACGTGGTTGTGGGGTCACCATAGCTGCAGATAGTGTTGCAGGGCTTCCTCCACGTGAAAATGAGGTCACAGACATTGAGCTGACAGTGAGATACTCTTCATCAATAGGGGTGAGAGTTTCAGGCATATATTTTGGTTTTGATAGGTCATCATCATTCTTATTAAATATGTGGCTGAAAAATAAAAAGATTTCAGTGCTGGGGTTTTCCTCCATATGCTTTACTAGATGGCCACTGAGAAGTCTATTGCTTATGCATGATCTTTTTTTAAATTTTAAATTAATTACTACTTATAGTACTAGACTGCTCCCTGGGTCCTTCAGTGTTACTATAAAGAAAAAACTAATCAGTATTTTGCAAAGCTTGTTAAAAGATTAAACAGATTTCAGCCTTTGCAAAATTTTGAACTATTTTTTAAGCATTAATTAGTACTTTGGTTGCTTCTTGAAAAGAAAACTTCCTAGACCATTAATTATTTCCTCTGCCATAAACAACTTAATTAACTTATCTGGCAAGTGATATACACATTACAATATTACTACAATTCTTGTATTTGCATTTTTCTTGGAAGAGGAAGGCCAGCCACATACCTGGCTCCTCTGGTAACAAGAGCACTAACAAAAACCATAAAATATAAAATGACTCCTATCTCTCCTGAAAAAATACAAGTCCTGACTTCTCTTTGTAAGGTTGCTTTTATTCTTATGTTTGCCTCAAAGCACTAGTTGTCCTACAGAAATCAATGGATTTATTAAATTACTTGAACTAAGATTATTATTGATTAAATTACTTGAACTAAGATTATTATTGATTATATTGCAGACACATTATTCAGCATTTCTGACGTTCAAGCCCAGACTGTAATCCTATGTGTCGTGTCTAATATCGTTTTGGCTGTTGTCATTATGAACTCTATTAATAGACTACTATGGGCATTGTCTCCTGTTAAATTTACCATTAAAGCTAATAGAAATGCTTGATATACTTTTTTTTTTTTTTAATATTGTGTTTTCCTTATATCTATCTGTATTGAAATATTACTAAACCTCAATCTTCCTAACAAAATGGCATAGCTATTATTAATGCTTCGTATAGCAAAGATGCCGTGTCATTTAATATATGTCACCTAGGATCTGGAGCTGATAGAACTAAACTGCGTCTACCATCTTCCAAGCAAACACACACTACTAAAAGGTACACAATTCACGTGTCTTGTATGAAATCACAGAAGATCCGCAGTGATAAGCTGTCATTTCAAAAGCTGTCTATGGTCAGAAGAAACACCTAGAGCACAGTAGCAAAACATTCATTTTGGTTGGATATAGCTAGTAGCCTTTGATGATATTTTTGAAAAACTGACAAAAATAAGAAAAACTTGTAGGCTCATGCTGTGTGTCCTCAGTGAGGGAAGCAATCTGTTTCTTTAGCTTATATCTGTGCAGGAAGGAAATGGCTATCTCCAGTAGCACATCAATGCTGAGAATGAAGCTGATAGTTTGTGCCTTAATAAAATAGCTGGACAACAGATACTTAAATATTGTGGAAGACTAATTATTTATTTATTCCAGATTAAAATAAATGGTAGCAGGAAAGAGAAGAATAAAGTCAATGGACATGAGTGTCATAGATGCTGTCACATGCTAGTGCTACTTGACCTTCAAAGGGCATGAAAGGTGTTTGTGACAGAGCTACACAAGCTCAAGGCAATGAGCCAGAAGTAGCTTAATCACAGCACAGCTTCTAGCCCATCTCTACATCACCATGAGAAACAGCATGTCTAAGTCTTGCAGGCCTACATACAAGCTCTGCTGACAGGCTTGACTTTCTTTTGAATTATGGTGACCTCTGCACCTGGAGTTCATAGGGGAAATTTATGGGTTAAAGGGGCTTTTTTAAAGATTCTTATTGGTGATGAGAAGAGTGAAAGGAATTTTCCATATGAGAAGTAAACTTCATATCAGAAGATAGTTATTCTGTCTTTAAAGTTCATATCAGAAGATTTCTCCGTTTGCAGTAGTAGTTTTGAGTAATCCAAACAAAAGAAATTTCTTCATTAATCAAAAATAACTCCCTCATGAATGCCTATTTCCTTCTGGACTTTTTTGGTATGTTTTTGGATGAAAGGATCATTTACACTGAGAGTATGTTTAAAATGCAGTTAAAAATGCATGCTGCCTTCAGCTGCTCTGGCTGCCTTTTGAAAATGCAAAAGTTGAAAATGAATGGTATAGAAAATGTAGCAAACAATCATTTCTTTCAGAACTTCTTTCTTGGAAAGAATCCAAAAGTTCTCTTAGAACTGATATTTTCCCACAACAAACTTGGTTTTGTTGAAGCTGTATCTCTTGGCAAATATGTTTGCTGAAGACATACTTCTGCTGGCTCTATTCTCAGCTGTAGGAAAGCATATCTGTAAGCAGGAGCTTCAATCATGAATGTGTGTGAATCTTCTCTAAAGAGAGAGGAGCTAAAATATTAATTGCCTTTATGCCCCCACTTGACTTGCAGTGACCTAGTGCTGTGAGTCCACAGAGACTGGAATCTCTGGCTTTCTGGTTCTGTGTTTGATGAATGTCAAGAGTAATGAAAGGATTTCAAGTGACTTTGTGGAAAAATAGAAGTTTAGTTTCTAGATAAAATTATCCAAGCTGTAGGGTAAAGGTCTCTGGGAGACTTATAACTTCTCTTTCCACTAGTATTTTTTGTTCTGATAATTTATGTTCACTTGCTCTGAGAAAATTGATTAAAATAGAATGGATCGTCTTCTATGGGCCAGTTTCTGGTATTTGTGAAAGAGGTATTTTTAAAGAGGTTGAGTCTGTTTGCACTGTGTTTTATTGGCTCAGGGCTTGTACTGGTTTCTGAAGACTGGAAAATATTTTTTTTTCCCACTCCTTAATCACAGTGTGTCTTCTGAGGTTTTTTTATTTTGTCTCAAAATATTTGAAATGAAAAGATCATAATTTAAGCAAGAAAAATTTGGTGCCTATTTTAGTCTGCTCTGAGAAAATCGAAACTAAAAGATCATACCATTAATGAGAAAGTCTTTGGTTCACATTTAAGTCAATAAGATTCTTTCCATTGATTTCAAACTGCAGGCAGCTTCAGCTGAACAGCATAAATGATTAGTGCAGCACTCATAGAAATGTCCTGCAGTGCAGACACAATATTCTAATAAGATGAAACAGATGCAACAGATTAGGATAGTCAGAATAAGATGGTAAATCAGCAGTGATTAGAAGCAGATAGCCCTGTAGGCAATTCACTTTCAAATTACTAAAAGCCAAACGAAAGACTGTAGAGTAGATTTCAGTTTTTCCTACCTTTTGGCCTGTCCAAATTCACTTGGTGAGTAGCAGTTCTGCTTCATTTCTTCTTCTAGGGAGTGGAAGGCTTCAGAACTGGCAGCTTCTTCATGAAATTTCCAAAGGAGTCTTTCTCTAGCAGTCATGAGTTTCTGTATGGGCTTTTCTTGAAACTCATCTTGCTGCTCTTCATAAACTGAGCTATCCTCTTCAGAAGGCTCACTGAAATCTGCTGCCACTCGAGAATCCAAGCAGTCTTCAAGGTCTGGAGAGGTGCTACCTCCATCACTGGTAGACTGATCCATACTATTTCCTGCCTCTGTATTGCCTGGCATTTCTGCCACAAACTCCTTAATTGGAGATGGTGCTAGTGTCTATCAAAATAACAGACAGGTTAGTGTAACTTGCTTTTTATCTCTCATCTTCATTCCTTTAAGAATAAAATAATTTGAAGAAGCAGTATCAATAAGTATCGAACAGTAGTTGGAAGGGAAGGAAAACATAGAAGGAGGTACTCTCTCCCTAAATAACTAGTTTGCTTATCTTCTACATTCTTCAGGAGTTCCAGTCAGGGAACTACTACGCAAGTTCACTTTTCCAAATTAATTCTTTGCTACATGTGATCTCTTTTTATTTATCTTCATTTTATGCCTCAACTTTGTGTCTGTATTCATTGTGTAGAAGTGGCTTCCAGATTTGACTCATGAACAACTGACCATAGAAATCAGCCAAGAGCATATTGCAAGAGAACAACAGAAGCTGGTTTGTTATCTGGGCAACTCATCTGGGCAGCCTGTTCCAGTGCTCTGTCACCCTCATAGTAAGTAGATTTCCTCATGCTTCTTTGGAACCTCTTATATCCCAGCTTGTACCCGTTGCTCCTTAATGGGGCAAACAGTAATGCAAATGTACGTTCACTATAAGAGTACTTGTGTATATGTCTATGAGCTGTGTTCCAGAAGTAGGAATAATAACACTAGCACACCTAATGGCACTGTTTATTCTCTGAAATTTCTATTGTTTTTTCCCCTGCAGATTTTACAATCAATAAGAAGCTGAATAACAGATGAAAACATTATTTTATTTATTTAAGTTCAATAAGAGGTAGCTTGGGTAGGAAAAGGTCTTTATTTTCCTTTCACTCTGGGAGTAATACTGCTACCTCAAGCCCATGAGTTATAATAGCTGCAATTGAGAATATCACAGTTTCTGGCTGAGGATCTAGTAGAGAATCTTAAAAGCACCACTGGGAGATCTGCTTGGATATATGCTGTTTCATTCCAAAGACAATGTTGCAATTCAAAAGTTTTTGGACTGGGATTAACATGTTTCACACTTAATCAGATTTCTATATTTTGCTAAGGAAGAACCATTTGAACTCTAGAGGTAGAGTTGAAATCAGGAAGGGAAAGAAATGGAATAGAGCACCCTAGAGAAAAAGGAAAGTTGCCCAGTTCAAGACTGTTTAGAAAATGTGTAGTGTTTTTCCAGGTTTAAGGAAGCAAGTTTATTGACAGAAACTTTGCCTTACCAGGGGACTCTGCTCTATTACTGGAAGAACACCTTTTGGTGGTCTGCAAAGTTGTAGTGTGACTTCTGGAGGAGCTCCTCTTAACAAGTGCAGGACATCCTAAGCAGGAAGAAGGAATATGAGATTTCTTATGGAACACAGTCTATAGTAAATGTCATTTTACCAGATGTAGAGGCAATTTTTATTGTCAATCTCAAATTCCCAGTATTTGTGCCTCTCAGCCGTGTCTAGGGGCCAAAATTCACTGCTGTATGAATGTCATGTAAGTGGACCATAGTTTCAGTGTGAATGTGTATCTAAAGTGAAGTCAGTTCTGTTTACAAACTTTTGTTCCACTGACAGAAACATGGGTCTAAATTATTTTTCTTTTCTTGAAGAAAACAGAATTTTCATTCAAATCAAACTGCATGTGGCAGGTACACATCTTCAGTTAATTATATCAGCATAGCTCCACAGACTGCCAATTTGACATAACCAAAGTAAGAGTTTCTGAAAGCCCCTCTCTGACATAACATCTATTCAGTGGCATTCAGCTTTCAGCTATAGTGGGAGATGAGATGCTTAATCTAGAGGGGAAAAAATGCTGTAAGTCAAAAATCTCCTGTCCGCCCCTCTGCACAAACTGAGTAAAAGGCTATATATCAGAGAGCAAGATAGTGTTGGAAAAGGACAGACTCCAGGTCACAAAAGAGTACAATGACAGTTCCCTCCCAGCTATGTAGGACTTACAGCAGCTTGTCTTTTGCCCTAGATATTTAACGATAAGAATGACCTGTCAGTGAGAAAATTGCATGACTTAATTCTTTCTGTTTGTTACCAATCTTATCTATTCAACATATATCCGTATACCAAACTTGTGGATTTTTCATAAGGTGAAAAGATTACAATGAAGAAAACAAGTTGACATATAGTCTTTTTTTACCATTTAAATTCTTCGTATGAGTATAGAATTTCTCATTCTTGTTAAAAAAGTTACACTTGATTTACTTCACTTGATAGAGATTAGAATCTGAGGCATGCCATTTAGCATGAAAGCACTGATCACCACAGGGAGAAAAGATTCCAACACATTCGCAATTCATGTGCATCAAACAATTCACTTTGTGTGTAAGTAGCAGAAAGTTGTAAATTAAATAGCAGAAGAAGTATTGTAAGCATTCTGTTAAGAAGGAAATTTTGCATAAGAATTCTAGAGAAGAATCCTACATAGAAATCAGATTAATTATATGCAATTTTTTACTCCCTCTGGTGATAACTTAGCTTAAAAGGAGTTTTGTTCCATTGTCTTTATTAACGTGTTACCCATCTGGAGTCCCACTGGTAGTACTGCCTGGTACCTGATACAAAAGTCCTTGAATATGTTTCCCATTCACAGCTAAAATGATGTCTCCGACTTCAATTTCACCATTTTCTTCAGCTGGCTGCCCTGGAAACAATCTTTTGATCCTGACAATACCTCCTCCAAGATGTTCACAAGCATCTGCTTCTGTTTGCAGAACACTGAAGCCAAGGCCTCCAGAATTCTTTGTCAATTTGACTTCAAATGTGTTATCTGCTCAAAGCAGAGAGTGGAAAAAGGAGTGTGAGACTTGGCATACGTACTCCCTGATGAGCTGATGTAAACTATAACCTCAGCAGACCTTCTCCCTGTGTGCTGCAGAGATAGGTCTACTGATACTAATGGCAAAAGAAAGGTTTGGAGTTCCTTTATCTTATTGAAAGTTAAATTGCACAGGCAGAATGGGGAGAACTGAATTCCATGCTGCTGTGCGTTCACAGACTTTATGCCATGTGTTACAAGGCCATAATGGAGGAAGGCTTTTGTATCAACATAAAAATATTCAAATGCTATCCTTCTCTGACATTCTTCTACAAGTGCTGGGTAGACTTTAGTACTCTGTAGCTGCCTGATTTGAGTCTGGGTCCTGCACTAGCCAGCATATGCTGGAATCAGAGCTGCTGATCTTGCTTTCACTGTTCTGTTTTTAAGAAATGA
The DNA here is from genome assembly GCF_028858725.1 of Colius striatus. NCBI lineage: Eukaryota > Metazoa > Chordata > Aves > Coliiformes > Coliidae > Colius > Colius striatus. The sequence continues at coordinate 19,444,391 of NC_084766.1, forward strand.
AGTGAGGGCAGTCTACAGTCCTGGCTCTGGGGCAACAGTTCACCCTAGCTTTACCACTGACACATCATCAGCCACTGTATTGGCCCTGCTTTCCTTGGGCAACAGACTGGTGACATCAGCACAGCCGCTTCCTGCCTGAGAGTGCCAGAGAGTACAGACAAGTACATCTTCTGCCAGTCCCATCTCATGGAGATTGAGAGATACAGTGTTTACGACTAGGATAAATTCAGCTACATTTAGCAACTCTAAGTACATCATAGATATTATGTTCAAAGTTTATTTTTGACAATGACGTTAAATTTTTTATTAGATATATATTATATTTTTATTCAGTGTGCCATTTTCCTTCCAACCCACAGAAACTTCATAGAATTATTTTAATTCATTCTATTCTTACACATCCTAAGAAGTCACCCTGAGCTCCCTTTTGTATCACTCACCATCTGTCACAAAACAGCAGTCTTTGGTACCATCTGTGAAGGATGTTGCCACAGAAACTGCACTTTGGTCCTCCTTTCTGTCATTAGCAGTCAGGCGTGGCTCTGCCAATTGGTAGTTTCCCCTTTCTAAAACCAGCTTGGCAATCTAAACCAATGATAAACAGGTTCTAGTTACACAGTTAACTGTGAGCCCTAAGTCTTTTTACTTTTACTTTTAGGAGGATGGGGTTGGATGATGGGGCGTGGAGGGAGGTTGAATTTATTTTGGCCTAGCTTTGCTAGTCTGCTCCATACTAAGTGCAGTTTATTCTACTGGGTATTTTTATTGAGTTCTACTGTTGTACAAACCTGGCCAGATTTCTTAAGGTGTTCCACAGCTTGTTTGTGGGTGATGCCACAGAGGCTGATGCCATCTACTTCCAGCAGTCGATCACCTGAGGTAAAAGAAAAGAAACAAAAGGGTCAAGTTGCTTTGACAGTTTAAGTTCAGTGAATGTAAACCTTGAGGCTACCCTTATTGCAATAGATCTTTAAGCTTACCTGTGTAATTACTTAGCACTATTGCTTGCTATACTGCATTCTACAGGTAGCTTTTAAAACATATTCTGTAAGTAAATGCAGTGATAGTATCTGGTTATCATAACAACACTGAAAGTACACTTCAGTCACTAGCCTAACATGCAGCTTCAGAGACTAACTGCACAATGTTGTTACGAGGTTCCTGGCTTTGCAGTGGGATATCTACATGTAGGACAGTGACAGGCTGCGGAAAGATGGACTGCATGTTACATTTCACAGTTCTGCAACCTCCAACTCCAAATGTATGTCATTGTCCCTGGGATAAGCATTCTATGCTAACATTGAGTTCTGCAGCCCAGAGATTTATTGCGAGACATGTTACCTATCTTTATTTGTCCGTCCTTATCTGCTGGTCCCATGGGAATAATTGACTTCACGTATATCCCACCATGACGCACACTAGTATTAATTCCACCCTGAAAAACATAGACCCACAGATTAAAAGGGAGTCTTCACATGTTGTTCCTGTGATAAAAATCAAAGCAACATACATAGATATTGCAAAGCAGCTGCTTCAGGAGTTTTTTGGGGTTTTTTTCTGTAAAAAAAAACTTGGGAAAAAAGGGGAAGAGGATGTTAATCCAAAGTCTCATCTAGTTGTAATATGCTTCCCTAGGCAGTAATCTTGTTTTATGTTCTCAGTTGTAAGTCTCATTCTCACATTGAGTATGGATGAAAAGGGTTTGCACTGCCACATGCTTTATGCCGATATCCTTCTTTCACAGCTTCTGTGGGCAAGAACTGGGGAGTGAGCAGAGACGGTACTTTATCCTTTCTCTATCAATCAGACACTTAAGTTTGAAATATGCCAAGATAACGGTTTTTTGTTTTCAGCCTATCTTCTAACTTTATTCCACATAAATACACTTCTCTATCTGTTTCTTGGCTATATAACAGTTTGAAAAACACACTAAAAGATTAACAGTAACACTTGCAGTCACACTGATTCCAAAAGTTCCATCTTCTTTAACAAGCTCCACAGTATAAATTTCCTTTGAGTTAGATTCAGATGGAGATGATAAGTGCGAAGAATCGGGTTCCTGTCTCAAAAATATAAACATCAATGAGACTACAGCATCTCAGTAAACAAGGTGGGAAGGGGGGAGATGGGGTAGGAAGGAAGTAAAAAAGGGAGACAATTTCCAGAAGATATAAAATGTTTGATCCTGCCGTCACTGTAAGTCTGGAGTGGTACCATTTATACCTCAACATTGTTTCAAGTTTGCACTATATTATTAAAAAGATAATCTGTCTATATGTGCATAGACTCAGTATAGATAGGGAGGCTATCTAATAATAGGAAGTTAGATACGAAATGTTCCTGTTCTGTGTCTGGCTGAAAATTTTGTGCCTCCACTGGAAAAGGGAGGAGAATTTTTAATAATATTTTGTAGAACAGTTTCCCCATTTTTTCACATATTCTAGACGTGTCTATGGTTTTAACATTTGCAATATAATTTAATAAGAAACATCTTCCAAGGTTTTCTTTCTCCTTTCCTCATTTTTAACATTTCTTTGTTACTTTCCATTCTTAATAGAACTAGAATGTTGTTAAGACACATACAGGGCATAATATTACTGAACAGCATCAAAACCTCTGTTACCTCCACATCCAGGATATCAGCTGAAGGAACTGGAATCCTAGGGCCCAATTTTGGTGCCAAACTCCAAGAAAGAGCCTTCTCAAGTTCATCTACACTTATATCCTGTTCTCTGGGGCAAGCTGTGTGATAATCATGATTTTTTTTTCTCCCACTGTCTGCGAAAGAGATCTCGGATCCACTACTGCTGTTTCCTCTTGATAGATTCTTTTCTTCATTTAATCTTTCTTCATACATGTCTGTAAAGCCATGCAAAAATAAAACCTTGCTGAATGCAAACAGTACATAAACTTGAAGGCAAGCATTATTATGCCCCAGGAGTAGAAAGTAATTTCCTATATCAACTGGTTGTGAAACCAGATTTATAAAAAGTCAGTCACTATCAAATGGAGTACGGATATTGTAAGTGTGGAGAAATGTGTGCTTCACCACTGCAGAGAACTATGACTCTCTACTAGAGAAAGAAATGCCTAAATTCCTTTGGTGTTCAGCAATGCAGCCCATGAGAGATTTGTTCACACTGACTGTAGAACAGAGATGATGTGATACTTACTAGAGGCTGACTGTTTTCACTGATAGACTGCAGTTATAAGTAGCACCGAGTAGCAAGAAAACATTACTGAATCCCAGTGTCTAATAAACACTGATGTCCTGAGTTAGCTATTAGTATCCTGTAGCCAGCAAAGGCATTTGTCTTTATACCTTTGGGTTGCGAGATGATGAGCTCTACTTCATCAGGAGAATTCTGTATGATTTTAACTGCAGTATTAAATGAAACGCCCTCGAGACTAATATTATTCACAGAGATGAGTCGTCCTCCTTTTAAAAAAAAAGAATAAAAACAAGACAAAGCACATCCAAATAAAGAAATAAATCCTGAGTAGCTAACTTTAAACCATGGAAATATTTTAATTCTAATTAAAAACTAAAGACAGTGACCTGGTTTGATATTTCCAGCTCTGTCTGCAGGTCCACCAGGTATAATTGAAGCGATAAAGATACCAAGGTCTAATTTTCCTACATTTTCTCCTCCAATAATTACAAAACCTGCAAAAGTGAGACAGCATGAGTATGCAGAAATACTGGAAGGGTTAGTGAAGATGAACCTTAGGATCACAAAAGGCTCTTACTCCAATAGCATGTTTTGTACATGATCTGGAAAATGGTGAGCTTTGACTTACACAGTATTAAGGTCTTGATTTAAATTCACATATAATTTAAGTGTGCTGGTGACTTTGGTGGCTATTTGGATAGAATTAATAAGAATACTTTCCTGGCTGGGACTTTTAAAGATCCCAACTACTTTCTTACAAGAGTCATAAACTATGTGGACTTTCGCATTTAACATCTACAGGAAAAAAATGGTACAAAAGCTCATTAGATAAATTCAAGCAGTGTTGTAGATCATGTAGGCCCTTGAGGTGAGCCATGTGAGAGATATTCAAGAAATTTAATTCTATTGTCAGTCAGCTCAATTATACTATCCTAGCTCAGAATGTTCTGCCTGTTACAGAATATATTCTTGTCATTGATATAATAGTTGGGTTTGAAATCAGGATATTCAACACAAACCTGCACCATTTAGAAATTTTATGTTTACTTGTATCCAATGGTCAGCTGTGAAACATGATAGTCCTCTGAAGTCATCCACAAGAACAGGATATAGTGTCATAATGTATCATATAACAAAGTTGTTATCCAGATAAGAACCAAAAATTGGGAAACATTCATGTTAAGTTTGTGCACATATTTTTCTCCCCTATAGGCAATACCTTGACAGGTTTGCAGGACCTCATCTTCCTCTGTGTAAGGTCTAAGATAAATGAAATCACTGTGCATGTATTTCAGATACAAAATTAAACTTTTGTTTCTTTCGTTCCACTCAGCGCTTAGTCCCCTTGACCTCTGTGGTCTTAATCCTCTGAAAAAATTGTGGTCTTGATCTATATGTTTAGTTCTTGGTCATAGCGCTCAGTCTTAGAAATTCTAAGTCTTTCACAAAAGTTATCAGTCTTACTCTATAAGAAGAATAAATGAGGTGAAGAAGGTTACAGTCTTGTCCAGCTTGAGTCAGTAACTACTAGTGTTAGCACCGAGTTCCAATAGTCCCAGTAACAAGCATAACATTCATGTTCCTTACTTACCAAATCCATTCTTAGCGTCACGTTTTAGGCTGACACAAATGATTTCTCTTTCTAGACCACTTAGTGAAGCCTCCTTTTGGATGGCTGGTGATCCAGGTGCTGGAGAAATAAAACAGCTAGAATAAATGCAGGTGAATGCATGGAGACGGTAGATATATATAGTACACAAAACTGGGGCTTCAAAAATTAAAAATCTATTTTATCCTTGTTTTCAACATTACTATTGCTTCTGAAACAATATAGTTCAGGAAGGAAGCTGAAACAACTGCTTGGAAATTTGTAGTCTTTGAAAAGTACAGTATGAAAAGTACACAGCTACTGTACATAGTAGCTGTGTAAGCTCTTTGTATAATGTTCCTTTCTGGGAGAACATGCATTTATCTGCAAAGTTTTTATTAAGATTAGGATATCTAAATAGTCATGCATGTAGTGGCCGTTGAACATGAGAGTGATTTGGACACAAAATCTATGGGTTCCTTTGGAAACTCTAGCCTTTGGCCCTGTGGGCTCTTTTGTCTCTGAAGGTGCAATCCAACCAGCACTAATTGTGACCATGACTTTTGTGGCATTAACATTACATAGCATTTTGCGATTACCACAATGTATACATTCTAAAATGGACTAATCAAACAATCATAGCTTCATATTCCATAGATCTGCTCACTGTATAAATGCAATATGGCTTTTGTTAGGAAACTGGGTGTCTAGTTCTTATTCCAGTCAGTGTCGTGAAAATGCAAGAGCAGAGGAAGGACCTGGAGCCTATATTGTCGCACAGATTATTTATTGATTTGTACATCACAACTGCAAATGAAGTGATGACCTCTGAGCATAGGGATATTGTCCCACGTGAGAGTCCTGAGTGTGCCCGACTACAACTATTGAGAGAATTAGGCATTGTTGAATAGAATAATTGTGTAACAAAGTCTCTTATCACTGATCTCAAAGGAAAGGAGGACTGAAAGAGAAGAAAACAGCTTGTCTTGATAAATTCTGAGTTAATTCCCAGGACTAGAAATGCATTAAAAGATATTCTTCAGTTTGTAAGTAGAATATATTTTGGTCTTGTGCTATTGAAACAATAAATATTGAAGAGTGCCGTCTCTCTTTATGATTAGTATACTCACCACTGATTGTGTTCTGAGTTGAACGGATAGAGAGGTAGTCATAACTCCTTTGCTTTCCATTGAAATTAATGTGCATTTCTGACTGGGATAGCCCCGATGTGGATCTGCATGGCAGGAAATGAAGACTGCATTACAATAACAAATCAACAATGGTATTTAACTCTCTTCATTGTCGTTAGTCTATCAGAGCCAAGTTGGGAATGCACATGTTTATAGCCCTTCATCAAGTATTCTAATTTTTGGGCCACATGTTATTGTATGAGAGAGGTAGCTTATCTTTGCCATTATTTGCTTCCAAATAATAGCTGCCATTAAACCACTCACATCATAATTGATTTCCCCTTATGTTTTTCTCTGAGTGCAGGCATCAGGAAAACACAGTATAGCCTCAACATGATTCATTTGGCTCCACTGTCCATTTAGACAAAACCATATCTGAAAGTTTTCCTGGTAATTCATATTCTTTTTGGCTCTATTCTAACTCTTAGTATTCTAAAAGACACTAGAATTCATCAAAGGCCTTGAGACTGTGCAGCAACAGTAATCACCTACAATGGTGAATGTACCAATGCAAATGAAAATGATTTTATGTTTTTTGTCATTTTCACCTTTAGACATGGAGGAATCAATTATGTAAGACCTGCTCAAAACCAGCTTCCACTGTGCTTTCAGCTCATATGATGCCATTTTGAGAGAAGATATACAGACATTGAAGATATTAGTTTTATTCTCCTTTATTTTTATCCTTCTTCACAATCCAATAGGTGGTTCATTCCTGAGTCTAGTACAAAAGTAAATGTTATTCTTTTACAAGTTCTTATCTATTAGACTGTGGTTTTGCTACTGCTGGCACCATGGAGCCCCAGGCTTTTTGGTATGCTCACAATAAAGACTAAAAAAAAGAGAAGTCTGTCTGCCTCACCGTCTATCATAGAGGTCTTCAATGATATGACTATGACTGAGTATTACACACACATAGAGGAAAAGTGAAACCTACCTGCCAAGGTTGCTTTTGTCTCTAGTCCTTTTGTTGGTTTCTGCACTGAGGTTATCACAAGATTTGCTCAACATCCCAGCAGAAAGGTTTTCCAGATTTGCTCCATAGAGCAGATTCTCTGAACGAGACAGTCTCTGAATCAGGGCAAGGTGTTCCTGCTGAGCTGCATATGCAGAATTTGATTTGCCTATTTCCACAAATTTACTTTCCTCTGAATAAGAAGGAAGAGAAGAGGAGAAAGGAAAGATAAATCCTCTAACATTATCCCGTCTTTCTGTTTGACCTTTTGAACATGCCAGAAAAAAAATATTGACATCACAGATACATTTGTTATGGTATCCTTGAGGATATTTAGGCCATGGAGTGACTGGAAAGGGTTTCCAATCCATTTCCTTCATAGAAAGTATATGCTGTATTTAGATTTAATTTCTATGAATCATACTGCCAATTCACTCCCCACAAAGACGAAAGATGAAATGTACAACCCTATTTAAACCTGAATATCTCTGTAAAGTATGTTTTGTGAAGCTTAGGTGTGTGAGAAATACTTGTGTGCCAAAGACTGAATTAGGCAGGTTGGTAGTTACTCATCCTTCCCAGGCCCACAATTCCAATATAAGTAGGAAGTCTACTAACTCATGCTGTCTTAATTTCGGAAAGGGTCCAAGGAGCTGGTGGTTTGCCCTGATTGATTTGCATAGGTGAAGTGGAGTAGGGGACCATCTTGGTGACAATGCTTGCTATCCAATCCTGCAGCTTTGGGTGAAATATATTGGTTAATGACATCTGAGCTCTGCTGTATACAAATCTATCCTCTCAGAAGATTTCATTTCCCTGAAACAAGTTAGTGCCGGAGGAGGCCTTATTAATTTATTTAGATTCTCAACTAGTGGGCCAGAGAGGGGACTTGAAGGAGAGAAGGACAGCAGGCAATTGGACACGTCAAAAAGTAAACCAAGGATCCTGCTTGGTATAGGCTGCCACAAATATGGGCTTTAATTCTGCTTGTATGTGACAGTTGACCTCTCGAGCATTTTCCTAACAAATATTAGTCTGAATGAAGCTTCCTAGAACACTGCTCTGCACCATTAAACCTCCTTCCTCAGTAACTTTGATCAGAGGCGTTTGTTAAGTCATCAGAAGGCTTAACTGTCCACAATATTAGTGCCGACTGAGAGTTGCCATGGTGATTTCAAAGCAGGAAGGTGCTAGCAAGTTCTGAAAAGATGGTGACATATATCTGAACAGTGCAGCAGAAGCAAGAACTCCTCTCATGCAGAAAAAGCCTTATAATCTCTTACAGCTTCGCTGTGGTGGCACAGGCAGCATTTTGAACTACTGGCTGTCATTGCCTCCACAACACTTTTTTTTCTGGGACAGTAAGCTCACACTGAACCTCAGAACCTGCAGTCACACAGCTTGTGTAATTCTGGCCTGTTTCAGTGATTTGAGGTGCTCTGAATCTTTTTGTTCTCTTATACATGGACAATACATGAAATATAGGGCGAGGTTTTTTTAAGATATATTACCACAAGCAAATGTAACACAGGAAGCTTTAAGATTCACTATTAGCATTCATTTGTATGCTACAAATCACAGTCTCACTATGTTATGTTTGAAGGTAGAGGATCCCAACCAACAAAAGCTGCCTTGGACTCAAATGTCATCCAAGTGCCTTTTCCATGGTAACAAATCTGTGCAGATGGAATTTCACTTTTCATTAAATAATTTTAGTGGGAAAGAAGCAATATATCAATCATCCTGTTATATTTCATGATATACTTTGTTACTAACACTTCTACAGATTTACTAGAGAAAGGGCTATTCCAGTAGGTAAGGCATGACACTTAATTGTCCTTCTATGACTCATTGGGTCAAATACTCAGTGGTTGTAAAAGATCATGATTCTGTCCAAGGCAATAGGTGACCTAGTGAAAACTCACATTGCTCCACTGAAGTCAAGAGTGATAACAGCTTAGGCTGTTACTTCTTATGTGTCTCAGTTTCCCTATAATGAATGTTACCTATCTTTACAGAGCGTACTGGAAACCATGGGTGAGAACTGCTATGTAATTGCCCTTGGGCAGAGACTCATCTAGAAATATGGAAAATACGAAACCTAAAGAGGTATTAGTCTTATCTTCCACAATCACGGCAAAATCTAAGAGCAGTTGGCAGCTACATAGTTGTGTGGGTATGACTGATATGCCTTTAGTTTAGTGGTTTCATCCTGAGACTGAACCACAGGGTTCAATCTCTATCCTATGCAAAATAACTAGTTAAGTAAATTCAGCTCCAGCACATCTAGGCACTGCTATAGCTATTCTTTGTGTGGAACATTTCTCAGGTTACATATGGGGTGAGTCTGATACATTTCTTCAAAATTCTCAGCAGGTTTAGTGAAGTGTAATCACATTTAACAAAAAAGTAAAGTCTAACTTTAGCTTCATAGTTATTATCATCAGAGAACTCCCCCTCTACCCACTGCATCCACTGACTCATATGCAGATGCTAAATTTCACTCACATACCTCTGACTTCCAGTGAAGTAAGAGACATGATTTCCTAGTTTACAAATGAGAAACTGAAGCACAATTAAACTGATATGTCACGTTCTGGTTCTCATCTTTACTGAATTCAGTTTCTTAAACCTAACCTTGTCCTATGGCCTGAATAACGAAAGTGCATTTGCACTTTACCTGATGAAGCTTGATGAAGTTGTCTAGAATTCATCTGTGCGTTGAATTTGTGTTGGGCAGAGCAGAGGTCCAGTAGATATTTACATGTCTTTGCTGTATCAGTAATGAAGGTGTGTTTCTTGCCACTGAAGCTGCTTTCAATCATGAATTTTTTTTTCTAAGGGGGAAAAAACCCACAGCTTGCTTTATATTTCAGTCATTACACTGAAGTATTGAAAGTTCATTCGTATAATCTACTTGGTTTGTCCACTTGTATTTATATCTTGCTTCATGCCTTTGCAGAGTAGTAAATGCCTATTGTAAATTCATCAGTTATTAGTGAGGCGTTTGTCACTGAGATCATAAGTGTTCTATGTCAAAAATCAAGAGCCTTTAGACTTTGACTGCACTGAGAGCAGGTTGATAGAACTGGCAAAATTTGGCTCTACAGATGTTAAGATGATGAAATCAGTTTAATGTAAACATGAAAAAAACACTTCAAGGGGCAGAAGATCCATTTTGGAAGAGCAAACAGGCTGGAAAATATGAGATGCAAGTTGATACCTGCACTATACAATAGTAGATTGATAGCACTCTGATGGCAGAATACCATTCAGAAGGGGTCATAATCTTGTCACCAATACCAGTTTGTTAACACACATCAACATATTAAGAGATGAAGATGGGAATAATGAGATTTGGAAAGAAGAGGAAAATATGATCACATTACCTGATGTAGGTGGGAAAACAAAAGAAAGAGAAAAGATATGAGACAAATGAATATGGAATATGCCATAAAGATTTTACGGTGTCTCTGTAAGAGTCAAAAACAGATCATTTGGTTTTATGGTAATTTGACTTCAGCCTTGGCAAAAAAGCTCTAGAACTTATTCTCAGGAAAAACTTAATATCTTGGTATCCGCATCCAGATCCAGCCTTGATTTTGGACTGTTTTGAGAAAGGACTTGCTGTACAGTATGAGTCTAATTCTGTCTGTGAACGCAATAATCTTATTCAAGTTACAGGCAGAAGCGAAGTAAAGTAGTAGAGTAGAGAAGAGATTCATTTGGTTCTAACTCACATGAGCTGAAATTCTCTCTGTTTCACGCCACTGGAATCTTAAACTGGCAATTCTTGTGCAATTTTTGACCTCATATACAATGATGCCTTTGGCACAGATTCCCAGGATGATGTCCCCTCCTGCTCCTTTCTTCTCTTGAGACACATGATAGAACAATACTCCATATTCAGGAAGCTGCTGAGTCACCTTGCAGAGAAAATGTGCATTTACTATGCATTATTCAAAAAAAGATTTTGGAAGAAAAGATAGGTAGATGGGAGAGGAAGTGGTTTTAAGTATCTTTACTGAATATTCTTTCACTTTGCCACAAAACATTTGAGAAACCTTACCAAATTTTCATACCTACTGCCTCACAGAGCCATCACCTTACTTTGGTATATGTCATTACATGCATCCATTTTCCATGTGTAAAAATGAAATAACACTTTCCCACACACGTTTGAAGATGCAAGAGGTTTATGTAGCTTCCTGAACAATAAACATTACAGTGGCACTGAGGGGCTCAGTATTACTGCCACTTGGCATTTGTGTGCATTTCTGAACAGAAAACCATGCAAGACTAATGTTGCTTGAATACTATTAAACCTTGTCTTTTTCCATTTTCTTTTCTGTGCCTTTGTTTCCCTGAGCAAGACCAGGAACCATGAGGTATAGCAAATACAAAGATCTTAGTAAAACTGCTAATAGTTTAGTGACAGGAACTCTGACACTGTTATGGGCTCACATGGTTTCCTCTCTACAGTAGTGATAACCAGCTGGAAATTTTAACTGCAGTGACACCACAGCTCCCAGCCTGTAACAAACCCCCTCAGGTACCTACACCCATTCCTTTGTGCGTGTCATCTTTTAAAATCAGACATAACTTCTCAGTGCCCAGAAGCATAAGCTACAGGATTTGCTAAATTGTACCTCAAAGTATCTCACTTAAATATAGTGGTAACTTTTGAGCGAATTTCACTTCCCCAGAATTTCCTTCAGTGCCAGACTTTATAATAATAGATCTTCAGCAACAGCACTTCTTTCTTGCACAATGCTCTTTGCTGGGCAAAAGCTAAGTAGGATTATACATTAAGGGTTTAAGTAGCTAGTTTCTGCACCTGTTAACTAGTTGTGTAGAAGGTATTCTGAGGATCTCACTCAGAGGTTCAGAGTGTTTTTACTTGTCTTTCTGCTACTTGCACTTGGCCACAAAATGTTAAAATGTGACTCAGATCCTTTACAGAACTATGGAATGAGAGGATGATTTTCTGTCCTCTTTTGTGATCTGCAGATCAACATGAGTTCATTCTAAAACTTTATTCCTTTTTTTTTTCCCCTCAGGAAGCTAATGTAGAATCCCCAAATGACTTTTCAGACATGAGTAGAGATTTTCAGTGACCAAAATAAAAGACTTCGAGAAGATCTGTTTTTCAGAAAGTATTCAAAGCACAAGTGTTCAGGTCCTGAAAACTGGGGCACCTATAATCACTAACTGAATCTGTGTTTTTAATTTTACATTCCTTTCATATTTGGAATTTGCAGGGTTTTGCCACAGGGGCTATCTTTCCCACTTTGCATGACGTGTTGTCTCCTTCTACAAACTTACTCAGTGAAACAGAGACCAACAAAGCTGCTTTTCTTCATTGAATTTGCCACGCATGATGGGACTGTCATTAAGGCTAAGCTTTAATCTATTTCTTCAATTCCACTGACAGTGTTAGATGAGAAGCTAATATAATTAGCAACTGCACTACACTGATGCTATAAATAATAACATGTGGCACTGAAGCAAAATGGCTATTGCTATTTACCCATTATCTAATCCCCGATACTTAAAATTTGATGGAAAGCAGAGAAGGGGGGAAAAAAATCCCACATTATTGTGACATTCTAGAGCCTTAGAGAAATAGTAATGTGTGAAAATACTTAATGTATCTCCTTTTGTTACTTCCAGAATTAACAGGTAACAAATAATTGAACAAATAATCACTACATGTTTAGAAAGTGGTTGAACAGCTGTTGCAATTTCAGAAGTCAAGGAAGTGCTTACTCTTATGTTTTACAATAATCTGTAATACATTCAGTAGGTGTATCTACTGAACACAAAAAGTTCCACTTAAACGTAAGAAAAAACTATTTCACTGTTCAGGTGAGGGAGCCCTGGCACAGGCTGCCCAGAGGGGTTGTGGAGTCTCCTTCCTTGGACGTCTTCAAGACCCACCTGCACACGTTCCTGCGTGACCTGATCTAGGTGACCCTGCTTCTGCAGGTGGGCTGGACTAGATGATCTCTAAAGATCCCTTCCAACCCCTACCATTCTATGATTCTTTGATTCTATGATCTATAATCATCTTAAAAATAGACAAGTTGGAAACATACTGAAAATTTACATCAACCCAGTGGTGTTGAAAATACCTAGAGATGTGCATTAACTATCAGTGAAAGGAAATCTACAATATAAATGTGATGTAAGTTATTTAGAATGACAGTATCCACAGCAGAATGAAATTCTGAGTTTTTTATTGACTATTCAAATTTGTTCACCATATCTAAAACGCACTGTGTCACGCAAGAAGCAAATAACAGAAAATAGTTAATAGAGAGGGGCTTTTTATCTCAAAATGTACAAATAATGTTTGAGGCATGGAAAGTTACCTTTAAAAATTCTAGTTCAGCTTCATCCTCAAACAGGGAGCGATTCATACGATGTAGTTTAGCAAGCTCTCGCTGTATGTATGCCAAGGTCATTTTCTGTATTCTGCTCGCTGGAATGTAGTCTTCAACACGAAAATAGCTCTTTCCATGCATCTTTGGGAGAAAAAAAAAAACAAACTGAAACAAAACAAAAGAGATAGGAGCTTTTTGTTCTTTCTTGGCTTTTCTTATTCAATGCATTTCCATTTTCAGAGTGACCTGTATGCTGAAGTCACCCTGTTGAGATATCTTAAAACAAGGCAGGGAACAGCAGGTAGTGTCCTGACAGACAAATGTTCCTCTTGCACCTGTGCTCTGCCAGATGCTCAAAGCACACATTACTTCTCTGTGCAGAGGGGACAAATGAGCTGGTCTTGCAGATATGCCTGCAGTCTTTCACTTAAATCTGGCAGTTACTGTCTCAGTACAACCTACAGTGAAGTTCTCAACACCAAGATGGATCTGACCAGATGAGTCAGATCACTCTGAATTCAATTAATAGAGCTACAGTGATTTATATAATTGAAGATATGGTAGAAAATATAAATGAGTGTTTTCTGTACACTTCAAACCTAAGATAACTAGTTCAGATATACCATCAGTGACCATCCTGTCTTTGCAGCTTAGGAATCTGAGCCTATTCACAAAATATCTGTGAATCCTAGAAGGTTTATTTGGAATTTTTCTGCATATTTTCTGGAGCTTCTGGGCTATATTATCCATTACAAAGGACCAAGAGCCTTTCATGATTCTGCCATAATTCCTGCCAAATCCGTCTGACTCATTTTTGTCCCTTAATCGGGCAAATTTTGTAATTTTAAAAAATTACATCTGAAATGTGATTTCTGAAAGACTTAGATGACACTGAGTGCTGTTCACATTTCTTCTTTGAACTCTCTGACAAACATAAGCTGCAAAAGCTGTTGTGAGTGACCTCCAAGAAACACTATTATTTCTCCACACCTCAGAAGCATAGTTGCCAAGCTCTGCTTGTAAAGCCAAAGCACCGAGTTTCAGGGCAGTTTCATCATTGCAATATAATCGCTCCTCCAAAATATCTTTACGAAGCTGCAGGTAAAACTGGTGCCTTGTCAAGCCATGCCTGGAACACAAAAAAAGTTTAGGAACACACAAGAAGCCTTAAACAGTCACTCCAAATGCTCCTGTTTTTCCTGCAGAGCCATGTACTTACTGGATAACATTGAAGTGATTGACAAAGAATTTTATCCTTAGAAAGAGTGTGAAATTAATGATGGAGGTTTTCTTCTTGGACTGGTCATTCCAGCCATCTGGAGCCACTTTGTAGAGTTTGGTCTCCTCATCCAAAAAGAAGAATTCTTTTCCTGAAACAAGAATTTTGGTTTCTGTGATGTCTGGATATACTTCACTTGCTCAAAGTTCTGCTGCCCATCACTAGCAACAAGAAAATCAAATGGATCATAGATGTCAGTTGAAATTTGCTTCTCTGTGTCACAGCTTAACTTACTGCTTCTTTGATGGAGAACTTAGGATAAAAGTGTATAATTTAGGACTACATTTGTTAGATGCTGGACTTGTGATATCCATGAAATCACTCAGGAATTGATAGAGCTTGCATTCTGCTCACCATTCACAATAGTAGAATTGTAGAGTCATTACAGTTGGAAAAGATCTGTGAGAATATCAAGTCCAATCACTAACCTCACACTGCCAAGTCCATCACTAAACCATGCCCCTCAGTTCTTCATGTACTCATCTTTTGAATATCTCTAGGGATGGTGACTCCACCACCTCCCTGGGCAGCCCCTTCCAATGCTTAACAATCCTCTCAGTGAAAAGTTTCTTCTTAATGTCCAATCTAAACCCCCCTTGGTACAACTTGAACCCATTTTCTCTTGTCCTATCCAGGTTCTGCATCCAATTGTAATCCTCATGCCCTACACACAAAGTATCCTTCTTCCTAGTGCCTCAGTCATGCTTGCCATCAGAAATGGGGTAGGGCGATGCATGTCTTATAGGTGAAATAGCTGAGCCTGTACTCTAACTTATATCTAGGAATAAAGACAGTCGGTCTCACTCAGTAAAGTGTTTCCTGGAATTTCTGCTGGAGCGATATGTCTTAATCATATTCCAGTGCTAGGCTAGGGCATAGCCTTCTTTACATGGGAATATCAGTCAGTAAAGTATGGTTCTACTGATGCACAGTCCTAGGATATATATGCTTTACGTCAGTGTAGTACTATTTAAAGCAACATACTTTACTTTTGCCTAAGTTTTGCATTTGCTTTCATCTGAGGGTCTTGAAGGATCTTTCTGGAATTAATAAAGTGGCTACAGAGGCACTGAGGGAGAGTATTGTTACTGTAGTTAGCTGTCTCTCATTACCTTTCAGATAAGCCAAGCCAAA
The DNA here is from genome assembly GCF_028858725.1 of Colius striatus. Classification (NCBI taxonomy): domain Eukaryota; kingdom Metazoa; phylum Chordata; class Aves; order Coliiformes; family Coliidae; genus Colius; species Colius striatus. Next base: position 19,460,096 of record NC_084766.1, read on the forward strand.
GTAGAAATGTTCCACCAAGTTTGCATACGCCAACACGGTATTGAAAACATCTCTTGCCTTGGACTTGATATCACATTGCACCTCAAGGCACTGCCCGTTGAGTAGAATCACGTTGAGATCTCTTTGGGACAAATAGGATTTCCCTTTTTTAGTCTAAGAATATTTAACAAAGAATAAAGGATGAGTTCTAAGTATAAGCAATGCAAGTTTCACAGCATTTTGTTACTGAGGCCCTTTAGTCTCTTGCCTCTACATACCCTGATAGAATTGGTCATAATGCTATACTATTCCTTGCCTCTCTTCTCATGAATTAGTTATAATTTATAGTTTTTTAAAAAAACAGGGAATCCCAAGAGAACAGCTGAGCATACTCTGACTCTATAATCTAGCTTTGATGGTAATTCCAAATTTTGTTTCCCTTCATTTTTACTGATGTGTGTTCTCAACTTTTTACTTTATTTTAATGAATGGTAGATGATGTGTCTGCAAACTGGAGGGGTCTAATACATTGGCACTAGATTCCACATTGTATACTTGGCTGTATAATCTTTGTCTCAGAAGTCTTGTACTAAATTGAACATTCTTAGCTGAGAATGATGAATTAAGCTATTTCCCTACAAACAGAAATAACTACATAGCACTTGAAATTAAATGACCTCTTTTGAAGTCTCAGTACTTCTGCAGGAACCTTGGTTTGCAAGGAGGATATGGCAAGAATACTGGATTGGGACTCAGATGCAATTTATAAAGAGCCCCAACTAAAAAGTCATTAGATTAGTTCTAAATTCTTAATATTCATACTTACCACAATTGATCCAGGCAGCTGTAAGCTCACTGGTGGTTCACTAGACAAAATAATAAATTCTGGACCTGAAAACTGTAAGGAAGCAATTTAGAAATTTAGTGTCTCCTTAATGTCACAAAGGCATCTATTTTTATGACCCTTGCAGAAACTTAATTGATTTCCCAGTTACTGTGAGGAACGTCACAGACATACACACATGTATACACACCACTGTGATTTCATAGGCCTAGTGTCCACAGGGAAGCAGATTAAAATGGAGAGCTGCTTTCTTTCTTGTAATGAAAGCTGACTGATATTTCTTATTAACAGACATTGTATTCTTTTGTTTTAACATCAACAAACTTTAACAGCACAAGACACATTTTTTCTTGCTGAGCATCCACTTCAGAGAATGTTGCATACTGGGTTTATTTTCAGATGCATCTGTGCTTTTAGATCCTTGAAGCAGACAGAATTAACTGAATGTCTGTAAGTGGTAAGATATTTAAATTAATATGTAAAAGATAGTTTACAAAAGTATCTAACAAACTCTTTATCAATTCTGCCACTTGTCAGGCTTGAGCTTGTGAACTGAGAACACTTAAGAGGATTGAAAGCCTGAAATCTGTTCCTTCGGCTTCCACAGCTGAAAGCTCCATGATCAGGAGTTTTCTGTGATTCAGTTATATCCAGATTTTTGTAATCTAACTGCCAAATAAAAATATCCTTCCCATTTAATAAAGTCCTACAAATAGAAAACCTCCAACAATTCATAGTCACAAGCAATATCTCCAACCCTGTCAGTACTGGAAGCTGGCACAAAGAACTTCAGACTCTTAAGCTTTAACTCCCACCTGATATCTGGAGATGTCAGTGGGAGGTCAGGCCCCTGCATACAGCTTAGGTGCCTATAGACATTTAGAGAACTCTTGGATGAGAGTCTGGACATATTCAACTTCTGTCATCTTTTCCCCCTTTTTTTCTGAAAATGTGATTGTCTTATAACCTACATGGAAATCAAATCAGACTCATCATCTGAAAGTCAAAGTCACAATGAGTCTTGACTATAACCTCTTCTACTCAAAAGTCAGCTTCCCATTCAGAGCACGGCTGCCTTGACACTCCTAGACAATTTTCACTCATGCAAATAATCCTTTAGATTAATGTTAAAGCAGCAGCACAGAGCTGATGTCTTGGAAGCAAAACTACAGCAACTACAAAAAGACTCTTATGAGAACTATTGTTTTGACACAGTCACTGCTAACCTATCGTTTTTCGCCCAGACAGACAAAGTAAAAACAAAAATAAATCGCTTGATCACTGTTGACCAGCAAGATTTTGGGTTCAGTGTGTCTGTAAGTGTTTTTGTTGTCCTGAAGCTCCTGTCAAAGTAGTTGGTGAAGTCCATATGGTCTTTGACACTTGAAGAAATCACAAGGAAAACTTTTTCTTAGTCTTTATAGAAGATATAGTTTGACATGAAGCTGTTTCTGGTAAGGGGAAAGGGGCTGTAAAGATGGCTCCTGTAAGAAGTTGCTCAAAGCTCACCCCCGCTCTGAGTCAGACCCACTTCTGGGGCTAAGCCAATTAGACATCACCACAATCACTTTTTAAGAAGAAGCTGGAAGAGGAAGGTTCTTTCTGTTCCTTCTTTCTTCTGCCGTATCAGGGGCAGAGACTCATTTTGCTAAAGCTGGCCCCAGACCAGGGGCAGCGATTCATTTCATTAAAGGCCCCGAGCCAGGGACAGTGACTATGGCCAGAGGAGGCCATGTCCCGTGAGAGGGACCCAATCACTTCACTACAGACCCCAAGCCAGGGGCAGTGATTTTCTTCTTTAAATCTATGGCCAGAAGAGGCCGTGTCCCGCGGAAGGGACCCAATATCCACAGTTGTAACTGTGGGAAGGAACCCACAACAAAGCAGCTCATTAAAATTATGCCCAGAAGAGGCCTTGTCCCAAGAGAGGGACCCAGAAACTGCAACTGTGGAAAAGAATCCATTCCAGAAATATTCACCAAGGACTGCGTCCCATGTGAGGAACCCTGTATCAGCAGAAGCCACAGCTGTTGGGAACAACCCACACCAGAGAAGTTCGTTAAGAAGTGTGTACTGTGGAAGGGACCCCTTATTGGAGCAGGGGAAGAATGCCAGTAGTCATCCTCATCTTACAAAAGAGAAGCAGCAGAGCCCGTCTGTGAGAGACTGACCACATCCCCCATTCCCTGTGCCCCCCCGAGCTGTTGAGGAGGGACGAGGTAGAGATATCAGGAGCAGCGAGCTGAGCCCGGGAAGAAAGAAGGGATGGGGGAGGGAGATCTTAAAGTGCTGGTTGTAATTTTCTCAGTCATCCTGCTTTCTTTTTGCTTTTTGTTATGTTTCTTGTAGGTAGTAGAACAAACTTTCCTTACTTTCCTCTCTAAGTCGAGTACTGGAATCTGTTTTACCCAGAACCATATTTGGCAGTGAGCCCTCCCTGCCCTTATCAGTCCACAGCAACCTTGGTTACCTTTTTTTTTTTCCTTCCATTTCACTGGGGCCTCTGCCATCCTCATGAAGGTGGGAGTGGATGGAGGGCACCAAGCAAGAGACTGTCATGGTGCTTCATTGCTGGTTGGGTAAAACCATGACGATAGTCAAGAGCTTTCACTGCCTTCAGTTCTGTGTTATCATACTGGATCATGCCCAATTTGGATTCCATCAATTTGGAATAATCATCTAATGCAAAGACTGAGTAGCTAATATGAAGTTACTTGCAAATGACAACTGGAGGAGACATTACTGTTAGTGATATTTACATTTTGAAATAGGCTTATATGCATTTAACTAGTCACCTTTTCCTTCCTGTGGAACAAACATTTCTGTGATGTAGCAGCTGCTGTGTAGTCCTTTGTAGATACAGAGAATGTGGAATCTAAACTTAGCAGGTTTTGTCTACTGTTCTTCTGAGTTCCAGCAGGGATTTCTTCTACAGCACTGGCTGACCTTCAAAGGAAATTTCATTATGAGACATGCATATATAGCATGCAATCAAAATGACACAGACTTAAGAACAAAGAGCTTAAGATACATTGTCTGGTAGAACATAATCAAATACAGGGCAATGGTAGTTGTAAGTTGTGAAATGTTTCTTTACAGAAAAATACAAATAATATAACAAGCATAATATTACTGATGCCCTTTATAATTAAATATAAACTCTATTTTAATTCAGTAACAACCTTTTTTTTTTGGTGAGCCAAGTCTAGCTGGCTTAAGTATTCTGAAGCCAATAGGTAAAGAATTTAGCCCCATGCCTTTCTAAGAATTCTACAGGATGAAGTCAATTCTTCGTTTCTTATTTTCTGAAGAAAAATAAAGTTTAGAAAACTGTAACCGTTGTTGTTAGATTATTCAGAAACTTCCAGGAATAGGAACTAAATTGTTTGAATACTAATTCATTACAATAAATTGATGTCTTAGGGAACTGAGGGAATTTTCAATTTGATTAAGAGAAAAATATGTGAAAACTCAGATCACAAAACTATCTTTATCATGTACTTTTTAACCACAAAGTAATGGGGTTTTCCACACAAGCAGACACATGTATGCTCAGAATAAACTTCTAATATATAGTCTTATTAACAAAGAAAGAATGATTATGTGATTCAGAAGGAAAGGTTTTGTTGAGGTGGATTTTTTGTTAATTAGATTTTTAACAAATGTTAAAGTCATACAAGAGCTTTTTTGTCATCCCAAAGTTTTATCCTTTTGCATGTTGCAGAGTTGGTCAGGGAACTATTTAGGGAGTTTCAATTTTTTTTTTACAAAGTTACTGGATTAGCTACTGATCTTTTCTCCCTGTTATCCAGTGGCAGGACACATGGGAATTGTTCATAACTATGTCAGAGAAGGCTTGGTCTTGATATCAGGAAGCATTTCTTTACTGAGAGAGTACAGTGGAACAGGCTTCCTAGACAGGTTGTTGATGCCCTGAACTTGTCAATGTTTAAGAGGCATTTGCCCTTAATAACATGCTTTAACTTTTGATCAGCCCTGAAGTAATCAGGCAGTTGGAGTAGATGACTGTTGTAGGTCTCTTCCAAATAACTGTTTTGTTCTATTCTATTCTATTCTATTCTATTCTATTCTATTCTATTCTATTCTATTCTATTCTATTCTACTCTACTCTATTCTATTCTACATTACTCTGTCTACAACAATAACTAGATATTTGGTTTCTGCCAGTGCAGCCTCATAAAGATCAACATTTAGCTAAGAAATATGCTAAAAAATGACTTGTAGTGACTTTTAAAGATAGAAAAGTACCGTTAGCTCAAAACCCGAGATGCTATATTAAAATTTTCTTTTCCTATAGAAAATCTTTCCTGTTACTAGTTCTGTGAGGTTAGAGATAATACCAGACCTGACATCTCTCTTTTTACATATAGCTCATAGCCTTGCATATACGTACAAGCTTAACTTTATGAGATGTAAATTATATCAGTTGGACTGATTACAGAAATGAGCATGATGATATTAGCAAGTTACAAAGATAGTAAACCCATCACCAAGTTTTAAGTTGGTTGTCCTCCTATATGGGAAATTAGTGGTTTCCAAACTAATTATTTCAACTCCATTGCTATCATATTACTTAGAATAGGAGGATGACCTTTGTAGAAATTCAATTGCAGATGCTTAAAGCTAAAAGGGGGAGTTAACAATCCCTGAAGTTCTATGAGAAATAGCTTACTGTAAATTTGGAGAAGAGAGTTCATCTTTCATCACAGGAGGGGAACATTTTCTTGGCAGCAGGGTTTGAGATCAAGGATATCAAGATGATACCCAAGTTGGCAGTCAGAGGCATGGATATTGCTCCAAAATACTCAATAAATACATTATCTGTTACTGATATCATTGCCAGTTGTGTAATGCATATATACATGTCTTTATACACATATATATGTATGTACGTATAGTTAGACAAGTAGCCAGAGACTTCTTTCTTCACAAAAGCTGTTGTTCTTTCCTATTGGAGTTTTAGTGGTGTACTGCAGTATCTCATGTCACTCAGATTATTTTGGCTCATTTATCAGGCAGTTCAAACTGTTTACTTGGGATACATTTAAATGGGAATTGATCTAAATTGGAGCATTTCCTGTGGATCTGAATTACTCATGTCAAGGTTAAAAGAAGAAACTCCTGTCTAACTGGGTCAAGAACTCAATTTAAAGGGGATGTTTATAGGGATTACATGGTGCTTAACTGTGGGATTTTGGTCTTTGTGATGCCTAGAGCCTAACAGTACTTACATCACTTCTTCATTTGGAAACAGTCATGATTACAGCTGTACTATGCTAACAGTCTAGAAAACTCTTGTTTGGCAGCAGTGGTGCTCTTCTGGCTTTTGAAAAGGAGTTGCCAGCCGTTATACAATTCTCAGCTTTCATTGTTTTATGTGTACAGAGCTGCTGTACATGCCATGGCTGAAATGAGGCTAATCCTCCTGACAGAGCAGAGGTCTTTACTGTGTCCCTGGCTTACCTATAACTTTACAGTAAAGCAGCAGAGCAAGGATCACCATGGCTGACACAAATAAGACAAATCAGTCTGAACTGAGATGGAGATGCAAATAATCCACAGAAAATTATGGATCATACACATGATCTGTCATAACTACTCCAGAATGCTTCAGGCCAGTTAATGTGAGACAGCAAGGCAAGAAGGACCAGATTCAAAGTCTGAATATAAACAAACATTGGATCTACAGAGTGTCTTGCCAGGGAAAACAATGGCTGTTCAGATCTTTTCGTCAGATTTTGCCCCTCCACACTCTGTGGAGCTCCTACTTAGTTGTTTCAGTCACAATGAGCTGTTGCTTCTTACCTATCTAATTGTGATGGAGACATGCTAGAGGCAGCTGTTCTGAGAGGTCAGTGATATTTGGCAGGAGACAGGGGTAAAACACAAAGGTGGAAGACTACAGTGTACTGCTTTTGTGTGACTTTTTACTGGCCCAAGCTCCATTTCACTAGAACATTTGAACTGTTTTGCTTGAAGCCAAACTAAGTGCACTTTAATTCTAGATAAACAGTAGCTATTATCAAAATAATTTTGGATGGTGATCCTGGCACTTTCTGGAAATGACATTGCCACACTAGTTGTCTGCTTCACTTGGTAATAAAAGAGCTTCCATCTTTTAAGAATACGAGTTACGATTACCTGTTTGTGAAGAGCTTGTAGCTACTTTGTGTCCTTGATCCACTAAGGGTGGGGTCCCGTGACTGGTGTGTTTGTGGAACTCTCTCTGAAATGAATAAAGAAAATTTCACAGCTGAAGCAATTGTAGCAGCACTCAGCATCAAATCTCAGGACAATTACAACAAGGAAGAAATTTAGACTGACTATTTCCTCTCTTGATAAATGGCTACTTGATAAGGCTGAGCGAATACTACACCAGCAGTATTCCCAGTAGTTTAGTTATTGTTACTTCCTCTTCATAAACCTTCACATGGATGTAATTTGTAAAATAGCTGTGCAGCTACAATGTTGGTTTGGTTTTTTTTTTTCCATTTGTATAGGAGTAATTTGTGAAACAAATACTTTTACTCTTCAGAAATTACTTCCAAGTCTTCTTTGTTCTTATATTTCCAAGCATAAAATCAGAAAGAAAAAGACATGAAACCTCTCTGGCTTAATCAGAGTAGGATATAAAATCACTGAAATGGAAACTATTTGTAAATATTCCACTAGTTATTTGCTACATTAAATATATCGTGAATGTTTTTACATCATAAAAATCTGGTGGGAATATAGGATGGTTTGTGAGTCATTAGCAAATAAGATTTGTATAATTTTTTGCCTTTAGTCATCTCTGCTGCTACAGAAAAGATAGCCATTACTTTGTCCAAATACATGAAGAATGAAATTTAGAGGTAAGACCAGAAAGGGTTATGCAAGTGGTAGTTCCTCTAGCAGCAGAGATAATGTAAATCCTTTAGAGAAGGGTGGGAATGTTGAATTTTTCTTCTCATGGACCAAGTAATTGATCTTATTTGAATAATTGTGCATATCAAACTATTACATGGGAAAAATTATAGAGGTGATAAGTTATATGGAAGCAAACATTTAGGTTAGTTTTTTTCCTCTGGATAAAATATCCATGAACTCGACCCTGAGACCACACTCTGAATTCCAATATGAAAACATAATATTGAATTCCAGTACACCAACCACCAATTGCAGTTTTATAAACTATAAAATCTGCAATCACATTACTAAAATATGCATAAACATTTTTTTCAAGTTGCAGATGGTAGTGACAAATGTGAGATTTGAGATAAGCCAAATACTCAGGGCTAGTTACCAAAGCCAAGATTTAGACCTGTGTTCTGAAACTACATGCTTTTTAATGAAAAAGCTTTTCAAATTCTCTGCTTGCACTATAGGTTTCATCTAATTTTATATATATACTTAGACAAGCACATAAAGTTCCTCTTAGTTTTTCTCTCAGTTGTTGCAGTCATGGGACAAATTGACTAGTTTCAGTGACCACACTTTTGTACTTTGATCACAAATCCAACACATTCCTGATGTTTAAGTAACTTATGTCCCTCAAAGAAGTTAATTCTGTAGGCAATTATTTTATTATATGTTAAATGAGCTTCTGAAGTAATCTGAATAGAAGTATTGATCTCCTTTGTTCATGATGGTCACTAGATGGTAATATTTCTTTTCATAGAAGAATGCTTTTTTTTTCTAATACATTATCTCATGAAAGAATATCTGTGTCTAACAAGCTGTCACATTCTTTGTTTTGTCTTTTATTTTCAGAGTTTGTTCTTACAAAATCCTGAGTATGAACAATGACCAGTGTTTCAGTGGAGACTGAGACGTGCACATAGTCATTGGAACGAGCCTTTGTCAAGCTTATGACCAGAATTCTTTTTTAAAGAACTTACAAAACAGGCTCCTGAGTTTAACTTCTGTCACTACGTATGTGACTGATATGTATGCGTCACATAGGGAGCAGCTGCAATCTCAGGTTTTTATTGCTGTTGGTATTGATTGAAGTTCTGAAGCTTCAGAAAATCACCTTTCAGGAAGAGCTTATCAACAGCAGTTTTATGAGTAACCTCACCTTCCTCATCCTTAGGGCCAACGTCTTAGGGTTGAGAGGCTACTACATCGTGTTTTTTTTCCTGAGATGTATTTGCTTTCTCTCTGTGAATTATCTCCTAGCAGACTTGTGATAATGCAGTGAACATCCAGGGGTTTTTTGCCATCTGGGTTTGTTTGCCTAGTATGATTTAAACCTTTCAAATTCAAAAGAGTGTAGATAATATGTTCCTACAAATTCCATGACATTCAGCAGTTGGATATCATAGACCCAAGTTAATGATCTCTAATGAGAAAAAACAAGGACTACTCAGCAGTTTTCTGTTATTAATGTCATCAATTTACTAACCAATCAATATGCATACTTTGTTGCATCATGACTTATGTAGTGGACAGTATGGTCATTGCCTGAGGGGAGAAATTTCTGGAATAAAACCCCCACATATGCTTACAAAGAAAGTTTGAATCCCTGCCACAGCAGACCTAGTACTTCGTTTCTTATAAATGCTCATAGAGGGAGGAAGTAAACTCCAAATTATAGAAGTAAACTTCCACCTCTAGGTCTGGAAGCTCAGAAGAAGTGGCCCAGGCATGATGGGGGGAAAAAACAAACAAACAAAAAAAAGATGGGAAAGTGGATAACTTCAGAATGGAGAACAGAAGTGGGCAGGAGTCTGAGAATGGGGAGCTGTCATGGTAAACTCATTTATTTTAGGAGATGCTGAAGACATTTGGTAAAAGGAACACATCTTGTCTAGGTGTCTCTAGCTCAGATCCCAATTTAAACATGAAGATACACATAAATAGCAGTATTCTCCTTTCTGGATCCTCTCCTATACAGTTTCTTTCATGTTTTTGTTGCAATAAAAGGATTGAAAAGGGAGCTAAAATTACAACTCTGATATCTCCAGACAAAGCAAATCAGAAAAACAACATTGCAAGCTTCCATTTAGCACAACAAAAATGACATGCAGGAAATATGTAATGGCTTTAGGACAAAAATAGTTGGGTTTTTTCCTCTAGATTTCAGAATTAGTCCCTTTGGTTTGGAATAGGCTTGGAGAAGCTTTAATCCCTACCATTCAACTCTTAGATGTTGTTCATAGAATCAGCTGGTTTTAGTGCTAGTATCTTGACATTGCCCATCATCTGTGGGGAATCTCCATTGTTTCTCATTCGTTTCATGACTCCACATGCCACAAACATTCTGTAAGGCTTTGTCTGTGATCTGCTGAATAGTTTCACTAGGTAAAAGGGGTATAAAGCAACAAAGAGGGTGCTGCATGATAACTAGGAAATACATAGCTTTGCAGAAGGACACAGGCAAAAAGGAACACAGTAATCTGTCTTCTCTTGTAACCGCAAGTGCATGGGAGTACTCATCACCTGAAATACACAGGTAGTCTCACATTTCAGGGGACAGAAGAGAAGAGTACGTAATTAATAAACATAATATTTCAGGAAAATCTTACCTCTCCTATGTCCTTGGTTAGACAGTATCAAAGATGTACTTTCCGAAATACTGTTAGAGTCACTGTAGTCCGCAGAGAGTTGTCTATAATCTTCTGTTGACTGACTATAATTCATTAATCTGGACCATTTATCTGGAAACAGAAAGAAAATATGATGAATCACATACTTTAATTATGAATCATTGTATCTGCATGATAATATAAATAATATTTGGCTTGACTAATTTTTGTATAGTCCATGTTTGCCTATCTTCACACCCTGACTTTAGTTCCTTAAGGAAAAGGAAAGCTTGGTAACTTGATTCTATTATTTTCATCATCTCATTCTGACCCAGAATAGTTCTCATAGTTCTTCTGAATCATTCAAAATAAAACAAATGTATTAATTCTATTCTACATGTTTGACTAGTTATCTGATAAGTGTAGATAACCTGCAGAGTTCTCTTTTCTTATCTTTTGAGGCCTAAAACCTTCAGCTATAAAGTATTCTTCCCGTGTGCAGGATGGACAGTGCCCAGGCATAAACCACTACCAGAGTCAGCTGCAGAAATTCCTTTGAGGGATCATCCTAAGTCATCAGAAGTACATATTTCCATTCAACTCTGACTTTATGTTAGTTGCATTGTCTCTTATCCTTTTCCAGAATCTCTGAAGGTGAACATTTTTAATTAAAAAAAGGGAAAGAAATGGAATGCTGCCTTGAAACGTGTGGCTCGCATTTGTAGTGTAAACAACATCGTGAATCATTGAAGTCCTTCAGCAAGTACAAGCCACATGACCTGAATCCCTAGAAACACAGATATCACTCCAGAGGTATAACCACTAGAACTAGTAGAAGGCAAATGACAGGAATTTGTGGCTAATAGGGAGTTGAATATGGACCATCTCTTTTTGCAGCAGCAGAGTTTTCATCAATTTATGCACATGTGAAACTATGAACTCAGTTTCTTAATGAGTGAGCCGATACAATTTGAGGGATGGTTTGTCTGTATGTTTTCAAAAGAATGTCCTTTTCTTGTGACCAGAAATACCTAATCAAACGTTCCACAGGTATTTAAGTATGTGTTTAATTCTAGCTGAAGTGAAGGGCATGTATATGTGATTTTCTGAATAGGAATTGGATGACTAATGTTAAGCATATAAAAAAAAAGCCTGCACAATTTAGGCCAACCTTCCCCTTGCCCCAAAATTATAGGTTTCTATTGAACTGAATGGTAAAACATAGAGACCAGAAAAAAGAATTATCTGGACCTGAAGTTTACATTTAGTTACAGTTAGAGAATTGCTCTGAGGGATAATAAAACCTTGATCCTAGTCAAATGAATGTGAAGTATATACTGGTTTATTTCTATAGTGAGCAGTGTTTGGCCTTTCCAGCAATCCATGTGTGAATTTATAAAACACATTTCGAATAGAAAAACATGAACTAATTTAAAAAAGGAACCACAAATATTTGCTTGAGGAATCAAATAAGAAGGATGAAAGTATGCTCCTTAATGGCCACAAGATAACTTCACAGAATCTCACTCTTTACCTTCAAAAAATACACTAGAGTATACAAAGTACAAAAGCAGTTTTAAAAGCAATTTTTTATGTGTACAGAGGTTTTAGGCAAAGTGCTTTAAGAGTAGAATCTGGTCAAGCTGATTTGTTATCGTTGCTTCACAGCCCTCAGACTACTGTCCTTTGAGAAAATAAGGAACATAAACCTTCCTGACTTGCCTCAGAGTTTTTCTATTATGAAGTAATTTAAACGTAAAGCAATAAATATCCTATCCAACACTACATGTAATCACTACAGCATGAAATTAAACAATTCACCTAGGTTGGGAAAGACTCAGAAAAAGATGGCTGTATCATTAGACAGTTCACATTATAAATCTTTCTTTACCTTGGTGAAAATTCATCTGGGAGGACAGTGGTGAGGTGTCCGATATTTTCTCATGCAGTCTTTTCCTTAAGACATGACTTCTGTTAAGCTGAAAGTCTGGGCTGTCTTCAATGACTACCTGCTCTACCTAGAAGACAGTGGTACTGTAAGTCAGTGTCATATAATATGTGGACTTCAGACTCTCATACTGAAGCAATCTTTGCCCTCTGCTTGTCAGAGGTTGCTGATTTGCTAGGTATAAACAACCTTACCTTCTGAGATTAACACAAAACAATTTTGTTTGGCTTTTGAAAGCTTCATGCTCTCATGTTAATCATGTTTAAGAGGGCACACTCTATTACAGCAAGACATAGGTTAATAGTGCAAAGGAAAAAGGTAATCTCAGAATGTTTATGGATACTAGCTGAGAACAGAAAAAAACTGCAGTGTATTTTCTCGCAGTTTGATTCAGCCCATGGACAGAAAATTTTTGTTGATATTTTGAATCTTGAAAAAGACAAGTCCGTGGTCGGGCTTTATTGCACTGCAAATATTGAGTTCCACTCAAATTCTCAATATTATGTAAATATGATTTAATTTCACAAAGAAAGTCTGAAATCAGAGCGGCAATGGGAAAATCTTCTGTGTAAAGTCCATTTCCTTTGGCCAACATGAAGTCTCTAAAGGTTATGGTTTCTTCAGTATTAACTAAAGAAATAAAGATACTGTAAGCACAAAATCTGATTTTGCATCATTTCCCAGGAGTGACAGTGGTGTGAGACATGGCTTCATTGTCTCATTTACCTGTACACATGTGTACTCACTTCCCTGCTTAGAAGTCTAGAACCTTAATTCTACTTTCTTAATTCATCCAAGTAATTATTTCAGGCAATTGCTCACCTGTATGACATTTTGCTGCTCACCTCTCTCTCCAAAGAAAAAGAAATTAGAGTATGAGAGTAGTACCTACCTCATTGTCACTTCCCACAGCAAACTGGACCATTTTCTTTATGTAGACTTTTGCTGGTAAGGAAGCAGACTCCTTCTGATGTGCCTCACATGCCTCCAGAATTGATTCAGGAGACAGTCTTTTATGTGGCAGATCTTCACATAGTGTCAGCAAGAGTGTGTGTAGTTGGTCACTCAGCTGGAGGGACTAAGTCAAAATGATGGTACTGTTAAATGATACCTCCAAGTGGTCTGAAATCTTGTGTAACCTGTGACCAATTTCTTTAAGCCTTTCACTCTGGGTGAAAAACTTCCTTTAAACTTTGGGGAAATTGCAGACAGGCAACATAACGGCACTAAATGGAGCCTTTAATGGGATTTGGGATAGCCTTGGAGGGAACTGGCATGTACAAGGAGGGTCATCAGCCTATATAAGGACTATTTGGTGACAGACAGCAGCTCAATCTGCTCCTCAGTTTTGCTAATTAATCTGTGAGTCTTAAAGATTCATGAAAGTAAGACATGTGGCAGCATTAGCTTCAGAAAGGTGAGGAGTTATACCAGCCAAAACTGTTGCCATGGAGAGTAGATACTGAAATTTTAGAGTCATTTAGCTTACGGCCTTTCTTTTAGATCATGTATATCCATAAAAGAGAGGTTAAATCTACTAAAACCTTGTGCTCTTCAAATCAAAAACATGCAAGCAAAGGCATGGATGTAGAAATTAAGCAAAACGTGTACTACAAATCTTCGAAAGAATTCTGGGTAAGCAAGAAAGACAAAGTTTCAACTATCAGAGATGTTCATAGATTTTTCTCAGAACTAAGAAGAGTTACTTAGTTTTATTCCAGCATTCCATTTTTGAAAAAGTACATAAATGTGCACAGCAATACAATCATGCTGATGTGATGTTTTTCTTTTAGTTCTCCCTATTTTAGAATCATAGAATCAAGGATCATTACGGTTGGAAAAGACTGTTAAGATCATCAAGTCCAACCGTAAGCCTAACACTGCCAAGTCCACCACTAAACCATGTCCCTAAGTACCACAACTGTACATCTTTTAAATATCTCCAGGGATGTTGACTCAACCACTTCCCTGGGCAGCCTATGTCTTATTGTAGACTCGGAATAAATGATCTTCACTCTTGCAAGCAAGAGACAATTCTTAATGGGAACAGCTCTGTTTTTTTTTAAGAAAATTTTTAAAAAATAAATAAAAAAGCGAAAGTAAATATGGGGCCTAAATAAATTACTTATCTGGATGAATTGGTATTTTTTGTGAAGTCTGGACTTTCAAGCTTTCCAATCCTTTTTAATAGTCCAAAGCATAAAGCCCATCTTCAGGTTATGCTACTAAATCTTTGATATAAGGTTTCTATATAATAAATGAGTCTAAATAAAAGAACCAAAAAAAAATCATGTTACTGGCCTGATTTGGAGGAACCTGGTAGTCTGCTGACCAATAGAGAGTCATTCCTAAGGAATACACCAACATCTGTCAAAGCAGAAAAAGAAACCATTTATGAAGTGATCTCATTAATGTTTACAAATAAATAAAAGATGGGTGTCAGGAGGACGGAGCCAGACTGGTCACAATGATGTCCAATGATAGAACAAGGGACAGCAGGTACAAACTAAAACATAAGCAATTCCAAAGAAACGTAAAGAAAAACTTAACTGTGAGGGACAGAGCACTGGAACAGGCTGCACAGATGGATTGTTGAGTCTCCCTCTCTGGAGACATTCAAAACTCATCTGGACGAGTTCCTGTGTGACCTACTCTAGGTGGTCTTGCTCTGGCAGGGGGGTTGGACTAGATGATCTTTCAGGGTCCTTCTAGCTCCTAAGATTCTGTGATTCTGTGATTAAATACAGAAATCCTTGTACTATAGAGATCATCTTTTCAATGTCTTTGGTTACAAACTGGCAGAAGCCAAACATATTTTTTTTTAAATAGTAGTCTAGAGGAAACATCTAAAAATACAATAGTGACTCTTGGCTTATGGGCTAGATAGCATGCATTAAGGGTTGTTCAGACCGAGAAGCTAAGCAAGGCTGCCCTCTATCCAATGATGCCATAAGTAGGACAAGACATTTGAACTCCAGTCTTAGTTTTGAAGCTCTCCCATTGGTGATTAAAGCTCTTCTCTATTTGTGGGACTTACTAGCAGTCATGTCCGTGAAGAGGATTACTGGTATAAGGGACATCTTTTCTAAAGCTTCATGTTTCTGCATAGTGTCTTTGTGAGAAGCTGTGTGGGAGTCTGAACTGCGTTCTGCCTGAGGTAAGTATGCACAGCTTACTGTCTCACCAGAGAGACACATTTGACACTGAGAAGAAAAGTCCATTGTCAACACAGCTGAACATATTTCTGACTTCCTCAGAGTGCTTCCACTCTCAGATTGTATAGATAGTGCAGTCTTGCTGTTTCTGGGTTTACAATAACCATATCTGGTCAAACATCACCTTCATAGAAATATTCTTCCTTTCTGGGGGCCTTTGCAAATAATACATGTCTGCAGACCTTGAATACACATGTTAAAAAATGATTTTGATGTTGGTGTATATGTTAATTTCAGGGAGAGCTGCAAGAGATATGTAAATCTAACTGTAGCCTAATTTATTTAGTGTTATGTTGTGATTTTGTCCAGCCAGAGACAAAGAGCCAGGAGGGTGCTCGCTCACTCCCCTCCCTCCCGCTGGAACGGGGAGAGGAATTGGAGAAAAAAGGAAAACCCACGTAGGTTGAAATAAAAACAGTTTAATAGAATAACAACAAGAAGAAACAAGTTCAGGAAAAACAGTTGTAACAGTAAATGAGGATATATACAAAAGGAATGGTGCATGCCACAGCTGCTCACCACCTGGGACTCGACACGACTACTCCCGACTGTCAGCCGAACCCACGGATCTGCAGCGCCCCTCCCGACCAGCTCCCTGCCTATATGTACTGTGCATGACATCAATATGATATCGAATACCTGTTGGCCAGCCTGAGTCAGTTGCCCATGCTGTGCCCCTTCCTACTGTCTCATTGAAGTTAACCTTACCCTAGCCCAAACCAGGACATTCCACTCCTTATTCCATCTAAACAGCACACTTCCTCTCCCTGAAAAAATATGGGCACACACAGAGAGGTATGTAATTCCCTCAGTTTAAAGGCCATCCCCCTAACATTCCCATTGAGTCCATTTAGTTCATAGCTTCAGGTTTTCATTCATCATAAATCTTTCACAGCAGGACATGTGGGGTGTATGTAAGATAGGTCATTGCATGCAGTATCAGGAGTTTGCAGCTGGTCTATTTGGTGTGTCTTGTCTGTAAAGTGAAGGCACTGATCTTGAGGATGTCACTGGGTGCCAATTCCCATTCCACCATTCTGTATCTTGCTTGTCCAGGTCCATCCCTCAGTGACCTGGGTGGTTCTTACTACAGTGTCAGTGATATGGCATAGGGCAACTATGGTAGTGATGACATACAACAGTAAAGTTATTGAACAACTAACATAATACAATTCAATTCATGGAGTTACCACAGAATGGTAGGGGTTGGAAGGGACCTTTAGAGATCATCTAGTCCAACCCCCCTGCAGAAGCAGGTTCACCTAGATCAGGTCACATAGGAACATGTCCAGACATGTCTTGAAGACCTCTAAGGAAGGAGACTCCACAACCTCCCTAGGCAACCTGTTCCAGTTCACCATCACCCTCACAGTGAAATAGTTTTTTCTTATGTTTAAGTGGAACTTCTTGTGTTTCAGCTTCATCCCATTACCCCTTGTCCTGTTGCTAGATACAATAGAAAAACTGCTGCCCCAACCTCCTGACACCCACCATTTAGATATTTGTAAATATTAATAACATCTCCCCTCAGTCTCATCTTCTCTAAACTAAACAGCATCAGATCCAGCAGCCTTTCCTCATATGAAAGATGTTCCAGTCCCCTGATCATCTTGGTGGCCCTGTGCTGGACTCTCTCCAGAAGTTCTCTGTCCTTCTTGAGCTGAGGGGCCCAGAACTGGACACAGTACTCCAGATGAGGCCTCACCAGGGCAGAGTAGAGGGGGAGAAGAACCTCCCTCAATCTGCGGAGAAGGACCTCCCTCAACCTGCTGACCACACTCTTCTTGATGCACCCGAGGATGCCATTGGCTTTCTTGTCCACGAGGGCACACTGCTGGCTCATATTTAGCTTATTATCAATCAGGACTCCCAGGTCTCTCTCTACAGAGCTGCTCTTCAGCAGTTCGACCCCCAGCCTGTACTGGTGTATGGGGTTGTTCCTTCCCAGATGCAGGACTCTGCACTTGTCCTTGTTGAACCTCATGAGATTCCTCTTTGTCCAACTCTCAAGCCAGTCAAGATCCTGCCGAATGGCAGCACAGCCTTCTGGGGAATCAGCCAGTCCTCCTAGTTTGGTGTCATCAGTGAACTTGCTAAGGGTACACTCTGTCCCCTCATCCAGGTCGTTGATGAAGATCTTGAACAAGACTGGCCCCAGAATCAATCCCTGTGGAACTCCACTGGCCACAGGCCTCCAACTCGATTCTGTGTCACTGATCACCACCCTCTGGGCTCTGTCATTCAGCCAGCTCTTGATCCACCTCACTGTCCACTCATCCAAGCCACACTGCTTGAGCTTTCTGATGAGGATGTTATGGGAGACAGTGTCAAAAGCCTTGCTGAAGTCAAGGTAGATGACATCTGCTGCTCTCCCCTCATCTAGCCAGCCGGTTATGCACTCATAGAAGGCCATCAGGTTGGTCAAACAGGATTTCCTCTTGGTGAAGCCATGTTGACTCTCTCTGATAACCATCTTATCTTATCCTATCCTTCATATGTTCAGTGATAGCATTCAGGATGAGTTGTTCCATCACTTTTCCAGGGATGGAGGTGAGGCTGACTGGCCTGTAGTTTCCTGGGACTGGAGTGACATTGGCCTTTCTCCAGTCCTCAGGCACTTCGCCTGTCCTCTATGATTGTTCAAAAATGATGGAGAGAGGCTTAGCAATCACATCAGTCGGCTCCCTCAGCACTCTAGGATGCATCCCATCAGGATTCATTGACTTATGAGCCTTAAGCTTGGCCAACAAGTCTTTAACCTCTTCCTCTTCCACTGAGGGCAAGTCCTCTGCTGTCCTGGCCATCCTGTTATCCTTGCTGGACTGGGCTTCCCGAGGGTCAGTCTTGACGGTAAAAACTGAAGCAAAGATGGCATTCACTACTTCAGCCTTCTCTGCATCCTCAGACACCAGGGCACCCTCAGCATTTAGCAGTGGGCCCACATTTCCCCTCATCATACTTCTGCTGCTGAATGCTTGAAAAATGCCTTATTACTGTCCTTAACATCCCTGGCTAAATTTAATTCTAGAAGGGCTCTAGCCATCCTAGTTGCACCCCTGCATGCCCTGGCAATGTTCCTATACTCTTCCCAATAAGCCAGCCCCTGTTTCCACCTCTTATAGATGGCTGCTTTCTGCCTGAGTTGTCCCAGCAGATCCTTGCTCATCCATGGAGGCCCCCTACCTCCTTTTCCTCCTTTCTTGCACATTGGGACACACTGATCCTGGGCTTGGAGGAAGTGGTGTTTGAAGACTGACCAGCTCTCATTGGCACTTCTGTCTTCTAGAATCATATCCCATGAGATCCGTCCAAGTAGATCTTTGAAGAGGCCAAAATCGGCTCATCTGAAATCCAGGGTCACAATCCTGCTTTGTGTTCTGCCTCTTCCTCACAGGATCTTGAACTCTACCATCTCATAGGCACTGCAGCCAAGGTTGCCTCCAACTTTCACATGCCTAACCAGGCTCTCCTTATTCGTCAGTACCAGGTCCAGCAGCACACCCCTCCTTGTTGTTTCAGGACCCCACTCAAAGTCATTTTTCTTCCATGTCACGTGGTAGAGAGGGCTCACAATCATACTGTAACTTGGAATGTGCATTCTCCAAAAACCCACAACACCTAGGAAAGCTTGTGTTTCCTTTTTGCTAGTTGGGGGATACATGACAGCAATTTTGTTGATCACATCTACTGGGATATGGCAACATCCATCCTGCTATTTTATTCCTAAAAACTGGATCTCCTGTGCAGGCCCTCTGACTTTACTTCATTTAATGGCAAAACCAGCCTTCAGAAGAACTTGAATTATCTTATTCCCTTTCTCAAGAACTTCCTCTGCTGAGTTGCCACACACAACCTCATCAATGTATTACAGGTGTTCTGGGGCCTCGCCCTTCTCCAGTGTGGCCTGGATCAGTCCATGGCAGATGGTGGGGCTGTGTTTCCACCCCTGGGGCACTCAATTCCAGGTAAACTGAACTCCCCTCCAAGTGAAAGCAAAGTGGGATCTGCACTCTACTGCCAAAGGGATTGAGAAGAATGCATTGGCAATATCAATGGTGGCATACCATTTGGCTGCCTTAGACTGCAGTTCATATTGGAGTTCCAACATGTCTGGCACAGCTGCGCTCAGCAGCAGTGTGACTTCATTCAGGCCATAATAGTCTACTGTCAGTCTCCACTCTCCACTAGACTTTTGCACTGGTTATATGGGGCTGTTAAAGGGTGAGTTTTGCTGATCACCCCTTGGCTCTCCAGTTGGTCAATCAACTTATGAATGGGAATCACTGAATCTCTGCTGGTGAGATATTGCCGCTGGTGCACTGTTATGGTCGCAATTGGCACCTGTTGTTCTTCAACCATCAGCAACCCCACAACAGAAGGGTCCTCTGAGAGGCCGGACATGCTGGACAGTTGTTCAATTTCCTCTGCAGCTACACTAAAGGCCCACCAGTACCCTTTTGGGTCCTTAAAACACCCTCTCTTGAAGTAGTCTATGCCCAGGATACACGAAGCTTCTGGGCCTGTCACAATGGAGTGTTTGTGCCACTCATCCCCAGCTAAATTCACTTCAGCTTCTAACAGGGTTAGCTGTTGAGATCCCCTTGTCACTCCAGATATACAAATGGATTCTGTGCCTTTACAGCTTGATGGCATCAGATTGCATTCTGCTCCGGTGTCCACTAGAACCTTATATTCTTGGGGGTTTGATGTGCCAAGCCATCAGATCCACACTGTCCAATAAACTCAGTTGTCCCTCTCCTCCACCTGGCTGGAGGCAGGGCCTCCCTAGTACTAGCCATGGCAGTCATTTCATACTTTTTGTAGAAAAGAGCTAAAAGTCCCCTCGAGGGGATCAGAATTGAGATCAGCCCTTCTGTTCTAGCTAGGGGGCTGCTCACTGGAAACTGGAACAGCAGCTTTCCAGGAAAAATTGCTTCTTGTAACCATTTTTCCCCATACCCCCTGTGCCCATGCCCATAAGTCCAAAGTAAGGTGCCCATGCCACTTGTTCATATTCTCTCCCTGGTCTTGCAGGTAAAACCACAAAGCACCTCGTGGTGTGTGCCCTCTATATTCTCTCACTTGAACAGAGGGACATCTACTCCTAATAGGTGAAGTATGGATTTGGGCAGGTAGAGGGCTGGACATATCTTCTTTGAATTGGCGGAGCTCTTGTGACATTTTCTCCACAGCTGAAACAACAGCCTGTAGGGAGGAAGACAGACTTCCTTCATATTGCTGAAGCTGAGCACCCACTTCCTCCATCATTTTATCCTTGCCTTCTTTCCAGGAGATGACTGCCAATGAATTGGCATAAGATGATGGTGCTCTTTGTAGAAATCTTCACCACATAGATTGTGTGCACTGGACCTCATCTGGGTCTGTTTGTGACTGCTCATTATAAATCACTTCCATCACATCAAACTCCCTCAGATACTGGATACCTTTGTCCACTGTGGTCCACTTGCCTGGGTGGCATATAATGTCTTCTTTGAAGGGGTATCTTTCCTTCGTGCCTGAAAAAAGTTGTCTCCAGAGGCTGAGGACCTCTGTCTTCCAATTGCCTTGTCAATACCGCCATCCTGGAACAAGGAGCCCAGCTGCCTGGCTTCTCTGCCCTCCAAGTCTAAGCTGTGGGCCCCATTCTCCCAGCACGAGAGCAGCCAGGCGACAATGTGCTTGCTTAGGTGGTTACTGTAATCCTTTCGCACTTCTTGCAGTTCGCTCAGGGACAAGGACCAGGTGATTATCTCTGGCTCTGACTCTTCCTCCCACTCCTGTGATAACCCTGGTTCATCTTCATCCCTCACAAGGTGAACTGATTTTTTTGTGTATTTCTTTTTCTGGACAGGAGCAACTGACACTGGTACAGCTTGATTCTCTGATTCAGAAACTGTCTGCTGTTGGATTCAGGGCAGCAACAATGTCAGTTGCCTTGGTTTGAATAGCCACAGTTGTTGCTAGGGTGAGGTTCCAAATCTGTGCAAGTAAAAAACCCTTCCTATACCTGTTCATATTCTCCTGTATGTCAATCCTCCATAGCTACCCAATCTCATAACAGTCTGAAAAACAAATTTTGCAACCCTACTCAAGAAAAACACTCCATCTAGAGGACAGAACAATAAAACCACCATGGCTGGAATATCCGAAGTGTATTCCAAATTGTCAAAAGCTATTGCAGTTAACCTGAATGAGTAAGGGAGGATGGAAAAGAGGGAAAAATTATGTCCCTCCATTTTCTCCATGAATTGAGTGTCATTATTGTTACTAAATTCTGAGAGAAAATGTCCAAGTTACAGAAATTACAAGAAAGTCATGTGCAAGTACTGGCCTAGCTCCATACCCAGTGATACAACCATACCATAAGCCAATATCAAACAGTATGTAAGAATGAGTGCTTTTGTCTGTTTTCCAAAGGCAATAAACACTATCACAGAGAATATATAGTTCATATGAGAAATTATTGGCCAACACCATGCAAGCATATAAATCAACATTGTGACCAGCAACTTTTTAAACTAGTATCAGAAATGTACACAAGAAATTTGTTTCAGCCCACTCTGTCTTATTTCAACCCTGTGTGCCCCACATTGGGCACCAAATAATGTCATGGTTTTGTCCAGCTGGGGACAAAGAGCCACGAGGGTGCTCGCTCACTCCTCCTCCTCCAGGAGGAATGGGGAGGAGAACCGGAGAAAAAGGGAAAACCCGCATAGATTGAAACAAAAACAATTTAATTGAACAACAACAAGAAGAAACAAGGCAAAACAGTTATAGCAGTAAATGAGGGGATATACAAAAGGAATGGTGCGTGCCACAGCTGCTCACCCCCCGGGGCCCGACACAAGCACTCCCAACCAGCAGCTGAACCCGTGGTTCCACAGCGCCCCTCCCAACCAGCTCTCTGTCTATATGTACTGGGCATGCTGTCAATATGATATCGAATATCTGTTGGCCAGCCTGGCTCAGCTGCCCATGCTGTGCCCCTTCCTACTTCCTCATCAAAGTTAACCCTGTCCTAGTCCAAACCAGGACATGTTATTACAAATGGAATTTGGCAGTAGATACCTGATATGTTGTGCTAAAACCTGCAAGCTTCTATTTAGAAGGTACTGTCAATATTTATTTTGTGGTGTACCTCACCTTTGAGAGACTGATGCGTTCGTTTTTACTTTGTTTGTGGAGCAATTCTGGTGCACTGAAAGGGACAGCTTCCATCTGAGATGAATTATTTAGGAAGGACAAATTTCCTTCAGCAGACAGTAGTACCGACCATGGACATATCACACAGATGGCGGGGTCTGAAAAATGATGAAGATAATGGTGTTCTTAGTGTTGAATTCACTGTGCTCAGAAAATCATATTGCTGTTATCTCACCTGCATGGCCAAACCCACCACTGAAGTTTCCCGGAGATGTACTCAGCAGTCAGTGGAAACATGTTCATTTATGACCAGCTGATCTCACTCACATAATTTCACTCATATAAATAATATATTGATTTTAAATAGAGCCTAAGGAAACACAGAATTGCATCCCATGTGCAAATTCTGGAGATCTTGACATTTTTGATAAGTCTTTTTATGCAATGCATAAGAGAATTATCAAGAAAGCAGAACACTCCTTCCAGTAAAGCATGAATAATTTGAAGCTGGCCTTTGCAAAAGACTTAAGTTAGCCTCCATAAGTTGCATGACTGTGGTACAAATCTGTTCTCTGTGGTGATATTTTTTGTTATGTTTGCTGCTTACAGTCAGTTATCTCTGCATTTTAGTAATCTCTCTTTCACGGTGTATTTTGTCTAACAAAGCCAAGTGAGTTTGACAAAAAGTCAGTGCCAGGAGACATTATCTTTTTATTTCCACCATATAGCTGAAGAAACTGATGTTGAGCCCAGCTTTGATGACTACACCATGTCAGTCAATGAAAGCTCAAGTAGCAGTAGAAACAAACTTCTCAAGTCCCAGCACTATAATCTACTAAGCTTTTCTTTAAGTGGAAATATCTTTTCCAACTAACCTGAACTTTGAGATGCTTTTTTACTAGAATTCAAATACAAATACTATTCAAACTAAGACTAGTTTCTACCAGTAATGTGAACAGTTATGATATTTTGGCATTATTCAGTTCTGTTAAAAGAGAGGAGATGTCTCAAACAGAAGTGTTTTCAAATGAGAAATGTAGACTCCTAAACTTGACAAAGTCCTAAGGACACTAACAGGCCTTAATGACTCTGACGAGCCTCACTTTGTACCTACCCCTGTCGTCTGTTCATAGTCCCAGGCTCCAGTTAAGATGAGCCCAGGGCATTGAGTCCCTGCATGATATATGGTGTAGGAATGCCTGTCTCTTGCTCAGTCACAGCCATGTCTTGTCTGACTATGGACCTCATTGATCCTCACCCACAGACTGGCTTCCCAGCTTTACCTCAAACTTGCCTTGTCACTGTGGACTTGCCTAGTGATTGTCTGATCTTGGTTGCCCACATCAGGCCTGATCTTGATTCAGCTTCCCACCTTGATGTTGCACCTGACCTGTGATGCAAACTTATGTGATCGTCTGGATTCTCAGCTGTCAACTCCAGATCTGGCCTGCTCACCATATTTGGGTACGCTCTGTTGCCATTGTTATCATGCTTGGGTCTGGGTTCCCTGACCCTTAGAGAACAGCTTGCCCTTGATATTCCCTGAAAAAATGTGTTTGGAGATATTTCAATAATAGACTGGATTCTTAAGATTCTGTGATTCTTGTAAAGGGCTGAGTACTCTATAAAAATGTCATTGCAGCCATCTACTGATTTCAGTCCCAGTGATGTGAAGCAGGAGTGGAAGCACAAGGATGTGTTGTCTTCTGCAAACACTTTGCACTTACATAAATATGTTAAATGAATTTGACTAAAGACATTGAAGTGATTTTATTAAAATACTCGCTTTAAAAGGAATGATAAAAAGAATCTAAGATGAATCTGTTTACTTCAGAAAGAGGAAAAGCTGCATTAACTATGGCAATGTTTAGATATAGGGTTCCTATAATTACAGGTGGGTTTTAAGAAAACAAAAACCAAATAAAAGTTGCCTGTTGAATCACTCTTCAGTCTAGACCATGAGAACAGAGACCATTCAGATCTCCATAGGAGGAAAGTTCAGAAATGTACCCTAAATGCTTTGGTATTATAGCATTTCAAAATTATTTTTAAAAGGCTACTTAGGTTTTATGGATGATGACCTTTGCATCAAGAAAACAAATGGTAGAAATGGGTAAAATGTTAAGCTCAGAACTCATGTACACCTAGGAGGTTTGTTAACCCAGAGGAACCAGAGATTCTAGACTTAAGGTCTTAAATTCATCGGCTAGCCTCCTCTTTTGCTCCTTCCCCATTCTCTGTAGTATTGTATGCAAATATAAGTAGCATATGCTGGGAAATTTGTCTCTTTAGGAACAGATTATCACCTTATACTTTAACCTGGATGAGGATTACTTGGTCTTCTGTAATGTTGGCCAACTAATGAGTGAGTGTATTTGTCTAACCAGTCAAATATGCTTGAAATGCTGCTATAGCAAGTGGAGCTAACTACCACCAGATCTAGCAGGCTTTATTGCATCAAGCACAATGAAGCACAACACAGTACAAATGCAGCAGTCCTAGCCCTGAGAAGAGGCTGATTGCAGAAACAATATAGTTGTAATTAAGAGATGGGTAGTCAGAGACATGCCTGAGTAACAGGGGTGATGCTATGCAGAGGCACTTCACCTTCACTGTCCTCCAAGAAACTGGAGCACTAGGGATTCAGCTTCAGAATGAGTTTAACTCAGCACTACTTCTGGAATTGACCTCTCTAAAGGCTTGTTTGATAATCCTTGAACTTGACCTATAGACCTAAAGTTTGTTTCTACATCTCTACTTCCTCTTGTTTTACTCTTCATTTTCTGATCATAGTACCCTAAATTTATCTGGTGCAGCACAGAGAACATAAGCTGATTGTCTCACCACAACAGATATTCAACCAGATTTTTGTATTTTTAATTTTTAAACGAGAGATCAGGAGAGCATAATGTCAGCTTAGTGTCTGGCACTGAGTTGTTAAGCTGTGATGGACTCAAGTTGAATCTGTCCAGGTAGATACCTGTCATGGTTTAGCAAGGGGCAGCTTTTGCTTGGTAACAGGGGGAGTGGGTTGCAGTGAAGACCCAGTAAAGAGTTTCTGGACTCTCCCCTGATTCCTGGGTTCATACCCACCTCCAGCCCAGCTGGGCCAATCTGGCGCCTCTGCCATCACTATTTAGGGATGGGAATTTGAAGTGCTGGCAGGAGGTGTAAGAGTGATACAAGATGGAGGCGACCACACGGACCCCACAGTTAGAGAAGGAGGAAGGAAGGAGGAGCACCACACCAGAGACCCCTCTATAAGCCACGGTGAGAATGCAGCTGTACCCCTGCAACCCATGCAGGGCCATGGCAGGACTGAGAGCCACCAGCAGCTCCGTGTGAGCACACGCAGTCTGTGTGAGGAGGCGGCCATGGTGCAGGCCTTGCTGGAGAGTCTGCACGCTGCAGAGCAGCCCCACACGAGAGGCAGAGAGGAGCTGCAGCTTTTGGGATAAACGCATATTGGAACAGCCCGTGCAGGGCTGCCGTGTGTGTGAGGTACCCACGGACTTGAAGGGAGGACTGGTGCTGAGCCCAACTACCCTGAGGAGGGACAAATGGCAGAAGCTATAAGGAAGAGACTGACTGAAACCCCCACAATGTTCCTTTCACATTCCTGGTGCCTCTCTTGTCTTGGCTGTTCTATCCTGTTGTTACACTAGCTAATAGAGAACTGATAGTGCAGTCAACCTACTACATCCCTTCAGCTACAGCAGAAGTTGTACATCACTTGTTTTCAGTACTTTGTATATTGATTCCACATGCTCATAAGGTAAGAACACCTATTCTCCCCTCAAAAGGAATATCCATTGTCATAAATATTTATCTAAATATCACAGATTTCTCTGATGTGCTCTCCTGTACAACTGGCCTACTTGGCAAGTTTTCATCATGATGACTTGCCTAGATATTATGATAAGTCATATTATTATTATTATTATCAAGGATAAAAGTCTTTTACTAGCTGAATGAGGAGTCATGTGGATTTGCCTGACCTTCTCTATCAAGACATGAAGGACATGATCCTACCTGGAATTGCACTTTCTGTGTTATTCAGATTTTAGGAAGAACTCTTCTATTCTGTTCCACCAGGTACAGTTGTACTCTAAATGAATTAGTATCTGTGGTGTAATTTGGAAAACAACTCCTAAAACCAAAAACCCAACTCTGTGAATATTTCTTATGTAGGCAGAGCAGTCGTCTGTAAGAAGATACTTTTCACCTCACCTTTGTGAAGGTCCTCCAGAAGCTGCTCTGTGGTCAAGTACATGAGTGCCCATATTTCTTCTTCCTCCAAAGGTCTTCCTTTTGCCCACAGGACCTCGGCCAGTGTCACACAGGAACTGTTCATGCTTCCTGCAAGAGAAATCAGATTTTGGACATATTAAAGCAGACTGAATTTCTCAAAGAAAACTGTATTGATTACAACTGTGCCCTTCTCTTGTAATAAGAAATATTTTGTAAGTAAATAAAGAGTAAATAAAGAGGACTGAACTGAGTGACTTCCTGTAATATTTTTGAGTCCTTTACTCATCATTTGAGACAAATCACATGATCTGTGTGGCAGATAGTTTTTACTCAGGAAATCTTTCATGAATATATGCTGTTCAAGCTTTGTGAGTGGTTATCAGAATGGTAGAGAATTGATTTTGCTGTTTGATTGGGTGTTCTTGTGTATAAAAACATGACAGGATCTAAGATAAAAAGAATGGCAAAGGACTGTAACATGAAAGGTTTATAAACACAGTCCAACAGAGCAACTGGATTTCATTCATTGTTCAGCAGATTGACAAGTAAAAGCTTGTAAACTCTTGCTGAATCCAACGATGACAGGTTTACTTGGTATCTGAATCTCAGAACTTGCAGTGCATCCGTATCAATATACATGTAAACTTGCTTTCTTTCACTAAACCAAATTGAAAGATAAGTAGTCCCTCTATGAGCTACTGAATAGCAATTTAGTAGCTCCCAGCACACTGTCCTATCTGACAGGAACATAAGACCTGGTGTACTGCAGAAGAGTTGGTCCACACAGTCTCCTTGTTTTATCTCAGATGCAAAGCAGCATCAGATCATTTATAGAAAGTTATCCAGTAATGAATCATAATGTCATAATTTACCCATTGGAAAAGTATTTTTCCTGATCCTAGCCAACTAGAAATTTACATGTGACTTGAGTATCAAAGATTCTTTTTCACTGATTGTCTTATCATATTAAATATTACCAAAAAAGATTTTGTTTTCCCTAAATGGTTCTGATTTTTTTTCTTTTACAGTTTTACATTTCTGCAGTTTACTAACCTAGGCAGAGATGCTCCAGGTCTACATATCTGTAAGGAAAACAGAAAACAAATTTAAAATTTGCTAAAAACTTTTGAACTTAATTTACACTTTGGCAGTTACCATCCTGTAACAGTGAGCTCTATAGGTTTGTTGTATGCTGTGTAAATAGGGGCATAAGAAAGTTTGGAAGTGATCCATCTGTTGCTTTGAGGTTTTAATATTGTCAAAAGACATTGTTGAAAGAGTGGGGACATTATGGCCTAGGATGCTATTGGCATGTGTGGGACTATAAATGCCACTGTAAAATCATAGAATCATAGAATGGTAGGGGTGGGAAGGGACCTTTAGAGATCATCCAGTCCAACTTCCCTGCCAAAGCAGGTCCATCTAGAGCAGGTCACATAGGAACACGTCCAGGTGGTTTTTGAAGACCTCCAAAGAAGGAGATTCCACAACCTCCCTGGGCAGCCTGTGCCAGGGCTCCATCACCCTCAAAGTAAAATAGTTTTTCTTATGTTTATATGGAACATTTTGTGTTGCAGCTTCACCACATTACCCCTTGTCCTGTTACTAGATACAATAGAAAAAAGGGATATTGCAACCTCCCGAGATCCATCATTTATATACTTGTAAATATTAATGAGATTCCCCCCTCAGTCTCCTCCAGACTAAACAGCCCCAGTTCCCGCAGCCTTTCCTCATAAGGAATATGCTCCAGTCCCCTGATCATCTTGATGACTGTGCTGGATTCTGTCCAGAAGTTCCCTGCCACTCTTGAGCTGTGGAGCCCAGAACTGGACTCAGGACTCCAGATGAGACCTCACCAGGGCAGAGTAGAGGGAGAGAGGAACCTCCCTTGACCTGCTGTCCACACTCTTGTTGATGCATTCCAAGACGCCATTGGCCTTCTTGGCCATGAGGGCATATTGCTGGCTCATGGGTAGTTCATTATCAATCAGGACTCCCAGGTCTCTCTCTGCAGACCTGATCTCCAGCAGTTCGACCCCCAGCCTGTACTGGTACGTGGGTTGTTCCTTCCCAGGTGCAGGACTCTGCACTTGTCCTTGTTGAACCTCATGAGGTTCCTCTCTGCCCAACTCTCAAGCCAGTCAAGATCCCTCTGAATGGCAGCACAGCCTCTGGGGAATCAGCCAGTCCTCACAGTTTGGTGTCATCAGCAAACTTGCTGAGGGTACACTCTGTCCCCTCATCCAGGTCATTGATGAAGATCTTGAACAAGACTGGCCCCAGAACCGATCCCTGTGGAACTCCACTGGCCACAGGTCTCCAACTCGATTCTGTGTCACTGATCACCACCCTCTGGGCTCTGTCATTCAGCCAGCTCTCGATCCACCTCACCGTCCACTCATCCAAGCCACACTGCCTGAGCTTTCTGATGAGGATGTTATGGGAGACAGTGTCAAAAGCCTTGCTGAAGTCAAGGTAGATGACATCTACTGCTCTCCTCTCATCTAGCCAGCCGGTTATGCACTCATAGAAGGCTATCAGGTTGGTCAAACAGGATTTCCCCTTGGTGAATCCATGCTGATTCCCCCTGACAACCATCTTTTCCTTCATATGTTCAGTGATAACATTCAGGATGAGTTGTTCCATTACCTTTCCAGGGATGGAGGTGAGGCTGAACGACCTGTAGTTTCCTGGGTCTTCCTCTTACCCTTTTTGAAGACTGGAGTGACATTGGCCTTTCTCCAGTCTTCAGGCACCTCAAGTATCCTCCATGATTGTTCGAAAATGATGGAGAGCAGCTTAGCAACTACATCAGCCAATTCCCTCAGCATTCACAGGTGCATCCCATCTGGTCCCATCATCTTAAGCTTGGCCAACAAGTCTTTAACCTCTTTCTTATCCACCAAGGACAAGTCCTCTATTTTCCACATCATCCTACTATCTTTGCTGAATTGAGCTTCCTGAGGGCTGGCGTTGGCCATAAAGACCAAAGCAAAGAAGGTATTCAGTGGTTCAGCCTTCTCTGTGGGCCCACATTCTACCTAATCTTCCTTTTGCTTCTGATGTACCACAAAAAACCCCTTCTTGTTTTCCTGTACTTTCCTGGCCAGGTTTAACTCTAAAAGGACATTATCCTTCCTGGTTGCATGCCTACATGCTCTGTAAAGATCCTATACTCTTCCTGAGAAATCAGGCCCTGTTCCCATCTTATATTTTCTCTCTGAGTTGTCCCAGAAGATTTTTGCTCATCCATGGACATCTCCTGACTCCTTTTCCTGCTTTTCTGCATGGGTATACACACTGATCCTGGGCTTGGGGAAGTGGCACTTCAACCAGCTCTCTTGGGCACTTCTGCCATCTAGGATTTATCTCATGAGATCCCTCCAAGTAGGTCTTTGAAGAGGCCAAAGTCAGCTTGCCTGAAATCCAGGGTCACAAAGGACTTCAGTTACAGCCTGAATTTTTTCCCTCTAATCACTTTTTCACCCTCTGTACACAGATCATTTACTACAACCATTCCTTCTCTGCCTGCAAGATCTGGTTTCTTTGACAGCTTCCCATTTATTATACAGTTTTCAAGGGAGCACTGCAAAAGCATTATGATGTTCTACAATAACAACTTGTTGCTGATTAATAGACTACTTAGACTTTGATTCATGGGGTCTTGTCCTGGCTTGCTATCTTCCAAACAAGGAATCACAACATTGGAAGAATGATCCCTTGCTGCAATCACTACAGGATTATGGACCAGCCTAGTGACATTTTAAACAGAAGCAGAGTCCTAATTTTAGGCCCTGTAGCTTCAAAGGGTAGTAAAGCTTCTTAAGAACCTAATCTTAATTAGAAGAGACAGACAAATCTTCTTAATCTAAGCCATCACCATTTCTCTTAATAATAAATTACTGTGATAGCATTTCACTTAACCTTGTGATACTGGGACTAAGCAATCAATTCACATCCCCAGAGCTAGAACCTGTGTGGTTTCTCCTTAAGAGTAATCCACCAGACTTTACTTAGTGCTGTTTTATTTGGGAGCATGCTAGAGGAAGGGGCACTGCTTTCCCTGTTTTAGATAGAAGTACTTATAGTGAAGGATTTCAGTGCTGATATTTCTCACTATTTAATAAACAACTATCCAGAATGCAGGTGTTACAGCTTTATAGAGCCAAAGTTAAATCAGTAATTATACCAGAGCTGCTTGATCTTTGTAGTGAATGTTTTATCTAAAAACAAAAGTAATGTCTCAGTTCAGTACCATGTATTAATTAAATGAATTCTCCTAGCAATGATGTATAAACTTATTCCAAAAAATATTAGATTTTATGGCCATGTAAATCATAATCTTCTTAAAGTGTAATAAATTAGTGCTTTAATGCAATGTAGAGATAATCAATGTGTTATTTTACAAGTAAATTGCCAATTGATTTTTAAACACTTTCAGGATGCTCTGTAATTTTGGGCTGTATTTTTGTATTTTGAGACCAGCATGATGTGATGTTTAACCAAAACTGAGTTACTGAGGGAAAAGTACATTTAATTTCCTTTTTGTAGTCAGACCACACTATGTATATAAAAGTGATATAAAGGTATTGTTATCATTGTAGCATTGCATGTATTTATGGTCCCTCCAATAAAGGTTATGATCCAGAACCAAACAATTCTGACCTTCAAACAAGCTATAACTGATAAGGAAAAGCAGACAAATCAGGAGACAAGAAGGAAAAAGTTAACAATAAGCTTGCAGAAAGGGATTTGATTGTTCATAGTAACACTATACATCAAGAAATTATCATAGAACTAATTGAGCCGACAGGGAAAAGATTAGAGCAGCAGACTTTGGAGTCTGGCCAGGATATAGAGGTTAGCATTTTTGTGCCTGGAAAAAGTACCAAAGGGCTTTCAGTGCTAATTTATGCTCTGAGGTCAAAGATAAATATTCCACTGAGGAAGAACGTAGTGCCATCCAAATTGGCAAATTAGCCTAAAATATTCTCCCTATTCTAATCCTTGCATTTCATTCATTTATTACTTGGACTGTCTTAAGACAGGCTTTCCCCTGGAGGAATTTGATCTACTCTTCTTGCATAGACATGAAAGGTACACTGAGGTGACATTTTGCCACAAACATCCACCTATTTATCACATTTCTTTCTAATTTTTTTTATTCTGTATTGCTATATTTTGTTTTATCATATGTGCAAGCTTTCATCAAAACAGTCATTGAAATCTAGGGTCAATGAAAGAAATTTAATTGATTATAAAACTATATTATTATTAACAACAATTTTACATCTGAATTGAACATCTAACAACAATCACACATTAGTAATTTCATATACCACAGTAGCTTTATATGCAATTTGGCTTTATTAGATTTGGCAATCTTCTTTAGTAAAACCTAAGGGAGCAACGTGGTTTTTGTCTATCTTCATCTTTACTTTTGCTGCTTTGTTGATGGTATAAAGACAATAAAAAAGCCAAAACTTACTACTTTTATAGAGAAACTGACCTCTCCTTATCAAACACAGTCATGTGAATTAAACACTCTCAAGATGGGAGATATGGTTATGGGATGGGGGATAGGGATGTGGTTTAGTTTAGTGATGGGCTTGGAAGTGTTAGGTTAGCGGTTGGACTTGATAATCTTAAAGGTCTTTTCCAACCATAATGATTCTATAATTCTAAGAGGAACAGGGCATCTGGATTCTGAAGTAAATGACAACTTTTTTAACGTAAGCCTATCAGAAACTGTTTACTGGGGAGTTGCTTCCTATAGCATGAAAGTCTTAATCCATTACAGGGATGATGGTGATAAAAAACAAACAAAAAAATGAGATCCTCAGATACAATAGTGAATAAGATGGTGAGGAAGAAGAAATCATGTTTAGGATTTGAAAATATGTTGCCAAGTTTGTTTCTGGTCTGCTTTTAAAGGCATAAAAGAGGACTATATTTGCCTCATTTGGACATCTTGTAAAACAATTGGAAATAAGAACTTTGGCAAAAAGTTTGTGAATAAACATAAAAATAACCACAAAAACAAAGGATTAACCTTGAGCAGGAACTAAGGATCCTGTGAACAGGAAAATTTAGTCTCAAACTAGAAACCCTTTTCAATTTTTACTTCCAGGAAGTTGTTCTTGCAGAGGTCTTTCTTCTGACTGAACATCCGGTTCTGCTTCATTACATTCTCTGTATATTGCAAAATATCTAACTGGAAACTTAACCAGCCTTTAAATTGTTGAATAGTGTAAAGAAACATAGATTTTGCAAGCAGTTGTCTGAGAAAGACGTATTGCTTATTTATGGTTTGGACATAAATGCCCATTATAGCCCTTCTGCTGGAGATGGCTGACTGATTTGGACATGGCTGAGCCACAAAGAAGCCATATAAGTAGATCCTCTGACAGATTTGAGAAGTTGCTAACCTCAGTCACTAAAGTAACTAAGAGAGTATGAGTGTAGGCTTGCACTGACAGACAAATATGAACAGGGCTTGTAATGAAATCTCTTCCTGTCATGGTTTTGTTTGGAGCTGTTTCTGGTAATGGGGTGAAGATGGGTCCTGTAAGAAGCTGCTCAAAACTCTCCCCAGCTCTGAGCCAGACCCACTTCAGGGGTTGAGCAAATTAGATGCCTCCATGGTCACTTTTTAAGAGGAAGCCAGAAGAGGAGGTTTCTTCCTCCTTCTTCCTGTTTCTTCCTTCTTCTGACCCTTCTTATGTTTAAGAGTAGTCCTGTGATGAGTATTTATGTTTACATCATTATGACACAAGACTTCAGAGATTTCATCAAGGAGGACTAAAAGTTAATTGAAGATTAGAAATAAAACACAGATAATATCTGCCTAAGGGTGAGACAAATGCTTTTTTAATATCAAATATGCCAGATACTCTACAAAACATTCTTCCAGCCTATCTCAGGATTTTCTGTGCAATAAATCAAACTCATAATACAAAATTAGGGGGCTTAAAAATAGGGAAAATATTAATATTTAGATTGATTTGTAGTTTTGAAATCTTCGGTGATAATTCCAAACTAAAATGACAGACTTTACACTCTGTCCTAGCCGAGCAGTACCTTTACGTGACAAGACAAACACAGAATATTTCCTCTAGCCAGAGGTAGAGTGTGAATGGATGCACTAGCTTCAATTTCACTCTGTTTCTGACTTTCCTGAGTTGTGGTGGCAGAGACAGCATTTATCATGAACCTGAATCAGGGTCAGAACTACCCCTGCATTCTGTAGGAGCTTTCTCCAGGAAGAATGTAGAAACATTTTTTAAATTAAAAATTCTCCTAGCATGCAAGCACACTACATCTTTGATGTACAGAACCATTTCTGAATTGAAATTTGAAGATTGGGCTTGCTTTTTATAGAGGCACAAGATTATTGCATGGTATGTATTAAATTAATTTTGAGTCTCTACAGAGAGTTTGTGATCAGTGAAATAATTCTGCCCCACTCAAGGGTGTTGACACAAGTATTCTTAAATGAACAATTTTCACATGTGCATAGAGTCATAGAATGGTAGGGGTTGGAAGGGACTTTTAGAGATCACCTAGTCCAACACCTTGCAGAAGCAGGTCCTCCTGGATCAGATCCCATAGGAACATGTCCAGGCGAGTTTTGAAGACCTCCAAAGAAGGAGACTCCACAACCTCCCTGGGCAGCATCACAATCTTTTGTTGCTCAAGACTACATTTTGTTTGCTACTTTAAAAAAAATCTAAACCCTGTAATTTGGAATACTACATGGAGATTTGGAGAGGTATTGGTCTCCAAAACAACCAGGATTGGTTAGGAGATACTGAAAAAGCACTGAAAGCTATGAATAAACTGTCAATGAGAACCCTAAACCTGTTTTGATTTTGGTCTGATTCATACAAGCCACAAAACTGTAACATGCAATTGTCTACAGAGAATCTTTTATCACTTTGGTCTGCAACTGTGAGCCTTGGATAGGGTCTGACTGCATCTATTGTGTTGATGACAGTTCTTCTCTAATAGTTCAGGCTATATTTTGGTTTTGAAGAAATGTACTCTTCCATAAAATAAACTAAACTTATAAAAATACAGTATGGAAATTATTTACGAAGAAATTACAACCAAATATACTGGTTTTACAGGCACCTATAATATTTTATAGACGTCTATAACATTTAAAATTGAAAAATCAAGTTAATTCTCAGTCAGTAAATTCTCAAAATATATTAAAATGCAGTCAAATTGAATTAAGGGAATGTTGTTGCTATTAACAAACTAATGACTGATACTGCTAATCTTAGGTGAAATTCAGAAAAAGCTATACTGAAAATAAACGTAATATAGTATCTTAATCATAACTGTATTAATGTTTTAGAAAAATAAAACAGGAGAGAAACTGAGAAGATTAAATGTCCTCACTCTGTACTTCAAACTTTATAAAAAGTCTACATTAAACTGAGCTTCTTCTGTATATAAGGTATCTTAGGGCAAATATGTTCAAAGTTAGTTCTTGGCACATGCTTTTTACTGGAAGATATAACCATATTAACTGGATAAAAAGTTGGATAATTATTAATTACTTCACTTAAGTACAACTGACTAATTTCTCAAAATTTGGTCCACAAAATACCAAGAAAGTTTAGGTACGTGAAAAGTTGGAAGAGACTTAAAAGCGGATACTTTTTTGCAAGATCTTGTTTAAAATGTATTTAAATAATAACTTGATTTATTCACACATCTTCTGTATACAAATTCTGTACTCTGATTCATTTTACATTTGTTATCATTTTGGAGAAAATACACTGTATTCCTTACACTAGAGAGCTAGATCTCATGAAGTATGAAATTCAGCTGTCCGAAATACAGATTGGAAATTTATGGATTTATCATTTGAAAAAGCACTTAAGATGATATTAAAAAATTCTATTCAAATAAAGTAGGCAGGTGGAGCCGAATCTGTAAATACTGGTAAGTCAATAAAGGAATTGTCTCATTGCTAAAGCACAATTTTTCCTTAGAAACATTATGCCACAGAAATCATAGCTGTAATGATATGGCCTCCATTAGATGACATTTTTTTCACCTTCTAATGTAAATTTCTTTATTTCCTTTCTAGAAGCATGCACTTTTATAACTAGGGGAATTAACCAGACTATTGCAAAACATTCAGCACTCAAGAGAGATGAGTTTTATTGCTGAAGAGAACCAAACTTCATTGTTAGGAAATCATAAACTTCTCATGGAATGGGCCATTCTTTAAAAAGTCTAATTCTTGAAGGACAAAGCCGAAATCCAATTTCTGAACAGTGTGGTTTATGTGCCTCTCTGTAGTGAATTTCATGAGCTGAGTGATAAGTGTATTAAAAAATGCCTTTATTACAAGATCCATGGACATTGTTCCTCAAAGATGCAAAATGTTATTGATGACAAAAGAAAATGTAGAGGAACTCCGCATCCGACAGATTCAGACTTACAGGACCAAATTCTGATTTGCTCTTTACTTGAAAAGGAACCTACCTGTGAATTCCAGAGGAGATGATTACACTGTCTGCAGTCACTTTCCAAAGGAGTATTCTTTTAGTAGAAATGTATAAAAACGTCTCACTGGATAACTCCATTCAAAATAAAGTGCTATGTTTGTTCTTGATAAGCTTATTTGCCATATCACCTCCACCCTGGCTGATGTCATCCCTCAGGTACCTCATAGAATATCTATGTCAGAGAGCTACTGCCATTCTTTTTTTTTTTTTTTTCTCATATGCACCTTTCATGAACAGCTCATTCTAGAAGACATGTAGTACCAGAAATAGTAGGACAAGCAGAACTTGAGCAGATAATCCTGCTGTAGTCAGTGCTGCTGGTTTGCCTATATGCTAAACAGGTACTCTAAGGTTTGTTTTTGAGTTCTGAAAGTTTCACAGCTATACCTTTGTTTGCAGTAGAATGATATCCAAAGCTTCCGATCTTGATTCTGATGCTAACTGGCTCTATCAACTGAGAAAGTCTCACTATCTTCTTTCACTACACCACTGAGGATGATGTGGTTTGCTATCATTAGCAATCCACTGTGGATATAAATAGTAAATTACCATTATTTGTATTCCTCTGGAATTTCCATCTAAAAAATTCTAAAGTAGTACTGTTTACAAAGCATATGCAGAAACTTCAATAAAATAACACTCCTTTAATATTAGAAACTGCTAACTGTAGTGCAGGGACTTACCAAGAAACATGTTGGAGAGCAATAGAAAAGAAATTAAGAAAATAGTTTCTTAAATGAAAGTCTTTAGTACCAGCTTGCAGTCACTAGAGTCATGTCTTTCTGGTGTTTGGAGTTCAGTGCTGTTTTCTAAAGAACAGTACTCAGTATAAATCCATGAATAAATAATGTACTTAAACAAGTTTTGCAGAATTATGTGGACTGTATTATACAAATTAAGACTTCTCCCTGTCATAAGAGCAGTAACAACTTAGTACCTTCTATTCCTTGGCCTTAATAGAAAATAAAAATAGGCTGAGGTATCCTGAATTTTTATCAGCAAAATTCTGTCATGGGTGAATGTTCCTAACTCCAGAAGAAAGCAGGATGGACTGAGCACCGACATTCTGCACCACAATCTGACCAAATCTGCATTATAATTTTTCATACAGGCAAGCAACCTTCTAATTAGAATTAGAAAAATACTTGAGAGAAATGGAATAAGTTTTACGGTTAAAATAAGGGTAAATATTAGATACTGCTGTACAAAGCCCAGAA
Organism: Colius striatus; assembly: GCF_028858725.1. Lineage (NCBI taxonomy): Eukaryota > Metazoa > Chordata > Aves > Coliiformes > Coliidae > Colius > Colius striatus. The sequence goes on from NC_084766.1 coordinate 19,497,753, forward strand.
GATGAATGCTTTAATACTTATTATACTTATTTAATTGATAATGAGAATAGGAGAAATATGCAAGAACCTACCTGTACAAGTTGGACAGATGTTGCATCCAGAATAGTCTGAAATCTTCTATATTTTTTCCCAATATTGATTAGATTGTCATAGTTGTAAACATCCCATTAAATATATTCAGAACTTAACTTTGATTTCTGTTTCTTGTTTTTTCCCTCTTTCCCTGTCCTTCTTTCCTTCTATCTTTTTCTTTCTCTCTCTCTTTTTCTTCTCTCTTTGCACTGCTTTGTTTATATCTTGTAACTAAGCACAAGTGGCTACGCAAGTTCCTTCCCTTGCTTGCAAGCCAAGCCTAGCAGCTCCTGGTTTGAAGTTGAGGGCAACGTCATATCTGCTGAGGCTGTTTACACTCCTTCCTTTTTTTTTTTTGTAGTTCACCCACCAGGTAATAAGAGTCAGCTTTTTGGAAGTGACTCAATATAAATCTCTGGGTCCATCAACATATAAGAACTCAATTGGATTACCTGACGCACATGGGAGCATTAAATCTAAAGCCTTGTAGACTGATGTCACTTTCAGCCCCTTGCCAATCCAGAGAGAATCAGTACACCGAAGCAGAGTCTGATGGTCTAAGAGCATGAGTGTATCTTTTATGAGCAGTAAAATCCTTCAGTCTCAATAAACAATGTGGAAAAGACTTTGATGGATCCGTCTAGCAGAAAAAAAACCCCACAACTGAAAGAAAGGAATTTGATTATGTTTTTAATATGGCTCAACCTGAAAGATTCTGGTTAATTATTGCAGAGTGCAGCTTTGCTCAGAGCAGGGCAAAGGGAGTTTGTGGGACACTGCTTCACAACTGTAAGCTGGACATAAGAAAGTGAAGAAAAAAAACCCTACCAAACCAAAGAAGGTTCTATTAGACTTATTGAATAAGCTCTTCACATGAACTGTTCCTCTATTCTCTCCACTTGTTTCTCTTGGCATTCTATTTTATTCCTTTATCTTGAAAACAGCTTTCTTCTGGTTTGAGTTAAACAGAAGTCTCTCTGCCTCCAAAAGTCTGAATTAATTTATTTACTTCCAAGTGTTAAAAAAAAGGTAGTAAAAAAAGAAATTATCAAACTGTATGTTATGTATTGCAATTGTAAATATCCACTTTTATGATATTGTTAGTATCCAGAGAGAGTAAATAGTATTTTTTTTTAAATAAGATCCTAAAAAAATGGGGTGGCACAGCAGAAAATAAGATATGCTGAAAAAGGTCAAAAGCTACAAGGAGAAAATATTCATGGCAGGCAGCCATCTCTTTTGCTGTCCGTGTCTATGGTAGATGCAAGTTAAGATTATTTTACCATCAGAAGCTGAATTCATCATTACTGTAGATCTTCATATTGTTTATCAGCTGGCTCTCAGTGATATTCTTCATGTCTTATCCTTCTTTGTCCTGTGAGACTGTCTCTGCTCTTGTTCTAGGAAGTACTTGGAGGATCCTTCACTTTCTCTCTCCAGCTTTGTACAAACATTCCACAAAGCTACATTTGTTCACTCTCCCTATAATTTGTCCCTGAGCAATATGATTTGCAAACAGAATTTCAGTGACAATTTATAGGCTAGTGCTTCATAGAGGTTTTCACGGTAATTTTTTCTCTTCATGTCTAAAAGAATACCTTGGATTGTTTCTCTTTGCCTAACTTCATGCAAATAGTCATTTAAATTTAACACAGTAAAAGAAAAAGCCCTCTTATTTCGGTATTTCTCCCTCCTTTTCCCTTTCTTAGTCACTGTGAATGATGCCACTGTTATTCCTAGACTATATTCTGGGTTTCAGGTCTTCTTCCTGGGTTAACCCTTCCACTGTATCTGGATCTTGACACGTGCCTTTGAATAAAATTTGTAAGCTATGATGGTTTTCATCGCTTTAAACAAAATTTATTCAGGCTTTCATCATCTAAATTGCTGCTCTCTCTCCTCTGACACTGAAAAACACAATGTTGTGTTATCCAAAATGTCACTGAAAAACATTTTGCTGAATTCTTACACTAGACATATCACCCATCTTTGTATATTCCTTCTCTGGTCCCTGTTCTTTATAGCAGCAAAATAAATTTATTTATTTTCTAAATTGCACCTTGGTCCAGAAGCCATAAATCTGATCTGAGGGGCAGTCTACCAGTAATGTAGGCAAGAATAAAACTAGGTAGAAAAGTCCTATATCTGAGATGTCTCGAACAGAACATTTTGGAATTGGCAAGCCAACATTTCCTGATAAATCTTATCAACTGTGCAACAGAACTATTTGTTGACCATTTTCCTGTGTTCACTAGGACTGATACTACTCTTCATTTTTTTGGATCCACAAATCCAAATACCAACACATCAGCAGAAAGCTGCTGATAAAAAGAAAGTCTGAATATTGATGCACCTTGGCATGTATTCAGTCTGATTATCCAATACGGTCATACTATCAGTAGAAAAACAACACAGAAGTTTGTGGCTGTTCTTTCCCCAGGTAATGAGTGGGGAGGAGATAGGAAGTTATTTATAGTGGTGCATTTGTAGCTACCAGATTTGATTTAAGTGGATGTGTGCATAATGCTGTTTGTGGAGTTAATAGGGTGTGTGGCTTCTTGAATCATTTTGCTAGCAATAACGTGTTGTGTGAATATGCTCCTATTAAATCAGGTAGAAATGTTAATTTGATTAGTTAATCAAAGTTCCTGGATATTTTATGCTCCATTGGTTTAAGAAAATACTCAATCATTTTTTTTCTCATAAAATCATGGGCCCAAAGCAAACCTGTGGTAGTTCTGTTGGTGTAAGTAACAGTTCCAGATTTGTGAAACCAATTTCTCACCCATGGTTCCTCCTCTATTCTAAACAGTCACTGAAAACAGACATTTTAGAAAAGTATTCACATCACCTTGGTCTGAACCAAAGTAGTATTTCAGACTCATAAACTCAAAACAGGGAGTATGAGAGCTTCACTTGAGTACATTCTATTCATCCATTGAATCCTTACTGTATACACATAACATGTATGTAATTGTGGCAAAGTTTATATAACTAGATCACTATGAAAGAAGGTTAACAAGATGAAAGGCTCTTTATCCCAGTGATGGAACTACTGGATGGAGGCTTAGGATCTCCCTTATGTTCCATCCAGCTTTCTGAGAACTAGCAAGAGTTAGAATCCAATTATTCTCTGACATTAATGCCTTTTCATCCCACAGAAGCTGAAGTGTGGGAAGCTCTTAAAGTTTACATAAAGCTGAGGAATATTATTTACATCTCACCTGATGGTGGTACAAGCAGGCTGTCAAAACTACAACCGCAGGTCAAACAAGGGGTTTCTGTCAAACAGAGAAGATTCACAGTGCTTCTATTAAGTTTTAACTAGTTTTAGTTCAGAGTCCCATGGAGTGGATTATAAACTGCTTGAGCTGTCAGAGCTAAATGTTAATCACTGGAGCCTTCAGAAAAAAAGCAGGAAACCTCTCTTTTTGTTTTAAGTCTGCTCAAGTAATAAAATAGGACCTAACCACTTCCGCTGATAGTAAATTGCCATGCAGAATCCCGATATCCACTATACAAACAAATTAAAGTTTTATTTCCATAATGGTTTCTAAGTAGATTTGAATTCATCTCATCATCTATATTTAGCTTAGCAAAGTAATATAGGGATGTGAGCCTATGCTCTTGTTCTGGTCTTTGCTGTCATGGGTATTTCACAGCAGTATCTTCACAAGAATCAGGTCTGATTTGTGTAGCTCTGATCTCATTTTTGAAGAAAAAGAAGAGGCCAATATGTAAAAAAGATACAAAGAAAGGATCTATGTAAGGAAAATAATTTCAAATTAACAGTTGAACAAACATATCTAAATAGCCTGTTTCCCTCTAAGAAATAATTCCTAAATTAATTTTAAAATCCCAAACACTAAGCTGACAGTGGAGGTATTTTGGCATTTGTTTTTAAATTTTTGTTTGAAGGGAGCAGGAAGCCAATGTACCTTACCTGCCACTGGTGACAATAACAGGTTTTTGTTAAGAATACAGTTGGCAAATGTTGGGTCAAATCCCTGAGAGGCTCTAGATCTTTAGAAAATCCTATAAATGGTGAAACTCAATTCAAATATCACTTTTAATACAATCTTTTTAATTTGCTTTTATTTCTTATAATGCTTTTGAGCTGTGATGCGAGGCAACAAAACACGACTGGACAAATAACTCATGTTTGTGACACCTGATTGCAGCTCTGCTGATCTCATAAGTAATCCAATGAGTGGCAATATTCCTGTGATATATCCTTCAGTGCATTTTTCTAGGATATAAGAAGAGAGGCTATGAAGCAAGTAATCCATGATAATACATGATATAAAATACAAACTGATACTGTTTAATGTCAAATGTCCTCTGTAATGTGAGTTACTCTCTAACTAAGAATTGCAAATTCAGGTCATTAATCGGAGGAAAGAAAGAGTGAAACTTCTTTAAATGTTTCTTGAATATGATGATGGAATTCCATGTTTACACTCCATATATGATTTCACTAAAAATAACTATTTTACCCAGCAATGACATGGATACTGGTTACAAGGAAAAAAAATAAAATCCTTTTTTCTCTCTTGGCCACCACAATGAAACCTGCATACAGGTTTCAGATATGAAACTTGATAAAAATATATCTTAATTCCAAAATCCTAAAATGAGGGTACATAAGTACTCACAGAGTAGTTATGTACAATGCAGAAAAGTGTGCAGGCACTGAACTAGCACAAAGAGGCAAAGCTTCACCAAGTCTTTGCTTACTGCTAAGTGATGACATTGTGGAGTATAGGCATAGCATACACTATTAATTACCTTCAAAATGCCAAGTCAAGAGAGATAAAGCTAAGTTGTCTGTATTTCTCTACCTACCATTCAGCTCACAGTCCCCACAGTTGTTTTTCAAATTTATATTCGGAAGTTATTAAGTTTTATATTGGGGTCATTACATGGAATACTAGATTCAATTGACATTTAGACAGGGAAATTGATGTCAATCAATTTAATTTGAAATACAGTCATTTCTAGCTCTTTTTAGAGAAAATATATGACACATTATCAAATGTGGGAGAGGTGTTAGAATTTAGAAGCTGAAATTAAAACACTCTGACAAAAATTGGTGCACTCCTAGTAAGTCTTCCTTTTGACCAGAAAGATGCATTGAACAAGTTTAGGGCTAAAAACATTGGATGCTAGTTGGGGAGAACATAACTGAAAGTTTGCCTTCACTAACTGCTGAATTAAATACCAGAGGCATCAGTGGTGTTGTTCAGTGTAAGGTCACTAAATTTAGGTCAACTTTGAATGGTCCCATGGAGCAGAAACTATGAACAAACAATGGTACAGGGTGTTTTCCAACTTTATTCACCTTATAATGACAAGAGAGAAATAGCTGATTTATATATAGGGCCAAGTCCCTATGGCCTTGTTCTGAATCCTGGAACTGTCTTTTGCCATTTCTCTGGAATTATTCTTGGAAACTCAAATCCAAAGTCTTCACTGATAAGGGTATAGGAAGGTAGATCAAGCATGTCAGTACACAATTTAGAAAGAGAAAAGTGGGGTACAGGTATACATGAGAAGTATGTTTGGTAAATTGCTGAACTAAGACCCTATGTGCAGAAAAGCTGCACACATTTACAATCAATCTTTCCCCAGTAAAGAAATCACAACTTGACTTAGGTAGAATATACTGCCACAATCCAATCCAGTGAATCCACTGTCTAATATTCTCAGATAATACCAAACCCCAAGAACTTTTCCTGAATTGACCCGTGTAAAATTCCAATTGAGGAGTACTATAAATAAAGCACCCTACCCTATGTTGATATCAGTGTACAGAAATATGAAGCATGTGATACTATGAATAGTTTCGTGACAGTGAAATGACATTTGTCTCTTCAATTTCCAGTTGACTGAATATGTCTAATTGTTATGGTTTGCCATGACAGTCTTTTCTGGTAAGGGAGAAGTGGCTGTAAACATGGCTCCTGTAAGTAATTGATTTAAGCTCTCCCCAGCTCTGAGCCAGACCCACTTCTGAGGCTGAGCCAATTAGACACCTCCACCATCACTTTTTAAGAAGAAACTAGAAGAGGAGATTTCTTCCTCCTTCTTCTTCCTGTTTCTTCCTTCTTCTGGCCCTTCTTCTTTCTTCTGGCCGGTGGTGGTGCAAGGAGTAGGAAGAGTGAGAGAAACAACCATGCAGACTCCAAGGTCAGTGATGAAAGAGAGGAGGAGGTGTGCTGGAGCAGAGGCTCCCCTGCATTCTATGGAGAGAACTGGTGAAGCTGAGATTTATTTGCATTTCTTTAAAGATCCCACATCAGTGGTAGAGACTCATTTTGATAATGACCCTGTATCAGGGGCAGAGACTCATTTTGCTAAAGCTGGCCCCAGACCAGGGGCAGTGATTCACTTCATTAAAGGCCTCAAGCCAGGGACAGTGACTATGGCTGGAGGAGGTCGTGTCTTGTGGGAGGGACCCAATCGCTTCACTACAGACCCCAAGCCAGGGGCAGTGATTTTCTTCTTTAAATCTATGGCCGGAGCAGGCCATGTCCCGAGGAAGGGACCCAATATCCACAGTTGTAACTGTGGGAAGGAGCCCACAACAAAGTAGCTCATTAAACTTATGCCCAGAAGAGGCCTTGTCCAGGGAGAGGGACCCTGTAACTGCAGAAACTGCAACCATGGCAAAGAATCCACACCAAAGTAATTCACCAAGGACTGTGTCCCGTGTGAGGGACTCTGTATCGACAGAAGCTGCAACTGTGGGGAAGAACCCACACCAGAGAAGTTCATTAAAGACTGTGTCCTGGGGGAGGAACCCCATGTTGGAGCAGGGGAAGAATGTCAGGAGTCATCCTCATCAGAGAAGACAGAAGCAGCAGAGCCCATCTGTGAGAGACTGACCACATGCCCCATTCCCTGCCCCCCTGAGCTGTTGAGGAGGGACGAGGTAGAGATATTGAGAGCAGTGAGCTGGGCCAGGGAAGAAAGGAGGGATGGGGGAGGGAGACCTTAAAGTGCTGGTTGTAATTTTCTCATCATCCTACTCCCTTTTTGCTTTTATTCCGTTCTGTTTCTTGTCAAATAAACTTTCCTACTTTCCTCTCTAAGTTGAGTACTGGAGTCTGTTTTGCCCGGAACCGTAATTGGCAGCGAGCCCTCCCTGCCCTTGTCTTAATCCACAACAACCTTGCTTATCTTTTTCCTCTTATTTTGCTGGAGCCTCTGCCATCCTAACAAGGGTGGGGGTAAATGGGGGCACCGAGCAAGAGACTGTGGTGGTGCTTCTGTGCTAGCTGGGCCAAATCACTACACTAATGATTGTATATACTTCACTTTGGTATTCATATATACTTTACTCGATATACATATTAATATAAACTTGCTGTACATGAAATTATGGCAGCTCAGAAGGAACTTTGCAGGATCAGCAGAGAAGAGGGTTAATAGTACTAAAGACATTTTGGATAACTCAACATGCAGAAATGTCATTTTCACTGAGCTTCAGCCTCCCTTATCCATGAACACAGCCTCACCTTGGTGTTTCCAGCTATAACCTGTCCCATGGTGCCCCATGGTGGCTGCTTGCCTTCCGTTAACTGTTGCTCAAGTCAGCAGGTGCTCGATTTATTAAAAAAAAGTATTCACCTCAGTTGAGGACTACTTGCTAACAATCAGAATTCAACTGTAAAACAGTATTTGGCAACTGCTGAACTACATTCTCATTCCATTCAAAAAGGGACTACAGGTCCCTCCAGCTAGTTACTTGTTTTCATACTGTATTCAAGACATTATAAATAAATTAGCAGTTACAATGTTTCTTTTATAAGGTTCTTGTTTTCTCTAATTCTTTAATAAAACGAAATATTTTAACATCAGCTATATTTATCAAGAATTAGAATCTGTTATTCTTGGTTCACTTTTCTTTGTACATACTGCTATGTTTATTTCACGTAAACAGTTGTATTACTTCTAAAATTTTCTAAAATGTTTCAAAGTCTGGATTTTCTTTCCACATATTGTTTCCTCCTAGCAAACAATATTTAGCAACCTACTTTCATAAAAGGACATAGATGTAGATCCTGGCTGTGACTTAAGCCCTAGTGTGGACAAACTGGGGCCTCTGAGTATTCAGAATTCCTGATTATCTCTTCTTGATGAAATAATTAGTAAAATGAGGGGAAGGTTAGTTAATTTGTTTAATTTCCAGAGGGTCTCTTTCATTGCTGCAGGGTATGTAGCTGCCTATGTGACGATGACTTATAAACATCTGAAATAAGTGATAGACTTACACGCACAGCTATTTGTCTAAATATTCATATCTTGTAGTTATGACCCATGCCTTGTTTCGCTTTGCAGCTTGTTTAAAAATGACTGTAGGCATATTCAGATATTTACTAGAAAAACAGCTACCATTGTTTAAGCAATTACCATCTTGTATCTGTTCACTACAGCTGCACTCAGCTGAAGTGCATTGTGTTACTACGTTTATTACACTAATCCATTTTGTTGCAAAAGTAATTATTCTTTAGAATAGATGTTTTATGGGCAAAAATGACTACTGCATCTGTCTCTGGGTCTGGTTTTTTATGTTATTATGTTCTAATTGTTGGCATTTTGATTTTTGTACATCAAAATTTGAGTTAGATACTCAGATCTATTGTCTTGACTTCAAAGGTTTCAACCTGAATTGTTTGCTCTGCAGTTTATAAACATCAATATATTAAAACCATGATAAGAATGTAATGAAAATATTAAAAAATGACAAAATTATGTTTTAATGTAATTTCATGACTGATGAATCCAGACATTTTATTATAATGTTCATAAACATACTTGTATACCCATGTATGGGAATGAGAAAGCTTGTGGTATTTTGACATAATTCAGATTTAACTTGTAGCTTTTTCAATTAAAAATATTTATTAAACACTCAATAGCTGCTTATTTTCAAAAAATTTTGTATTTTCTTGTATATCAGTCAGGACAATCCAGAAAACGGTTTCCACCCAGACATGTGCAATATATCAGTACAGCCATTACCCTTGTAAGAAAATACCTCTGCAAAGCAGTTTTGAAACAATACTATAGTGATGCTCAGTGACATTCTCAGAATTCTACTTTTTTTTTTTTGTTTTGAAAAAATTGATTGCACCCATAATCAAAGAAACCTTTGCCCTTACTTAGATATTACTTCAATGTCTTGAAAATTCTGCGTAGTGTACAGGAACTTTACAGCCTATCTATTATCTTTACTTGTTAAACCATTATACTGGTAAGTAGCAATTTATTGTATGAAATTCTTATCTTCCCGTCACATATTCCCTTCATAAAATCTTTACATATTTTGGAGTCTCTACTAAAATATGCAATGCTTCTTCATCAGGCTTTGCAGCAACACCAATCTGATGGGTTTTGTGTATTTTTTGCATCATTATTTCTGATGCTTATCAGGTCTACATGCATTAGATGCTGATGGTGTACAAGGATGTGAGGACCAGTTTTAAAAAGTTATTTAGAAACACATCTTTGTTTAAAAGAGTAAACATTGTAAACTATAAAATCTTAATGAGAATTTGGTTATGCCCCAAAAAAGAAATGTGACAAATCTGCATCCTAAGTAAAACATAATTTTATACTTGAAAGGAACTGTTGTCCTTGCAAATCTCAATGCAATCTTACTTCAAATGGAATTACCAGGAACAGTAACTCTCCCAAAAGGGTTAATCACGCCAGTGATCCTGCAAGGCCATGGGTCTTGTTACAAGTAACTGAACTGGCTAAACATAAAGTTATTCTGGCTGTTCTTGCTGTGCAGAGGAGGCCAGAGTTTGACTCTGGAGGTCTATCTCCCAACAGAAAGAAACATCTGACCATGCCCTGCATCAGTCAAAATCAGCAGAGTAGTTTAACCTGTTAGTGAAGACAAACATGATTAAATTTTGCATGTAGTGTGTTTTGGGGATTCATATTGCCCTTTCTGCCGTCTGAGCTTTGCCTTTTGCCTATGTAAATATGGAAGGGAATGCAAAGTCTGTCTGTGATCTAACATCCTGCCACCAGAAAAAGCCTCAAAGACAAAACTTGCCCCCAGTTCTGGGGCAGTCCCACAGACATGGTCAGAGGTGAAGTGGGAGGTATGTCTTAGAAACATATTTAATACCCAGTGGCAGCTCAAGAGGACAGGGGATAGAATCGGATCAATAGTTTTATTTTGGGGTTTTTTTTTTTGTACAGATATAACGGAAACATCATATATATCTCTGGGGATCTGTAAAGGAACCACTTCTAAGAAACAGAATGAAATCAAACTAGCTTAAATTGAGAATTTTAAGGGCAGAGAGTGCAGAGATCTCACTAAAATGGGCATATGTGTAGTAAGTATGTAGAAAGCTTTAAGCAAGTGAAGATTTAACACCAAGACATTGGGCAAAACTGGAATATTATGAAGCACTGTCTTCACTATGTAAAAAGCCATGCTTATGGCAGATGGAGAGAAGCTGTTGGCAGCAACAACCTTGCTGTAATCTTTGGAATCTTCAAAAATGTGGCATAGGCTGCTCAAATGTTTGACAATGAACTAAAATGAAATGTCCGTTTTTTGCAGTGCCCTGTGCCTAACTAACAGACTTCATGTGTTTTTGTAAACAGTAAAAATATACAAAGGCTTGCTTTAATCATATTGACGTGGCTTCAAGGTTATGAGAGGCCTCCTCTTGTCTCTAAAGGTGCATTCTTGGGAAAAAAAGAAAAAAGAAAAAAAGAGAGCACTCATGGCAGGTGCCAAGAGCCAAAGGCAATGGTAATGAATAACTCAAAATCCCACAAAGAAGCACGGAAGATTTAGAGGGAAACCAGCGCCAAAACAGATGCAGAACAACAACAACAAAAGTTACAACGCTTGAGATAAAGCGCTGGCACGCCGAGCACACAACAGGGCGCCGAGAGCTGCCAAGGGCGTGCAAGATGTCTTCAAGCAGCAGAAAAAATGATGCCAGAGTGCAACGGTTGACTGCTCTGGCGGAGAGCGTGAAGGCAACGATCCGCAAAATGCAATCTTCAATGAAAGCCCCAGCATGAACGGAGGCCTGGTGAAGAGGCGTAATTCAGGAACGGCACTGCTCCAGAGAAGAGGTTGCGGAGGAGCCAACGCGCCGCTGGTGCCAAGCAGGCACTCGCAGAGCCCCGCCGCCTCCGCAGGGTCAGGAGGTACCGCGGCAGCCGCGGGTCTCTCGAAAGGGGCGCGGCTGCCGTGAGGGGCAGCGCCGGCCGCGGGCGGGGCGAGCGTGGGCGAGCGTGGGGCGGGGCGAGCGGGGGCGAGCGTGGGGCGGGGCGAGCGGGGGGTGGGCAGCCGCAACCGCGGCGGGCGGGGGTGCGAGCGGGCTCTGGTCCTGGCACGTCACGCAGCGGCCGAGTGGGCGGTGGCGGCGGGAGTCGGTGAGCGCGGAGGGGGCCGCGGCCCTCCGGGAGCAGTGCGGTGAGGCGAGGCGCGGGCTGGGCCGCGGCGGCGCGGGGTATGGCGGGGCGCGGGCAGCCGACGGCGGGGGCGGGGGCCGGGGCCGGGCCTGGGCCCAGCCGCTTTGTTTACGTTCCGGCCGGCGGGGAGGGAGTCGGGGACGGCCTATACTCCGGTCCGCAGGCGGGCAACGATGCGGGGCTCTCCGGTTCGGTGACCTTTCCTTGTCTGCTCGGGGCTGGAGCTGTCTCGGCGGGATAATGGCGGGGGCCTCTTTGTTGGTGTGGCAGGAGGAGCAGGCGGCTCGACGCGGGGCTCCTCCTCCTGGGAGCGGAGGCACCCAGGTGGGCCCTTCCAGCGCGGAGTGCGCGGCCTTCGGGGGAGAAGGGCCTGCGGCCAAGGAGATGGGAACGCAGCCGCGGGAGTGAACAAGCCACCGCTGTGGTCAGCGTCCATAACCTTGCTCTTAAAAACGCCTCTTAAAGCAAAACATACTCCTCTGGGATAATGTAACTGCTCCAGATAGAGGAGCTTGGAAGACTCCGGCAGTGTCTTTGAGTCTTTTGCCTTTAAATTCTTTTATTCTTTGCAAAAGGAGTGATCTGTCTCTTTGCAGAATTTCTTTTGCCTCTTGGTTTCGCTATGTCGTTGACAGCATGCAGTTTTACTCCCAAACACTGTTTCTGAATGTGTTTCTATCTGGAGTACTTCTGTCAGTGAAGTTTGACCTGAGCACTGCTAATAACCCACAAATAAAAATCCCACTCGATTATTTATTTCCCACCCCATCCACAGCTACAGTAATGGTTTTGAGCATATAGCATATTTTGGGATGGCAGTGTTACACAGAACAGGCTTTCAGAATGAAGCCTTTCAGACAATTGAGAAATCCTACATGCTTTTGCATATCTAATAATATAAATGCAAAATAATATAAATACAAAGGGTGTTATGCTTGATGGGAAAGTGTTATTTGCCCTAGGGCATGTGAAACTGAGCAAGCCTACTCCTTGCAGCTGAGTACTTATACTTAGAAGTGTGGAGTCTTCACCTGTGATGGTCTTTGTAGGTCATGTGAGTCTGCATCTCGCTTCTAGATGCCAACAAATACACTTCTAGAGCAGAATAGTATATGGTGTGCATCTTCATCTATTTGCAGGTATATCAGTAAATTAGGTAACTTGAAAATGGTTTAAAATGGACCACCAAGAGAAACTGGGCCAAACCTTGTTAAGGATACTGTCAAAGTGAGTTCACTCACTTGAGCATTCCTTGTATATAATGAAGGGAAACTTAATTTTCCTAATAGCAGTTAATAAAAATAGTTGAATTTCAAACAGTCCTCTGCTTTGATCTCAATCTGGGGGGCTCAGCCATCTTGTCTTTTTTGCCCACTTGTTTCAAAGATGTGTAACCTAGACTAGTTTGATGATCGAGTGCAGGTATGGAGTTCTGCAGAACATGTGATGCTAATGCAGAAACCAGTCAAAGTGAGGGCTGCCTGTGAGATCTTGACAGTTTTCAAGGCCAACTGGGCAAAAGAATGATAGTGGAAGGGAGAGAGAAACATCTGCTGAGCAAGGCTAATCCAAAGTTGCAGAGAATGTATGAAGTGGCTTCACCATCAGTCTAAAAAAATAATTTTTATGGTATCCTCCAGTGCAGCACTTCCCAAGCTTTTTGGACCACTGGTTTGTATGAGCATTCAGAGTAGTCTTGTGGTCTACAATATACTTCATGGAGACTTCTAGGGCAGAAATGTGAGATGATCTAATATGATTCTGAGCCCTTTAGTTTTGGACTGCTTGTTTTAAGCAGAAGTACAGTTGCCTTTTGTGTGTGTCTTTTGTGTTTTAACTGCTAATCCTCCTCCAAGGCTATATAAGTGTGCACATATAACATCCTTTGTAAAGACTTTAGTTAAACTTGTTATAGTGGTGAATTGTTATGCAAATATTAGGGAATGAGCAAGTTTTTGGAGATCTTAACAACTGAATTTATTTTCTTCCTCCTACTTAAGTGAAATGAATTTACGTGTTTATTTTGTGAGTTTTCTTTGGGTTTGTTTTGTTTTTTTGTAAGCCATGAACTAATGGGATAGTATTGGAGATTCTAATGCTATTTGGTGATTTGTTCACTTTGTATGTGTTTTTTTTCATTCTAATACTTCTTCAACTGCCTACATTATTTGAACATGTATTCAAAATTCACTTGTATTTGACTGTATTGTTTACAAGATGCTGATTTTTCAGATGCAGATCCTCATTTCTGAGGACTGCTCCAGTATTCTGGACAAATGCAAGTATTTTTCTTGATAGTCTGCTGAAAAGTAGGATGTGCTATTTCTTCGTTTCCTACCCATCCCCATTGGGGAAAAAAGTGGTCTGTGAATAGACAGTCTTACTATACATTTTTTATATATATATATATTTATATATATATATATATATATATATATAAAATGTTCATTGCTGTATCATTTTGGAAATTAGACTAATCTGGTTTTGATCCTAGGTTTTTAAATAAAGGGTAAATGTATTTTATTGCTGTAAATGTTTCCTTTTAAAAAAAACCCACCTTAATTCAAAACCAGCAGAAACGGGCATCTGTTTGTGTTAACAGAAAGAATTCTTGGCTTTTGAAAGCTCTTTAAAAATCCAATTGCGACTACTTACGTTGTTTACTTGCTGTGAAATTCACGACAGTTTGGACGTGGGTTCTGCAAAGCAATTTTTACTTCAAGAATCCCAACATTTAGTTTACAAATCTTTCAGGACTCCCCTTGTTTAAATGGAGATGGGAATTTGATACTTTTTCTGGCTGTCCTCATGAAAAGCTGAGCTATATTTAAACAGGCATTTATTGCTCTATTATTATGTATATTGGTTTGAAAATACAGCAATAATCACTTTGAATACATTGTTTTTAATAGTGACTGTAGTGTCAGTGAAAGATACTTTGTTGATAAAGTCCATGTTTTCAGAGCAAATGTAAGGGCCTATATTTCTATAACATCTCACTGTAGTTTCCTGTTCAGTGGCTGCCTTGCTTAAGCAATTTCTTACCTGCTCTTCTTTCTTGCCAACTACTGCATGGCAAAATAGATCAAGGAGCTAACCGATCCAGCTGAAAGAAAAAAGATCTTCCTCTTGGACTGTTTTCATCCTGTTTGATTCCCCTATGTGTCTGAAAAAACAGCTATGCCATTACAAAGTTGGAAGACAAGGAGGCTGCTTAGGTAGGATTGCTACCAGTCGTGCCTATACACAAAGATATTCACAGATCAAGTAGTGATTGCTGGGAGACTAAAGTGATGGAAATAGGCACACCTCTTTTATGTTGAGGAGCTTTAAAGAAGACTGCTGTTGTTCTGCTGCTGTGACTGAAATGCATTCTGAACAAGATGTTTATTTTCAGTTCTTGAATGCATTGTAGAGCCCAAGATGAATTAGGGATGAGTACCCATTCAGTAATGAATGTAGATCTAGAAGTGAGGAGTCAGTAATTTTCTCTGGATGGACATCCTCTTCCATACCTAGCAGTATTAATCGTTTCAAAGCATGTGTGTAGTATCAAGAGGGGCCCTTAAATAAAATGAACTTTTTGGAGGCAGGGTGGTGAGACAGAAGATGCATCATTGCCATGCTGATAACTGTTTGTTTTGTGCTTTCTTTAAATACTGTCTTTGGGAAGAAGAAAATATTAACTATTTGAGGACAATATTTTACATGTAGGAATGCAAAAGCTCATTTCTCTTTTGTGGCACTTCAAAAATATGTAACGTTTATCTTTTAGGCTGTTGTGCTTGATGGGGGCAGCTTTTAATTCAGTGTTCAAAGCTTCCTTTACCATAGCTTTTCCCAGTTTACTAAATCTCAGTAATATATCAAGCTTGTTTTCCTGAAGACTTAAAATACTCTTTTTTTTCTGTCCCAGCTCTTGTTCGAAATACGGGACTGCAGATGTCAGTGACTGTGTAGCTTCCTAACTTGTTTGTATTTACCAAATACTCAGTGGAATTTTTAGTGCTATTCACCTGTACAAGTTTGTCTTGTGACAAAGCTGTAGCCTTCTTAGTGAATGGGTATATTTTAAAGAATTGTACAGTCTTAGAAAACTTTGAAGGTGATGCTAAGGAATTCATGATGATTTGGTCATGGGTAGAATACACTGCCAATACATAGACTTGAAATGTGTGGGAAGTAAATAGCATTATGTGTAGCTATGCCTGTGTGGTAGTTTGACCCTGGCTGGATGCCAGGTGCCCACCACACCGCTCTGTCCCCCACCTCCTCGGCAAGCCAGGGAGGGGAGAAAATGAGTCTCGTGGGTTGAGATAAAAGCAGTTTAATAAAGAAACAGCAAAGCTGTGTGCGTGGGAAGCGAAGCAAAAAGCAGATAAAGCTGTTACTCTCTACTTCCCATCAGCAGTGATGTCCGGCCACCTCCCGAGAAGCAGGGTTTTGGTACGTGTAGTGTTTGCTTTTGGAAGGCCAAAAATGAATCTTGCCTCCCCTTCCTGCTCTTCTCCCCCAGTTTATATTACTGAGCTGATGTCATATGGTATGGAATATCTCCTTGGTCAGCTGTTCTGGCCATGGTCCCTCCCAAGATTGTGCTCATCCACAGCTATTGGTGAAGGTGGGGGAAGGAATGCTGGAGGGACAGCCCTGGTGCTGTGTGAGCAGTAGTCATAATATTGATGCCAACAGTAAGCACAGCACTGCAAGAGCTGCTGTGGAAAATCACTACCATCCCAGACCCACTAAAGCCTGATATAACCTTTAGTTAAGGGGAATTAGTACTTGAATTTGAAAAATTGCCCCAGAAAATGAAAACAAAGCCAACTAGAACTGCTAGATACTTTTAAAATGTAACTTCAGATTTCCTTGATGTAAGTTTTGATATGTGAGCTCAAGGAACATGCCAAGCACAAGGTAGCAGCCTCCTCTTGTGAGCTGGAAAGCTCTTCCATTCTGTAGCATAAAGAACACTTGAGCTTATCATGCAGCCAACAGTGAATAGCAGTTTGCTTCTGCTATGGATTGTACAAAGCCTTTGGGCGAGAACTCCTCCAAGATACTAGAGCTGTCTACGTCAAGCTGTGAGAGAGATCCACTACTGATGATTATTCAGATCAGTGTGGAGAACTGCCCAGCCAGCTGTTTATATGGTACTTTGACTATTATTTATTTTGTAAAATATTTTTGTAAGATTTTCTAAGACCCATGTTTTTATTTGAATTGTGAAGAGTGAATGATCATGATATACCAAGCTTAGAATTAATAGCAACATAATTATTCTGAACTTTATTTTTTTCTTCTCTAATTGCTTAAAATCTAATCCTCACGTCTTTTTCTGTCCAAATTGATTGCCTATAAGTTTTATACTGAACTTCATAGTCATTGCCCATATTGTCAATTTTATTGTTGGATAAATGGTGCTTGATATGTGAATAGACAGAATGCTTATTAATCATTCTCAGTTGAATAATGTAGATAAATGTTAAAATGGTGGTTGGCAGAAAATATGCTTTTAACTTAATGGTCATTTGTGTTGCAAACAAAGCAATACTGTAAATGTGCTCATATGTGTGTACATTTAAACACAGTAGCCAAACATATTCTACACTGTTGCTGAAAAAGCCATTCACTGTAATTATTGATTCTGAGTATTCTAAAAAAAAAACACAACCCCCCCCAAATTTCTTGAAAACCTCCCATCTCTTAATTATATTGACATTATACCAAGCTTTTTTTTTTCACTATAGGTCTTAAAGCAGGTAGTAAAATATCTGAACCCAATATTGACTTATTTAACTACAAACTGGCTAAAATTCATGTTCCCCTCATTGTAGCCTATGTCCGTTCAGACACCTTGTACCTTAGTCTTCTGAACAAAACCTAATATGTCTCCAGTCTGGTGTTTTAGTTGTGAAATAAGAAGAATGAACATTTGGTATCATATTTCTCACTGTTATCTCAAAGTCATGGAGTTGCCCAGCTCTGTAAGTGTGAATGTCCATATGCATGCATATGCTTAAAATGGAAACAGTTCTGCTGCTGATTGCTGGGAGCTGCTGACTGGGCAGCAGCTCTTACAGAAGAGTACCTGAGTATCTCGATAAATGAGAAGCTGAGAAGGAGCTAGGGGTTGCCTGTGTAGTCCTCTAGGCTAGTTACTTCTAGGCTGTGTTATAAAGAGCCTGAACAGCAGACAGAGGGAAGGAACTATTCCCATCTGTGAGGCAGCTGTGAAACTCCAGCCACACTGCTGTGCTGTAGGTCCCATATACACACCCTGTGTTAGAGGGACAATCTGGAGGGAGTCCAGCATTGAGTTGTCCTAATGGTTGGGGATTGGAGCACCTAAAGATGGAGGAGAAACTGGGTTTGCAACCTGAGGAAGAGAAGGCTAGGGGAGAATGTAATCGCTATTCAACCATCTTTAAGCAAGGGATTATAGAGATGATGGAGCCACTTCCCCTTCAGCAATGTAAAATGAAAAAAAAATGAGTCAAGGGTCACAAGACATAAGAATAAAAATTTTAATAGGACATGAAGAGAATGTCTGGATGCATGGGATCTGGAGAAGCCATGGAATCCCGTGGAGATTTCTCATCCACTGAGACTTTTGATTCGATAGGATCCGGAGCAGCCTGATAGGAATACAGATTTGAAGTTCTACCTGTTTTAAACAGATAGATGATCTCTAGAGATTGGTTTCAAGCCATATTATGATTTTACTGTTTACAGGTTTTGGGGGGTTTTTTAATTATTTTTAAAGTAGCTTGAGGAAATTGACAAAACAAAGGCACAGTGATGTAGATAAACAGGGCTGCTCAGAATTGTGTTAAAAGTTTTGAAGAGAAAAGTAATGAAATGTGATAAGCATCTTCATTCAAGCCTACTGATGGTAATACTGGCATTTTTCTGCCCTGCATTGAACTTTCCATCTGACTGGGCCAGAAGTGCTTGCAGGCTAGCATAAAAGGGAAAAGGTTATGGTACCTATCATGCTTATCATCACTGATGAACATAAAAACCAAGCTCCAAATTGACAGCCTCCAGTAAGCAGCCTGGTAGCCAGCTCAAGTTTGCCAGCTCTTGCTTTCTGTAGTGGAGGAGTGTGTTGGCAGCTGCTGTTGCAAGGCTTTGATCTTCTGCTGGGTGGATGACAGTTCTTACTTTTAGCTGGAGCCTGGTTACTCCAGGAAGTGGCTTCATGGAGTAAACCAGCTCTGATTTCCAATTGATCACAATAGCAGTTCATAACTACAGAGAGATGGTAGGAGTAATAGCTGAGAGAAAGAACAGCAGCCATGGCAGATCTATAAATCTTTATCTACTGTTGTCTTTAATGCTTGTTTGGCCTTGAGAAGACAGCATCCTGCAGTTCATCTGTATCTATTAATACTAATGTGTTTGTCCCTTTAGTAAAGTTAAGCAGAAACCCTAAGGAAAGTTTGGTCAGCAGATGAAAGTGGCTGCTTTATATCTTAGCAAAGCAGCTGTCCTGGGATTTGGACCTTTATATATTTAAGTATGTGAATACATCTGCTGATGTGTGATTTAAGATAGTGTAGGAAATCATGTGTTGAAGATGGCATATCCTTGTAAGCATTGGATGTGTTGTTTAATAGCTTTAATGCCTAAGATTACGTCGGAGCAAGATTAACGGTACTTATGATGGTTACTTGCAGGATCTGAGGTGTAAAAGTACAAACGTAGTTTTGAGCATATAATCCTAATTTCAAATTTTACTATGGAAATAGTAAAAATGAGTGCTATTGTTGACATTCCAGTCAGCATAGATCTTGATAAACTCTCAATGGTTTGCTGTGTAAATGTTCTATTTTGAATGGTGAGAAATATCCTGGTCACCTTCAGAGGTGGAAGGGTAGTACCATGGTATCCTGAAAAGCTTTATTAAAAAGTGGGCTAGATTCACTTGTCTTAGTGCTAAAAGTGGATACTCAGGAGATACACAGTAACAGGAAGGTCCTTGTGTGTAGCAGTGGCTCATTCAATGAGCAGTGAAGTGTGTGTTCCAACAATGAGTGACTTTCATTGAACAGTAGTTAGGGATGTGGGTTTTTTTGCTGTTTTTACATTGAAGCATTACACGATTCTTCTGCCACATGGCAAGATGGGGGGTAAAGAAGACAGTTCAGTTTCTAAAAATGGGGTTTGTTAATATTAGTATGGCATTTTGGGGAAATCAGAAAATATTTCTGTGACTAGAGCTACTTTATTCTCCCTCTCTTTTAATTTATTTGAAATTCTTTGTAGTTTTCTTCACAAAATTTCTTATCACAACTCTTTGTGGGCATAGCCACTAGCACTAAGATACCATGCACAGCTATGCTTCTGAAGGGTTTTTTGTTCATGTTTAAAGAATAGGAGTTCTCAAACTTCCTATCTTGGGTATTTTTTTTTTCTGGGACAGAGCATCAGGCAGTACTCCTAAGAGGAATGGGACAACAGAACAGGATCTATTGCCTTTAATAATGGGTCCTGTAGATTGACATGGTTTCCTACAAGGTACCTGGAAAGTGAAATCTTTTTTGAATGTATGGCCTTCCTTCCCACCCCACTTCCAGTAAATACTTGTGCAAAGTGATGTACTGCATTACAGGAGGTATCTCTGAAGGAATTGTCAGTGCTGAGGTTGTAATATGTTTCAGAGTTTTTTGTTCCATTCTGAAGTTCTCATTACATTGAGGTGTTTTATGCCAAATACTATAGACAGGATTTCTTAGCACATTTATCTGCTTTTACTTGACAGATAAATGCATGAATTAGTGGAAGTAGCACAATTATAATTGGATTCTTAAGTTTTTGTAACTGGGACTTTAAGTTTGGTGGGTTTTTTTTTTTGTGCAACTATTGCTGTGATTCTTAAATGTAGTTTTAAAACATTATGAGTTTCTTTTTTTCCCAGCTATTATGCAGCTCCTTGCTTCCTCTAATGTCCTGTAGCTATTGTCCTCTTTCTCACTGATGTTTAAAGAGTATTTTAGGTCACTTAATATCTTCTGTTTGCTTGTGCCCTTTAAAAGAATTGTACATTCTTTTGATCTATTTCTTCTGCTGAAACATATAGCTTCTGTATGCTTTGTCTTCCCCTACAAGAAGAAGCTAAAGAACAAGTATTTCCTCTGACTCCAGAGTAATCCTGGAATGCGATTTCATGTCTAACTTTGTGCAGATCTTATTAAAGTACTCTCAGTCATAGTTACTGATTTCCTTTGATGATGTTCTGCTTATTTATTCTATATTGCTACTTTGCCAGCAGACATTGGATGAGCAGAGGACTGGTGTATGCAGGCAAACTTTTATTTTATGGTTGGAATTAACAATCCCTTAGGTAGTTAACTGAAACAGTATAGTACCAAGGCTCATAGTTTATTCCCTTGTGAATTTCAAGTTCACATATAGCTAGGCTTTTTCAGGATCCTAAGCAAGTTAAGTGGGCCATGACAAGTTATTCTGTATAAAAGGGAGGAGGTATATAAAGTGATATGGAATAGCATATCCTTGAATGCGGTAGTCCCAGTTGTTTGGCAGGATTATGATTTAAGTGGGCCCAGCAGCATGCATTCAGATTGCATTTCTGATGCAGGTAAAATGGGGCAGCTTTTTGAAGTCCTGCTTCACTGAATTTTCAATGACTTCAAATTTTAAGAACATTGTATGGAAAAATAAATTGAAGTTACAAGTAATTCCCTGCCAGAAACCTGAATATTTTAAGCCTTTAAAAAAACATCTACCTTTGTTTTCTCTCCATTTACTGTCCTTTTGTATAGTCTTTTATTTTAGAAAGGATTAAGAGTTTGGAAGATCTTTGCCTTATCCTATTATTTCTGAAAAAGAGAGTTTTGCTAAGAATAGTCTTTTAATCTGCTATCATAACAGCTTCTTTGCCAAACTGTAGAATTACACAAGTTTTCTTTTGATGTAGCCATTCCAGTTTATGATTTCTGTGGTAAAACTGACCTGCAAGAGACAGTTGGCAAAGTGTTTGCTTCATGTATTGTGATAATAGGATTCATTGTGGAACCATCTGTAGTGGAGCTTTATGTGACACTACACTGAAGAAGATGCAGATACTCCTCTATGAAGTGCAGCATGGCAGAGTGTTTGCAGTGATACTTTTTTTTTTGGTAGATGTAGCATCTGAGAATGCTGATAATTCTGATAATGCTTGTTCTAGAAAATGCTACCTATTAATTTTTGTGTGTGTGTTTAATTAAAGTCACAGTTGAGGAATCAATACAAAAAATGAGAGAAAAGGTAGGGTGAGAATCTTCAGGGTTAGGGATGTGAGTTTATAGGCTATTTATTATTGTGTGCTGCAGCCTGTCTGCCTCTTCATCTACATCCTACCAGTATATGAATATAAAACCTATTTTAAAGAGGAAGAAAGATATTTATCTTAAAGAATCTCTGCTGATGTCTTTCACTTCTTAAAAATAGTGTTTAAGAATAGAGAAACTGTGCAGTATATTCTATTACAAATACATCATTTTGCTGTGCAATCTGCTGTGTTGATCTCTGTCTTATACATCTTTATCACCCTGGAAAAAAACCTGGAAAACTTATAGTGCAGAAAATGATATAGTGGCAGAGTGTCATTGTAATAAACAAAATCAGAAATGATTTATGGCTTGATGAAGATATGTCAGTTAAATAAGTGCTATTGGCTACAGATGAAGACTTTCCAGGGAGGATGTACTGGTATTTCAGGGTGCCTATGTTGACTTACTGGTTGTCTTAGAGAAATTGACTTGACCATGAGAAGTGCTGGGAGGTTGGATGTTGCTGCTGACATGTTTCTAATTTGGATAACCAGGGGTTATTTGAGTGTCACCAAAATCAACTTGTTAAGGCTTGTACAGATTTTGGGTAGATCTTAAATTTCTTTACAGTTTTCAGGATGATTTAAATGTTTATATGGGTGGCTTTCTCTACAGATTGCTTCATGTTCAGAATATATACCTTTTTAAAAAATATATTCCAGAAACCCAGAAATCAGGGTAGCACCCAAGTGTTTGATATTCACAGATGAAGAAGTGTCAGGTTTCATCTCCCAGGCTTTCCTGTTCCTTGGAGGAGTTGACTGAAGGAATGGTAGATAAGCAAGCACAAATTTTCACATCTGAATAGCATACATTCACTGACACTTCTTTCTTTCTTTGCCTTCAGGCTACTAGAAGTCTGATTTTTAGACCATGCTAAATATTTTGACTTATCTTTTCATTCTTTTGTTTTCTGAACCTAAATTTTGTTTTACTTCAGCTTACTATGTTAAGAAATTGTAGCTGCTGGTGTTCATAATGTGTGTTTTACCTATTTGCCAGGCAGGGCCGAAATTATAGTTTTCTTCTGTGACCAGCTGCTTTAGTGACTGCTGTAAATGGGAGATAAAATTGAGTAGCACTAAAAGTGCCAGAGATGAGGTCAGTTATCTGACTGTTTCAGGCAATATGAGTGTGTGGAAGATAAATAGAAACATGCAGTCCCATCTGATTTTTTTTTTTTTTTTTCCTGTGCTTCATGGTAATCTCTTTTATTGCTCCTGTGCCATTAACAGACAATACCTTAACACTTTATGAATACTATAAGCTAGTGTATTTTGCAGTGAAAGGGCTGTAGCTTGTATACTGGCATTATGTGACAATATTTTAAGAGTGCAGAGAAACAGAGGTGCATTAAGTAAAATCCTCCCAGTAAGAGCTTTATTGTTAAAAATGAGAAAAATGTCAGTTTTGAAAAGAGAATCACTGCAAAGCTTATGTCAGTTGTGAATAATTTACTCTGCATGTGCATTTGGTACTGGTTCTTCATTTTCCTGCTTGTGTAAGGTATGTGATGTGTTTATCTGACTGTGAAGAATTCAGTTGTCAGCTGCATTTGATTCAATAATAAACAAAGCACAGGTTTTAGAAGCAACAGAAATTATATTGATTGACTTATTTTGGATATTTTGTAAGAGATGTTTCACAATATTGAGAATTCTCTTTAGAAATGTGTGTAGCCTTTTAATATTGATTGTTATATAGATGGTACTCAAAAGTTGTGAATGCCAATTTGGCATTTGAAGTTGATGCTGCAGACCCCTGTTCAGGAGCAGTGTTTTCTTAAATCACTTCATAAAATATTGCTTTTTGGTACTTAGTTTGCATGCATGCATGCTTTCAGCTTCTGAGGAAGATGTGATGTGAAGCGGACATGTTGGCTTCGCCTGTGTTCCACGGGGAGCAGTGTGTGAAACTGCTGTTGGAGCTTTGGTGGTTCTGTCCATGCCAACTGGCCCAGAAGTGATAGGAAATGGTTCAGCTGGAACAGTCTTCGGTAAGAGGAATTGGTTTTGCAGCTTTCTCTGTGTTTGGATGTAATCTTGTCACTACCTATTTCTAGACAAGTGTTAGTATCCCAATACTGTGCTATTTAAAATCTTCATTTTGTTGCTGCCAGCCACAGGTCTTTCCTTACTGTGAAAAAAAACTCTGAACTGTTAGATACTTCTGACATTATATCAGACCGTGTTATATTACTTGAAACATGGAAGCGGAAAAACTTACGTTTCAGTTGCCAAACTCAAAAATCACTGAGTGCTTCTTCCTTCTCTAGCTTCAGGTTTCCCAGTTTTCAGGTTAATCTGTTAATATTATGGCCCTGGTGACTGGTAGCTATTTCTGACTACCTAGTGTTTGAACATAATTTGATGCAGGGAATTCAAGCACTGGTGCATAAAACATGGTGTTGAAAATGAGCTGTTAGACCTCATTCCTGGGTTTATTATTATTAACCTTTTATTGTGACTTGTGAAAAGTTTGAGGTTAGGTTCTGGAAATCATAGAATCCTAGAATGTTAGGGGTTGGAAGGGACCTTTAGAGATCATCTAGTCCAACCCCCCTGCAGAAGCAGATTCACCTAGATCAAGTCACATAGGAACTTGTCCAGGCGGGTCTTGATGACCTCCAAGGAAGGTGACTGCACAACCCCTCTGGGCAGCCTGTGCCAGGGCTCCCTTGCCCCCACAGTGAAAGAATTTTTTCTTATGTTTAAGCGGACTTTTTGTGTTCCAGCTTCATCCCATTACCCCTTGTCCTGTTGCTAGCTACCATAGAAAAAAGGGATGTCCCAACCTCCTAACACCCACCCTTTCAGATATTTATAAATGTTAATAAGATCTCCCCTCAGTCTCCTCTTCTCCAGACTAAACAGCCCCAGTTGCCACAGCCTTTCCTCATATGAAAGACGTTTCAGTCCCTGAATGGACATGAAATGACGTGCTGCTTTGTGGAAATATCTACTTTTGGCTAAGATGCTGTGATTTGATCAGATAAGTCTGACAGGAGCAGTTCTAGAGAATGTGTGAGCTTCAAGTTCCTGCCTGTATGAGTAATCTTGTAAATATAATCCCTTGGGGTCCTAGCTTCAGTGACACTGCAGCACATTTCCTCAGCCTCTATGAAATTGCCTTTGAGAGAGGATGAGCAACAGCACAAAAAAGGGAAAACTCAAGGAGCTGTATTTGCCAGCAGCTGCTATTGAAGAACTTTGCTTGAGAGGCAAATATGTTTCTCTTCATTGGAGAAATTCTTGACCAACTGACAGCTCTAACTCTCCCATGCCTCCCTCCAAAGCAAACAAGGAAGCTCCCAGCTCCTAGGGGTGCGTGTAGGCCAGGTTGTTTACCTGCACTGTATCCTGGTGCTGCAGCTGCTCTCATGGCCCCTCTGTGGCTGTCATTCACTGACTGAAACTAGAAGAAGGAGCAGGTCAGTTTAAGAAGAAAAAAGAAACATACATTTCCTGTCCTTATGTGTGTGTATTTTTTTTTTTCTTTTAATAACTTCTAATCTGTACCTGAGCTGAAAGGTGACTTTCACTAGGTGTAAAATTTTACTAAGGGAATTTTTATTGACTACTGATAAATAAGTACGTATAGACTTTTTATTTACCAGGTTAAGAATTTGGAACAAGTTTAATTTTAGATATTTCATGAGTGTCTTACAAAATCAATTTTATGTAAATGCTTTCTTCCAATAAATGTAATTTGTTCATCTTCCTTGTCAAAGACATGCTTCCTTCTTTGTGTAGAACCACTTGTGCTCCCAACTGTCTCATGTACAGATTATTTTGTATTATTAGCAATGGCAATGTTCACCTTGATTTTATGAATTTCCTTCTTTTCTGTACAAGGGAGAGAGGTCACTTCAGATTTGAATAGGAATTCAGTATGGAGTGCAAGCCTGTGCTGTTTAAGAATAGATATCTCTTCAATACCGACTGGGACTCCAAGTGATATTTGGAATGACAAATTACATTCAGTTCTTTGCAATTGCATTCCATTAGGTGATCTTTCTGTGGAAACTAAGGCGAATTCTGCCCAAGACAAGGCAGTGGAGTAGACTTGAGGGTGGTTTGTTTAGCTACATGTCTTTCCCTTTTTAGTAGATTCCTCAGATTACATTTTCTGTCTTAATATTCAGATGAGATGGCAGAAATAAATGAAGAAAACTAGATATAGTTTTCTAGATAACGAGAAACTCATCCTGTGATCTGTCTGGAGCATGAGGTTAGATCCACCATTTGAATGTGTAATCTGCAACATTAAATTGTTGGAAAGATTGCATTAGTATTAATGGATTTCATGCATTGTTAATTTAGAACTCTGCATAGTTGTTCCTGTAAAATGTATTGAGGATACTAAGTCTTCCTGTCATGGTTTCGCATGACAGTCTTTTCTGGTAAGGCAGAAGATGCTATAAACATGGCTCCTGTAAGTAGTTACTTGAAACTCTCCCCAGCTCTGAGCCAGACCCACTTCTGAGGCTGAGCCAATTAGACACCTCCACCATCACTTTTTAAGAAGAAACTGGAAGAGGAGATTTCTTCCTCCTTCCTGTTTCTTCCGTCTTCTGGCCCTTCTTCTTTCTTCTGGCCGGTGGTGGTGCAAGGAGTAGGAGTGAGAGAAACAACCATGCAGACTCCAAGGTCAGTGATGAAAGAGAGGAGGAGGTGTGCTGGAGCAGAGACTCCCCTGCATTCTATGGAGAGAACTGGTGAAGCTGAGATTTATTTTCATTTCTTTAAAGACCCCACATCAGTGGTAGAGACTCATTTTGATAATGACCCTGTATCAGGGGCAGAGACTCATTTTGCTAAAGCTGGCCCCAGACCAGGGGCAGCGATTCCCTTCATTAAAGGCCTCAAGCCAGGGACAGTGACTATGGCCGGAGGAGGCCGTGTCTTGTGGGAGGGACCCAATCACTTCACTACAGACCCCAAGCCAGGGGCAGTGATTTTCTTCTTTAAATCTATGGCCGGAGCAGGCCGTGTCCTGAGGAAGGGACCCAATATCCACAGTTGTAACTGTGGGAAGGAGCCCAAGACAAAGCAGCTCATTAAACTTATGCCCAGAAGAGGCCTTGTCCAGGGAGAGGGACCCTATAACTGCAGAAACTGCAACCATGGCAAAGAATCCATGCCTGTTATATTCACCAAGGACTGCGTCCCTTGTGAGAGACCTGTATCAGGAGAAGCTGCAACTGTGGGGAAGAACCCACACCAGAGAAGTTCATTAAGGACTGTGTCCCAGGAGAGGAACCCCATGTTGGAGCAGGGGAAGAATGCAAGGGCTTGGCCTCACCTGAGAAGAGAGAAGCAGCAGAGCCCCTCTGTGAGAAACTGACCACATCCCCCATTCCCTGCCCCCCTGAGCTGTTGATGAGGAAGGAGATAGAGATGCTGGGTTCCATTTCTTTGTCTGAAAAGAAGAAACATCTCTTAAATGTATGCTGTTTGTTAGTCTGCAATGGAACTTTGAAGCTTTGCTGTTAATTTTCAAAATATCCAGTGAGGGAAAAGCACAGAAGGTATTTTGTACTCTTATGTAAAATGATATATCCACTCTTCTGCAAAACCTGTTCCATTTCTGTTCCTCTGTATGCCTGACATGCATGCATTCAGGTTACTGCATAAGAGAAGTAACATTATGCTTAACTATGTTATGTTTATAAAGTGATTTCTGAAAAAGCACAGACTTGATTTCTAGATGATGTGAAAGATAGCAGGTGTGATATCCAAGGAGATAATATTTAGTGATAATGCTGTGCTGAAGGTAAATTTTCATATGTCTAGTTGAAAGCACGCAGTTTTACAATCACATTCTAATTGTGGATAAAGTTACCGTGATTAACTTGGGTATACAACACTTGGGACCAGTGTGTGCTAGGCAAGTTCTTGTAATTGGCCGCTGTTTCAGCTAAAGTTCTTGGGAATCCTGGTGCAGATGAGCTTGGATTGAACTTAAAATCAAAATGTGAAGTTGTCCAAATCCAGCCATAATGATATAGTGGGTACAAGTCTTATAACTATGTCTATACCACATGCTGTTTTTAGCCATAAACCTCAACTGAGCCATATTGGTGGCAGCTCTTGTTCAAGCATACTGAGCTCATTTACAGTTTGGGGGTGTGCTGTTGAGCTCTTCTACTGTGGAGACCTCTTTATTGCACTACCAGTGGTGTAGATCCTAGGTATAAAAAGCATTAAATAAAACAACATATGAAATGAGCATCAAGTCATCTCTCTCTGCCTTTTAAATAAATTAATTTACACATTCAACAAAGGCAAGTCTACCAAATATATTGCTATTGTTTATATAGTTTTGCATTGCAGGTTTCTATGTCTAAGTCTGTCTGGCCATTTCTAAAGTTTTTAATGCACCTGCAGTATGACTTTTAAGTGAAAGCTATGTGAGCAAGGGAATAGCTCCTCTCTCACCTCACATTTTGATCCCCAAATCCTCTGTTTCTCCAATGTATTTACGCTGTACTGGAAAAATATTTTAGTGTATATTATTCATATATTGTCCTGCATCGTGATTAATACATTGAATATTTTGTGTATTAGTGACTAGTATCATATTCTTTTTGAGATAGCTTGAAGTGAGAAAGTTTATGTAGAACAGTCTTGTTGAGAAATGCTAAGTTAAGTGCCTTTCTTGAAACAGAAGTAAATTGCAGATATCTGCATATTTGTATATAAACATTACCATACATGGTTTCTCTTATTCTAAAATCTTACTATTTTAAATATGCTTGTTTTAAACCTGGGTGATGAAATTTAGTCAATTTTAATTGTCAATATTAATGACTTGTGAAGAAGGGAGAGAATGGGATGTCAATCTGTTTATAAATGTCAGTAATTCTTAAAGATCGATCATGCTATTTACATGATGCATTCATGCTTGTGCTTTTACAACTTAAACTTTATGTGACTGTATAAAAAGTTATGAGTGGAAATGTGGGCTACCTTAAGTCTCCTGCAGAACTGTTGACTTCTAGTTGCTTTTAGTGGAATCAGACTGAGACTTCAGGCACAGCCTCACAGGTCTCTTACGAAACTTTCACTGTATGGATATCATGTTACATCCATTTCCAATATTTTTATTGTGCCTCCTGAGGTAAATATTATTATGACAATCTGAAGAATTAAGAAGTTATGCCAAACCACACCATACTGTCTGAGAGTTTGGTTTTGCAGTATCTTAAGTAATTGCAGGCTGCCATAAAAAGGTTGCCATGCAATGAAATTTGCTTAGGCAAGGTATTTTCAAGGAAAAACACAATAGTTGATGTGTGAGAGGAAATTGAAGTGTTCTATAGGGTTTTTTCTCCTGCTGAGAGTTAACAGTTTTCTGGCAAGTTGACAGTTAATGGGACAAATGCATTACTAGTTTCCTTATTAATAACAAAAATCTGGAATCTGCATTCTACATTTTGTCCCATATGTACTTTGCAAATGGCTAGAAAATGGAACAATATGTCAGATTTCAGGCAGGCAAGTTTATTTGATATAGGTTAATCATGTTTAATGAAAGTTATTGCAGGTATACATTGTGTAAGAATCTTGAAAGTCTGACAGTTTCTGAATTTAGACTTAGTTCAATATTTTGGGACTTTCAGTGTTGTGAGTCTTTTGGAGCCAGACTTCCTAAGACTAGTCACCAGTAAATTAGTAGATAGGAAAACCAAAATGAAGTCTTGTCTTTCTTCCGGGAGCTTTATTTACAGGCCTGGGCAATAGCAGACACTTCTCAGGATGCTTTTGTGAGAGGTGAAGAGAGAGCACAATGGGTTGCTGAATGGGAGCAAAGCATTGAGTGGAAGTAAACTTGCTCGTAAAATGAGAGGCATACACTTTCAATGGTTGATGGACAAAATTGTGTAGAAGTTACAAGAGACTTTTAGGCGAGGGGCACAGAAGAGTTGGATGTTAGGATTGGTTCAGGCTGAGGGAGCTGTGATGGCCACATGAAATGTCAGAAGGTTGAAGGCAAGAGGGAGGTATATGTATATTCCAAGACTTCTGTCCTCTGTGCTGATCTGAGTGTGTCATGTCCAAGTGGATTATTTATAGCCCACAGTATCTCATCATACAAAATGTGCAAGAAGTAACTTTGCTGAATATTGACTCCGTTTCTTCTGAAGTAAGACAATTTTATGCTAGAAGAGCAAGCATTTGAAATTAAGAGATAGACTGTACTTCTAATAGAGTAGATGCTGATAATTTTTGATGAACAGCACATGTAACTGCAGAAAAAGGAACGAGAGTTTAAATGCAAGTGCAGATATTCCTTCCTCATTCCAGAATACTTCTCCCTTGTTCCTCATTTATGCACTCTTCTCTCTTGCTATCACTTTTTAATTAATATGATTTTTATATCCTATCTATTGGTCCAGGGTGCTTTGAATTCTTTCTCTGTTTCAATCATTATTACAAGTCTACACTTACATCTCAGGTGAAACTTATGGGAACAAATCTCATTGATAATAGGAAAGGAACCAACTGCTGTGATTCTGGCTGTGTGTGCTCAAGCATATGTTTAACTGCATTAAGCCTTTTCAGACTTGTTTCTGAGTCTATTGAGAAATAGACTAATATATGCTTTCACCTATCCTGTTTGATATTTTCATTCTTCTCATGTTTTGAACTGTGCTGATTGTCAATATCCTAATCCAAAGATCGATGTGTCCCCACAAGTAGAAAATCAGGAAAAGTAGGCAAGAGGCCTATGTGGATGAAAAAAGTCCAAACTACTGGAACTATTTAAGGAGAAGAAATAAATCTTATGTAAGATAGAAAAAGGGCTTGGTTGCTTGGGAAGAGTATTAGGAATGTTGCCAGGATATGCAGGAACAAAACCAAAAAGGTCAAAGCCCTTTTGGAATTAAAGATGGCAAAGGAAGTAAAGGAAAACAAGAAGGACTTTTTCAAATACATCAGGAGCAAAAGGAAGATTAGGGAGATTGTAAATCTGCTGATGAAAAAGGAGTGTGCTCTGGTGACAGAGGATGCAGAGAAATGGGAACTACTGAATGCCTTCTTTGCTTCAGTCTTCACTGCCAGGGCTGGCCCTTGGGAAGCCCAGTCCCTGGAGGATAGTAGGATGGGAGACTTTTGCTTGGTGGATATGGGATGAGGTTACAGACCTGTTGGGCAAGCTTAACACCCATAAATTGATAGGACCTGATAGGATACATCAGAGAGTGCTGAGGGAGCTGACTGAAGTTATTGCTAAGCCAGTCATTTTCATGGAGGACTGTTGAGGTGCCTGAGGACTAGAGGAAGTCCAATGTCATTTCAGTCTTCAAAAAAGGCAAGAA
Organism: Colius striatus; assembly: GCF_028858725.1. Classification (NCBI taxonomy): domain Eukaryota; kingdom Metazoa; phylum Chordata; class Aves; order Coliiformes; family Coliidae; genus Colius; species Colius striatus. Next base: position 19,528,950 of record NC_084766.1, read on the forward strand.
GGGAGGACCCAGGAAACTACAGGCTGGTTGGCCTCACCTCCATCCCTGGAAAGGTGATGGAATAACTCATCCTGCATGTTGTCACTAAACATATGAAGGAAAATATGGTTATCAGGGGGAGTCAACATGGATTCATGAAGGAGAAGTCCTGTTTGACCAAACTGATAGCCTTCTATCAGAGTATAACTGGCTGTCTAGATGAGGGGAGAGCAGTGGAGTTTCATGGCTAAGAGGGAAGCATTCATGGAAACATTCTTGTAATGTAATTTGTAAAGAGTTAAATAGATACACTGGCAACTAGAAGACTGAGGTTTTTCAACTGTCAGTAGAATCATATAGTGCATGGTAGGCTGCTCAGTATGTAAGGTGTTTTGTTAAAAACATTTTAAAGACTCTAGTATAGGGGGAAACCTTTCAAACCTTTTATAGAATGTTATGTGTTTTCCATTTTATTTCTTTATTCTTTACTAATTGGAATATTTGTTTGGTTCAGGACTTTTGTAAATTTTAAGTTCTAAGTGTCATGACTGACATCAGTTGTTGAATTTTTCAACAGAGCAGAGGCACATTTTATTCTATCTGTCACTGAATAATGTCCCTCAAACACTTAGCTCATTCTTTTTTAAGTAACCAATTATAATTAAAACTAACAGCAGGAGTTCCTAATTTCTGTGGAATAGATAGGAATGTAGTAATTCTTGTGACTAGAAAGTTGAGCAGATTTTTTAAAAAAAATCTAACTACAGCTCTTAAAATACCCTGAATTACGATAACAGCGTATCTACAGTATTTTGCTTTAGGAGTCTGTATTGGAGTAGTTTCTATTCTAAATTTTTTAATAGTAACTTAAATAGATTCAAAATGCTGGAATTTTTGAATGGAAATACTATTTTATTGTTGAAATAGATGTTACAGATGTTTTTTTCTCTATTTAGGCAGTCCAATGAAAAGAAACTTTATCTCTACTGATTTCAAGCTTGGAGAGCAAAACCATCTCATACTTACTCCATTACTTGAGAAAGCCTACCTTGTTTAGATAAGCTTTGTTTTCTCCATAGGTATGAAAAGGCAGGTGAGGACACAGCTCTTTGAGAGAGGTGATCTTTCTGTTCCTCATACACAGATGAGAGTGGAAGTGGCAAAGCTAAAGATTGCTGAAGAAGGGGAGACTCAGCCTTGAATCAGGTAGATGATAGGCTGGTAGTAAATGACAAAGCTTGAAGGCAAAAAATTTGCTTGGTAATAATACCATGTATGGTATACATGTGAAATCCCTTAATGTAAAAGAATTCTTTTCTGTGAGAATACTGTCTCTAAAGATACTTTCCTTAAACTATATTTGCTTTGTTTCACCCTTTGATCCTATGAAGTTTACCAAATTGGGGAAAAAAAAAACCCAACAAATAATTAAACAGTTGTCTTTGGCTATTCAAAATATAGACTTTCAAATGGGAAGGTCTTAACATCCATTCAAATGGATTTAAGTTGCACCAGGGAAGGTTTAGATTGCATGTTAGGAAGAACTTTCTCACCGGGAGGGTTGTTAAGCGTTGGACCAGGCTGTCCAGGGAGGTGGTGGAGTCACTACCCCTAGAAATACTCGAAGGACACATAAGTGCTGAGGGATATGATTTAGTTTAGCGGTGGGCCTGGCAATGTGAGATTAGTGGCTGGACTCGGTGATCTTAAAGGTCTTTTCTGACCGTAACAATGCTACAGTTCTGTGATCTGAAAACCCTATATAGAGAGGAGCAGTCTCTTTTGCACTTTTTTCCAAGGAATTATCCAAAGTGATACCAAACAGCAGAGCTCTGTCTACTAAGCTGTTCCAGCTAATCCTGCATTGGTCAATGTCGCTATGTCTTAATACTGTTTTAGTGGATAAACTCCATAGTTTTTTTTTCCTCAGCTGAAGATGAACAGATAAAAGATTGTGTGAATTATTGTCTCAATTTTTCATTTTTTGATTTAAATATTGTTTGGCTTATTTCATATCTCCCATAACATTTTTTCTCCTCTCAATTCAGGTTTTTGTTTTGTTTTTTTTAAGTCATTATTCCAAAACAGTCTATGAGGGTATCTGTGAAAAAGTGTTAAGAAAGAGGCAGAATTAGGTGATGTAATGATAAAGGGGATAGGGAAGAAAGAGCTGGGAATGGTGTCCTGTATTGGTAAGAAATAAGGTTTGTTGTCTCTCTCTAGTCAGCCTGACTCCACCCCATAGAGCTACCACTTACAGTCTGAATTCCCAGTTTGTATATATTTTCTTATGCAAGTTCTTGTCCAGTTATGCCTCTGCTGTCACCTGGAGAAGGAAACAGTGATGCTAATACACTGATAGAAGCTCATTTGGTATTTAATTAACTCTGACAGACTCATTCTTTTGACAGTATTTTGGAAAAGGGACTTGTTTAGGAGACATTTCTTTTGAGATAAATGCAAATTAAGGTAGTGCATTTTGTATTTACAATATACCAAATACTTGAAAATGTGTACTTCACATTTTATTGCACCTGTATAGCTGAAATGAATGCAGGTTAGCTATTGGAAAGTAGAATTTTATAAGTTTGCAGATTTTGAAATAATTCTACTTGTACAGCATTTGTGATTATTTGTGGAGGCCACATTTGCAGTGTCTGTGTTTTATAAGCTTGGTTAAAACTTAAATGTACAGTGTCATGGTATATGGAAGCTTAAGAATCTGTTTGGAGCTGTTGAATGGGAAAATGTTCCTTAAGTTAGTATCAAAGGAAGACAGAATCCTGCTGCTCTTGAACAAAGAAAAAGAAATCTTTTCTTCTAGCCAAACAGGAATTTGCACTACTAGATGTCTCTTATAGCTACACCCAAAACCCATGTAAAGAGAAAATCAAAAGTGCACAGTTAACATCAAAGAAATGAGAAATTATACAGTAAAAGCCACCATGCAGTTTTATTATGTTTCTCCTGTGGATATGTGCATTGATATGTTGCCGTTCTTTTTTTAATATGAGAGGGCTTTTTTGGAATATACATCCTTTTTTCTTAACTCAGGTTCTATCTTTCCCTGTTTATTACTTTCATCTATAGGAGCTAAAATGCAAGATCCCTGACAAGGCCAATTTTCTATTTCTGGCCAAGATTGGCCATATGTGTTTCCCAATCAGTCACAGGTATTTCTGGAAGTCGTGACCAAGAGTGTTTTAATAATTGCAGTGTCTAGAAGGCTTGTCAGTGTTTTATCTCTCCTGTCTTTCAAGAGTCATGCAACAATTTAGGTTGGAAGGGCTCTCTGGAGAGTCATCAAAACCCTGCTCTCTTGCTGCATGTGTGTATGTGTGAAGGGATGGCAGCACTCCTGGAGCTCTCTTCCTGCCTTTTCATCTTCTGTCATTGTCACAGAATCTCAAGGACTGGAAGGGACCTCAAAAGAGCCATCTAGTCCATCCCCTCTGCCAGAGCAGGACCGTCTAGAGTAGGTCACACAGGAACTTGTCCAGACGGGTTTTAAATGTCTCCAGAGAAGGAGACTTGACAACCCATCTGGGCAGCCTGTTCCAGTGCTCTGTCACCCTCACAGTGAAGAAGATTTTCCTTATGTTTCTTTGGAACCTCTTATGTTCCAGCTTGCCACTTATCCTATCATTGGACATCAAGAACAGCCTGGCTCCATTCTCCTGACACCCACGCTTTACATATTTGTAAACATTAATGAGATTATCTATTAGTCTCCTCCAAGCTAAAGAGCCCCAGCTCCCGCAGCTTCTCATCATAAGGGAGATGCTCCACTCCCTTAATCATCCTTGTGGCCCTGCGCTGAACTCTCTCCAGCAACTCTCTCTCCTTCTTGAACTGAGGGGCCCAGAACTAGACACAATATTCCAGATGTGGTCTCATGAGGGCAGAGTAGAGGGGGAGGAGAACCTCTCTTGACCTACTGCCCACACCCCAGGACGCCATTGGTCTGCTTGGACATGAGGGAACATTGCTGGCTCATGGTCATCCTACTCTCTAAGAGTTCATTCCCCAACCTGTACTGGTACATGGGGTTCTTCTTTCCCAGATGCAACACACAACACTTGCTCTTGTTGAATTTCATTACATTTCTCCTCACCCAACTCTCCAGCCTGTCCAGGTCTCGTTGAATGGCAGCACAGCCTTCTGGTGTGTCAGCCACTCCCCGGAGTTTAGTATTATCAGCAAACTTGCTGACGGTCCCTCTATTCCCTCATCAAGGTTATTAATGAATAGATTGAACAGTACCAGTCCCAGCACCGACCCCTGTGGGACTCCACTAGATACAAGGCTTCAAACTAGGCCCTGCCCCATTGATCACAACTCTCTGCCTTCTTCCCTTCAACCAGTTAACAATCCACCTCACTCCCTGATCATCCAGCCCACGCATTCTCAGTTTTGCTCTGAGGATGCTGTGGGAGATGGTGTCAAATGCTTTACTGAAATCAAAATAAGCCACATCCACTGCACTATCACCATCTATCCTCCTGGTAACATCTTCATAAAAGGCTATTAGGTTGGTCAAACATGACTTCCCTTGGTAAAGCCATGTTGAATGCTCCCAAACACCTTCTTGTCCTTTAAATGCCTGGAGACAGCACCCAGGATAAGCTGTTCCATCACCTTTCTAGGGATGAAGGTAAGGCTGACTGGTTTGTAGTTATCTGAGTCCTCCGTCTTGTGTGACATTTGCTTTCCTCCAGTCCTCAGGCACCTCTCCTCTTTTTCACAATTTACTGAAGATGATGGAGAGTGGTTTAGGGATGACTTCCAACAGCTCCCTTAGCACCTGTGGGTGCATCCCATCACGGCCCATGGATTTATGTACATTCAGATTGCTCAACTGATCCTTAACCCAGTCCTCAGCAACCAAACAAAACTCCTCCTTTAACCTGACTTCCTCTGGAATCTGAGTCTCCTGAGGACAGTCTCCAGCAGTATAGATAGAGGCAAAGAAGGCATTCAGGAACTCTGCCTTCTCTGTATCCTCTGTTACTAGGGCACCTGCCTCACTCAACAGTGGGCCTGTGTTGCCTCTAGCATGAGTTTTATCTGCAATGTATTTGAAGAAGCCCTTTTTCTTGTCCTTGACCTTCCTTGCAAGGTACAACTCCAACAAGGCTTTAGCTTTCCTAGTTGCCTCCCTACATCCTCTGACAACAGCTTTACATTCATCCCAAGTGGCCATCCCTTCCTTCTATGATCTATATACTCTCTTCTTCCACTCGAGTTTGGCCAACAGTTCCCTGTTTAACCATGGCTCCCTTGCTTCATTTCCTACTCACTGCTGTGCTCTGGTCCTGAGCTTGGAAAAAGTGATTCTTGATTAGAGACTAACTATCCTGGGCCTCTTTATCCTCTAGTACCCTATCCAATGGGATGTTCCCTAGCAATTGCTTGAAAAGGCCAAAGTTGGCCCTGCTAAAGTCCAGGGTTGTGATCCTGCTTGGTATTCTGTACCTACCGCACAAGATCCTGAACTCCACCATCTTGTGGTTGCTGCAGCCGAGGCTGCCCTCAACCTTTACCTCTTCATCCAGAGCCAACTAAGATTTTTGCTACCATCAATTCGCTTTCATTTTTCTCTTCTTTTTTTTTTTCTAGAAACCTATCTTAGCAACATGCATAAAAATAAAACATTTCAAACACATGCCATCTCATTCCAGCGATTAAGAATAACATACATTTGCAATGGACCGTATTTGGGAAGTGTCTTCTGCATATTACAAAATTTTGCCTTTTGTCAGATTATATACAGTTGTAAGATCTTAGTTTTTCAAATTTTTTTTCTTTACAGGCCAGAAGCAAAATTTGGATGAAACGATCTAACTAAGTTGCCGTCATGAGCAGAAGCAAGCGTGACAACAATTTCTACAGTGTTGAAATTGGAGACTCTACTTTCACTGTGTTGAAACGGTATCAAAACTTAAAACCAATAGGATCAGGAGCACAAGGGATAGTATGGTAAGGTTTCTTTAAAATTTAAATGCACTTTTATGTTCCCTTAATAGAATATTCTTTCAACTGTTGTATATTACCAAGTAGAAATGTGCCAACTACCTTTTTATGTGTAAAATGGCAATGGTGATTGTTGGCTATTTTTCCTTGGCAAGGGCTGTTGCTATTGCTTTTTGAACTTTGTCCTTTTCTGCTTCCAAACTGATGCCCTTCTGTGCCAAATCAATCAGCTGTGTTTAGTCCCATAAATTAATGAGGGAAAAAACCTGGGAAAAGAAACTAATCTCAAGTCACACTGTTTATGCTAAAGCATAAGCCAGAAATATTCTGTAGAATATTTACTACTTATAAAGGCTTTAACTTCTCAAAATACATTCTTAGGGAACTGTTTTGCTCAGTGTCATAATCGAAGTAGTAGTCCCTGATAACAGGTAGTGAGCATTTGTGATGCTGTCACTGTGATATGTAAATGCCTGATGCAGTTTAGGAAAATATGACTTGACATTATAATTCTTTGAATAAGAGCTCTGTTGTGTGGATTGAAGAGTGTCCATTTTTTTAAGAGAAAGGTTGGAAAAAGCATAATCTCCTCAAACACTTTTCTGTAACCTCTTTATTACCTTGGATCATGTCTTGATCAGCGTTTAGAGAATGTGTAGTATGGGCAGGTTGCTAATTGTATTTATGTTTTAGCTGGGTTAATAAAATGGTATGCTTAGTGCAAGTGAAATCTTGAAGGCCAACTCTAAAAAGAATTTATTTCAAAATGATAACTTCTGGCATTAAGATTATTTGTTCTGTAAGTAGCAGCGACAGAAAAACTGATCTGAATTTTGCTTGTATGTATGTTAGTATAATAATGATATAGATGATTGGTTGCCTAGAGTTTTAGTACCTGCAAAAGCTTTAGCTGTTAGTACTGTCTTTCTGATTCCCAGTTATATGCTAACTACCTGTTTTCTAACTTTACTGCCTCTCCTAGAGTTGAGACCCAGAAACTGTGATTACTTTAATGTCACTCTGTAACTGCTGCTACTTGTAATTAAAACTTTCCTAGTTAGTCTGCTCTGATTACCCTGAAAAGGACTGAGCTTGCCCATGTCTGGAGGACACAGAGCACAATTCTTGTGATTTGTTTTGGGATTTTGTTGTGGTGTTTTGGGTGGGTTTTTTTGTTTTGTTTTTAGACACATGATCAAACTTGATTTTGAGGAGTATTAAGTAGATGGCCTAAAGGCTCAACCGTACCTAATGCTGAAGGAGACTCTACAGCTACCGTTACATGCTGGGGATGCAGAAGTTAAAATACCGGTACAGTAGTCCCATGTTGACAATCTTTCCTGGCCTCTACTTTGCCACTCTTTCATAAGATATTCCTTGTCTTGGGAGCAGGTGTGGGAAATTCCAGATAATGAAAAATGTAAACCAAAGAAAGTTACCAGTATATGTTGTTCTCAGTTCTTTCTTTCTTGAATAGCAACTAGAGATTTTGATGATATTTCCAATCAAACACACCATCACACATTAGAGCCTACATAGTGTAAGGACAATGTAATTTTAAAAGTGGCAAATTGGATTTAGTAGATGCTGATCATTTACTGGCAGATATGTTCTTCATTAGGTTTGAGTACCATTCTTGATAGGAAAACAGTATTTTCCCTGCTAAGGCTTTTTTAGTAACTGATAAATATTTCCTGAGTCTGCATGGTAGTCAGCTGCTGTATTACATCTTCCAGGAAACAAAATCCATGCCTTCCTGTCATAGAAATGGGATATGCGTGGGAGTTTTCCTCAGCAACACTCTTCATCAGTTAAACAACTTGTATCATGGAATCTTAGCCTTAGTCTGCAAACAAGATATTATTTTTCCTTTTTACCCTGTAAAAGCCAGTGACATCAAGATGTTAAAGCTTTCCTAACTTTTTTTAATCTTGACATTGATGCTGTAATTGTCATGAGAGCAACTGCATAAGTGAAAGAATGGAACCTTTATATAACCTACTTGTCTTCTTTCCTTCTCCCTTCCTTTCAGTGTGATGATTTTATAGAAAATAGATGTGCTTTTTATGCTTGAAGTATTTTAGATCTTTTTTAGGCAGCCTGTTCCTGAGTGCCAGTGGGTGGCAAGAACTCAGTATCTTCAGTAAGATATTTTGAGAAGCAGAGATCCTGCACAATTTTGTGGAGATTGTAATATGTTAATCCTATGAAGCTGGGAAACATTTCTAAATTTTGAATTGCTCAGCATAGAAGAGCACTTCTCTATTACACTCACTAAAGCTGAATAATACTCGAACTTTGGTTTATCTGCAGACATGATATAACGTCTTTGCAACAGATGGTAAGGGCCACAGTTTAAAGGACCTTGCCACTGAGATGTAATGATGTTATTTTTTATTACAGTGCAGCTTATGATGCCATCCTTGAACGAAATGTTGCAATCAAGAAGTTAAGCCGACCGTTTCAGAACCAAACTCATGCTAAAAGAGCCTACAGAGAGCTTGTTCTAATGAAGTGCGTTAATCATAAAAATGTGAGTGCAGTGTCCTGTTTTAAATGTTAAGAGTTATCTAGAAGTTCATTCTTTGTGAAAGTCTTAAGTGAGGCATGCTAAAAGGATGGCATCCTCTGTCAATGATAGACATTTTCATTTGTGGGGTTGTATCTGTGTGGTAAGTACAGAAAGATTTTTCAGAAAAGCTATTATTGACTAATTTTAATTCCTGCCCAATCTTTAAATATGCCCTTTGAACTCAGGGAGTTAATGTTGCATAGCCACATTTTACAGGCAGCTTTCAAATAAGAATGCCATGAGTGGTAAGTGCATCCTTGTTTCTGCTGCTGGAGAGGAAAGAGACTTCCCCCTCCAAATGAGTCAGGAGTTTTGTGTTGTGACAACAGGAATTGTCTGATCCTTAAGAAGTTGTGGAGTAGACCAGATGCAGAAATGGGGAGACAAAAAGTGATAAGTGATTTATCAGTTTAAGTACTAGAGGCTGGTATTGGCCATTTTCTTCCTTCAGAGACAGCTGTGTGCAGTCTTGCTCACCTTCCCACTTATTATCCCTTCAGCAGGATAAAATTCCTCCTGGCTGCTAAGGAAGGAGAGCACCATAAAATCTATCTTTAATCTATCTTTCAGCTACTTGGGAAAATATTGGATTTTTTTTCTAAGACAGAAATGGTTTATATGTGAATCCTGTGAAGGAAGTTTTACCCAGAAGCATCATTTGTGCAATGATAAACTATTGCAAGCCTGCCTGACTCTTGATGAGTAGACCTGTTTCTGCACATCCCATCCATTTATAGCAGCTGGAAAATGTCCTAACGTAGCTCTAAGAATCTGTTTTTCTCTTTGGGTGGAGTTGTTGCCTCACCTCTGTCAATTGCAAGGTGGTATCTCTTAGGTAGTCTTTGTCAGTTCTTAGTTTTATTTTTCCTCATTTACCATGAAAGTCTTACTAGTTCTCTCCAAACTGAAAATAGGAGGCAGGGAAACACCAACTAATTTCCTTAGGTTTTAAGCTTTGAATATCATCTTGTTAATGCACAGTCTTTAGATTGTTATTTGTGTGAGAAAACCACTTCTGCTAATACCATTGGCATCTGTTATAGCATGTTAGACCTGGTTGAGCTACTGAGCATCTTGAGCATCCTTGTGTGCCAGGAGGTTCACATCAGCATACTGAGTGTTGGTTTTGAAATGTTGACTTTGGTTAACATAAATATTGACTATTGCCATGGTGTGATTATACTTCCTATCCCCCTTCTTACAGATAATTGGCCTACTGAATGTGTTCACACCACAGAAATCCCTGGAAGAATTTCAAGACGTGTAAGTCTGATCTGAACTAATGCTGGGAATTAATTTTTAAGATATTAATGTGAAAGTTGAACCAGGGAAAGACTGCAGTCAAATGACAATATTATCTGATTGCTCTTTTTTTTTCTTCTTAAGCTATATAGTCATGGAGCTCATGGATGCAAATCTCTGCCAAGTGATTCAGATGGAGCTCGATCATGAGCGAATGTCTTACCTTCTTTATCAAATGCTGTGTGGTATCAAACACCTTCATTCAGCTGGAATTATACATAGGGTAAGTGAACTTAACATGTGTATGTTTTGTGTTGCACTTGGTTTTGCCTTGAGTATTTAAAAGATGAAAAATATTGTAAGTAGGAGCACTAAGAGTGATCCATAGAGAGATAAAGCTGAAAAAAAAATCATCACACTTTTTTCCACTGTAATTCTGGAATGAACCTTTTGAATGTTTGAATGATTTGATAATAATCTGCACAGAGTAAGTAAAGACTTTTGCAGTGTGTTACATTACCTTCTCTAATTCTATATAATGTTCTGGTTTAGTAATTGTGGTAGGAAAGAATATCTGAAATCTTCATTGTTTTGGTAACCAAACCTGAAATCCCATCTTTTGAAAGAACTACTGATTTTATTCCTGCTGTTTTGCCAGCACAGTAATGAATAAATAGCTGGAGTCCCCAGACAAACGGATTACGATAAAGACCTGTAAGTGGAACTTTCATACACCTGTGTGTCACAAAGCATTCACTCCTACTGCTCACAGGCAAAACTGACTACTCCTTTTTAAATATGTGTGCATTAGAGACTATTCAAGAAATTCTGAACTAAAGGCAACTTTTTTAAGTCTAACATCTCCCATATATTTGTATGCAGTGTGAAGACTTCTTGAGATTTTCTAGTTAACTTTTCAGGTATCATTTTTGCTATTTTAGGAAAACGTATGCTTTTGTTGTACTAGGTTTTTCATAGTAATTTTTTTTTTAATTTTGAAAGTTTTTCAGTTTTGAAATGATGCAGAAGATATAATTAGATTTAATTCATGTTCAATCATTACTACATAGTCTTCATCATGGATGATGTAGGCAGCAAAGCAAATCACAAAGGGCAGTTCTGGGTACTGCCACGGGAATTGCCATGTTAGTGTGCTTATCACCTCATTGTAACCAGGCTGTTGGATGGCCTGCCAGCTGGACTTTGCAGTGTGACATTCCTATTCAGTATGCTGTTTTTCCCTGGGAACTGGGACAATCATTTGAATAGAGAATATGGTTTGAATAGCCAAACACTGCTTCCTTTTGCTCAGCTAGCTCTAGTAGGCATCAGCTGCCTCATTCCAGTGACGACCTCAGGGATGTAAGGTGAAGGCTTCCTTCTTGTATTGAGTTTGCCCTGAACTGCTGTATTTGAAAGAGATGAGTGAGGGAAGGTAGAAGCAGCATTGTGTGCAACCAAGCGTTGCACCCTGTGCTGCTTTTTCTGCGTGTGGGCATTAAGACAGATCAGCAGGTTTCTTGCTTATGCTAGTAATACTAGGCAAAACTAGACTACTTCCATTACAACAGCTCTGGTATTACATTGTATATGACTGATATTATGCAGCCCTCTCTCTCCTAATGCATGTGCCTGATGGGATTGAAATAATGGGTCTGTATACAGCTTCACATTTTCCAGTCTTTTCAGTACATAGGTGTACAAGTTTCATGCTGTAGATTTGCCTGGGTCTCTCTTGATTTCGGAAAACCATATATTGTATAAACACAGCTGGGCAGGTAATGTAAGAATGCCTCTTTCTGTGGATCTTAGCACAGGCAGGTGGGAACTTGTAAAAGTTCAAGGGCAGTTTGTACCCCTATAAAGTAGGCATCAAACCATTGGGCCTGTAGAATCATGAATAAACCTAAACATTCATACAATTATAGGAAAGAGGTAGCTATTCTGATAGTTGTTAGGAGTAAAAACAGCTTTGAGGGGAGAATTCCTGCTTGTCAGTATGGTTGAAGTCTTTGAAATACTTCATATTGTGCAGTAATGTGAAGTAAGAGGATAACCAATTCCAAGGAGACCATAGATACAATTGCTAGGTAAATAGTAAGATATGTATTCATGAATGCTTTTGAAGGATGTGGACAGGTACATTTCACTTTCATGTCTTCATGGCAGATTTTCAACCTTCTTCTCAGGCTTTGTTAGAAGGTTGAGTTTTTTCAGGCAAAATGTTTTCATTACTTACCTGCTGTGTGCTTCAATGCCTTTGTATTTGGAGGTGCAAAGTATCAAAATCTCATTTCTCTGTGGAACAAGTTAAAACCTCAGATGACAAAGAAAGCATGTCTGAAAAGGGGCATTTCATATGGACTGTGTGGCTACAACTCTTAACTCTTTCCACCACATTTCAGTTCTTTCAGCACCACTGTTCTTAATGTCTGAAGCTAATTACTTTGTGGAAACTAGTTGCTCTTTCATGTGGCTGCCCACAGAGCATTCTGGCTATGAATGTAGCATACTTCTTCAGTGTCCTCTGAAGCTTTATGCAGGTTTTTTTTTTTTTTGTATTGGTAGTTTTGTATGTTTTTTAACTGGATTCTTTGACTATAATAACTAGCACCTCGGTAACTTTCCCAAAGCTGACAACTGAAATGACAACGATCTGTCTGTGTGCCTGTTGCACTGGATAATACTTGCCATCAAAATAAGTGGTTTTTTTCGTAGCAAACTAGGGGCATGGAACAAGGCAGAGATCAAATAGCAAGTTTCAGACAATTTCACCTTGAAGTTGTAGCACCCACATCAATGGATAAAGATTTGGTCTTGGTAATAATTGACTATAGCTTTACACTAGCTGTAACAGATGTGTTCGAAACATTTGCAGAGACAGAGGTTCTGACAAGTGTAGCGGTACATGTTCATTTATATTTTACAGTCTGAGGAGGATGAATGATCAGCATTGCGATTGTGCCTCGCTGACTTGCTGAAGGACACAAAGGGTCCCATTAGTCTTGCACAGAGGCTCTGAAACACTGTTCTTCCAGATTTTGAGCACTTAACAAAGGTGCCTGCCTAAGTATGGAAGCCCTTCACACAAATTTTTCTTTAAAAAAGTCCATAGAAGCCAGGAATGAATCTGGAGATGTTCCTCTCTTCCTGTCAGGTTAATGGAGAGACAGCCAGGAACAATCTCTGGTTTTTAAGCATTGGCATTTTACATTTTTAAGGTCAGGTGAGGTATCTTTTGCCATAGTTTCTGTCTATATTTATATAGCCTAACTAACTTGATCACTCTTATAGGAGCTTTTGAGTTCATGTTTATTTAAAACATAAGAGGTGTTGTTTCTGCATGAATTTGAATGCAGTGTAAGCCAACTCTTGCTTCCATCATTTTGAAAGACAGTTCTGTATCCAAATTACAACATATTCCTAGGCTTTGTGACAACTACACAATGTTCAGCAATAAAAGATGGACAGTACTCTGTGAGGTTTTGCTTTTTGTCTTCTAAGTGATTTAATTTTTATAATTTTTTTTCTCAAAGGGAAAATCTTTCAACATCTTCAGGGTTAATCCTTCAGTTTTGGCGAAAACGAGCCAAGGTGTATGAGCATACACCTTAGATTCTCCAAGTAATAGATGTGTGCAAAAATAAGGCAGATCATAAACAGAACTGTAGAAGAAGATGAGGCATGCATATTAAATAGCTGGAATGCTTGGAATGCTTTGTAACACTTGAATTCATTTGTGACATCTGAGAATTTTTTAAGCCAAAGTTGTCTGCAGAATCTTTGTGTGTGTAATTTGGAAGTACATGTGTGGCTTTGTAAGTATGAAAGTCTTTTAATTACTCATTAAAATTCTGTTGTTCTGGAACTCTTTTTTTTTTTTTTGTGGTTTCCTCTCTGTCCTTAGTGCAGCTTTCTTAGCTTTTTGAAGAGTTTGCTGAAAGCCATACAAGTACAAATGACTACTACATATATCTCGTAGATAGCTACTTTTAAGTCTATATGAAGCAGTGAATGACAGGACTTCTTATCAAATGCCGAAGTCCTCTGCCACATCTCAGGTTTTTCTGTCATTAATCTTGGTAGAGTGTAGGGAGAAAGGATCTAAGCCTTAGCTGTATTAGCCTGTGTGCTACGAATGATTTTATGATGCCAGAGTTATTCTGAAGTGACTCTGTGATGTTTGCTCTGTGACATTCAGATGTGTACAAGATCCCTCTGATATAATGATTTCAGTACACCTATGTAGTATTTATATAAATAGACGTTGCAAAGCCACTATTGACAATGTGGTTTTAGGGTTCAACTGAAGAGAATACAGTTAATACGTTTCTAACTAAAATAATCTGAAGCTGTATCAGGGTATTTTCCACTCCAACTTAATGATTCTGTTAATTGCTGTCAGTTTTTTAGTGGTGCACTTTTTGGGTTTGGTTGCCAAAATTAGTGTTAAGCCATATCCTAAATGGAATACTGAATGGTTTGAGTGTGGGTATTTTCTTTCCTGTTCAGAGAAACACCCGCATTGGTTCAAAAGAGGTAATGCAGCCTCAACAAGCAAAGAAACCTTTTACTTTTTGCATTCATGTTACAACGTTAATTGTTTGTATCAAGATGATTATTGCATCAAATGATTTCAACAATTATCATGATACTTGTGTTCTGCATCGTAGCAATAACTATTGTTCCAGTGAGCAGTTTCTAGACCTTTCCTCAGAGCTAACATTTCTTACTAACCTCAATTTATTTCAAACATTGCTAACATACCTTTTAATGATAGTTGTGTTTTCCTTCTTTAATTGCTATATAAATCTTCAAGCACAATGAAGGAATTAATTCCACAGTCTGCTGAATGCACATGAATTAATGCAAGAGGAAAAGAAATTGCAGTCATAGCAATAACCTAGTTTAAATGTGGGGTTTAATGCTAGCAGTATTATCTTTTAAAAATGTGAACCACAGAGTACTTTGTGCTTATCCTAGCAGTCATATATGATGTTTCTTTTTAAAGGATTTAAAGCCCAGTAATATAGTAGTAAAGTCAGACTGCACTTTGAAGATTCTTGACTTTGGACTGGCCAGAACTGCAGGAACTAGTTTTATGATGACGCCTTATGTAGTGACTCGTTACTACAGAGCACCAGAGGTCATCCTAGGGATGGGATACAAAGAAAACGGTCAGCAAATATAGTCTTTCTTTGGCATAGCTTTATTTTTTGTTTGGCGCACCACATTTTACATGTATATGTCTTTTTTTAACCTGTAGAAATTTTATAAATTAGCCTTGTGAACAAAATGCTATGGATACGCCAATTTGTTTATTCAACTCAACCCATTGGAAATGTTTGCATTTAATAGGAGAAGAAATTGAGGGCCTTGTTTGTTTAAAAAATTAAATAACTTGTTAGGCAGATTAAGTTTCACCCATGAAGAACTGAAATTGTGTTTTCTTAATATGCAGCATGTATTTTCATAGGCCTTTTCCTGACTTTATTCCTGATGAGGATGTAAATTATAATTCATCAGTAAATGTGTGTCCTAAATTTAGTGTTAAATAACTGTATTCACTATATCCTTTCAGGATGTGGGGAACTTAAAGGCTACTGAGGGCCAAAAAAAACTAAAAATGCACACTGTGGCATTATTTTTTGTTAAAATCAGCCTACTTTAAACTTGTCTCACAAAGTTCTTAAGTAAAGTATAAGAAGAAAAATTCAATTATATTTTGGAGACAAGAATGCAGAGAGTACTGTCTTGAAGCATCACACATTCTTTGAGGTCTGTGATGAGTTCCAAGGAAATCTGGTTAGTTTGTCCCTCTGCTTGTATACATTTCCCTCTTTTTTTTTTTTTTTTTTTTTTTTTCTTTTTTGTGGGTTTCTTTTTCAAACTCACTCCGTGGCCTTTCTCTCAATATGCTCTACAAGAAAATAAGGAAAGGAGACAGCATTTGAGGAAACACGTGATCAAGTACATTGCATCTGCTGAATGGAACAGCTAGTATTTGTTAGGAAAGTAAGAAACATGTCGTTGCTGAAATTCTGTTGTAGCAGCCCCAGTTCTGCAGCCGTTTGATCTGCAGTCACTGTGACCAGTTCAGCTCACTTGATGTTTCTTCCTCAGGCAGGCACAGTGCACAGATGTCACAGTTTGCTGATGGTATTTTAAACATTCTGTTGATTAGTCTTCCAGTAAGGCTCGTGAGATGCTGTGATGCTTGAAGCTTTGTTAGCTGTCTTCCAGTGAGGGGAGGTATGGATCCTCAGATTATTGACACAACTGGGGTGTGCTCTGCTTTTCAGGACTCTTAATATAGTATGAAAATTTCCCTGGCAACTTTCATACCCTCCTTACAGCAGGTGACCTCAGGTTGTCTGTAAATGATAGCCATAGAGAGTTGATTTTCTTGTCATTTGTAAAAGCCAAGGAGAATAATTTATACTGATATTGACAATGAAAGCTCAAAGGAGTGAGAATAGATGTTTTTGCAGGGCTGTGGGTTTTATTTCTGTTTGGATCATTAGTGTGCATGAAGAGATGTACATTCCTTCAAGCGGCCTTCATGTTTGGCTACTTCTGCAATTTAGAAGTCAAAGGTTTAGTACAGAAAGCTAAAAGTTGTTTTCTTTAACCGCTAAATTTTTGTAGAAAGCATATATTTTTCATCTTCCCCCTCCTCCCCTGTAAGACTTTTCATGGCCAGTTAAGCAACATCAGATAAAAGAACCTATAGTTGTAACCTAAGTCTTGCACTTGTTTTACAGAAGTATTGATACAGTGCAAGTGGTGTGTTTTCTAACTTAGCTTTACATTTTTCTTTGAAGTACTTTTGTGTTGCAAAACTGTGAAACATTCCTTCCCCTAAAATGTTGCTTAGATTGTTGCTGGAGATAAGTAGAGTGTGTTCTAGAGTACACCATCATGCTAGTGACAGTTCTGTTCCTTAAGCAAGTGTGAATTGTGTTGTGCGGCAGAATAGAAGTAAAAATTTACTTTTATGTGAAAAATTATCATGTCTTCCCAAAGCCAAATACATATTCCTTGGATTGAGGATGTCTTCTAACTCAGCCCACAGATTCACTTTTATGTTCTTCAGAAGTTCCAAGCTGCATTTCTGTATGTATAGTTGCCATTAAAAGGCTATTTACTTGAGCTGTTACTCCTCTCAATCCTTGCCTGATGAGTTTCCTCATTGTGGAGTGCCCCTGACAGTGAGGCAGGGCTGCAGAGGGGAGGGAGGCAAGTATCAAGGATGTACTTACAGTAAGAATCATGGACTGCCAGGGATCCTCAACAAGTTAACATTGATGTCTATTTTAGCCCTTTAAATCCACAGTTAAATCAAAAGTTGTCTATCAGTTTTCAGCATTTATAGAAGTTAACTAATAGCTAACATTAACATTTACATTTAGCTTAACTGAACAAGGGTATCTGGCAGTGCCTTGCTGAACTCGTAGGGGAAGATTGCAATGAATGTTTTATGACTGAGTTACTACAGAGTAGTATTCTTTTGGTGCTATACCATGCACATAGGAAATCTTTAATTGTTTTAAAACTAGCAAAGATCACAGACAAACTGATTATAGAGTTAGCTTTTACATAGGTTTTGATACTGCAGGAAATAAAGCACGTTTGTGTATATTACATTAAGAAAATAGGTCTTGCAATCTCAAAAAAATTAGAACTGAAGGACATCAGAACTGTTTGTGCACACACACCTTAACATATTTGGATTTACATATACTTATGTGCATGATTACCAAGAAGAAAGTGCTGAAAAGCAAAGAAAGCCCCAAATCCTCTGAAACAACTAATTTTAAGTTTCCTAGTTGGTACACTGGATTTGAACTTCATTTTTACTTGGTATTTTTTCCTCTTAGAATTATAGAAACAGTAGGTTCACTTCAAACAGAATAACAAAAAAATGTAATTATGTAGGATAAGTAGTAGGGTTTTTTTTAAAGATTTTTCAAATCTGTAATAAGATTTTACTCAGTCTTCTATAGAAGTATACACAGGAGCAGTTGTCAGTATACTAGTCTAGCTTTGTGAAACAATCAGAGACTGTTGTGATTTAACCCCATCCATCAACTAAGCACCTTGCTCACCCCTAGTCACCCCTCCCCTCAAGGGATGGAGAGGAGAATCAGGAAAAAAAAGTGCATGGGTTGAGATAAGAACAGTTTAATAACTAAAATTAAATAAAATGTAGCAACATATATAATAATAATAGTGATGAAAAATATAACAGAGAGAGAAAAAAACCTCCATACTCTAGCAATGCAGTGATCACCACCTGCTGAAGAGTACTGGAGCAGTGACCTACCCTCCTGGCTAACTCCCCCCAGCTTACACACTGGGCAGGATGCTCTGTGGTATGGAACAGCCCTTTGGCTGGTTCAGGTCAGTTCTCCTGGCCATGTTCCCTCCCAACTCCTTGTGCCACCGAAGCCTACTCACTGTCAGGACAGGGTGAGAAGCAGAAAAGGCCTTGACTGTGCAAGCACAGCTCAGTAGTAAACAAAACACATGTGTATTATCAGCACTGTTCTTAGCTTAGCCCAAAATACAGCCCTGTAGCAGCTACTAGGAAGAAAATTAGCTCTCTCCTAGATTAAACCAGGACAGAGAGTTAAAAATAGACAGGTTTTGTTTGATTAGTGAAAGCAGCAAGGTAAAACACCATCAAACATCACAAGTTCAGTTTTATATGGTGACCAGAAGAATTGTTTCCAACATTTTTCTTGGCCTCTAAAGTAATTTGTCTTCCGAAGCATGATGATAGGCCGTTGACTCATGTTAGTTCTCTTTCTGGACTTCTCCATGCAATTATGGGTATTGTTTCTGTCACGTTAGACACAAACCAATTACAACAGATTTGGGTGTACTTTGGTTTGTGGTTCTGTTTTGCAGGTGAAGAAGTCAATATTCAAAATTCAATTTAAAAATTCAAATGTAAAACTCCAGATCTTTGGGTCTCTAAGCCTTTCCTAAGTGTTTGAAAAAAGTTTCTAACAAAACTCATAAAATGTTGACAGTTTTTTAAATAAACCAGGCCCTTAATTTTGACCTATTAATATGTACAACTATTATCTCTTATCATACAATTTAGATACTATTTTAGAGGAACTTGTAAATAAAGAGAAAGGAATATTTTCAGTGAGAAGCAACATTGTTTGCTTGATACTGTTGAGCTCCTTTAGAAATTTTACATGTGATTTTTAGTATAAAATTGTTCTCATTTAAATCTCCTCCTTATCTGCTTATTTGAAATTGCAGAGATGTGTTTGATGTAAAAGTAGTCATAATAATACAGTGTCATTACTATGACTACAATAACTTTCACATACAAAACCGTATCTTACCTGAGATAAACAATATATCTGAGATAAACAGTATTAAACAGTATCTCTCAGAACAACTGCAAAAGAAATTGGCATATATGTTAAAAGTAAACTTGTACATCTTTGAGAATCTGAGTGATTTCTTTAAAAGTACTGTAGAAAATGTGTATTTCATACAAAAAAATACTGCTTTTGAGTTTTCTTTTGTGTAAGATGTTATTTCAGCCTAACTGGAGAAGTATTTTTAAACAAACAATTTTAACTAAAAGTCTTTTAGGAGCATACTAATGTTGTCATTAACTGATCCTCTAAAATTTTAAGTGATCTTTTACTGATTGTTTTTGCTTTTTATTTAAAGGGACAGAGAGATGCATGATAATCTGACTTTTAGGAAATACTTGATGGCAAATTTAAATTCCTATATAATAACCATTTATTTATCCTCCTGAAAGTATAAACTGTTTAAATACACAGTATTTTTAAAGGTCAGTTTACTTTGTTATTTTTAAAAATATTCGTACAACTACAATGGAATTATTTTCCACAACAAAGTTATTTTTGGTGCTCCAATCTAGTCTGTTGGCAGAGGTAGCTTTGCAAGCCTCAGAGCTTGGAGAAGGGCTGTACTCTGCTTGATTCGTGTTTGTGTTGTGTGTGTGTGTCTCTCTCTCTGCTTTAGCTCTTGCTTTAGCACTATGATAAACAAAAGGATGTTTTTCTGCATTCTATTTGAGACAGCTAAAAGCTAATCCTTATATGTAGTGCATTTGAAAGTATTTTCATTGATTAATATAAAGACTTGCTCTCTTCCTGTGCTGTCTCTGCAGTTTATAGGATGCAGTCACGTTATGCTTCTTTTCATTTTAAATGACTGTTTGCTTTGCTTTTCCTTCTTTTTGTGCTACAAACATAGTGGATTTATGGTCTGTGGGGTGCATTATGGGCGAAATGGTTTGCCACAAAATCCTCTTTCCAGGAAGGGACTGTATCCTTGTGCTGCTGCAGCAGGTTGAATTAGCTAGGAAGTGATTAACCTTTTTATTGATGTTGTACCATGAAAATGCATACTGTACAATTTTTTTTTAATTAAATGAACATGGATTTTTCTTGTGATACACTTTAAAAAAAATAATATCATTTATACTCAGGCTGCACCTAGCAGTAGGACATAGTCTCTGCTGGTCCTGTAGTTAGCATACATTCACTTTCACTCATTCATTTTCATTACACATGCTTTTTATAGTCACTTCATGTGTGTGTTTGTCTAGATATTTTTATTTACTTTATAACTATCTTTTATGTTAACATCATTGCATTTTGTTTTCAGTTGACATTTGGTCAGTTGGGTGCATCATGGGAGAAATGATCAAAGGTGGTGTTTTATTTCCTGGTACAGATCGTATCCTTACCTTTGGCCTAGGCTGTAGCTGTAAAATGTCAAAACATACTGCAGCAATATAGTTTCAGATTAAAGTGGTTCTAATTTTATAAATACAGTTTTTAATCTACCTTTTCAAAGTACAATTTGCTAGTCCATTATTTTAATTCCAGGAAGCTGCAAAAATGTCAACAGTTATACCATTTAAAGGAAAATCACAGCACAGCATTAACATCTGTGATGGTCTTTAGAAATTAATTCTAAGCATGATGAACAAAATACCACTTGGGCAAACAGGCTTCTTTTTCCTTTTTCCTTTCCTTTTTTTTTGCCTCTTCTTTTTCTAATTTAATATGTATCTGTCCATTGCTTTTGGATGTTGTCACATTTAAGATAGATTTTTTGTTTGTTTTGTTTAGGTGGTGTTTTAGTGGATCACCTGCATCAATTTTTTTTTTTTTTGGACATCACTTTTACATAATAACTAACTTACTAATCTGTTTAGTACCCTAGCATGTTAGCAGTTATTATTTGTTATGTTTTATAGGAAATATTTACCAAAACTTCCTAACCAGCTTTGTTAAATACACTCTGGAGGTTTTGTTTTTGTATGAAGAGATGATCCAGCAAACAGCTTTCAGAAATAGCACTCTGTCTTTCTATTCCATTAATATCTTGGTGTCTATGCAGGTTGTCCTGTGAACAGTACTTCAGAGGGTCTGCTCCAAGCAAATAGAGCTGGAAGCTCTGGATCATTGCTAAAATTAGTGGATCTAATTGGAATTTGGCATCTTATTTGTTTTACTAGTAGTTACACTCCAGTTTCTCAGATGATGTCAGAGATCTTTTCTGCTTTTACAGCAGGTTAGCTGTTTAACAATTAATGTAGTACTATTTAGAGGTGAAGACTGGATGGAGATCTTGAGGCACGGTGCATCCAGTTCTTTCTTTCACATGGCTCTGTCATTGCACAAGCTGTGCCATGCTTAGCTTTGTGCACCTGATTTGCTGGCATGACTTGTCAGTCTAGACTCAGTGTCATGCAACATAAACACTTTTTTTTTTCCCCAAGGCTTATGCTAAAGCACTGTAGAGCTTGAAAATCTGTATGTGAAGATCTACTAAGTTTTAAGAACATGAGAGTGAGCTTGCTACATCTGAAGAAAGGTTTGAGTAGTCCAATATCCAGTCTTGATGGTAGCCAAAAAGAAAAAGTTGGGGAGAATATCTAAATAAGTGCACATACAATTTTACCTGGGCTCTCTCTCAGTATCTAACCATCTGCAACTAGGAATTCCTGAGCCAAGTATTGTTTCTTTTACTCAATAAAAT
Source organism: Colius striatus (assembly GCF_028858725.1). Classification (NCBI taxonomy): domain Eukaryota; kingdom Metazoa; phylum Chordata; class Aves; order Coliiformes; family Coliidae; genus Colius; species Colius striatus. Next base: position 19,550,770 of record NC_084766.1, read on the forward strand.
GCATTACGGTCTTCTGCCATGAACTGGTCAATCTCCCCTTTTCAATTCAATTCTTAATTCCATTAAAATGTTCTTTAGGTGTCCATGAAACTGTTAACTCCTGCATTCAAGTATCTTAACAAAATTTTCATTCACCTCTATGGGCCAGGATTCCATCCTTTGCATGCCCACTAATGCTTATTGTTGCATGTGGTCAGTGGGAGATGGCTGACATGGAAGAGTCCAGGGCTGGGCCTGAGGTCTCAATGTGAGAACAAAGGACAGGGCACCTACACAGAGTAATTCTCATGAGTGCCTTGGTCATATGTAGTAGCTGGACTACTGGAAATGTGTTCAGATCAGGAAGTGGATTTTTCTCCAGGAACCCAAACAACACCTTTATTTGAATTTGTTAAATACATCTTATGAGTCTCTTAGTCTTCTTTGCTTCTCAGAAGTATATCCTTTGCTAGTTAATTGTGATTTTGAGTAAAATAAATGTTGCCTTGACTATGCTACCACGTTCTTGCTTTGTTTCACTGTTTTCTCTACAACGATAGTCTTAATTAATGATGATGAATTTGATATTATGATTTTCTGTATTTTCTCTCTGTTGGTTATTTCATGTAGTTTTAACATAAATTTCTAGCTGAATATTAGACACAGTGTTTTTCTTAGCTGTATTTTCTTAGATATTGATCAATGGAATAAAGTTATAGAGCAGCTAGGAACACCGTGCCCTGAATTTATGAAGAAATTACAGCCTACAGTCCGAACTTATGTGGAGAACAGACCTAAGTATGCTGGATATAGTTTTGAAAAACTCTTTCCAGATGTCCTTTTCCCAGCTGACTCTGAACACAATAAGCTTAAAGGTAAGATCTATCTTCAGTGCGTTTTGTATATTAAAAAAAAACCCCCACCTGTGATATGTTGAACAGAAATGTATTTTGGTTTTGTTCACTATAAAACCGTCCCAGTAAGGATTTAGATTGTGATGTATTTATTCATGGAAGCGGGTGAATGTGCTCACATATGCTTACCTCCACTTTCTCATCTTCTCTGAATTCCTTCCAATTCTGAAGATGCCTTTATAAAGAAAAATATATATATTCCTCTCAATGACAGATGCCAACATCATTTAGAGAGAGGGAGGGGGGAGGTGGAATAGAAGTTGTGTAGCCAGACCAGATCTTCTTTCTCTAGGGATTAAAAGAAAGAGTTTGTATTCATAATATGTGGATATCCTGTAGTTACTGAAATAATTTACCGGTTCTAAAAGTCACCTACTCAGTGGAGTCCCAGACTCACTGTATTTTCTGTGACTAACAGTATGTAACAGCTTTTTCCCTGTAAACTGTAAGAGATAAGTAATATGTGCTTGTCCACTGCTATTCCAGACAGGGCTGTACTGCCAGCTGCATTATATTTCACTTAAGGATGTTACACCAAGAGACCCTGTATACTGCAAATGTATAGTGCCCCTTTCCTTTCAATTTTTTTTTCCCATCAAATGGAACATTTTCCTAAACCCCAAATTGTGTGAGAGTTGCACTGATACTAAACTGGATTTTGTTTACTCCAGGTCTCCTCTCCTTATGAGCTTTGAAATATTGTATCATTTGTACTATATATAACACTAGTCTAATTAAAAAAATCACTTTTGCAGCAAGTCAAGCAAGGGATTTGTTATCAAAAATGCTGGTTATAGATGCTTCTAAAAGAATCTCTGTGGATGAAGCCCTGCAGCACCCGTACATTAATGTTTGGTATGATCCATCAGAAGCAGAAGCTGTAAGTTCTTGTTTTAGGTCCTTGATCAGGAACGTACTATACTAAATCAAACTTGTTTGTGATGCTTGATATAACTGCTTGAAAGAAGGTTGTTGCATGATCTACACATTTCCTTAGAAGCTTAACTGAGCCATAATCTTTTCTACTGACACCGATAGACATGTTTTTATTAGAAATAGTATTAGGAATGTCTCTGTGTATGTATGCTCACATATAATTACATGTCATCTCCTGGATATGGAGTAACACATCTGAAGTCTTTTATATAGGGTTCTAATTTATGCAGCTTCAGTGTGGTTAGATTGCTCTCCATAGGATTCAGAGTTATTTACTCCTGGGTGAGAGAAATATTCTTATTAGTTGTAGCAATTGTGATAGTACTCTTAAGCTAGAAAATAAGTGTTTCAGCAAAATATGAGTACAAGTTCTTGACCTTTCAATTATTAACACTATTGAACAAAGGGATTAATTGAAATTCTTAAAAAAAAGTTGGGACAATTTATGGGAAAAGTGTCATTTTTTAAAAAGAAAGATGGTTCGTGATGGCTCACGCAGAATAGAAAAAGGTGCTTGATATAAATGGTGCAATTAAAATTCTATTCATCTATGATAGAATATATGTAAATACTGTAAATAAATACAGTAAAACCATGTAAATGCAACATTTTTAAAACTGAGTTAATATTCAGTATTTACTTTCATTTTTCATTTATTCTGGTTTTTTATCCCTCTTAATGGCTTTATCATGAGTTAGTTTTGTTTTTCAGCCTCCACCAAAGATACCAGATAAGCAGTTAGATGAAAGGGAGCACACCATAGAAGAATGGAAAGGTAAGAAAGGCATTTTAAGTAGATGAGCATACTACCAATAACTATTCTCTTTTAAACCAGATATGTGATTTATAAGCAGCAGCCTTAAGGAGTGTTAGTAATGTGTGAGAGAGTGCAGTTAACAGCTGGTGTGGGAGGTGATGATGGTTATCAACTGTGAGATCCTGAGAAGGCAGTGGAGGTTGAGGTGTCAAACAGATTGTAGTATGACCCATGTAAGTCTGAGACCTGTACCTCCAAGAGCATGATCTTTAGTGTTTGTTAATGGTTTAGTATTTAGATTTTCTGGTCATACAGGAGGTGTAAAATGATCAAGCATAAGGAGAACATATTTGTTGCTTGTAAAAACCTGTGCTTCACGTTGAAATGGCTTCTGAAACGTGGTATTATTGCAGAAGTTCTAGTGCTTAGAAAAAATGTAGATTCAGATTGTTGTGCAGGCCATAAATGTTGCATTCAGTAAGAATTTAGTGCATTGACCAATCTAATACTTCACATTGAAAAAGTCTTGTAACATTAGACCTGTACAACCTTTTTATCCCCAGAGGAAAAAAAAAAAGCACGAAAAATGTTTCACGAGTCATTTTTGACAGTTACATTTTGCTGCTGGTAATGGATACCAGTCTGTAACATCTAATATTACCATACTTTTAAGTTACTTTCTATTAGAAACTGAGTTTTAATTGTAAAGTCAGAGATAGAGAGATTTGTGGAAATTCTCTTACCATCCTTCTTCCAAAGAAGATTATTTCCTTTTTGAAGCAGATGTGCTTGAGGGTATTTCAAGCTATATGGAATTTACTTCTGAGACTCCCACAGCCTTTGAAATTATAATTCTTAAATGCTTTTTTGTCCAAACTGTTTCTACGATGTATTATTTTGCCAGGGACAGATAAGTAGTATTCTGAGAGTGAGTTCTTACAAGTTGCATTTAACGTATTTAGTCCTTTTGCTCTGTTGTTACTTCTTTAGATTCACAGCTGAAGTGTTTTTTTGGGGGGCAATAAGCTGCCATTAGCCGAGAAACCTTCTGGCTAGTTCACAGTATTTACAATTGATCCACATTACAAGCACTTCTAACCTGTTTAAGGGTGAAGATAAAGTTACTGCTTTCATTCTGTCATGGTTTGACAGAATATGCTTCTGTGCTAGCTGGGCCAAACCACAACACATTTGGAGTGGCTACTTTCATGCCAATATTGTATTCCATTTTACGGTGATCTGGACCTTTAGGTGCTGCTGAGAAAATGTATTAGCAAACGTGTTTCAGGACGATGGCAATTCTGTTTGGGCTTGTTCCTACTTGTTCTGTTGGAGACTGCTGATAGAGTTCATCTGTACCAGAGAAGCCATTGATAAAAACTGAGTGGTCATTAACACTTAGTTTAACCTCAGGCCTCTAAGCTGCCTGGACAAGGGAGTGTTAGAGCAATGTCACTCTGTTCTCAAGAATGTCGGCCATTGTAGCTCCAGTAGGTAAAAACTGCACCTTGTTATATTGCTTGCCAGTTGTTCTGTAGCCTGCAGCCTTTTCCTCAAATCTGATTCTGAGGAGTAATAAACCTGTGAAATTTAAATGGATGTTTTAATAGATATATCTTATTGATACAGACTTGTGTTTGCAAATTAATCTTTTGCCTTCCCTGCTCTGCATTTTCAGAGTTGATATACAAGGAAGTCATGGATCTGGAAGAGAGAACCAAGAATGGGGTTATACGTGGACAACCAGCCCCTTTAGGTTGGTTACAATAAAAGCACAGTACAAAGCTATGTTGAGTTGTAGGTCAGAAGGGAGTAAAGCTGTTCAAAACACGCGAGAGTAACCTAACTCAAAAATGTGGCTCCAAAATGACCAATAATATCTCTAATTCTGAGGTATTGCTTATTTGAATGAAATGTATGGGACTGGATTCTTGTTTTATTAATCTAGTAAATCTATTACTGTTTCCATGTAACTGATACTTTATTCATTTCCATCCTCAAGAAACATCTTGGTCTGTACTGGCACTGTGTTAACCATAATCTGGTTAGATGCGTAACATGTAGCTGGTACAGTTTCAAATAAAGATAAAACAGGATTTCTAGGTTGGAAAATGATGGAGTACTGTCAGGAACTATTGCTGAATTTTGAAGCAAAATGTGCCTATTAACTAACCATCGATAGGACTCCAGTGTTGAAAAACTATGGCAACTCTGCTCAGAGTTCACTCAGTTCTAAGCTCTGAAAAATCACTAAGAGACTGAATATATGCAGTGTGTCTGGACACCAGTTATTTACCAGCCTGAAAGAGAGGATCTGCTGTGAAATAAACAGGCCCCTTCTTTCATTACCAAAATTATGTAGATATATTCTGTCTTTGGATCTCAAAATTTGGTAGGGTATCTCAGCTCTTGCTTTATGCAGTGCTACCTCTGTGATTTTTCAACCTCCAGCCCTTAGCTTTTGCTGTAATTTGACAGGTGTCATGCCATGTGACTTCTGGGGTTCTTGACATACCATTTATTAAGCCCCACATTAAAGACTTGTAGATTTTATTGACTTGGGCAATGGATTGAGACACATCTCTTCAAACTTACTGAAGCAGTGGAAATTGATGGCTGTTAGGAAGAGACAGACTAATGCAAGGACTGAATGGTGCAACTGTATCTGCAACTGATTTGCTGTTTTGTTTCTCATAGCACAGGTGCAGCAATGATCAATGGCTCTCAACATCCGTCTTCATCGTCATCTGTCAATGATGTGTCTTCAATGTCAACAGATCCAACATTGGCCTCTGATACAGACAGCAGTCTAGAAACTTCAGCTGGACCTCTGGGTTGCTGTAGATGACTACTTGGTCTTTTGGGGGGTGGGAGGGGGGTCCTTTTAGTCATTAATGGGACACTTTAAAATTTGGTGGTATTTTTGAGTGTTTTTTCAAAAATAATTGTAGAATTCATCATGAAGTGCTGTAATTTTAAATTGTAAGTTGTGTTAAAAGCAGCCACTTTTTTTGCTGTAATTAACTGTAAAATATTAAACCTGATTATTTTTATTGTGGTTTTTAAATCTGCATATTTGCTTTACTATTATGCTGCTGATCTTTTTTTACTGAATTTGTAAGAATTGTTTTATCAAAGCACATATTAATGTTGTGGTCATTACCATATAATGAATTATTTAAGAATTTATTCTAGATGTTTTGTTCATGATATCCTTCAAAGTTTTATGCTTGGTCATATGTACATGTCCAGGTGAAGGAGGAGAGAATTCAGTGCAGCTGGCTGCAGTTTTGGGCATACTACTGTGATGCTGGCAGTGAACAAAATCCTCCTTCATTTTGGCCACATGCCTATAATACTTCAGCAAAAGCAACAATTAGTTGATTTGATTTTTTAATTTTTTTTAGAGAAACGGTATACAATCCTTTACAGAGTAACCTCATCTGAACAGTTTCCTAAACTGCAGAAAGCAAAGCATATCTTCAAAGCTGCAGAAATATCTAGTCTAACAAAGTAATGTGATGTTTCCTGCAGAGTTGTGGCATGCCAAATCTTGTGATCACCATAAAACACGAGGATACTTCATGAATAATACATTGCAATGCAAATAAACTGTTTACTTCTAGCTTGTAGCCTGTTTTTGTACACACAAAATGAAGTGTATCCAGGACGTCTTGACTGCCAAGAGGGGAAAAGGGATATGCTGTAGCTGCATCTTTCATGTAATACATGATTTTTGGGAGCTTTGTTTCTTGCAAGTTTTGTCTGTTAAGGTGAGGGCTTTCTGGGTAGAAGAGGGAACGACATGAATGCAAGAGGCAAAACTTCAGCTGTTCTTTCTCCACCAAAAGTAACCGGTTGCCAAGAACCATTCTGTGGTAGGAGAACCTCAGGATTTCTGTAGCTAATGTATTGAGTGAGCAATATATACCATCCAAAAGCAGGAGAAGTCGTGTTGTATAAATTAATATTTATCTCTTTCATTTCACCCTGAGACCAGTATAACAGAAATCTTAATGATGGTTCATTTTAAATCATAAATATTCAGTAGCTTTCGGCACTGAGGCTCCAGGTTTCAATACACTTTTTAAACAAAAGATACATTGGAAATATATAGAACAGTTACTAAATAATCATGTTAAATGGTGCTGCTCCTCACAGAAGTATTTTAACTGTTTACATTTTATATTTACAGAATGATTTATGTATAACTGACTTAAGTTTATGTATGAGTTAAACAGTCATTCAGAATTTATTCCTTTGGAGAATGCAGATTTTTTTGTGAAGCTAGGCTGTATAATTGATTGCCTTGTGTAGATGCATAATTTGTGTAGTGAATTAGAATGTGAAGAGGAATTTAAATTAGTAATGCTCACAAAAAGGAGCGTTAAATACAGAAGTCTTGCCAGGCTCAGCACATAAGCAAATAATGTAACTGGCTACAGAGGTTGTCCAGGAATGACTGATGCTCTTCAGTGTGGTTCCATCTGCATGTTGGGTTAAATAGGAATCTATCTTTTTTAAAGTTCTAATTGAAAGAAGAAAATTTGTCTTTGCAGTAAGTCACAGAAAAATAGAAGTGACAGTAGTGCTTTCAATAGCTAACATGTCATTTTAAAAAACATACAGGGCTACAAGGAATGGTAATGTCTCAAAGATGGCTAAACTGATAAACTGCACAGTTGTTTTCCTGGCCTGGCCAGACTGCTGGTAAGTGCTGTGTGTGTCTAATTTTGCTTTCCTCACTTGTATCTAATACTTTGATATTGCCTTTCTAAACCACATTTGCTAAGGCAATTATTTTTATAGGATCCTGCCAAATTGTATATTACCTCAGAATAGGCAGGACGTGTTTGGATTCATCTAGCACTGGAACATGGAGAGTCTGCTCAAGTTGAACAGAGACCAACAGAACAGTCTATTTTGTAAATTTTTTTTTTTTAATCAAAGTTTAAACTGTGAATGTAAACAAAATTTTTGGTCAAACAGTACTCCAGTGTTATACAGGGTCATATGACATTATGGTCAGCCCAGTGTAACCAACTTAAGACAGACAAAATCAACTTCAGATGCCTGTAAGTGCTGTTAAGAACCAAGTTTGGTAAATTTAATTCCTACTTAAATTTATTTTGGACCCTTCTGGATTGTTGTGATGGTTGAAGTATTTTGAAACTTTAAAATTATTTTTGCTATACCTTCCAGTGTCCTGAAGAAAAGCTGCTTTTAAAATGGATATTGAGTGAAGCAGTTACGAGGCTTCTACCACAGTGTGCTACCAGTAGTAACTTCACTGAGTTCATAAACTCTGAGAATTGAGCTTTTCTTTTACAGTGAGGTTATTGGATGAGTGAGACTGTCCACTGCAACCCACTACAGTGTGGGTGAGCTGTGCTTAAAGAGATTATTTCAGTACGGCCAGAGCTTTGCCTGTGGGAACCTAGGGCTCACTCTTGGCACCGTCTTCATAGCAGTGTTGAAGGTGGTTTTTTTGGAGTGTTTGTGGTGTTTTGTTTTTGGTTTTGCAGTGCTTGCATTTTAGGCAAATTAAAGTTATGGCAACTTTCAAAGACAGAAAATCAGATTCAGTAACCAAATTATCACAACATGTGAATCTTAATTTCCTTTTTATTTGTTGAAATACAAAATTCTTTCACAGGTAATTGTACACTGCCACAGATAGTAAACAAATGGATAGCCAGAGTTCAGCTGTCTTTGTCTATTATTATGTTACTAGATCATATACTCTCTAATACACTGTACAGTTTTATTCTTTAAGTATTATTAAGCTTTATTTTTGTCTGTGATCCCAGGGTCATCTTGTGATAACAGATTTCACTAAAGTGCATCCAACTTTCTTTTTTTAGGGCAGTTCCAATCCATTGGGAGTTGGTAGAGGTTACATTACAGTGAACTGTCTGATTTCTTATGTCAGGTGATGTTAAAAGTTGGACAACAATAAAGAGATTAATTTCCCTCTTCTCTGGTCAGGACTGTGGTAGGTGTCAAGGATAAAATAGATCTCTTTGTAGAAGAAGGTTCTTCAAGAATTTGAAGTAGTAGGAAGGGAGACATTAGTATGTTAACTTTCTGCTGTGCCTCTGCTCTGTCAGGATTGAGGTTTATGTGTGCTAGTGTGTGTGAGACTGCCAGAACAATACCCATCAGCTCAACAGCCCTGGAGCAGCCTGACTCATTCATTCTGCTGCGCTAAACAGATGTGGCACTGTTCCTCAGGAGGAGGGTATGCGGCTGGGGTTTTCACTTTTGAGGAGCCTGACTATGCTATTGGCAGTAGTACCTTTCTGGATAGGAATTTCAGCTAGATACAAGGATAATGCCACCTAGGCTCCTTGGGTCAGGCTCCACTGTCCGGCCAAGGCCCCGTGTGAGGGCAAGCTGCGTCGGAAGTGGCTGTGCCTTGACAGGCATGTAGATGTTTGCAGAGTGTAATTCCCTGCATCAGCATATATGGCATTCACCTCAACATCGCATAAACAGTCAAAAAGCACATACTGGAGGGTGGTTCCTACTCAGCCTGGGTTCAGAGTGCAAGACATGAAATGTCTTGATTAAGGTGATGGGGGAAAAGGGAGAAGATGGTTCAGCTAACACTTCTTCAAGTTGCTAAAGGATGTGAATGAATGTTTCTAGATACGGTTTTATTTGCTGTTGAACACAGCTTGTCCATGCTGTTACATTTTCTTTTTGTATCAGTGCTTTGGCTCTTACATATTTAGTATGAAGCCTGGAATTGAAGGAGAGCTGTCTGTTTTTCTATTACAAAGAGGGTTTTAATGAAGAAATACGATGAGACACTACTGCCTACCTACACTTTCAATTAATTTAATTTATTCTTAGTTAAAGGCACTGGATAGAAGTGGTATTTTAAGTGATATCTTTAATTCTCCTCCATATATCTCTGCATTACAGAAACATGTTATGAGTCAGATCACATTGTTTTTTAACTTCTGCAGTTAAAAATTTAAGCTAGATTTTCTTGAACCTACCTCACACAAATTCTACGTTTAAGTGAACAAAGCTAACCCTTGCCATTGGAACTACACTGAATGTGAATAGAAAAACACACTTCCTTTAGAAAAATAAACCTATTGGCCAATGTTGAGACAATATCAGTAAGTATGTTTCTTATATATTTCACGTAAGATGTTCCAGTGTAATATATAGCTTGTGTACAATAATGTACATCTAGAATATTGTGTTAGCTGTAAATTGGTGATTTTATTATTGTAGTCTGGTTTTGTAGGTAAAAATAGCTTACTAGTAATGTCAGCTCATCCTTTACATTTTACAAAAGGAGTAATTGGTAAGCTTTGCATACAGATGAATTACTTTTGTAGGCCCAATATCTAGTCTATTTTTGAGAGTTCTTTAACATTTATTACTAAAATTGAGAAAAAAAAATCCCTAATTATTGTGAATCATCCCTTCTGCCCCTTTTGAAGTATATTCTTAATTTTAATTTGTCACAAGAAAAATGAAGGGTAAGATACACCATTAAAAATACTGAGGAAAACTTTTTTTTTTTCTCTTCCCCACATTTGATACCTTTTCCTGCTTTTCATTTTTTCCCTCCAAATAAGCTGTTGGTGGGGCATTACTGAGAACATTGTGGGTTTTTTACTCATTCATGCCATGGCTCATTACATGTACACCACTGGAATGTACACATTGTTATCTAGTATGTCAATTGGTTATAATAATATTTTAAATAAAAAAGAAAAATAAAGTCTGACTACTACGCATGTAGTGTTTTGTCATTGCTAGACTGGAATGGATTTCATGTGGATTTCATAAGAAGACTGCAACTGGAGTCTTACTAGCATCAGTCCTTCCTGAGATTCTTCTGGTTTTAATGGTACTTAAAGTCCTGTTTTGTGTGTGAGCTCACTCGTGAACAAAGTGACGTTTCTTCCATTTCTCCGTTCCCATGGGCTTTGGATGTGCCAAAGACTGTTACTACCAAGTCTGTTTGCGACTGCTGGGAACCCAGTCTTGCCTCCTGGCTGCTGACTCCAGCTGCCACTTGTCCTGGAAACATGGCTGCCGAGACCCTGTGCTGCAGGAGGAGGTAAGTAATGAAAGGAGGGCCCAGTACCTGTGTCCTCAGGAAAATCTTTCTCAAAACTGAGTCTCAGAGAATCACAGAATCTCAAGGGTTGGAAGGCACCTTGAAAGATCATCTAGTCCAAACCCCTGCCAAGAGCAGGACCACTTAGAGTAGGTCACATAAGCCTTTGTCCAGGTAGGTCTGACAGGATTTTGTCTGTGGGTGTTTTAGGCTCAGAGTCCAATGCTCTGTAGTGCTGCTGGCTTGCACGGAACTCGCTACTGAATGTAGATAATTCAATAAGCTACCACTATTAATTTTCATATTGGCAATGCCATGGAGACCTACACAAGTTCTTTGTTATTCTATAATTCTCCTGATGGATCTTCTTGCAAGCTTTCTTTACTGCAGTAGGTCATCTTCAAAAGGACCTGCAGGTTATTCCTCGTGAGTGAGAGGAACAGATGTAACTGGGAAATGGTTAGTTCCGTTAATCACTGAGTGGATATGGATTCGTTTGTGACACTGAAAAGACAAATTAATTTTATCCTGGATGCCAGATTAAGATTGTTGTGCTGATATGGCTGACAGATGATCCCATCCTGGAGCTGAAGATCTGGGATAAGTGGGTTTGTTTCCCAGTTCTGCTGTATGTAGTGGTTACCTAAGTTTAAATACTTAAAGAATTTCTAGAATTGCAGCTGTATTTGGTTTCACTCAGAGCTAGCCAGCAATCCTGTTTAGTGCTTGTCTTGCATGTTTATGTTTTAGGCTCCCAGTCAGTGTAGCTCAGTTCTTAAGTATGTAGCGTGTGCCAGAACTAAAGGAGTAGTCTGCACTCAATATATTACCAGAGATAATGCAATATAAATAGTCTAAGGCATGTGCCTGTCATGATGAAAGGTACCCATGTTGAGGGTAGCAATAAAAGAAGGCATTAAAATAACCTGGTTGCTATTACTACTTGGATTGAAGGCCTCAGTAGAAACTTTCTTTTTACCGGTTATGATGTTCCATTTGCAGAGAATTGAGACCACTCTCTAATGCAAAGGCTTATTTTGTGATGATTGGTGTGGTACTCGGAGCTACCTGACCCACTATGCAGGTCCAGCTCCTAATCAGTGTTACAGGTTGCTTCACATGTGATGCATCTTAATGCTGCTATTACAAACAGGCCACCCTACTCCTTGCAGGCTCAGTTGTGGCTGTCTGTAATAACACACATGCTGGTGCCTGGAGGGGGCAGGGTGCTGCTGCCGAGGCAGCAGGAAACCCAGAGCAGCTGCATGTTCTGCAGAGATGGAATGTGCTTTGAAATAATGGAATTCACCTGTCCATACAGCTTACTTTATCCCCTTGCTTGGCTTGTCTTAACCAGGAAAGATTAGGTTAAAGTGTTTCTTTTTGCTCACTTTAAATGGTTTACATTTCCATAGGAAGGAATGGGAGGGAGAAGCATTACAACGAGGTAAAAACAAGTTAACTTCTAGGTGTTTAAATATTGAAATACCTGGATATCTGAGAGATGATGAGGAGACAGTCTGCTGGTACATAAAAATGTGCATTCTAAGGTTATTTCCAGACAAAGAGTTATATTATTCTCTAGTAAGAAAAGACAGATTCAGGTCATTTTTGAAAAAACTTAAAACGGGCATCTTTCACTATAGTCCATACTTCAGCCACTTCATGTTGTCATGGTACTCTTTCTCCTGGGGGACTCCCACACTGTCAAAGGTATGTGCCAAGAAAGAGTGAACAGTGCTGTAAATGCTGGGCTGGCAAGTGGAGTTCAAGCAGAATCTGGTGAACAGTTTTCTGTCTGCAGGCTCTGTCTGGCTCAGGGCACTATGGATGCTATGGAGAACTTCTCAGAGAAGTCCCTTGAAGGGAAAGCCATCCCTGGCAGCTAGTTACCAGAAATTCATTGCAAGGCAGCAAAGTGTCCCAGGAAGCTTAAAAGTAGACCCACACGCTTCCCCCTTTATTACCTGCCTTCCCCCTCCCCTCACCCCAATTGCACTAATTTCTCTTACCATAGGTTTTGCTATGAAAGTTTTATAGATAAAAAAAGCCATCAGCGGTTGAATGTATTTTGATGATAATCTTTTTTCTCCTACCTTGGTGACTGATCAGTACATGTCAACTCATAGTATTTTTTCTTGCAGCTAATAATTGCTCTATTTTTGGCTCAAATCCCCCAGCTACCTAGGCAAAATGTGCATGTTTAAAGTACTGTGGCGTTTGGTATCTTCAGCTCATTTGTAGACTTTGTTTTCATGTTATCTTAAAATAATGGCACTTCAAGGAATGAGGAATTTAAACAAATTTTATGTAGGGAATGGGGAGAAAAGAACACCTCCTTGAATCTATTGCTAAACCCCACTTGATGCAGTGACACACCTGTGCTTCACAAGTGTGGGACCATTGGTTCTGGCCAACCCACCCACCTTAACAGGACTTTCTACTGTCCTTGAGCCAGCAACAGGGTGGTGCAGTAAGTCCAAAGATGACAGCAGTACAGCTGTGGAGAACAGTATCTTTAGATTTGTGGATAAAAAGGGTGCCCACTCTTTCTTGGCAATCTGACACTTAAACTTTCAAGCATCCTCTGTAGCAGTCTTTCTCAGCTGGCCCACATACTACAGCACATGTAAAGACAACAGAGTAAGTGTCACTGAGAGCACAATCACTGTAGAATTCTCATGATACATGAGTGTACTGGAACAAAATGTGCATTGTCACTGGTTTTGCCAGAAATTGCATCTCTATGCTGTACATCAACTTGTTCTACTTGGGGGCTTTAGCACTTTGACTCCCAACAGTTAACCATCCCAATGTTGAAAAAAACTCTTCCATTTCCTTCTGCAGGAGGTGATTTCTCTTCTCAGCATCTTCACGAGCACGTTCAGAATTCCTCAGCTTTATCTCCAGCATAGTGTATTTCTTTCGTTCTTGGTCCAGTTCTTCCTCTAACCTGACTACTTGCTTCCTCAGGTCTGCATTTGTTTCTTCAATTCTTAAAACCAAAGGAGAGAGAGAAGAAGGGGAAAAAAAAAAAAACAACAAAGGGTATTTTAAGTGGCTGGATAAATACTCTGAGAGCTATAATAAACATAAGTTGTTCCACTTAGAGCTAAAATATCATCATTCTAAGAGGAAGTTACAGTGGGGCACTAATTGCCATTTCACTAATGTTGAGTTTAAGGGCAGATAATTTTTGAAAGCTGGAGCTTCCTCTATTCATATCTTGAGAAAACAGGCTCAAGTCTTACAAAACAATGGTTACTTTTGGGCTGCAAGTCAACTGAATGTCTGAGGAGATGTATTTACTCTTAAGTTAGACCATGTTCAAATATATAATTCCAAAATAATCTTTTAACCTCTGTTTTCATCCTGATACTGTGTTTCCCTGTATGGATATCCACTACAGAAGAACATCCTTGTGGGTCAAATAGGAAGGAGGTCACAGTCCTTCCTCACCATCCATTTCACGGTATTTTCTGTAAAGTTTGTCACTGACAGGGGAGAAGGGAAATAAAAGTTTTTCCAGACTCTATAAGATTTTACAAAATCCTGCATTCCATAAAAGAAAGAATCTGAAGAATAGACCTTAACTTTATCTGTCCACACAACTCTAATGCCAGACTCACAGCTTTTCTCTAAGGAGGTCAAATTTCATGGGTTTTTTAAAATTTGAAACAAGGGCAGAAGGTACATACCCTGTGCTGACCTGTCCATCAAGTTTCCTAATCACAAGACAGAGTAGTGGTGTTAATACAGTGGTGTTAGTAATTTCTGATCACTAAAAATTTAGAAAAATAATAGGTTTTTCCTAGGAATAGTGTCCCTCTTCCAACTTAAAACACAAACAGCCTAACAAACTCTCCACTCTTCCTTGGATTCATTGCTCAGTATAACACCCGTCTGTGAAGCTGGAGTGCCTGGCTTCCCTATTAAACTCTGAAGGGGTTCAGATAGTAAATGATAAAGGCATCCTACACACTACACACAAAAAGGAGGGGGAAGGGACCTTTGTGACAGTCCCAGAAGGGTCTGAATTCCATTTTGTGGCTCCTCAAGAGGCAATTCTGCAGGCAATGTAGTGCATCCCCTTAAGCTAAGGATGGCAATGTGATCGTTTTCTAAATTTTCACAACTCAGAAAGTCACACCCAGGCCCGGTAATGACCACATGCAGCAGACCAACACCTGCACTGATGAGTGAACAGAAATGTGTACTGTCTGAAAATAACACTCATCTTGAGGAAGGCAGACTTTGATTATTCAAGAGAACTATCTCCTGTGCCAGAACAGGACTCTTCTGAAGCTAGGATGCTTCCCCACCCACACACTCCTTTATAACATTTTTGTTACAGCCTTCAGCTGAGCTACCAATTAACTTTTTCCACCACAAAATTCAGGGGTCAGGTACAACAGCCTAGACTAGTTGTCCATGTTCTGAATTGCACAGGGTCACAGTAATTACTGCATTTCTGCATGCACACATAATAATCCTTTGCCAGATGCTTCCAGTTTCTTAAGAGAGTCCCAGGTGGTAAACATAAATTACAGAAGCTCGATAGAGAATGCTGATAATTATACTAACCTCGAGGGAGAAGCACTCTGGAAGAGACTGGCTACAGGAAGGCCATAAAACTTGCCTCCCTCTGACTAAGAGAGAGAAAATGGGCAGTTGATGGTGATAAATAACAGCTTTTCCATCAGCAAGTGTTCCTTACCTCTGCCCCAGGCATGTACTGACTCTGCTTTCCCTCCACTTATGTATGTGTCAACAAAAAGCTCATACTCCTTCATTAAAACATGCCCTGCTACACATACAAAGTTCTGCAAACCACACAAGCACACATGCAGTTGTAAAGGAACTAATTATTACTTTTAAAGACTAAATTATCTTCAATAAAATAAGGCAGCCCAAGGTTTTCCTGATTAACAGCCTCCCTTCTTTGCAGTTAGCTTCTGTTTTTCCACAGGAGCAGGCTTTCATGCAGTCTCAAGAAGAACATATTTTTGCACATGTAAATTGCTGCAGATGTAATAAAAACATTGCAAAACTTTTCAGAGTTGAAAAACTTGGCTTGAAATTCTTAGACTTGACAGCAAGACCCTTGGGGCTGTAGTCCTGAACAGCTGGAGTCATCCTGTTTAATACAAAAAGGCAGTGATTGCATCTTGCCTGATTTTATGAAACTATTTGTTCATTAGGCATTTTCCTCATAGCTATTTGCCCT
This sequence comes from Colius striatus, assembly GCF_028858725.1. NCBI lineage: Eukaryota > Metazoa > Chordata > Aves > Coliiformes > Coliidae > Colius > Colius striatus. Next base: position 19,566,672 of record NC_084766.1, read on the forward strand.
GTGAGAGCTGGCCAGTTTCTAGTCATCTCCTCCAGCCACAGTGCTCTCTGTCCCTGTCCAGCTAAAAGAGAAAAGCAGGTGTTAGAGCTGAAGAAGCTGCAGCTGCTCAACAGCTGTAATGAAGCACATCCTCCTGGATGTCCCTGATGCCAACAGCTGAAGGCCCCATTGGAACTGTTCTACTGGTATGAGGTGGAAAGCCATCTCTTCCCCCAGGGAGAAGGTATAAATGTGCAGATACCTATTTCCAAGGTATGCAGCCTGGTCTCCTTTCTGTTTATTACTCTGTATACAAGGCTTCCCAGGCCAGTTCTGCAGAGTTAAATGCAAGACGCATGCCTTAATTGCCCTCCCGTTCTCCATGAGCAGGACATCTAATTAAAACCAAAATAAGCCATGTACTACCATCCTCATTCAAAGACTTTTTCCAACACACCACGCTGTGTTGTTGAGTGGGAGATGAAACTGCTACATGTCCTGATTCTCCTTCCAGTGTCCCATGCATGCGAGGGCAGTGCAATGCAAGAGGCAGAAAGGCTGCAGAGGCTGGCAAGCCACCACCATAGGAAATTATAAATAAGGCAGGAAGTTACAAAAGTTAAATTCCTAGCTTAACAACTGGCCCACTGGAAGAGATCACAGTTTAGATACATTTTATCTAACAAAAAAAAAAAAAGGCAAGGCTGCAGGCTGAAGCTGTGCAGTACAATCCCTGCCAACAGTCATTTGTGCTTTTGTACCACACTCGGGAGAATGATTGGAAACTGAGGCATGTAAATACTGCCAGAGTTTTAATACTTGAAGGAATACATTGAGACATTAACACACACACACACACACAAGGATGAGAACTCACCTATTTGAAAGAAACAGGGCTACAGCCCTTAGTGCAAAGTACCAGTGCTGCAGAGCCCAGGCCAATGATGATTCTTTTATAACATGGTTTGCAATTCTGCATATGTCTGTATATTAAAGCATACCTAATTCCATTAAGCAACAATATTTCATGTGCATATTTCCCTGAGTACTTGTCTGAAAGTCATTATATTAAGTACATAGACTTACAAAACCTAATACCCTAACTCACACAAATTAATACATATTACTTCCTATTTATTAATACTTTCTACTTCCTACAGCCAGTGCCCTCACAAACACCTCTCCTGAAAACAGGAGGGAATTTTTGAGCACAGATCTAAACTACAGCACCAGCAGTTGTGCAAGTAAACATCAGAGTGGGCAAAGAACTACACCGTTCACGTTTACCTGCTGTACAAGCAGCACCTTGTTGCTACTTCGACTCGGTGGCTGACCAGATGAGCAAAGGACCACATCAAAAATCAAAAGCAAGGTTTCTAGAACTCTATTTGAGAAGTTCAGCACAAAAGAGCTGCTGAAGAAGTTGTGGCTGGGATGCAGTCCCACCACCACCACAAAAAAACCCCACAATAACCCAGAGAATAGTCAAGATCAGTTTCCTAAAGATTGTTTCTGTTGGGAAAAAGAGCAAGAAACCCTCCATTTCACACTGATTTGGTACATATCTTGGCACCTGCACAGTCCAAGTTCCTTGTTGAAGCCTTACCGCCCTGGGTCCCAACCTCTCCCTCCAAGATGTTTGCATTGCTGTTTCTCTCAGGACACAAAGAACAGATTTTGGCATTACCTGTGCACTTCTGATTTCCAGTGAAAAACATAGAAAGTGAAATATGAATTCCCTGAGTGATGGAAATCCTTTTTTTTGTTACCCTCTCCCAGATCAGAGAGAGGAAAGTTAGGATTCAGAGGGCAATGAAGAACCAAATCTGCCATCTCCCAAACCCAGGTCTGAGAACCTGATACACGTGTTAGCCCACACCTATGTTCAAACTGGGGGTAATGCTGATACAAGACTACCTTGTCCCCCCAAAGATGACATTACCTTTTGATACTAGTCTCATACTCAGTCCTCTGTTTGCTCAGTTCAGCCTTAAGCTCCACCACCAAGCTCTGTAAGGCCCTAGAGCATTTGACAGAGTCTCTGGAAGCTGCAGCTGGGTTGCTTTTCTCACTGCTGCTGCTGCATGCTTCAAACCTATCAATGCTGCTCTCCAGATCCGCAGTCTTGACCTCACTCTCAGACAGCGAGCCCTGAGTTACCCTCTCAGTTTTGAGAGAGCTTGAAGCAGAAGAGTCACTGGCCCGGCAGGCTGGGCAGCTGCTGACTGAGTCCATCACGGAGATCTCACATGATGATGTAGACCATGTGGTGCTGGCCATACTGTGTGTGCTAAGGGACAGGCTGGAGGAAGGGACGTTGTCGTAAGTAGAGAGTCTCTGGGAAGAACATGAGTCTTTAACTCGTTCCCCAGAGGCTGTCCGGCGATGGCCTCGGAGGGAGTACAGTCCATTCATCAACCAGTTCCCACTGGAGGAGAGGTTAGGGATATCTAAGGACGAGCTGCCCAGCTTTGGACTCACAGATCGTGCTCCCTGCTGCCGGAAGGAGTACTTCCATGGGGGCAGTGTCTGCACTCTTTTACTGGGGCTGGTGGCAGGCTGAGTCAATTTGCCACTGTGCTCTGAAAGAGTGTTTTTCACTGTAGGCCCAGGAGTGGCCTCCAGTGCTCCAGCACTGCTGGAAGGCAAATCAGTGGGGCTGGGAATGCTGTTCTCCGACCTGCTGTCCTCCCGGTCTTCCTCAGAGATCCACTCCACAGTACTGCGCTGATGCACAGGCCTGATTTCCAGCTGGCTCTCTGGCACTTCTGCCTGAGGAACAGCAAAGATTCGCCCCTGCTCACTTATCAGCACCGTCATCAGGTGCTGAACTAGTGAGGTGCCTGTGGGGAGAAAACAAAGGCAAGCAGTTATGAGACATGGAAGACCTTAGACACTCACCTCTTCCCTGTCTGAGAGAGGCACTGTGAGCTTGTGAGGCAGGCCTGTGGCCACTATGCACTGCAACGGGACTGCACAAACCACTGCCCTAGGCCCTTCTGTACAGCACTGCAAGAGACAGGAATTGCTCCCTTTGCTGGAAATGGGGACTGTGAAGGACACAGGTGTCAGTCCAGCTCATGAACGAGCTGATTAGCAGAGTAAAAAATGATCACTAGGAATTATTAGTAAATTAGTGCACTTAAGAACACCTTTGGAAAACAGGGCAAGTCTGTACCATGCCAAGGCATCAGGTTCAGAGCCAGCATTAGGCTCAGTGTGTAGACCTACCTGCTGGGATGGAGCACCTCTCTGTCCAGCTTCCAAAACCAGCAGGTTTCCACAACTACATTGCACCCAACTTCATAGTCTTAACAGGCCCAGAGGTAGTGTTTATTAAAACCTAGAAGTTTCAGCTCAGGCCTTTTGCTGCACTCAGTGTATAGAGAAACTTGCAGAAAGTATAACATCTGTATGATCCATGACCCTGCAGAAGGTGTACAGAAAGCACTTGCAATTATTTAAATCTATAGGAATAAGTCACTATTGTTTTCCAGTAGTGGAGTAGAGCATTATGAACTAACAGAGACTACTGCTTACCAAACCTAATACAAAGCACTGCAGGATGGCTATCAACGATGGTGGGGAAGCCACAGCCTCACAACAGATGAGGTTCCTGCTATCTCTGCCTCTGTAATACCGAACAACCCAGCATCTGCTCCTGCACATCTTTTTCCCCTCTCCACATTTGTACATTCCCCACTTTGAAGGGAAGGTCTTAAATCTGCCCTTAATATGGCCCATATCTCTGTGGCAGGCTTCAAATCCCTAACAACTAGAATGTGTCAGGACATGTTGTGAAGTCAGCCTGTTGCCTTACAGTTAGTTGCCATCTGTGGGGCACACAGGGAAACCTGTGTGTTTGAGTAAGCCCCTGCGCTGCCTCTACACCAATGCACACAGCCTGGGGAATAAGCAGGAGGAACTGGAGATGTGGGTGTGGATGTGGGGCTACGACCTCATTGTGGTCACAGAGACGTGGTGGGACAGCTGCCATGACTGGAGCACAGCCATGGAGGGTTATGTATTGTTCAGGAAAGACAGACTGACAAGGGGAGGAGGTGGAGCTGCTCTCTATGTGAGGGAGCAATTAATGTGTACTGAACTGTGCCTGGGTGGGGATGAGGGGTAGAGTGCTTATGGATAAAAATTAATGGGCAGGGCAAGGCAGGTGATATTGTTGTAGGAGTTTGCTACAGGCCACCTGATCAGGAGGAGGATGTGGATGAGGCCTTCTACAGACAGCTGAGAGCTGCCTCAGGATCACAGTCCCTGGTCCTCATGGGGGACTTCAACCACCCTGATATTTGCTGGGATAGCCACACAGCCAAGCACACACAGACCAGGAGGTTCCTACAGATTGTTGACAACAACTTCCTGTCACAGATGATCAAGGAACCAACGAGAAAGGGTGTGCTGCTGGACCTGGTACTGAAGAATAAGGAGGGCCTGGTTGGGGATGTGAAGGTCGGAGGCAACCTCAGCTGCAGTGACAATGAGATGGTAGAGTTCAAGATCCTGTGTGGAAGAGGCAGAACACAAAGCAGGACCATGACCCTGGATTTCAGGCGAGCTGACTTTGACCTCTTCAAAGACCTGATTGGACAGATCTCAAGGGATAAGACCCTAAATGGTAGAAGTGCCCATGAGAGCTGGTCAGTCTTCAAGCATCATTTCCTTCAAGCTCAGGATCAATGTGTCCCAATGCGCAAGAAAGGAGGAAAATGAGGTAGGAGGCCTCCATGGATGAACAAGGATCTGCTGGGACAACTCAGGCAGAAAGCAGCCATCTATGAGAGGTGGAAACAGGGGCTGGCTTCTTGGGAAGAGTATAGGAACATTGCCAGGGCATGCAGGGGTGCAACTAGGAAGGCTGGAGCCCTTCTAGAATTAAATTTAGTCAGGGATGTTAAGGCTTTTGACACAGTCTGCAATCACATCCTCATCAGAAAGCTCAGGCAGTGTGGCTTGGATGAGTGGACAGTGAGGTGGATCAAGAGCTGGCTGAATGACAGAGCCCAGAGGGTGGTGATCAGTGGCACAGAATCGAGTTGGAGGCCTGTGGCCAGTGGAGTTCCACAGGGATCAGTTCTGGGGCCAGTCTTGTTCAAGATCTTCATCAACAACCTGGATGAGGGGACAGAGTGTACCCTCAGCAAGTTTGCTGATGACACCAAACTGGGAGGACTGGCTGATTCCCCAGAGGCTGTGCTGCCATTCAGTGGGATCTCGACCGGCTTGAGAGTTGGGCAGAGAGGAACCTCATGAGGTTCAACAAGGACAAGTGCAGACTCCTGCATCTGGGAAGAAACAACCCCATGCACCAGTACAGGCTGGGATTGACCTGCTGGAGAGCAGCTCTGCAAAGAGAGACCTGGGAGTGCTGATTGATAATAAACTGAACATGAGCCAGCAATGTGCCCTCGTGGCCAAGAAGGCCAATGGCATCCTGGGATGCATCAAGAAGAGTGTGGCCAGCAGGTCAAGGGAGGTTCTGCTCCTCCTCTACTCTGCCCTGGTGAGGCCTCATCTGGAGTCCTGTGTCCAGTTCTGGGCTCCACAGCTCAAGGGGGACAGAGAACTTCTGGAGAGACTCCAGCACAGGGCCACCAAGATGACGAGGGCCTGCAACATCTTTCATACGAGGAAAAGCTGCAGGAACTGGGGCTGTTTAGTCTGGAGAAGAGGAGACTGAGGGGGGATCTTATTAACATTTATAAATATCTAAAGGGTAGGTGTCAGGAGGTTGGGGCATCCCTTTTTTCTACTGTATCTATCAACAGGACAAGGGGTAATGGGATGAAGCTGAAACACAAGAAGTTCCACTTAAACATAAGAAAAAACTATTTCACTGTTCAGGTGAGGGAGCCCTGGCACAGGCTGCCCAGAGGGGTTGTGGAGTCTCCTTCCTTGGAGGTCTTCAAGACCTGCCTGGACATGTTCCTATGTGACCTGATCTAGGTGACCGTGCTTCTACAGGGGTGCTGGACTAGATGATCTCTAAAGGTCCCTTCCAACCCCCACCATTCTATGATTCTATGGTCTGTAGTGCCTTTCAGAGGTCACTTCTGCAGAACTACAGGCACTGCTGCTACTAAGGTGTGATACTGCTGGCATTGCATGAAGGATTTCCATCACACAAAAGACATTAGCATCTCCATCTGTGCCTAATGCTGGATGAATCAATCAATTCTTTTTGCAGGCTTACCAAGATCCCACCAGATCTGATGCAAAGGCCCTCTAAAACTTGCACCACAACAGCTGTGCCACCTGGAAGAGCGACTGTATCCTAGCCCTAGTGTCATCCAGACAGAGATCATGCCCTGGGCAATTTCTGACCCATACAGAGGAAGATAATTCTCAAGCTTCAGATTTTTACATCCAAAATTAACAGTGACTTTCAACTTATTCCTTAGGTTCTATGAAGTTCTGACCCATACACAGCCTGTTTATAAGTCACTGTGGCACAGCAAAGACTATGGTACCTCTCATTGTGGATTGTTTGTCTTCTACAGGAAACTGTTTAACCACTGAAATACACCAACACTAAATCATAACAGTTTGGAAGTGAAACATGGTCCTACTGAAGAATATTTGAGCTTTAAATTTAGCAGTGGAATCAAAAATAGTTTCACATAAACTTACAACAAGGCAGAGGCCCATGTGGTAGAGAGAAGAGATACTTCTTACTCCCAGGCCAGTGGTGAGTGGGATAGCAGAGACCAGCCATGACATCCCCTCACATGCACTGATGAAGAGGATTGCTTGACTTGTTGCTAACTGTGCAGTCAAGTAATACAACTACCAACCAAGGTATGACTTTCAGCATATTCTCACAACTCCAAACCACAAGTGGTGTATTATCTCACAAGAGTAGAACCTACCTTCCATCATGGTCACTGGATCTTCCATTTTGGGCCGTAATATATTTGGTCCAAATACCGTAGCCAGGTTCTGGACACTCATTTTGTTAATGCTGGAGTGAGCCTGAACTTCATCAAGGAACCTTGAAAAGCCCCCCCAGAAAAATCAAAAGAGGAGAGGAATAAGTAAGTCACCTCTCATACTTGAGACTGTAGGCAGAAACTGTTTTGTGGTGGATTTATACAACCCTGATACCTGAACTGTGTTTAGAGACTAATGCAGCTTAGATACTCAGTAATAACTCCTGATCCCTTTTAATGTATGAACAAAAGAGGACAAGATGGTTTCTGCCAAAAGTACCAGTCTACCAGGGATCCAGCCTTCTAATGGGTGTGAAAGGACAATTTTCACATTTTTATAGGAATTCTCCAATTACACAGGTTGACTTCTGACAATTTTCACTTACAGATAGAAGTAAAAAGACTCATTTCCCTGTCCTAGAACTAGCAGCCTGTGGAAGGAACTTCGTGGCTCAAATCTAACAAAATAAAGAGGTAACCCAAAAGACTTCTTGTGAATGCATTAGCTGGGCAAACATCACCATAAGAAAAAAAACTATGCAAGCCAAAGGTAGCACATGAAAAAATCCAACAAACTGGCTATCCATATGTATAAGCTGCAAATCAGCAGAAACTTTCTAACAGTTAATGTTTTTGTAATTTGGATCTGACTCCTAAAAGGAGCTGTGGTAAGAGAAAGGCTGTAAAAAACAGCTAAACAGCTCGCACATAACTAGACAAGTTGTAAAATGGACCCTATGCCACGCAAACCTAAAATAGCAGGAAAAAAGACTCGCCTCAGAAGTGAAGTCTCAATCTCACTTTCTTAAACTATTGCTAATTTTTGGATGGTTGGATAGGTTTTAGCAAGACAAAAGTTCCCTCATTATTCTGCACTACTTGGCAAATTTTTGAGTGCATCCACTTGCAGCATGAGTTTTCTAGGTACTTCTATGTTTTTGCTCTATGGCGGACACTGTGCTGAGACCCAAAGATCCTCAGTTTTCTTCACTAAGTCAAGTAAATTCTACTTGCCTTTCCTTTCTTCTCCTCACTTCTTCCCTTAGAAATGTGTATAATTATAATGCCCTGCCTCAGCTATTCAAATTTTAAGGTTCTCAGATATTAAAACAAGTGGCTAGAGAAGCACATAGTGAGGCAAAATACATTTTTTTAAGCATTCAAAAAATGCATTTTAGAAATGTCTGTACACTTGTGAGGGGCTTGACATCTCTTGAATGACTCAAGAGCTTCATGTCAGTGTTTGTGCCTACTGCCTGCTCCAGATGTGCAAATCCCATTGGTCATAAAGGGACTAACTACCACGGAGAACACAATACAATTTAAAGATCTTGATGTTGTACCTAGGGTAACAGTCCATTCCAGCTCCCGAATCACATTCCAGCCCACTTCGCAAAACCTGTGAGATTCTGCACAGAGGTGAGGGGAGACAAGGCTCTTGAGTCCCTGGTACCCCAAGAACAAACTCCCAACCCAAACCAGAGCTGAGGCCAGACTAGCTACTCTGATTGCATCTGCCACTCCGCTTGTGTCATAAATCTTCCAAGTGTGCAGTGCCTGGAAAAATGCCTTTCTTTACTGCTTTTTAAGTGCTTCTGAAATAAACAATATAATATATAGAATCATTCACTCCAGCTCCCAAGGCTGTGAGTGAAAGCAATTTGCTTCGATAATGCTCTTGGATAAACCAAGAGCTGCTTGTTCACCTCCTCATGTTTTATGGGAGCATAAACATGTATAAATAATAAATATACATAAATATGTAACATATATAAGTGAGGCTCGATTAGTCATACTTTCAGAGTAAGTTATCTGCATATAAGACTGAGCCTCACAAAACTTAGTGACTTTTCTGAGTGTTAATAAATTTCACTTACTTGCATATGTATTTGAGGAGATTGTAGTTGGCTTGGGGCAAATTCTTCACCTGTTTAACAAGTTCCTGGGTACCCTGAGGGACAGGAAAAATAAGGTGAGCTATTAATATAAATAATGCAAAGCAGATGTGACTTTCCATCAATACTACAAAGTCCTAATCCCAAAGTCAAAGATGTGAGCAACAGATGACAACCCAAGGAGGCTTTTCTTTGAAAAAGGTGTAAACCTATGTGTTGTGCCTTATCAAACCCCAAGGTCCGGAACTTGATTGAGTTCTCAAAATCAGTGGAAATCCGTCTGTCAACTTTAATGGTTGATGTAGAAGCTTTCAATTAGTGAGGCCTGCTAGTCTTCAAATTCTGCCCAGTGGCATTGGTATAAATGTACCAGCAAATGTTCCCCTTCAGCATCTGGCCTATTTGAAACTTTGAGGCATTAGGTGTAGTATAAATACACTGCAGTACTGCTCAAGCAAGCAGAGGAAAGTTTTTTCTTAAAAAAGCTAAACAACATTCCAATTCAACTACCTCCTTTTTAATTACTTACTTCCAATTGCAGTCATTCTGAGCTGTGACATACTTCCTTGTAAAATTCCTGTCTTTACATTAAAATGTAAGATGAGACATTTGCTGGATGAATGACTTAAAACCCTGAAGCTACTTCAATCATCTAATGAAAACCTCTGGCTCAGAAGTTTATTCTCCTTCCACAGTCCCAAGCATCACTTGCTCGTTCCTGTCAATGCTGCCATTGCTCTGGATATTTCCTTATTTTTTGAGACAACTGAACCTTTTGTGGGAAAAAAGATACCCAAGCACATTTGGGAAGAGTGATAGCTGCTACCTAATGGTGTAAGGCTGCTAACTAGTGATGGAGAAATTCCAGAAGCAACTGGCTCCAGGCCAAAAAAGTGCAGTTGGACCTTCATTTCAAACTTTCCTTGATTTATTAAGGGCTACTAAGGAGGGAATTAACGTTAGCCAGCCTCTTGCAAGATCTTTCTGATTTCTCTGGTCTAGACAAGTCAGAAAGATCCAGACAGCAATCTGTATTCCTGCCTCCACTCTTAACATCCTAAACACATAAAAAAAGTCCTCTAATAAAAATCTGAAAACTTAAAAAAGAAGTGTTAGAAGCAATAAGTAGTTTTTGATCTTTTAGCTTAAAAATTAGGCTTGTTTAATAGTGTCAAGAATAGTGACACCAATAAAACACCAGTCACATATGAAAATCTGAATCCTCTTTTTAAAAGTTCTGATACTTGAACTGAGAACACCTACTACTGATGGGGAGGTTAAGGTCCATTGTTCAGATCATCCAGCTTTCAAGTGAGGAGTTTGAACTACAAATAGGTGAGATAACAGACCTAATTCCCTCTTGAATTTTGCTCTGTAACTCAATTTGTTTCAAATACAGAAATCAGGATAGTATTTGGAACTGTATTTCAACTGCTCTAAATTAAAATACCACGATTCCACTGGATGCGAGAGGGGGGCTTTCAAACAGAAACTGCAGGCAGTTGTGAACAGCTGGAAACATGACCTAAAGGTACAAGGGGCTACCTGAAAGAAAAAAGGGTTCCAAAAACTTATCCATGCTTTGTCAAGGGGAATCACAAATGTGGTATTACACAGAGAGCATCTTCATCAAGGTATAAACACTTGTTAGGTTAAAAAAAGCTTTCTGTCTTGCTGCAGCATTTCTCAGCTGCGCCACAGATCTATCCCCACCAGCCACCTGACCAACAGACAGCAGAAGGTTGCACCTAGTAACACTGCAGCAAAAGGGAAAAGGAAAACACATGCTGGAAGGTGCTGTGTTATTGACTAATAACACTGATCATGCTTATGGCTGGAGCAAGCAATAAAGGCACTGCACTGACAGTCATCATGGTATTTTGCAGCAGTACCTCCTTGAAAATGCCGAGTGTCTGAAGTACCACAGGTTCATACTTTCCAAGGAGTGACCCCAAACCCAAGGATTTTGCAACGTATGTAACAGATCAGCACCAATTAGGAGCTTCTAGTTGGGCTGGAAAACTAGCAACACTTCACATGTTCACTCAAATTCAGGCCCTTCTTTAAATTTAAACCCAAAGCTATGTGTTTAGCCCCCAGAAGTGCTATGTGCATCTCTACAGAGCATAGGCAGCAATGTGGACTAAAGTACAACCATGTCAAGACAGCTCAGACTCATATGAATTTTTAGAGATTTGAAGATCTTTAACTCATTCTTACTTTTTCATTTTCAAGCCCTTTTCCCAACCAGTTTGGATCAGAACCAAATCTTTTTTAATGCTGCAGTTCTGCTGAGATATCTCGAGGTCTCCACGCAACCCAAGGTCTCCATTATGCTTCTGTTAGCATTCCAACATCCGATTAGTTGGGCGCAGAATGAAGATAGACAATAATCTGAATGGAAAGCTTAGGGCAGTGCTGGAGTAGTTCTTTGCTGCAGATGGAGATTAGGCCATGCTACCATCATAATTCCTATTTAAGGTCACAATGTAGCAGCATGAGGTAACAACAATTTTATCTAATTGGTTATTTTGCCTAAAGCAATTCTGCTTTATTGAGCAGATGGGAGTTGTACAAAACTAAAGACAAATATATTTGAGTCTAAAAATCTCATTCAACACTTCCAAGTGAAAAATGAAAACAGTACTTTGGATTAAAACAATAGATTGTATTTTGATTTCAAATACGTTTTCAAAATGAATGTTTGATTTTTAACTTCCCTTCTTACCATATTGTGCTAAAAAAGTATTGTTTCCATGAGACTGTATTTCTGAGCAGGGCGATTTTCTATGTGGGAGGCAAGATAGGCCCTATAGGTTGGATATGACTTTGTGCTACGTTCTGCTCCATGTGCCACTGTGCATTAAAAAAAAAATATGTTTATGTTTATAACAGCAGCTTAACAAAGCAACTTTGTAAGCTTTCATTTTGGCTATCTGGTGCTCCTCATCACGTTTCTAATCCAAAGAGAACGTTGCACTACAAGTCATTTGAGTCTGGCTTTGCTCCCACTAAACCAACACAGATGCTACTCCCCAAACTGCTGCAGCCTGTGCAGGCAAAATCAGGCAAACTACGTAGTTAATAAGCTGAGCAGTGATATACAATTATGCTTGCCCAACTTGGCAGTGTCTCTACTCTTGTGCAACAGATCCAAAACTTCCCAGTCTGCACATCTCACGACCAAAATGAAACCAGCTACCCTGCCTCAGAAATGCTCCTGTTTCTTGTGAAATCAACTGCTGTGCTGTCTGTAACACAGCACCCTGCAGAGATGTCTGCATTGACTGAGGGTAAGGCAGAAAATGAGCAAATTGTGGAGCTAGTAGGCACAGAGCTATACCTATTAAAAGACAGTAGTGCACTGATTCACTGATGTGACTGTGTCCAGGATGGAAATGCATAGCCATGTATGGTGATATGCTGTGTCACGTGCAGAAATTTGCCTTCTCAGAGTTGGCTAGAGGATACATCATGTGAGTACAGATAGTAGCAAAGTTGTCTTCCATCTGTAAAAACCTGACATGATCAGACATGCTACGTTTCGTGCATGCAAACAAGTACGTTCTATGGGCATCATGAAGGACTGACTCCCCAGAGCCTTCTGATATTTGAAGTAAAGGCGAAACCCAGGCTCTCAGTTTTTACAATCCCCACCAGAGACAAAGATGTGAGCACGCTCTTGAGGCCATGCACAGAAAAGAGACAGAACTATGGACGGAGACTTAGAAGCCCTCAGGCCTTTGCTTCTTTAGTTGACGCTACTAACAACCCTTACAGCTTCTTTAGACCTCTTTTTCAGAAGATGGCACAGTTCCACCCACATTAGACCAGATCCAACGTGCCTTTGCAGTCAGCAAAGAGCTCAGGCACCATCACAAGAGGAACACTATGGATGAAACAGATCAATCAATCATATTGTAAATTATCCTGCTCCTCCCAAGCAGTGAATCAAAATTTCCACGATTGCTACAGACTTGGAGGTTTCTGTCAGTCCTTTCCCTTGCCTAGAAACCAAAGAGAGGAACATCATAAGAGGGTTCTAGCAAGGTATTCATAGCATTATTTCCCCCTTTTGGGGATAATACCATAGCCTGTCCTTTGTAGTGCCTTTCCCTAAGAAATATAAGGACCATCACACTGATCAACGCCTCATCCACTGAAACTTTAGGACGCAGAACTGGAAACACAAAAAAAAGGAGTTAATTCATCGAGCTTGCTAATGAGTCAACAGCAAGGCTGGGAAAGGAACCCAGAACTCCTACCTTGCATCTCTAGCCAATTATGCTACAGAACAGCTTTGTTCAGAAGAAAGAAGCACCAGGCTACAAGACGGACTTCAAAAAGCTCCAAGCAGGAGACTGTGATATTAATGCCCAATTCATAGCTTCAGGAAAATTTGCAGGAAGGTTTGCAGGAAGTTCATTGATTTATAATCAGGACTTAAGAGTTATGAGAAGAAAGCTGTGCTACACTGAGTCTTGGAAATGACCTTCGAGGTAGAAGGAGGCAGATTAGAAGGATCACTGACCTCTCCCTCATCTTTTGAGAGTAGCTGTCCGCAAGAAAGAAAGTCTTCATATTTGGCAAAGGGTATGACAGGCTCTGGCAGCTCTCGAAGGTAAAGCTTCAGAAGGGACGCCACAGTGTGAACATCTGTGTTGCTGCAATAGAGAAGAGGGAAGGAAATTTAGAAACCCACAGTACCCCAAAGCTTGATGCTTTTCACTGGGAGGTGCATCAAGGTCCCTCTTAGGGACAGGGAGAAAGAAGGCACATGGAAGGAAGCTGTTCTGCCATGTGTTTGCACTAGGTAGGAGGGTCTACCTGGGAACAAGAGAAATCTCCCATTTTGTCAAGACAGAAATGCATCTCTGGCAACACAGACAGTGGAAAGGATATGTCCATGATACTGCCTGATGCAGAGTGGTGCTGTGGTTCCTCAGCCAATGTGGATCAGGAACACGAGCAATACAGTCCAGGCACAGTGATCATACAGTACTGACAATAAAGCTCTGCATCCTTGTGCAATCAAATCTAATCTCTGATCCTCATGCTGATCCCTCATGCCTGATACTCTCCCCAGCCAGCACCCACCTGCATCTGATGGACTAGACTCCCAAATGTCCTGGTACATCATTCAGACAAAAAAAAGGAGAAAGCTGTGTTTCCTCCAGGCCCTCCATCACTATTTGGCATGGTTGCCCAGCTTGCAGGTCACATCTCCTCCCCAAGGCTGGGGTATTTGGCATTTCTGAGACCATCTATTATGTTGTGATATCAGCTTTTTTTCTTCCTCTCCCACTCCAGGACACACTTTTTTGCTTTTCTCTCTCCTTTGCTTTAAGTTGAGGTTGAAGTGTAAGATCTTACAATGAAGATGCACCTGATCTTCCCTCTCCTGTTGAGTTTTTGATGTATGGTGACACCTCTCCCTTATTCCAAGTCTCTCATTGTACAACTTTGTTAATCTTCATAGATGACCTCCTCAAAGTTTTGACTACTGGAGGTCTAAACAGATTATATCCTTTCTCCCCACTACTCACCATTTCCCTGACAGTTTTGAAAGAATTTTCAGAAAAGCACATCATTAACCACACAGCAACAGAGTTTACAGTCCTCACCTCTATCTAAATGATGAATCTCTTCTGCTTGTTATGTTTTTAAGAATTGTTTGAACACACAGTTGAAACTAAATAGGAAAAATAACAACTGTCACTAATCCTGATAATGCTCTTCCTGTTAAACAGCTCCAGCACATTTGAGAATACCAGTTTCACATTGTGGGTTTTTTCAGTTGATTATAAATACTTTAGAAATGAGGTCATTCTCTTATTTGTGGGGTTTTTTTTTCTTCTTTAGTGTAGAATTTCAGGCGTGGATGGTGGATATGATTATCACTCAAAAGCAGAGTCCAGGCTAAAGCTTCAGGTCTGCAGGCTGCAGTTACTGTTTCATCCAGATGGCCACATGAAATCCAGCCAAACTTTGTGGCATGGAAGTGCAATAGGAGCAGACTGCTGTAGGTGCTTCCAAAACAGCAACACCTGGCCTTTGATAAGAATACACATATGTATTTAAAACCCAGATTGGAAAAGTAAGCCTTTTAAAAATAAGTATTTTCATTATCAGTCATCACAGAGATCTGGCCCACCCTTGATTAGTGTAAATACAAATGACATCCAAAAGCACTAACTGACTTTCCTTTCACTGCACCTGATTTGAAAATAAGATATCAATTTCACACTTACAGAAAATATTTGCTGCTGCTCAGGTATCCTAGGCCATACGTGGATAGTGTCAGTTACACATAAAGGAAATTATGCTTGCTAGGAGGGGAAGCATTTCACTTAGCCAGGGTGGAACTTCCTCTCCCTTGTTGCTATCTGTTACTGTACATATCAAAGACCACAGACCTGGGCCTACAAGTTGCAGTGGACACTGTTGAAAAAGCAAAGGCAACGACTGGAGGACTCTCAACTGCCACACTACTTGGGTACCCCAAGGCTTGCCTTCTTTAATTCTCTACTCAACCTTCAGTTATCACATTTCAAATCAACTACTTGAAGATCAACTACTTGATCTTCATGGAGATCTTTACTGCCTCTTAAAGGTAAGGCTTTGCACTGAGTTATTTAGCCAGTGCAAATGCCTATGGAAATAAAGGTGCTTTCTGCTTTAAAAATGCTGGGGGGATGCTTGGCTTAGCTTCATGCCAATTAAGTTAGTATGGGTTAGACTAAGATAAAGTATGAAAGTGAAACTGTCATTCCTAATTCATGCCTTTTGTAGACACTCCTGCTCCACAACATGAGCACTTTGCAAAATAACTTTGTTCACTTCCACATGAATTAAGGTTATTATAATTCTGAACTAGAACACCCAGATAGTCAGTCCAAAACATAAAGGTTTTGCTTAAGAAAAGATGAAGTGAGACAATTCAGACAACGTTAGGCTTCGTTTTTTCATGAAAATATCTGAAAATATGTAACACTTCCATTTAGAGAACAAATACTGAGTGTGGTTAAGAATCAAAGAAAGGAGGACAGGTGGTCTGAGAAGCTGAGGGGACAGAAGAATTAGAATGTTCCAAATAAAGGATATTCTTCCCAGGGTGAGACCAAACACTGTGCTGCCCATGCAGGTGAGCAGTATCTTCCTGCATCAATAGGCAGGGATTGTATTGGTGATGTAGAGAGTGTCTGTGGGTCCAGGTGAGGTGATCCTATAGGTTCATCTGCTGGCAATATACCAGATGCTGCCTGTACCACATGGAAAAGTAGTGCTGGTGACTTCCAGCAAGAAATGGAGCCAGATCTCCAAGTCCTGATCCTGTTTCTGGACCTGTGATAGAGATTGGGCCAGATCTACACAATGACTCTGGATCCACATTACCTCTGGAGTTCGAGGTCTCTGTTAGGGGTCAATTTCTCAAAGTGCTGCCTAGGTAGGAACAATGATAGCCTTCACTGTGGGAAGCATGTGCATATAAGAGAGGGAAGGAAATACTAGTTGCAGAGGATGGATAGAATTTGGCTACAAGGGCCCTGGGAGCAGCCACCCTTCAGATGATTTGGCTGCCTGGGCTCAGGGTCAACTTAGAGACAGCACAGCTGAGATTCGCCTCCCTTCCCTTGCTGGCCTTGGATGGAACACTCTGAACGAGGCTGACAGTCATTTTGTGGGAGACAATATTATGCTGACCCTCTACCATTCAATCTGTCTGAGCTGCAGCTCCCGCTGTCTCACAGCCATGTTTGTGCCTGGCTACAGACCCTGTTGATCTGGACCTAGGCTCTGACTCAAAGATAGACTACCAAGCATGACCTTGGACCTGCCTCATGCCTATGGACTTGCCTTGCAATGTTTGGACTGCATCACTGCCTCTGCCAGCGCTGTTACCACACAGCAATCCAGCAACGCATTTCATTCAAATTGTGCTTATGCTGAAACACTGGAGTAGCCTTGTCTAGATTAACAGGCTCAGTTTCTTCCTCTGCTCAAGCACTGAGCTGAATGATGGCCTCTGCACTCACCAACAAGCAGGAAAAAGACCCAGATGTGCTTTAAATGAAGAGAATGATGGTGTGGAAAGAAAAGTAGACTAGGATAGCCACTGCAAGGCCATTCCTGACAGATTTTACATGCCACAGCTGGAATTTGGTGATGTCAACTCACCTGTCAAAAAGAGGCTTCTCTCCACAGTCAAAAGAATCCTGCAGATCTTTGACAAGGTTGGCTTGGCCAGGCATTCGAAAGAGCCCCTCCTCTGTAAGACCTCGCTCCCGAATAAAATCCACACACTGTTCCACCAGCAGCGGGGCCAAGCGCTGGCCATACCTCCTCTCATACTGTACGGTGTCCTCCAACCGCTGTCCAAAGATCCCTGCCAACAGAGAACAGGAGAGACATCGGCACGTCAGCTTCAACTCCCCTTGAGCTATCGCTCAGGGCACACGGTGAGGGAAACGTTCACGTGCAGGGGGTGAATCTGAGTGAAGATCCACTTTCTAACAGAGTAATAAGAATAAAATTATTTTAAAAACCAATAATTATATGCTGAATGATTCTTTTTCCTGCTTAAGACAGTATAGACAAGGAAGGTCAGGCTAAGATGATGTTTAGGGTTATCCACAGCTGTGCTGAATCTGGATTAAGCAATTACACGACAGAATACTATTGTCAACATTAAAACTGGCTATTGTAAGAATCTCCCACCTTCCTGCAAGCTTTGCATTTCTTCTCTTGTCATTTAATTAAAATAGCTGAATGAAAGTTAAACACAGAGTAAAATGCATGCAAAATACATTGCTCTTCCTACTAAAATATGTGTTTTGTGCTACTTGCACCTTGAAAACATCAGAAGCACTAGATACTCTAAAAATAGACTGGCCTAGGTAATTCTTAAGTCAAATCTACTGTAGACATATACCACTAAGTATGAAGCACCATCTCTCTCTTTAGGAAAACTGGGATTTCCAGTCAATAGGAGCTGCTGAATTGCCACTATTGGGACCAGATCTTTTTGACAACACAGAAGGGGCCCAGGTTGTAAGATCCAGAGGTTTTAATTGAATCCCTGCCACCAGGAGACTGTTCCATCTAAAAGGACAGCTGCTGAATTGCATTCTGAAACCCCGATTCTAGCAAGATGTGGTGGACTCAGGGAGGATAGCATCCAAGTTAACCATATTTTGGTAATAAGAGCTCAGCAAGTGAAAGAATTCCAGAATCTACTCAATTTCAGAAGAGATCAGCCCATAGCATATAGGAAAATCTATTCAAAGATTTCTCAAAGCAACAGGAAGCTTTCCACTGCTATCAAGGAGCTTTAGATCATGAATTCAGCACTCAGTTAATCTGCAGGTCTGGAAAAAAAGCAGCATGAATAGCCATAGGATGTTAATGGATGCACATGCTTGCACCAGGTCAGCAGATTTGGTAATTTCTTAAGCCTCTACTTACCTTCCTGCCAGTAACCACATTTTCCATTTTTATTTTAGTGCTATATTCATGGGAGGCTGACAACTCCTGGCAGGAAGTTTCCTAACCACTGTCCTAATTCACTGTCTTTCATGAGAGACATCATGTCAAATCATGCCTACTTTTTATATTTGGTCCCTGATGAGTCCTCAGTGAAACACATCTTTCACTATCAGTTTTAACTCTCCGAAAGAAACATGCAAGAAGGATTCTAAAGTCCTATTTCCTGATGTGTAACAAATTGGCAGGGAAAGAAGACAGAATCCCTTCCTTACACCCCAGGCTACACAACTGTATTACAGAGCTGTAGGGCCATGAAGAGCCTTGAAGGAAATTCCCTCCTTATCATAGCAGAACATGCCCTGGAGCATGGGAGTGACTTATCTTTATCACCATAAATATTGGCTTTCTTGCAGAGTAAAGGTTTTACTAGATCTTGTGTCTAATCTGTTTGAATTTTCACTGAGATGGGTGTCTCTGAACTCATGTTCTAGAACAGGGAACCTCTTCTCGCTTTTGCACAGGTTGCTTTGTAATCTCATCACATAATCACTGCTGTCATGATAAGGTACAGTAGAACTGCTTGGTATGTGGGACTCAGTATTGTCCAAAGGTTTTCAGGGCACTTACATAGGCTGGATAGCCAAGAAAGAACAATCTTTTCAGCAAGTCCCTCAGATAACTTCCAAATCCAGATCATAGCTGAAAAACTGAAGTCTTTACAGCCTGTTAATCTCTCAGCCTCTCTGCTGATCCTGCTTATGGGGGAAGTAACTCTCAATATTGCATATCATAGTAAATACACACAAAAATGATCCAGGTTAACAGGACCTACAAGCTACAGTGCAGGTGCCTCAGCTGTGAAAAGCTGAGCAAGAACATGCATCCTGTCTAACCTCTCTCATGCTATTCTGCTAGTGATCATTTCTCCCTCTTCCTCTGACTTGACTGTTTGATCCTGGGACACAGGCCAATACAAACCAAGGTCCTTCAGCGTTAGCTACAGCGAGCTAGGGTCAGACCCCAAGCTGTGCACCTTAAAGTCAAAAAACTCCGTACTCTGCCATCAATCTCTGACCCAAGCTTCTCCCACGAAACTCGTCTGTATCCTTAAAACAATACATTCACTCTTCCAGGTGCAAGCCATATAGGTTTAGGGAGGTCAGGATGTGATAGATGTCAGGACAGTAACCTTGTTTTCTCAGATCTCTACTTGTTGAATCACAGCCATATTTTCTAAAGAGCCTGTCTAGAGAAGGCTCTGGGAAAGAGGCAAATGCCTCTTTCCCCCCAGGTATTAATCACTGAGATAACATTTTTCCAGAAACTCATGTTCTGATGTTCTAGACTTAATTCAGAGTGTGGACAAAGGCAGTGTCAGCTACACATCTATGCAAACACACACAGAACAACTGCATGCATAATCTTCACTTGCAGTGTGATGCTTCATCTCCTTTTCCCTAGCCAGGGCTGGCCTGTGGCCAGCAACATGCCCTAATACATTTCAGGCAACATCAGTCCTTGCCTTCCTGGTCAACTCACATCACAACAGTGATAGTTTTCTGTAGGTACAATCAACTAGCCAGTGACTCCTGGGTAACAAGTTGGCTGCAGCCAGAGACCACTGATACAGAGGTACAGGAACATGATGCTAAAGTAACAGTCAGAAGGGTGACCTGCACTGAGATTTGGAAAGAGTAGGAGATGGACCTTTCACAAGCAACAATATTAACATTACTCTAGTTGTCTGCAGCAGAACCAGATGCTGGGGGCTCTGTCTTTACCCTTTTTTAGGCATGGAGGTTGCTAACACCTTTTTCTCCTGGATAGAAACAGTGATCTTCGGAGGAAACAAAAGCCCTGTAATATTCTTCTACTGCAATATTGCTCACCTTATTTCACATCATTTCAAATGGGCAACAAGAAAAAACAGCTATGAAACCAAGAGTGACGTGACTGAGGATGAAGCTCATCTACCTGTCATATGATGAATGAAAGGAGCTGACACAAGTGTGGTTTCTTCTTGTGTGATAGTGTGTGCAGATGAGATCACACAGCCCCCACAGGTCATTTTTTGCTGAGGGGAAGAAAAGATCCTGAAGCCATTGCCAAGGTGAAAACCTTCTTCCAGCCCAAGTCTCTTGGCTGCCTCTCACCTTGGTTTGGCAGCCCCACTCCAGCTCAATTCCAATTGTAGATCTAAATTGTAGATGTTTTCTATTTCTCTTAAACCTGAATCCTGATTTTCCATGGAAGGAAGCACTAGGAAAGGTCACCAAGCATTTTACAGACAAAAATGTTTCACTCAAGTCAAGTCTGTTGGTAACTGCAGCAGCAGCCCCAATTACACTGCAGCTAGATGCTTTTTCTTTCCCTCTATTGAAGCCCTAATTTATTTTTTTTTGTTGCTGAGCCATAGACAAGGACCCCCCAGGTGCTGCTCAGAAGAAAGACAGCTCCCAGTCCGAGTCTTTTGACGTTAGAATTGGGGTTTAGAGAGAGAAAGCACAGTACAATTAGAGTGGGGCTGGAAAGTTGGCCTTGGAGAAATTGTTCATTTTTGCAGTGGCTGCAGAGCTTGTCAATGGCTTAGAAAAGGAAATGAGTGTCAGGGTTCAGTGAAGGAGCAAGCTAAGATCTATCATTAGAATGGGTTCTGGAAAGGGTCTGTGAAAGGCAAATTGGAACTACTGACAGCTTTGGACTTGTGGAAATCTTTTACCTGGGCATCTGCTGGGGGGCCTTGATGAAGTCTACCCTCAAGGAAATTACTGCTAGGGCAAGAGACATGGCAGATGTACCTACTTCGGTCTTCCAGGGCTAAACAGGCATACTGAGGAAGCAGTGTCCTGCTAATTCTGTAAAGCTCATCTCACTTCAAATAGTCTCTGAAAGGATTGTAAAACTGATGTAGTAGAATGTCACTGAGACTACTAGGATGACAACATCACTGGGATGGACAGAGACTGCCCTGCCTTGCGAGGAAAAGCTCATGTGGAGCCAGTCACACAGCTTCATCTGCCAGCTCCTCAAGGCACAGAGCTGTTTTTAATCACTGAGGCCTGCAATTCAGACTGAACTTGGCAGCACTTCACTCCATTTGATGATCCTGCTGGAAGACATTAGTCTTTCCTTTCATTCAGAAGACAGGGAGCCAGTGCCATCCAGTCACACCAGACAGAGTTAGGCTGGAAATAAACCCAAAAGCTACTAGCAACCCAAGGGTTAACTTTCCTCGTCATGCCCTTATCTACAGCTAGGCCCTTTTGTTTGGTTTCAAAGCAGAAAAAAAACCCTAGCATGCCTGGGACCACAGCCTTAATCTCAGAAAGATTTGAGAGATACTAAAAAAGAGCTACAGATTTTTTTTTCCCCTACGCCAACAAACTGTCTCTGTTCTTTAAAGATTTAGATGGCTCTTTGTGGAAAAAGTGATCCAGGAATGATGTACTGACTAAGACACAGACAGGCTCTCTGTCCTGGCCTGAATAGCTCACCCACCAGCTTCAGGCATACAAAGCCTATACATTCAGCTATGCTGTCCAGACACGCACTGGGCAGGAAAATATATGCTTCTTGCTTCATTTTCCTTCCTTGGAGCTCTGATTTCAACAAAAATAAACTAAGAACCTCAGAGATAATAAAGTCAGTTCTTGGGCAGATTTTTCTTTATCGGGAGGACTGAGGGCTCTGTATGTGCTTAAAGGGGGAAAAGTCCAGCCATACCTACATCAGCTGTATGTGCAGCTTAGTACACACGGTAAAAGATGTGCAGGAAGATAATGAGGCACACACCTGGCTGCTGCTGTGCAGTAGTACACACACCCGCGCACACATGTGGTGCCTCACAGACAGGCAGGTTATGGATGTAAAGATTGTGTACGTGCTCACCTGCACAGCTAAGCATCTGCTTTTACCTTCCCACATTTATGCTTAGGCTCCCATTTATCTGTCTTTCTCACACATGAAAGCACTGAGAAAAAAAATCATAGGGAGATCATTCAGAAATGTATATGCTTCCAGAGCACAAAACACATACACACCTCTTGTTTACCCTCCCCTGGCCCACCCAAGCACACACTATGTGAATTATTGCCACAGCAATTGAAAAAGGAGTTCCACGTTAGGAGCTGCACGTGCCTAAAAAAAGATAGTTCCTAAAAACTAAACTATCTAGCCAGACAAAGCACACAAGAATGGGGGAAAGGAAGCAACAGATAATTAGGAATCGAGAAAAACTGAAGTAACTTGCCCAAGGTCACACAAATGGATCTGTGGTAGAATTTGCTGTCTTCTAACTCCATTCTCCACAAACAGCAGCCTCTATATACTAGGAATCAATTCCTCTCATCCACATATATCCATTTAAATATTCTCTGTAAAGGTAAACTGAAACACATCTCCTCAGAACTATCTTCAGAGGCTAGCATGGCATCCAGTAGTATTTTTGGCCATACACTGGGTCCTTCCTACTCTTTCCCCTTTGTAAAGCCATCTCCTTTTTCAGATTCTTAGCTTGTATCTGAGGCTAAGCTCAAACATCTGCTATTTTCCTCTAGGAAAACCATAACAAAGCTAAACTCTGGAAAATCATTTCATACCTCTCGTTCTTGAGCAGCACTCCGCTACATGACAGGCGCTGAGCTTCAAGCAGAAACCAGGCAGTGTCAGACAGCAGGAGCGGCAGAGAAAGAAAGTCCTGACTTCAGGCATCAGACACATTCTGAGACCCAGCACTGGCAGCTTTCCACTCACCCAGCACTACAGAGCGGAGAGCAGCCGATCTGCCCTGGGAGATAATCTCAGCAGCACATCTGGTCTTAGCTCCGCAACTCGGCAATAATTATGACTTGTGCTGAAAGCATTTGAAATATCCAATGAGATGCAGAGTTCCCTGGCTTCCTCCTCACAGGGAAGGAGAGAGGAGAGAGACAGGCAGGTAGGGTCTTGCCCACCCTCGAAACTGCCGCCAATGTAAACAGCAGCGAAGTATGGGTCACAAGTTTTAACAAAGGCATCCCCTATCGGCTCTGTAATATATTCATGCTCTAATTGCTTGTCAGATCTATTCTAGATAGCTGAAAAAGCTGAGCAACAGTTGCCGTCTGCATGCCACACTGGATCCCTTCCTGATACAGGCAGTTAGTTGTGCTGCAGGCGAGCTGGTGCCCTGGTCTGGCCTCTGATTTGCTTGCAAAGCACTAGGAACAGAAACCTCATTTTGGAGGGGAACACCTCCCTACTTTAGCCTTAGCATGCTCTGAGAGTATCTGCACAGCTCTGGGACACATTGGAAAGTTTTACATAGCTTACGAAAAGCTACAATCTTTGACTTGTGCAGCCTTTTTTTGTTTGTGCATCCAGCCTCTCCTTTTAGCCCTTTACAGAGACATTGCCTGCTGATGAATGGCTCAGATGAATAACTAGTGGGGAAAGGAAGTACGAGCTCCTTACACATGAACCAATTCCCAGGACTTACTTTACTCCCTTGGCTCCTGCTCTCAGGGTAAGAAGCCTGTAGTTAAGAAAAATGCTTATTACAGGAGGCCCTATACAGTTATACAAAGGTCAGTCCTCCATTCCAATTACAAAATGCCCTCATGCCTGGAGATCTGCAGCAGTCACCACCAAAAACCTTTGCATCAAGCTTCTGGAGAATTTTATCAAGTTTGGCTAACTCCATTTCCCTCTGCAGGAAAAAATAAATGTTATTCTTGTCTGCAGCTGCTCATCTGCTCCTGTTATGAAAATATCACGTCTACAGTCACTGTGTAGACCACAGTTGTCTGAACATAGTGGTCACCATTTTCTTAGCTATCTTGTGGCTCACACACATGTCAAAGATACTGAACCCATATTCAAGCTATGAGATTCCATTCACGGAGACAGTGTTGTCCCACAACTCAGGAAACTTGAGATCAAACTCTGTCTCTACATTTTCTGTTTTGATCAAAAGCTCCTGAAGAATCGACTGTTCCTCACTACAGCTGAAGGCAGTACTAGGATCAACAGCTCCTGCTCTTGAGTGGCAAGGTAGTAAGGTATTCCTTAGCTTTTGAAGGTATACCTTGACCAGCAAAGTATTGCACAACTCGAACTGAAGCTTAAACAACACACTGAACAATATTTATACCCACTAAAGAGCATTGGAAAGGGATGAAGATCTTTAAACAAAAGGCATAAATGAGATCCTGGGTATTCTTCACCCTTTTACTATCCTCTCTTCCCTTGTGGTGAACATAGCAGGCTGCTCACAGTGCTAAATGCTGAACAGGACCGATCCTCTTATGAATGGCTGAGACATCATCAAGATTTTTGGCACTATTCCCTGGAACAGTGCTTCAAAATGTGTCATGTCTTCTAATAACATTATGGAGCTTAGGACTTGATATTTGGGATGAGTCTGCAAATACAGACTTTTATTCTTCCATTCATGTCTCAATTTCTGTTTTTCGTCTCTCAAAACACAAGATCAAGGCAGTATCCAATGAAATATAAAGTCATGTTGTTTAACATAGATATTATTATACCCAAAGTATGATTAATCTGTGAAACTCACAGCCTCTCTGTGGCCAAGTATGTAGCATGACTCAAGGCATGATGAGACTGCAGTATAACTTATAGTAGCACGGGTTGTAGGAGAGATGACAAAAACAATGTAAACTATTCTCCAAAGAAAGAGCAAACATGGTTCTCTGGTGAGAGAAAAAAAGCAAAAATCACACAAGCATCACAACTAAAGCATAAAATGGCAGCTGCTTTGGTATTTTTCCCTGCACATTGTGAAATTCTGCAGCTGTATGTGTCGTGTGAGAAGAATGCAATATTGCACTGCACATCTACTCACTCCACAGTTACAGCCTATCTTCTTATAAGGAAATAATTCTCAATCCCTTTCAAAGCATTTTCTTTAAAATTGTGATTTAGAAAGAATATGATGAGACTGGAATAAAAATCACTACATATCTAATTTGTCTTCTGTGTTTGAATTTCCAGGTCACACTTGGATCCTGCTTTCTCTGTTAACCACATTTCTCACAAATGAAATCCAAGATTCACACATAATCACCGGATTGCAGGAGCTGCAGATGCCAAAAGTATACTTCATATTTCAAGAACAGGAATAAAATCCAGAGAGCTGGCCACATTGCACATAAACTACCATCGTAATTTTCACCTGGAGATCTCCTATACTCATGTGCCAAAGAAAGAAGGAGCAATGGAGACTGAAATCCTCCTTTCCCCATTGGTGTGAATTTGTTTAGCTGTAGAGAAATTTACCACTGAATAGCTCTTATTTTCCTACAGAACAACTTATGTTCCTAAAACTGTTTAGTGAGTAAATCTCACATGAAGCTACTGCTGGGAAGCTGGAGGCATTTTCTTTCCTGGTGGCACTGTATAAAGAGAATCTTAGTAATGCTCTCATGAGCTAGCACCATAGCAGTTATTCTGCTGCAGGTACCAGAAGAGGGAGAAAGCATCCTGCTTGCACATGTCACTACAAGCTTTGAGACTGACTGGGAAGTTCACTACAGCTCACAGAATCTTTGAGAATCCAGGTATGTCTCAGGCTTGGCATCTAAATCACGCCAAATGCAGTCTTGAATCTGGTTGAAACAGACAGGAATGGTTAACCCATGTGAACTCAGAAAATATTCCTCCTCATCTCTGATTGTGAGCATGTTGGCATGCACAGCTCTAGTGAGTATCCATAGGGTGTCGGTATTTTTAGACACTGGCTTACACGGAGTATTAGCTAATATACAGGTATACTCAACTGGATTTGCCTGAGAGAGCTCAGATGTAGGAAACTGCTCTGTCTATTTGTACAGTAAGGGCCTGGTATTAAAGTTAGAATCAGAGTTGAAGTTCCTTAATTTTCAAGTAAATTAAATGACTACAGACTCATTTTTTAACTCAAGCAAACATGGGCACTTGAACACCTCCCTGTATCTGTTGAAAACTGGCAGTGAAACAGCTACAGGTGATCAGTCACAGGGCTGAACCCAGAAAAAAAGACTTCAACAGTATGTCCCCAGTACAGAAAATTTCCCTCCCAGTTTCCTCCCTCTCCAAACACTTTGGGCAGAGGCTTCTCTGAAGAAAATGAAGTCCCCACACCTGTCCCCTGCTCTGTGCTGGAGCCTCAACCTTTACTGGTAAAATAAAATCTTTTGAGAATAAGCAGGCTTCTGCTTACTGATAAGCCAGTTCATCCTGGGTTAAAAGGTTAGCAAAAAGCGATGTTCGTTCTTCTGGCACAGTAGATTCTGCTTAACCTATGAGGTATCTTCTCATCTCTCTAAAATATTTCAGGAGAGGAACTGACTGAGCAGCACTGTAAATTATGCTGCCATGGACTCTGACCAGACTACGCTCTAAACCAAGATTGTAACTGTTTGCCCACAGAGAAAAGATGATAAACAGACCTAAACATCACTTAACCACAACATTCTGAATCCAGAATGTTTATTGGTCTATTTCTCTACAAATAAAAGCAAGAAGCATTTAGAGAAGAGAACTTCAAGAGTAACAAAAAAATGCCTTTTAGAAAGTAGTGATCTAGAAAAACATGCCCTGGAAAACTTCTTTCTCCCCACAACATAAGAATGTATTTTACAGAATTTTTAATCTACTGAGTCTTGCACATGTCTGTCTACATTTAAGAGATAGCTTCCATAGACTTGACTGAAGTTATGTCTGTAGAAAGCATCTGCCTAGTAGATCTGCTCTTTCAAGTGCTCTGCATGTTGATGCCCCACTGCACAGAAAAGTTTACAGAAGCTCTGAGTGTTAGTAAGTAGAAAATGGTTATGATTTAGTATAATTGTCGCTACCAGTGTCTCATCACTAATGAAGATTGAGATTTCCAGCTGTGGGTTCAAATGCAAGGATCACAAAGTCTGAAACTGGTTGCTGATCCTTGTCTTTGGTACGGAATGAAATGAGTCACTTAGATTTCTGGCCATCCTGGAACCTGGCAGGGCCTATGATCTAGATTCACAAACAAAATTTAGAAGACCAGTTACTTTTACACATTCACAAAAATGAATGCCCTCAAGCCTTCCCATATTCCAAGCCTGAGGCTGTAACCTACTAAGCACAATCTAGTACCAAGAAGCAGAGTAGATCAACATTGAACACATGGGTGCTTATCCAATTCAAAGTTCATCGTAAATACCTCTGTCAATCTGTAACCTGCAATTGTAAAACTATCAGGTAAATTGTACATAGTTTCAATTTGTCACTTCCTCAAACACTGTCAGTGATGAAAACCTGCTAACGAAGTCCCACACTTTTACTTTACTTTACTTTACTTTACTTTACTCCACTATCCAACTAAAATACTTTGTCATTATAAAGCATAACTTACATCTTGATCACCCAAGCATAAGGTCATGATCTAAGTTCTAGCAACAGCTGAACTGGGCTGGCTGTGCTTGGCGGGCGGTCGGGGGATGGTGGGGTGGTATTTAGCTCAATTTTGTAAAATGGATAGAACATTTCAGCAAATCTGCCAGCCTTTCAGGTACACTTCTAGAAGAGGTTAAGTGGTGAACATTCCCTTCCCTTACCTGCAACTCAGAAGGTAGTAAGGGGAAATTGCAAGACCAATTATGTGATGAAGGAAGAGAAAAAAGGAGCAATTGTGGGGGTAGAAGGGTAACTTTTAGAAAGTAAATAGGAAAAGAGATAGGGTGAATTTCTTCTCAGATCCTAAAAGGTTAAAATTGCAACTTGCAAAGAGCAGGCTACCATTCCCCTTCAGTAATCACATATCCTCCTAACATTCATCAAAGGACTAATACAGAGAAATTAAAATACTTGCCTGCAAGCTGAGAAACACCACAGGTACATGTTTGTCCCATTAATCATACACTGCCAGGATGTTCAGTGAGAGCAATCAGTGTTTTAAAGACTGTCAGCTTTCAAACACCACGCATGCATCTAATGATTACAGGAACAGTCTCTCTGAGAAACCACCAGTCTAAAGGGTGGTACTGATCAGGTTATGTGCCACAGGCAGTAGCCACCAACAGTGTAACAAATGCACAGACACTATGACCCCTCCGTGGTCCTTTTTTAGCTGAAGTGGAAATCCATGTAAATGAAACAAACACAGGTCTCACCATATTTTATCTAAAGCTGGATTGCTCTTAGTAATACAAGATATATGAAGCTTATGACTCCCTCCAGAACTTTTTCTTTGATAGCTGAGATGGACTTAATCTTCTATGAATCCATTTAATTCTATTTTGAATCCATTTTTATTCCCACATCTTGTGACAATGAGTTTCAGAATTTAATTGTGCACTATACAGAACACCCTTTTTCCTTGGTTAAGACTTCATGACTGTGTACTGTTCAAATCTTCCTTACATCTGTAATTTTATCCATCAGACCTTCCTGCAACCTTCTCTTTGAGCTTAAGTTCGACAGATTTTAAATCTTAATTGCTTATACAACCTCTGGAGAAGTTGCATTAAAAGTTCTGCCTTGAGCTTGAAAAATCTTTCCTAGCACAAGTTTGATCCAAATGGAAACATTCTCATGTGACATTTCATGTTACCAAATCAGCATTTCCCAGATAAAAGAAATTTCATCAAGCAAATCCCATGAAAAGCTTTACTCTACTCACCTGCAAATGTGATAGAAGTAATTTTTATTGTAGTTTTTCTCCATTTGGCTGGGCAGAGGTGCTGAGAAGGACTCTTGCTCAGCTGCCTTTCATTCCCTAGCTCTGGATGCGTGCTCTTTGGTGCCCATGACTGTTCACAATAACAAAGTACTACATACTCAGTCAGCTGATGCCAAACTGCATTATCCTTCAGAAGCCACTGGAATTAAGCTGGTTAATGACAGTTGGAGATGTGGCATTGCAGTGCAGAACTTGTGCTGCTGCCTGTGGTTTTTGAAACCAGTTGCAGTGGACTTGCCTCTCTGACAAGTCCTGACATAGTACTACAAGAATAAGCATTTCTGCTCTGCAATGACCCAGGCTACTACATGGTCTCCATTCTGAGCCCAGATATACTTGGGCACTGGTACCAAATGTCACTTAAAGCCTTTAGCCAGCAGATTTAAAGGTGAAAGATATGCAAAGAATGAAGTAAACACATGTGAAAATTATGAATCTTACATGGAAGTGGAGCAGCCATCTGACTGGCAAAGGTAGAATCTTCAGAAGTAGGTAAGGAACACCTTTTGCTTGACATGCTTTAGTTTTGCTTTTAGTCTTAGACTCTTCCTTCAAGTATTTATACACACTGGTAAGATCCACTCAGAATCTTCTCTTCTCCAGTCTAAACAATCCCAGCTTTCTCAGCTTCTATTAGTATTCCACCTGCCATAACCTTTGATCATCTCCCCCTTTACTCTACCCTGGTGAGGCTTCATTTGGAATACTGTGTCCAGTTCTGGGCTCCTCAGCTCAAGAGGGACAGAGAACTTCTGGAGAGAGTCCAGTGCAGGCCCACCAAGATTATCAGGGGACTAGAGCATCTTCCTTATGAAGAAAGGCTGCAGGACCCGGGGCAGTTTAGTCTGGAGAGGAGAAGACTAAGAGGGGACCTCGTTAATATTTATAAGTATAGAAATTATGAATGTCAGGAGGTTGGGGCATCCTTTTTTTCTACTGTATCTAGCAACAGGACAAGGGGTAATGGGATGAAGCTGGAACACAAAAAGTTCCATTTGAACATAAGAAAAAACTATTTCACTGTTCAGGTGAGGGAGCCCTGGCACAGGCTGCCCAGGGAGGTTGTGGAGTCTCCTTCCTTGGACGTCTTCAAAACCTGCCTGGACGTTTTCCTGTGCCACCTGATCTAGGTGAGCCTGATTCTGCAGGGCAGTTGGATTGGATGATCTCTAAAGGTCCCTTCCAACCCCTACTATTGTATGATTCTATGATCTTAGTGGCTTTTCACTGGACTCCAATAGGCTCATGTTCTTCTTGTCCTGAGGACCCCAGAACTAGACAAAGCACTCCAGATGTGGTCTTACTAGTGCTGAGGGGAAGGCTCACCTCCCTCAACCTGCTGTCAATGCTCTTCCTAATGCAGCACAGGAGTCTGTTGGCACTCTTTGCCCCAAAGGTGCATTCCTGGCTCATGTTCAACTTGTCCAACAGCATCCCAGGTACTTCTCTGCAAAGTTGCCTTCCAGCCAGTCAACTCCCAGTGTGTACTATAGCCAGGTGCAGGACTTTGTATTACTCTGTTGAACTTCCTGGGTTCCTGTCCACTCCTGCCTGTTGAGGCCCCTTTGAACAATGGCATAACCATCTGATGCACCAACTATTCCTCTCAATATAATCTGCAAGCATGAGGAGGGTGTACTCTGTCTCATTTTCTAGGTCATTACTGAAGCTGTTAAACAGTACTGGCCCCAGTATCAACCCCTGGGGTATACTTGTAATGACTGGCCTTCAGATGGACTTTGGACTGCTGATGACAATCCTTTGAGAGCAGCAGCTCAGCCAGTTTTTAATACACCTCACTGTCTACTCATCTAGTCTGTACTTTACAAATTTGTAAATGAGGATATTACAAGAGACAATGCTGAAAGTCTTATTAAAGTCAAGACAAACACTAATCGTTACTGTTCCCTCATCCACCATTTCATCACAGAAGGGTATCAGGTTGGTCAAGCATTATTTCCCTTTCATATATCTATGCTGAATAATCCCAGACACCTTTTTGATGTTAATATGTTTGAAAAAAAAATCTGCATTTGTTTGCTCCATCACTTTCCAGCAAGAGAGGTGAGGCTGACCAGTCTTTACTTCCCTAGCTTCTCCTTCTTGAAGACTTGAGTTTTCAGGGACCTCCTACAATAACCATATGTCTTTTCAAGGATTATCAAGGCAATGTCAAGTACTAGCCAGCTCCCTCAGCACTTGTGGATGCATCCCAGGGACTTGGATGTATTAATTTTTGTTAAATGTTCCCTAATCTGACCATCTTCTACTGAGGAGAAGTATTCCTTGCTGCAGGCTTTCCCACTGGCTTCAGGGGCTAGGGAATGATGAAGATAAATCTTATCAGGAAAGTTTGAGGTGAAGGTGGCACTGAGTTCTTTGGCCTTTTTTATGCCCTTTTGTTATCAGATCTCCTGTCTCTTTCAGTAGTGTGCCCATATTTTCCTTGGTCTTCATATTGTTGTTGGTATGCCTGAAGAAGTCCTTCTAGTTGCCTTTCATAGCCCTCACCAGATTTAAGTCCAGGTGGACTTTAGCTTTCCTAAATCCATCCCAGCATGTTTAGACAGTTTCTCTATAATCCTCTTAGGGCATCTGTCCCTGCTTCCACTTCTTCTATGCTTCCTTTTTAGCTAAGAGTTTTGTCAGGAGCCCCTTGTTTATCCATGCAGGATTCCTACCACCTGCACAAGCGGGTAAACTGTTCTTGATCTTGGAGAAAGTAATCCTTGAAAATCAGTGAGATTTCCTGGACTCTTCTCTCCAGCACCATAACCCTTGGGATTCTTCCAAGTATATCCCTGAGAAGGGACATGTGCTCTCCTGAAGTTCAGGGTTGTGATCCTTCTTTTTTGCCTTGCTGAATGATGCCTTCAGAGTGGCTCTTTTACAGATAGTCATTGTAACCTCAGGCAAGTTACTTGATTGCCCAATACCTCAGATTCCTCCTTTACAAAAAATGAGAACAATAGCTTTTCCTGACCTCAAGGGTACGTCATGATGGTAAAATAACTTGTCCATAAAGCAGTAATAGAAGCCATAGCAATATTTGACAGATAAAATTTGGAAAAAATAACTTAATCATGTATTAGAAACAGATCTTAAATCTTTCTCTATTGTAAGCAGTTTTGTCAGGAAGATCCACTTCCAATTTACTTTAGTTCTACTGTGTGTCTTGGTTTCTATATTCAGAAACGTACCCTCTGCTTGTTATAGCTTTGCCTAGGGTAATGTTAATCAGTATCTCCGAAAAGCTGATTTCTGACTCCACTAGTCCTGAGCAGATATATGAACTCATAACCCCTATCCTCTTTCTCCTCCCTCAGCTGGGCCCATCTCCCATCATGAGACAGCACTGAAGAGCAAACACTGATAAGCTGCCTCAGGCGCCACCTGTCTCTGTGCAGAGATAATGGCACATATGGGGCACAAACACCCAGTGTCACTCCCAATACACCTGTGAAAGCCTGCACAAGGGAAGCCAACCCTGCCACCTAATGAAGGGGCTCCTCTTGGCCCTGCCAGGAATCCTAATTGAAACTGTCATTCTGGGTAAGCCTTCTAGAAAGACTCAGTAGAAAGCTCCTCTCTGTATTCACACTGGGCAGATAACAGGAGCCACCTCCCTCTTCTTAACTACTGTGCTATCCTCACATCTTAAATTCACTGATACAATTCTATGCTCATGATACCCTTACTGGAAAATGTCCATCTTACAGGTGGAGGAATTAAACCTCAGACTCTAAGACTTAACATCAAGTCCTAGTTCCTAAACAGTCTGGCATCCTGGTAGATACATATCTAATGAGGCAGGGCCACCAAGATGATCAGGGGACTGGAACATCTTTCATACAAGGAAAGGCAGCAGGAACTGGGGCTGTTTAGTCTGGAGGAGACTGAGGGGGGATCTTATTAACATTTACAAATATCTAAATGGTAGGTGTCAGGAGAATGGGACATGCCTTTTTTTCTATAGTAGCTAGCAACAGGACAAGGGGTAATGGGATGAAGCTGGAACACAAAAAGTTCCACTTAAACGTAAGGAAAAACTCTTTCACCGTGAGGATGACAGAGCCCTGGCACAGGCTGCCCAGTGGGGTTGTGGAGTCTCCTTCCTTGGTGGTCTTCAAGACCCGCCTGGACATGTTCCTATGTGACCTGATCTAGGTGGACCTGCCTCTGCAGGGGGGTCGGACTAGATGATCTCTAAAGGTCCCTTCCAACCATTCTATGATTCTATGATTCTATGAATACCAATATCTGACCTTTCAAAACAGTCAAGTTTTAGTCTTATGCAGAAGCTACCTGAAGGACATTTATTCATCTAAACCAGGATCCCTAATTAGGCCTACACAGAGCTGTTCTTCCATTACCCATAAAGATACTGAATCAGGTATTAAATTACACCTCAGAGACTTGTCCCCTTGTTTGCAGCTCTCCAGTAATACAAGACATGGTCTCTACAAGACCTTGGTTGCCAGCAAAAACATTCTCTGCACTTTTTTTATGCCAGAAAAAGAAGAAAGAATCCACACATCATGATTTATCTATATGGAGAAGAGGACCAGAATTAATAATAGCAGAGTGGCTTCCTCAGTGGACACTTCTTCAGAGCCCACCAGTTAAAAAGTGACTGTTCTCCCAAATGGAGAAACCAGTCATGGAACTCCTGCAGCACAATTCCTTTGTCACATGATGAAGCTCTCACTGTTTGCCCAAGGGAAGTACATCCCTTCCAATTGCTTCACCTCCCCTCCATCACAAGGAGCTGATGAAAGCTTGGAATGAGGAGGAGGAGAAATTAGGATAAAGTAACAGAGAACTGCTCAGGGCAAGAAAAGATATGTAAACAAAAGAAAACAAACAAAAACAAAAACCAAGATTAATACAGAATGAGTCTGTCCCCATGCAGTGCTGTTCATGTGCTGAGCTGTGAGAGTGAGTTATACCGTTTGGCTTTCAACTCCAGCACTAAAAACCTCAGCTTTTGTACCTCATTCCTGGATATGTTATGTTTCGTATCTGATGCAAGACAAAAAAGAAGAAATGACAACTGAGAGGTGAGCAGATGGAAAGAGATTTCCTTAAAGCAGCTGTATTTCTTCAGACTAGAAGTACAGCCCCACTGTGAACATATAGAATGAGGAATGACCTCCTCTCTCCCCTAGCTACATTTAACACTTTCCATGCATCCACCTTGGGAGGACAATGTCAGGCTCACTCTCATCCAAGCCTATGGACACAAACTCTTTTCATTTAGCACTATGGAACTCCTACAAGCATGCCACACTAAAGAGCAGCTGCAGAATAGCATGACTGTAGGGCACTGAGGGACTCTCAAGATAAACTGTTACTGGTGTCAACTCGGACCAAAATGAGTTTGCCATGGAGGTAAGAAGTGTCACAGGGAACAGTTTTAATCATCCTCTGTCAGAACATGCTTAAAAAAAACTTCTATCAAGCTGCTGTAACAAACTCCATTCTTAAAAATATAACCAAAACATGCAGAGTACTCTTAAATCTCAGTTTACAACATTTTCTACTCTGAACAAGATAAACTAGACTCAACAATTCAGAAGCCTGAAACTCAGGGAAACTTGATAGAAATTATTTTCCCCATAAACAGGACTGCTCTACTTCAAAAGACTTAGGAACTCTGGGATTTTATTTTAAGGCCACATTTGAAGTACATTTCAAAGCACACATTCCATATGGCTTTTAAGCCTGAATATGTCTCCTATTAATAGTTTGGGATCCTCAGCAGCTTTGGGGAGTTTTCTGTTTTATTTTAAGAAGCCTTTGCTGTTCACCTTTAAACACAGTTCATCTGCCCACATCAACACTTAAGAAGACACTCTCAACCTTTTTGATTTATGTTTCTTCAATACATCAGCAAAGATTAAAGTGTGGCTAAGCCTCCCTTTTTATCTTGGCATAATTCCTTTTTACACCATATCAACCTTTTCCAGGGTGGATATTTACATATTAATAATGATGTCTGCTTTTTAATTCCTCCTCCCATCCCTTTAGCTTCATATATTAAAAAGTGTCGATAGATAAGACTTGGCTCTCAAATCAGTGGTGGTAGCAAAGCAGAGTTCAAATTATTCAATTAGAACAGAGACAGCTATGTTTACTGTCCTCCCACATTTGAGCTAAGCTGGGATTTCACTCAGAGAAATTACCCTGCTCTGATTCTGACGGGAGAAAGAGCAGGCTTGATCATTTCCCCAAACTGGCTAAAAAAATTTGGGAACAATGGTTAATTACTGACATTCCTATAAATACTTTGTGGAGTGCAAAGAGACTGAGGATGCAGCTCTATGGTTTCTTTAAGCCAACTGATGGGTGAGTTGCAGATAGAATGAACAAGTAAGTCCTCTTCCACCTCATCATGTATCCCCACTGCCCTCATTACATTGCAACTACTAGTCCTGCAGCTGCATGATTAACAAGGCCAGGGAGCTAATCCACCTACAAAGTAATCCTCTCCCCCTTTTTTCCCTACCAGGTCATTTCCTACTGCACAGCTGTATAACTGTTAGCATTAGCAAATGAAACATGGTGGGAACACATGGTTGCAAGGTGGGAGAAGACCACTTTGAAAGCACTTCAGTCATCTCAGAGAAGCAATGAAACCATAGCATAAGAATCCATTCATGCAGTTTGTACTTCAATGCAGACATAGCCAAGCTAGCTTTAGACTAACTATTAGAGCAGAGAGCTCATGCCAGGCTGACTGCCCAGGATACACTCATGTTCATGGGTAGTTTTTATCCATAGATTGAGGAAAACCATCAATACAAAATTGCAATTCTTCTCAGCTCTGCAAATGACAGTGCTTCTCTTCTGCAAGGCTTAAGCCAGCCCTCACCAACAGCCAAAGCAGTCTTTACACAGACAGTGATGGAACCAGATCAAATCCGTAGTATGTGAAAATAGCAACAAACACCAGCTGGTGTATTCCCTCCTGCTCTGCTCCCACATTGTCATGATTTCATTGTATGTTTTTTAGTATCTCATAAAGCCCCAGTTCCTGGAATCAAATGAAAGAATAAGAGTATCTGCCTTGTTTAAAGGAAAACCAAAATGTTACTCGGTAGCTTTGCAGAGAAGTTTAGAGGTACAGAAAAAGAGCAAGTTAATTGGGACAATACTGCGCCCATACAGAAACAAACAAACAAAACTAAAACCATCCCTACCTTTGTGCCATCCTCATGTTTTTGTTTTTAGAACTGTAATTTTAAAAATCAGTTACTATTTTAATACTTTTTAAAAAATGCTTTCTTTAGAGCTATTCCAAGAGATTGACAAAACATTAACAAAAACAAGCCAAATTATCACTGATACCAGCAGTGCTGACAATATAATGGCCTAACAAAGGAGGTTATTGCTGGAATGTGTACCATTTATCTCCTTTTTCCTCACAATATTTCTTTGACACACATAGCCAAGATGGCAAAATACACACTATAAGATCCACTGCAAACAGCCACTGAAACACCATCTTTGACATTCTGAGACCTCACGTGGAAGGACTACATGGTCCTGCACTGAGATCAGAGTCTAAAAGACCCTTCACTGAGAACTGGACTTCAGAAGGAAAGTAAAACAAGCACATACTAATGTTTGAGCAGAAATCATGGTAGATCAGTTTCTGCTAGCAAAAAGGTCTTGTTCTGCCCACAGCACAACAGCATTGCATGCAACCTCTCAGAATCAGGTACAAGCTGCCTTTTGCACATACATCCTTTCTGCTAAGGGAACGAAGGACCTAGGAAAAAATTACATCATCAATAGAGATCATATCTCACCCAGACAAACCAAATGTTGCTACACAGGCTCATTTAAAAGAAAGAAAAAAAATACGCCCCCCCCCCCCCCCCCCAAGACAGAAGTTATCAACAAACTTTGTGTCTTCTTAGTGACCTTGTAGTATTAGAGACTCCCTCAATTGCATCAAAGCTATTTTTTTTCTTCCTAGATCCAGGAAAACTAGTAACTTAATTTCAGCAAAATTGTATACCTAACCCTTATGTGGCACTTCTTTATCTGTACCTCTCAAAAGAAGTTGATATCACTATCTGCATACGATACCACTGTTTGTATGAACTCCATCAGTAACATACAAGTCACTTGAAAGCACTGCATCCAGTACCAAGCCAGCAGCTGCTGTCACCAACTGTCAATCAATGCTGTCAATCAATGAACCTTCGTTTTATACTAAAACATAAAACCACTTTCTATTTAATCTACTGACTTGAGAATTTGAAGGTCATGGTATAATATCAACACTGAGAGTTTAGATTTTTTTTGTTCATTTTAGCTACAAAAATTGTCAACAACTGTATTATCTTCCAGGTGTTCACTCAGTCTGACCCTGTTGTTCTTCCTTGGGCTATACCCTCATTACAGCTGGTGGAAGCTTTGTCTTCACAACTGGGCTCTACACAAGCCACATGAAGCGTTTTGTTCTCTCTGGCTGTATGGAGTTGAAAGATGGGCACTTGCCCTTGTGGCAGAAAATTGAGATAACTGGACACACTCCTTTATGTCCATAAGGATAAGAAAGGTCCACACAATAGTACATAATTATGTGTTAAAAAAGAAAAAGTCCTAGCAGTAGTGAAACATTTATTACCACCACAAACTGCTGGTGGAGTTATACAATGAGTTATACAGTCTGGATGTGCCCTCCCTTCCCATTCCCATCCATCCGCCAGCAAAAAATATCAACTCAATTCCCTTGCAGCAAAACATTTCAGAGCTTATCTAGGCATCTCAGTGATTTTACAGTGTTACACATACCCTAGTATCACAAGAATATGTTTTACCTTGAGGCAAATGTTTTAATTTATGTGCATGTGAGCTATGTGCAATACCTCCACCAAATGGAGCCCATATAACCCGTCGGATGGCTTTCACCCAATCTTCCATTTCACTCTGGGAATTAGCCATGAGCAGGAAAGCCTCATGATTGACAGGCATCTTTTCCCGGTCTCCTGCACCACCTGAAAGAAAGAATACAAATCTCTTTTAACATCTAGTTCAGAAGAGAGCAATCAATGTTTAAAACCACCAAAAGTCTGAATCAAAATTATTGTTATTTTAACTGAGCAGTTCTACACAGAATTCCTACTCATGTAGTGCAGCACCCACAAAGCACAGGTTGGTAGAAGATCAAAGCAGAACAGAAAAATGTGCATTTCCAACATGGGAACCTGGAGATGTTGTACCTGCTGTCCCAGCAACAAGCAGAGTGAAAGTACAGGTTGTAAGACCCTACAAGAATAAGAAATGAATTCCATGTATCTACGCTGAGCTATGGAGAGATTATTAGCCAAAAAAGGGGCCTAAGGGAATTGTAAGATATTTTAGCGCTTGAAGATGCAGAAGCTGCAAGATCATCCACTTTCCCCAAATCCTAGAGGATTTTTAGTCTCAATATAAAAAGAGATCCATTCTGATTTTGATCCAGTTCAGAAGAAATGTTTCACAGAAAATTAATACTCGAGAATATAAATCTGACTCTCCAACTTGAAATAAGAACTTCAGGAGGTACTAACATTGACATGTGATATCTCAGGAAAGTACTGATCAGAATATCGAACGCACTCAAGCTGTTTCATACACCTGTCACTTGTAGATACTCTAAAACTTACATTTTTAAAACTTTTTCATTCTGTTTCCCCTCATTTTCGGTCAGCACTCACATCCCTCAGTTTAAGTCTTCCCTTCACCCCTCATTTTATGTTCCCGAGCTGGACAGAATCTAAATGATGGCCACATCAACACATAAAAGCTTTATTGGAGAGCCTCTATATGAAAAAGCTGCTGATCCTATCCAACACAGCAGCTGCATCACTAGTAGTCTGGAGCTTCTCTGTCACCATGGAAACAGCCTTTGGCTTTGCTACAGAGATCACATCTTCTCCCTTGTGTCACTGTCATTTCCACACTTACATGGCTTTCAGTGCCTACTGGCAAGCTAAAGCTGCCAGCCTGTGCTGAGCAGCTGAGATTGCCTGTTCATGGAACTCAGAGATAAGAGCAGGATGATGCTATGTGGTGGTTTCTGCAGAACTGATTTAGCACACAGCCTCGTAAATCCTCGCTAATCTGGGGAAACGAGCAAGCTGGAAGCTGCCTGAACGCCAAGGAAGTACTTTTTCTTGCTATTAATTGTTTTTTTGGCCTAGACACCCTCATGGAACATATGCTGATTTGCAAAGCAAAAAGTGTAAAATGAGATGTGTTGGGAAGAATTTTGTAGCTCTTTGAGAAGCAATTCATTGAACTGGGAAACCGAGAGAGTCCTTCAGTAAAGGAGAGAGACAAAAGCCACCTGGGACTAGGCAAGCAGCTTAAGAAACAAAACTCATGATGCTTTTCCCCCACATGTATCCAAATTCTGCTTCCTTCCTGTTAACATATTCTCATTCTGAATTTACTGAATGATTCACATTCCTTAAGACACATGAAGCAAACAGCTCACAAGCTCAGGGCTAGGATGCAGGCATCTGAACAGAATGATGCTTCACCATACTCTACTGGAAGGAGGATATATTTCAGCCTTTTCATACAGAACTGTCAGAACAGGAAATTACAGTCTGTGAAGCTCTTGTCACAGTCTAATTCTTTTCCAACATAGCCTCATCGTGAAATCAGAGATCACAAATTCTAATTTTCATATCTGACCTGGCTGACCTGTTATCACGTCTTTTCACAATCAAATATCTTACAGGAGATACAATAGCAAGACAGAGGCTTTTCAGAGCTCTCAGCATGCACCAGAAACAGCGGTTCAGGATTTGACAGATAGCCTGAGCTCAAGGTAGTTCTTCAGTCAAAGGAAGCAGCCTCAAAAATACACGTCCTGTATGAGTCATGCCACCAGCAAACAACTGAACTTGATCAAGGTAAAACACAGATCCTGTTCTTAAAGGGATCTAGCTGAGATCTCACTCATCCAAGACATGAAGGACAAAAAAAGACCAGAATCTTAGCTTAGCATGAATTACAGAGTACAAATTTAGTCAGAACAGCTGAACTAACCCATACAAAGATTGTCATGTGAAGCCTAAGAAGCAGAGAAGGAAAAAGAAGGCTTCTTACTGGACTTCTCCAGCAGTGGTGTCTCAGCATCTTCCCACTGAATCACGGTACCACAGGGACCTGACTACTACCTGACCTTCCCTTCCTGACTTTGGACCAGTCAGCTGCCTTCTAAATTCTCACAGACCTTTTTCACCCAAGCATTTAGGGAAAAATACCATTTTTGTAGAGAGACTGTGAAAACTAAAAACAGGATGGGAAAAAAAGATTCTTGTACACGCTAGACCCGAGACTGCCAAAAACGATATACAGCTCCTTTGTGGTTGCCTTTCCCCATTGAAACTTTAAATAGAGGCAAGATCATGACCCTACAAGCTCTCTGTGGGACAGACAGTAGTGACTAGTCACATAAATACAAGCAAATGAAGTTGGGCAAAGAAGAATCTCATGAGGTTCAACAAGGACAAGTGCAGAGTCCTGCATCTGGGGAGGAACAACCCCATGCACCAGTACAGGCTGGGGGTCAAACTGCTGAAGAGCAGCTCTGCAGAGAGAGACCTGGGAGTCCTGGTTGATAATATGCTAACTGAACATGAGCCAGCAATGTGCCCTCATGGCCAAGAAGGCCAATGGCATCCTGGGATGCATCAAGAAGAGTGTGTTTAGCAGGTCGAGGGAGGTTCTGCTCCCCCTCTACTCTGCCCTGGTGAGGCCTCATCTGGAGTACTGTGTCCAGTTCTGGGCTCTCCAGCTCAACAGGGATAGAGAACTTCTGGAGAGAGTTCAGCACAGGGCCACACAGATGATCAGGGGACTGGAACATCTTTCATATGAGGAAAGGCTGCAGGAACTGGGGCTGTTTAGTTTGGAGGAGACTAAGGGGATAACTCATTAATATTTACAAATATATAAATGGTGGGTGTCAGGAGGTTGGGACATCCCTTTTTTCTATTGTATCTAGTACCAGGACAAGGGGTAATGGGATGAAGCTGGAACACAAAAAGTTCCATTTAAACATAAGAAAAAACTATTTTCCTGTGAGGATGAAGGAGCCCTGGCCCAGGCTGCTCAGGGAGGGTGTGGAGTCTCCTTTTCTGGAGGTCTTCAAGACCCACATGAACATGTTCCTGTGTGATCTGATCTAGGTGGACCTGCTTCTGCAGGGAGGTTAGACTAGATGATCTCTAAAGGTCTCTTCCAACTCATATCATTCTATGATATGATTCTATGATAACTCCATGTACACAGGCTAACTTAGAAA
Source organism: Colius striatus (assembly GCF_028858725.1). NCBI lineage: Eukaryota > Metazoa > Chordata > Aves > Coliiformes > Coliidae > Colius > Colius striatus. The sequence goes on from NC_084766.1 coordinate 19,607,991, forward strand.
TAAGAATGTACTTCTGAATTGCTTCTTAGAGAAAGTCTTTTATGTTAGTACGACAGGAATAAGCAGTGGCAAAGCATGCAGACTCACTTATAAACACTGAGATATTCTTAAAAAAACCCAAGGAAGCAATGCCACATACACCTGCTTCAGGGGACCAGAGTTTTACCCCAAATTCACAAATGCTTACTTTTCTGGACTCAGACGCAAAAACAGGGTCATGTTACGGGTTTTGGATCTGAGTTGGCAACACAAATACTATATCAATTCAAACACCCTATCCTTTAGAAATTGTTTTAGGAAACCTATTTTAGACCTGCCTGCCTAGAAACGCTTGGATATGAATTTTAGTTTTGCCTCTCACAGCAGTATGAAGTTTGCATTCAGATGCTGCATTCAGACCTCTTCATTGCCATTAAACAGTCAGTCCCTTACTACAGTTCCTATTAGACATTAACACTGAAATGCACAAGTGCTACTTCTACTTCATGAATCAAACAGAGATCAGCACTATGAGAGGTGCTGTTAGCAATTTTAAACATAGACAAGGGCTTTTCATTCCCCTGAATAGAACTTCTCACTCACCTTTAATCAAGCTTGAATACAAACAAGACTGGCCCTCAAAGGCCAACTCTGGGTAGCTCAGGATTGCCACAGGCAGACATTCCAGCCCTGCTCAAAGCTACTTTCATCTCCAGACCAGAGGGAAAATAAAACTGTCTGCAAACATGGAGCACAAGTACCTCAATAGATGTGGCAGAAGCAGGAGGCTTAACTTGGGGATGAATAGTCCATCTGCTTTAGCATTAACCTATGACCAGGGGAACTCTGCATTCAGCTGCCAGCACTGCTGCAGAGTTCCAATGCATGTTGTGCAAGACATGCTGGATTCCAACCCTATCCATAAAGCAGATTGGTAGCACCACTTGCCTCTCTCCCAGGTGTACAGAAACAGAACAATTTCAAGACCAGGAAAGATTATGGCAACCATACAAGTACATATAGTGAATAGCCTAGAAAGATTAAGGGACTTGTTTTGTTACTGCTCATCATTAAAAGGGCAAGTCCCAGCTGACTTCAATGCTTTGCCACCCCTGTCTCAAGGTACCTTTAGTCAAGTTGCTTTACATACACTTGGTAGGTATCTTTGCCTGGAGAGAACAGCATAGCTCCAGGCCCCTTGCTGCACTGCATGAATGCTCTCTCCTCCAGGCCCAGACTAGTCAAAGCTGTCAGAATTGCTCTCATGTGCCGTCTGCTCGCAGGGTTTGTGTAGCTGTATTTCATATGGTCTCAGAGCCATCTGCTGCTGATGGCAGCTGTATGTCACTCACCTCAGAGTAACATCGCATCTCCTAGTCCTTAATAACAGCCTTCCTTCCAGCTCCCCCAATGCTTCACAAAAGGGAGATTAAATTGAAAGATTGGGACTAAGTGACTTGCCAAAGGTCAGATGGAGTCCTGCAACAGCATCAGGAATTGTCATCCACCCTTCAAAGCCTTATTTACTGAAAATTCTTCCTTTTTTGCCCATCTTTATTCTGGTATGCATCTACTAGAAAGTACAAAGCATAAGGTTGCTATCATTCTATATTCACCTGTCCTACCCTGTCTTCCTGTTCAAAGAACCTGTAACAGATGTTCATTTTCATGTCTCCCTTTATATAGCTGTTTCCAATGAAAAAACATTGGAAGTTTTTGTTTGCCTTGAACTTCATTCACACAAACTTAACCTTCTTCAGATAACATTTGAGAAGTCAAGTATTAGATCCCCTTTGTCTATATGGAAACAGAAGTTCAGGGAGAACAGGACTGGACTTCCTAGTAGATGTTCCTGCCCCACTGCATGTAAAAAGAGGAACTTTTCTATTCTCAAGTAAAGCTGCTCTCAGGTTCTGCTGAAGTTGGCAGCTTCTTCTTTCGTTCAGACCATTTCCCCTCCTTCCACTCCCTATCTGTTTTGCCTTTCACCCATTTCTTACATCATTCTGCTTACTAATGTGCTTGCATATTGTCATTATATAAACTCTACTGAAAATTTACACCATTACAAATGAGTGTGCATGTGTATTCATTTACATGATAGCTTTGGTGTGGCTAGTACAGTAATATTTTCAGTAAGAGCAAACTTTAGTTGGTCATATGTGTGCTGCTGCAGTACACGGGGAGGCAAATGGTAGTTCAAAGCTGACTTACAAAAAGGGATACCTCATGGGTAACACAAGGTCCAGCTGATATGTTTGCCCTCAGTACTAAAGCAAGTAGTAACAGGAAGCCTTTGATTGCAGACAAGCAGCAACAAAGATCTTGACAAACACACAAAACTAGCACTCACATATGAAAAGAACCATTGCAATGATTCACTTTCCATGATCAGCTCTTTCTGTTTCTCTTAAAGGTGAGCATTAGATTCAGGGCTCCAAGATCTCCTCAATAATGAAAAATGGTGAAAAATGAGGTAGATTAATTCTGTCAAGATTAAAGACAGCTTTGTTAAGGGGAAGGTTTCTTTGCACAGCAGGAAAAAAAAAATCCTGAACCCAAGTTGTGATCTTTGGATTATGAAAAGATACTCAATTCCATTTCTTCAATCTTTGCCTTTGATTCTGCATAATGCTGAACCTCTCTCTGTCCTGAGGACTGTCCCTCCCAAACAAAGTTTTCAGAGATTTTGATTATCATACCTGAATCTTGGGTTAACCTGCCACTATCAGGCAGTTTAAACTTCCTTAAAACCAATACTAACTCTACTGCTTTTCTGCAAGTTTTTCTGGACTGATCTTGAAATGCTCCATTTAGGATACTTGAGAACAGAAAAAACAGCAAGCAAAATCTGTAGTCAAGGAGTGGCAAAAAAAATAAGAAAAGCTGACAGGATCTACAAGGGTACAGTCTGTGACAAATTGAGTAATAAACAGTGATGTGTGCCTGATATGATTTTTGTATTTGTATCTTTCTATCTATACCCACCCACTCATCCATCTACATATGGGATAATCAAGTTGGAAGTTGATTTGGAAGCTGAGAGAGTAAACTCATGAACATACTTCAAAAAGCTTACAAAATTAAAGGAAAAAAAAAAAAAGAGGTTTGGAGTTTTAGTGTCTTATGGAATGTAAATAAAAGATACAAGTTTGAATCAAAACAAATGCATGCTACCTCAGTTCCAATGGACATCATTATGGCAATTTTTCCTAAAGAAACACATCTCTGTAAGTGAAGAGGGATTTATTTTTACATTCACCTGTCATTTTGCTGTTAATGAGGAAAGTGAAATCTTAAATACCTTTAATTGTATTAAGTTCAGCTCATAAATTATCATGGTTCAGACTTTCTTAAGGCAGGATCTACAAGCACATATTGACTTCTCAGTGAAATATAAATGCCTAATTTCCTTAAATGCTTTTCAATCAATTCAGTTTAATGATAGGTTGAAGTAGAAGACAGTCAAATTTTCAACTAAAAGTCATTGTAGAGGATTTCTCTGAGTCCCTAAATGGTTTTTAAATCCCAGATCTTAGACCTGTGGCAAACACCGTAAAGTCACTGCCATCTATAAAGTAATCCAGAAGCCCTGTGATCTGTTCTACCCTCCCATGCCTTCTGTGGTTTCAGTTGTCATTAAAGTGCTTTTAAAAGGCACCAACAAAGAGATCAGACTTCAGAACTGTGGTTTCTTATGCAAAAATTCTGACAAGACTTAACATGAACAGAAGAGCACTACAGTTTCTCTGTACTGGTACACACACTGCAGACAACCCTTAAAAAAACAAGCCTAGTGCTCTATTTCAGTTTTCAGGATCCACTGAAACAAAGATTTGGTTTAATCTTTGGCCTTCTATACACAAAAAATATAATGGGTTAGCTTGATTCTCCTGCCTGGAGATACTGTTGTTGCTAATGTGTGTGACCTGTATTACTCCAGACTTCTTTATTAATTAAACTGAAAAACTGGTTAATGCTACCAATTACTTCAAATAAACCAAAACCTTGAAAATAAACAAGCCCATATTGCAGGTAGGCCACATGCTGGTAAGTGATGTCACACTCCTGGAATACGGCAAACAGAAAAAATGAAAGATAAGAGGAAGGAAGAAAAACAATTCCAAGTACTCTTAAAGGAAAAGCAAGTGGCATTGCACACAAATGCTACTTTGAATCCCTGCCTATAAAACCTGCTTACATGTGTTGAGCCCTTTGTAATGTTTAAGTCTAGTTAAGTTGAATATTTCTTTTATGTGTTTCATCCACCTTAGGCTAAACTGTGAGAAGTTTCAGTAAAAACATTCAGTCAGTTTTAAGTTACACTTCTGGCATTAAAAATATAGGACAAGGGGTAATGGGTATAAGGTGGAACATAAGAGGTTCCAAAGAAATACAGGGAATAATTTCTTCACTGTGAGGGTGAGGGAGCACTGGAACAGGCTACCCAGATGGGTTGTGGAGTCTCCTTCTCTGGGAACCTTAAAAACTCACCTGTACAAGTACCTGTGTGACCACAACAGGTAGTCCTGTTGTGGCAGGGGGGTTGGACTTAGATGATCTTTTAAAGTCCCTTCCAGCCCTTGAGATTCTGTGATTCTATGACACTCCAATGCTCTTGTGCCTCCCTCTTCCAATCATTTGACATTTCAGATACTACTATGCTGCCTGGGATGTATTGCTCACTTTGGCCACAAAGTACAATTTCACTTGCCTGAAGCAAATTCACAACTGTGAGAAAGACACTTCTACTGCAGCAGCTCAATACTCATGGTTGAGATGAGCTCAGGTAGAATATTTAACTGCTATGTACATTACTGTTTTTCAAGTACATAGTATCTCACTTGTACCAACACAGCTCAGGCACCATTCCCTCCAGCTTCTGCCCACAACTACTTTGCTCCATAAAATGACCATCATGCTACCTCCTTAACTAGAGAGGTTTCAGGAGCCTTGCAAGTGAAACTTGCCCACAACTCTGTATAGTATCCTTATAAGCAAGCTGTACTGTTATTGTATTGGGGATTGTAACAGCTTCTATTAGCTAGCAGCAAGAGATGAAAATATGGTCACAGCTAGTTTAAGATGCCAGTACAGTTATTCCAATTTCAATCAAAGCTAACTAACAAGTGGAGCAACTACGACACCAGCAATTCTAGGAGCTACACGACACCACTTCACCTCTGCTGTGACCTGTGCATTTCATTTTAAGTGAGAATTCTAGAGTACTGGGCTTAGACTGTCAAACAAGTGGCAGTAGCTCAATCAAACCCTTGTGGCTCTTACTTCAAACAATGCTTCCTGATAGGGAGTTACTGTAGAGATGGAACACTTTCACTTCAAAACCCAGATCACCACAGATACAGTAAAAGCTTCCTAGATGGAACTCTCAGTACGCAATGGCACGGTCACTGCCTCTTACAGCAATATCCATTAACAAATCAGACAAATTTAGAGTATACTGTTGCCTCTGACACTAGCAGTGTTTTGCCTGTCAGGCAACAGGTATCTGCCACCTTGGCAAGAGCTTCTCACTGGAAAAAGAAAGTTTTTACTGAAAAAAAAAATTCTGAAGGTGTTGGGAGCCTGGGCATAGTTGTGGTTCAGCTTATTTCATTTGCATAGACAAACTCCAGAGCTCACAAGCCTTTCTTTCAAAATCTGTCTGACATGCCACCAGCTTTTATGGAGCTGTTCACCTCACAAAGTATCTGTGTCTCTCTGCAGGTGTGCTGGAAAAAAATAAAATCCATTTCTTCCCCTTACAAAATTGTTGCCTGCAACAAATACCAAAAGTCTGTGGTGGTGATGGCAAGTACGGATGACAAGGGGGAGACAGAAAAGATTGCACAGCTTTTTTGAACATTGCATGTTCCACAGACAGTCTTGTACCAACAGCAGACTGCTTTCTCTTACTCTCGTGTATTCCACTCCAGAAAACTAACCCTTGCAGTCTTTCCTCAATGTATTTCAAGCTTAGAAAGTTATGGGTCTAGTCCTTAATAGGGATGAAATGTGCAACTGCCCGGGCTATGCAGAGATCCTGGTTTGGGAGAAATCAGTTCTTACAGACTCACAGGGAGGTGACTGGGGCCTGCCCACTGGCAGAAGCTGTGTGCCTACTTCTACAAGGCATATTGCAGGAGATACCTAAACTAAGGCAATCATAAATTTGAAGGTATGAAAAAAGTTAAAAATGTACACGTGAAAGACTCAGAAAACAGTGCAATATCTATTCAAAGCAGGCCACACAGTTCCATTTCGTTCTTCAAAGTAGCAAGTGCTCAACGCTTCTGAGAAACGTATCAAATTGCAAATTCCATCTGTGGTTATATTTACATGCTATCATAAGGGAGGAAATTCCTTCCTCACCAAAGATAACGATATTTTGTGCTTTGTGGCAAAGAAAGCCAACGGCATCCTGGGATGCATCAAGAAGAGTGTGTCCAGCAGGTGGAGAGAGGTTCTTTCCCCCTTCTAGTCTGTCCTGGTGAGGTCTCATCTGGAGTACTGTGTCCAGTTCTGGGCTTCCCAGTTCAACAGGGACAGAGAACTTCTGGAGAGAGTCCAGTTCAGGGCCACCAAAATGATCAGGGGACTGGAACATCTTTTATACGAGGAAAGGCTGCGGGAACTGGGGCTGTTTAGTCTGGAGGAGACTGAGGGGAGATCTTATTAACATTTACAAATATCTAAATGGTGGGTGTCAGGAGGTTGGGACATCCCTTTTTTCTATTGTATCTAGTACCAGGACAAGGGGTAATGGGATGAAGCTGGAACACAAAAAGTTCCACTTAAATATGAGAAAAAACTATTTCACTGTTCAGGTGAGGGAGCCCTGGCACAGGCTGCCCAGAGGGGTTGTGGAGTCTCCTTCCTTGGAGGTCTTCAAGACCCACATGAACATGTTCCTGTGTGACCTGATCTAAGTGGACCTGCTTCTGCAGGGGGGTTGGACTAGATAATCTCTAAAGGTCCCTTTCAACCCCTACCATTCTGTGATTAGAAAATTTTTATGCGTTAACCTGCAACCACAAGCAATTCTAATTCTCATAAATTTCCTCAAATCTTTAATATTGAAGACAAGAGTTGAGGGAAATTTTACATTCTGAAAAGAAATTCTTTACCATAACATCAGAACAGCAAAACCTGATCTGTTTACTATTTTCATACTAGAGAGATAGTATCCAATTTCTGCATTTTTCTGTAACTGTTGTGCATATATTTTCCAGGTCTGCTCACCAACTGAGATATAGTGTTCCGTATGTCTGCTCAGTATTTTATCTACAACTATCTTCTCCTCCTCACCTCTCACAAGCCTATTTTTTCTTTCCCCTGCACATAATTCAGCATGAAACCACTGTATTTTTAAAGAACTATGTCTCCCATTTCACCCAATGCTCTCGTCTTTGAACTAAGGAGAATGCAAGTGAAGGAATCAGCTGCTACGGCTTAGGCTGTAGACACCAGAGATTTTAGCTGAGTCTATGAAGGATCTGATAGACTGAATACAGAGTTCTGCAGAAATTCAAGCCAGCCAATTACAAACATTACTTTCTTCAGTGAGGCGACTGAAGCTTTACAAGCACAGTTTTGGCAGCAGCAAATACACAGACTATCATTAAGGACTCAACAGTTGAAGACTTTGTTTTTACAGAAATGAAGCTATTTGTCACATTAAAGCAGAAAAGGGATTGAAAAGGAAAAGAATATATACTGTAGGCCTTTGGCAAAATGTTGGCAAATCTGGAAAAAACCCTTGCCAATATTAATGATGAGACAACATAGATAGAAGCACTACTGGTCTAAATCCAAACTTCAGAGCCCAGGAATATTCTGATCCAAGTCTATAGCTTTCTTATAGCTTGCTGAGAATAGCAGTTTTGTGGCAGTGTCCTGTATTTGGCTATGCATTGAGTAACTAATGAATCCTCTAATCCACTCTCCACTATGTCAGTGATGCTCTTTGGTAAAAAGGAAAGTTCATACATTTGGGCCCAGCTGCTCAGAACACAACTGTGGAAGGCTAACGGACTCGAGGCTGTGCTGATGCTAAAGGTGTGGGCCTTAATTCTTTGTGCTTTAGGACAACTGTCAGTGAACCGCTAGCAGAACCATGCTTAGAAAAATAAATTCTGATTCTCTCCACCCACTGGCAATGGACAAATTCCTCCCACATAGCAACATTATCAGAAAGTCCATAACAGTCCCTTTGAAGTGGTTAATCATTAGCACATGTAACCTCACTTTAAAAAAACATGCTGATTTAGATCAGATTTAAACACCAAATGAAAAGAGCCTGGTAGGTAAACAATTCATCCTGAGAGATATCTTCAGCTAGTGGACTTGGTCCCACTGAAATTCAAAGGAGTGTTGCACAGAACGCTCTTTGAGACTCAATGGATTTCCCAGTGAAGTCTCGTCTGCAGCCTTCACTGCCACTGAAATACTACAGATGTATCTTTCCATTGCATCCCATCTTGATGCTTGTATGTCTCCACCATGATAGGCCGAAAGCCTGCACATAGGTAGCATCTCTTCTGATAAGATAGGATAGTCACCTTTACATTTTAGAGACAGACAATAAAGCTCAGGTGCATACCATTAGAGGCCACAGCACAGTTCAGGACGACTGTTTGTAGAAGTACACTTCTACTTTGGGACTATCCAGAATTTTCATCACACACAGCAGAACTGCTTTGAAGGACTGGCTTGCAAGCTTCCACTCCTACAGCACAGAAAGCTCACCAGCAGCAAAACAATCAGCCACTAATTTGTTGCTGCCCAGCTCCTACAGGCTATCTGCTTTTGAGCTGGTACAGCCTTTCCTGTCTGAACATTCCAGTACTCATGAACTGGGGCAAACTCCAGTAAAGTGACCTCTCTTCATGCAGAAATCCTTGAACTTCTGCTAGTCTTCTTAGATCTGCATGGCACTGTTGTCTTCACTGCTAGTCTTCCGCCAGAATGGTTCCTCCAGTTGATAGAAGTGAAATCAGCAGCCTGTTCTCTCCTTCATGCAGTCTCTTAGCACAGCACATTGCCATCTGCTAAGGGCTACACTATATCTTATGCTCTTTGATAGTTTACAGGTCTTTGTTGTGCTTCAAGCAAAGGCTGTTGACTAAAGCTAGATCATAGTCATGGCAAGATAAAATCTTTTCACTTGCAAGGCAAACTAAACCAACTTCTGCAAAGGAGCACAACAAGGAGACAAATGGTCTGGAGACATTACAACCCACAAGAATTAAAACCCAAAAGTTCTTAAGTCTCATACAGGTATGTACAGCAACTGAGTGTGATAGTGCAACTTTCTCCTACTGCGATGTTCTCTCTCTGGATAGCCAAACTCTGTAACTACACCACAGCTATCTTCATAGACAGAAACACTACCTTATGAAAAATCTCCACCTTCCCTACGCTTAGAATCAAGTATTAGGTAAAGGGATGGAGTAAGTTTACCACACACAGTTTACACATGCCAGCTTAGGACCCATATATTCTGAGGAAACTCAGTCAGTCATCAAAATATTTTATGATGTTCAAATACAGAATATGAAGTTCTCATGAATGTTGTGATATACTACTCAAACAGAAATGCCAGGACTGTCAGTTTATTTGCTTTTGACAGAGTGATATTAACTATGTAAACTAGATCTAACTACACAGATGTAGGTAACTGAGAACTAGTATTTGGGTGACAGTGGTGGAATATCAGTGTCATTGCTTGGAATGTTCTCTGTAGGAAACTTATTTGGCTATTTTTATGCTTACAGAAGCAGAAAGCCCATTCAGATAATGCTGACATCAGTGAGCCTGCTCCACAGGTACATTTAGCCCAGTTGGTTCGCTAAGAAAAATGAGAGCAGGAAACACTGTACATGTATATCGGCCTTGTGAGCCTCTTCCCTCTCCCTACCCTGCTCTTTTCTTGAGAGCACAGAACTGTCTGCAGCCATTACAGGCAGCATGTGTTATAAGAATTTTGGTTTTGCAGTCAAAGGCAGGGTAACAGCCAGAAACCAGGATCTGCTCAGCCAATGACACAGTATATTAAAGAGCCTTCCAGCTTCTGTTTCAAAACAAATCTCGATAAGCCTAAAGCCAGCAGCTGCTGCCAGCAGCACGCTGCCTTCCTTACCTTGTGGACACCTGCTGAGCTGCTGCCTGTTTAATATTACATTAAAACATCAGCTTTCCAGATAATGAATTATGTATCCGCAGTGAAGCTGTGGAACGCAGGTTGCTGGGGAAGACAGGGTTTGGAAATGGAAGAATTATTTGAATTAATGGTCTTCAAGGCTGGAAAAAAAAATCACTGATGACTTTATGATTTGTGTGAGCCTCAGTCAGACAACTGAGGGAATCAGGAGAGTACAGCAAGTACCTCCTTCTCCTCATTCCCCATTTTTTATTTAGAGTAATCAGGTAAGTCTGAAAGTCCCTAAAAGGACATAAAAAAACAAAAAGAGGAAAAAAATAACAGAGCTATAAGTTTGCATTGCTTGTGACTTCAGTAGTATTAAATATGCAAAAGGTTACCTCTTACTGTCAGTTTTATTTAAACGGTCTATAGTGTGAAAGCAAGAACTCAAGACAGCAGTAAACTATTGCATTGAAAGTCTGATCTCAGACAGTTACCTCTCTTTAAGAGAGAACTCAATCTATAAGTCTCTGAAGCATATCAGCAAGCACTTGCCAAATAGACAAAGCTCCTCCAGCCTTCCAGAGAGGAGATTTAGTCATTCTCTTGCCTTGTTTAATTTAAATTGGGTAATCTGGGTACCCAGACATGAAAGCATTACATGACAATGATCATAGTGAGCACAAATGTAAACGTATAGTCAAACACCCGTAAGCCTTAAATGCTCCTGTCTGTTGATATTCTAGTCCTGTCCATGTTAGAGTCTGAATATGAGTGAAGGCTGATTTTCAGAAGGCAGACAGTAAAAAGAGTTGTTCATATCATGAACCTTATCGTAACACCTTATCCTAAGATCACCTTCATCCAATCCAGTTCTTTTCCTTCTCTGGCCAATTAAAAATGTCCAACACAGCTCAGACTGACTTTTTCAGATAAGGAATAGTCACACCACAGTGACTGCAAAACAATTTTAGGACAAGTATATACAAGTGGAAGTGATTTCAGTGTATGCCTTAGCTATTAACAATGATATTAAAAGAAATAAAAAAAGATGTTACATTGCTGGAATATGCTTGTCACATAGAATTAAATATTAGTGCTTTGAGGGAACAGAGACAGGTTAAAATTACTTTCCAAGATTATGTTGAGGGGAAATGCCTTCTCTCTATTAAAGAAAAAAAAAAAGCCTTCAAATTCCACAGTGAGAAATTCCTACATACCAGTGGAGAACTGAGAATACAGAGACACGAAATGACTTCCAGTACAATATTGCCTGGCTAACAGAGCCAGGAATGAAGTACTGAAATACCACATCCGGGCTCCCTGCTTTAATCAAACACTGATTCCTATAAAGCAAGGAATACTGTTTAGAGGGTTGGTCGTGTGCAACTTCAAATGCAGTGCCAGCCCTAGAAAGCAGAAAACAAAGAATGAGAGAGAATAAACTGAACAGCATGAAGACTGTTCCCCCAGCACAGAATGGAAAGCAGGCTACTTTCTCACCAAAGCAGGGCTCTTGAAATGGGAAAGCCACATTAGAAATTAGAAGTGTATTGTGTCTTAAAAAGCTTCTTCACTCAGCAGCCCCAGTGGTTGCTTGGCACCTTCTGTATTTGGAAAGCTTTAACTGGTGAGGTGAAGTCACTACTCTCTGAGCAGAATATGCATTGGTCATTGAGAGGCACAGCGGTGTGTTGGCCAACTCTGCCTCTCGAGCATTATGCTTCTTGGCAGCACTGGCCTCTCTGGCTGCTGAATCTCAACCCTGTGGAGAGAATGGCCTGGATTCCACAAAAACCTAGATACTGGTTGGATAAAGCCCCAGTTCCACTCAGATTTTAATACTGATGGGAAAGTCATTTGCTGAACAACAGACACATCTCTGTGGTGCCCTGCCAGCTCCTTTCATATCTCTAGGCCCACGGAGTCCAGCATACTGATTCCTGCAGTCTCTGACCACTCAAAGTAGCAGAGTGTGCAGCCAGGATCCAGACTGCCTGGGGGTTCAACCTCTACGCAAATGTCTTGCTTTGATCCCAGATACGTCACTGTTTGTACCGTGTACATGTACATGTTTGTACCTTGCTGCATCCCAAACCTATAGAATTAATTTCTTTCTAACGGTTTTTAAGACTGTTTTCTACTCAAGGAAACAAAAAACCACTGTCACCAGTTCAGGAGGTAACATAGTTATCTAGCTCCCTTTTCTGCCTTATCAGAAGGCTTTTGGTCTATTTTCTATACTGCAGCATCTATGAGATATATGTGAATAAGGAGCTTAATAAAACACAGAGGGTCAGGTGACACTGCCTGGACTTCAGAGTTGAAAGTAAAGCCACACATCACCACAATTCTTAAGTCCATCTAATGATGCAGCTGTCCAGTTAGTCCTTCTAGACTGAACTGATGATGTATAATTTACTGGATAAAGTATTAACAGAAGAGCAAAGTCACAATGGCTGATTTTCAACACAACTGGTATAGATGCAGAGCATCCTTACCTCCAGTACTGGCCCTTACTCCCCTCAAACCACAGTGTTGTATGGATTAAATACTTTCTTTCACTTAGATAGTCTCTCTCAAGTTCCCTAATGCATATAAAACCACCCACCCTGTGAGCATATTGGGAGAGGCAAACAATCAGGCACAGGCAAAAAGGAGCAGAAGAGGCAACAGCGCTCAGGCACAAATCCTGTCTTTAGCATGGCCTCCCTGGTGGTCCACACAGACAGAAGCCCTGAGCATACTAAAAGTAGACAATGAATGTCTCATAGGTTGAAATAATGCAAAACCACCCTAATCAGCAGCCAGCAGATATCCTGAGGTTCCTGGGTGCGGGCAGCGCTTCCCAGGCAGCAGCTAACAGACTCCTTTGCAGGAGTGGCAGCCACATCACTTGTCTGCTGCACATGGCATTTTCTCCAGCAGCTCCAGTTGCTGAACACAAAGAGTGAGCCACAACATTAAAGAACAATCCTCTCCTTTGAAGTTGAGATTGTTTGGCTACAAACTAAAACTGAACCTTAATCATCCAGCTTTGAAGTCCTGTAAAGCTGCAGCAAAGTAAGGACCACTTGGCAAGAAACTATTCATTATTAATTTTGTTTTTAATTAAAGAGGAAAAGGCTTTGCTGGAGCTGAAATTTTCTCTTTCCCCCACTAGAAATCAAGGGACAGGTGAAAAATCAATGGTGACTTGCCAGATCAGAGACAACTCTGACTGTATGTATGATATTTTATGGCCCAGTTTTAAGTAGTGTTGAGCTAGTGTTCAGTGAATGGCCAAGGGGAAATAGAAATTTTACTGTAGGAAGGCATATGTGAGAATAGTGGCTTTTAACCCAGCTGATAAATGTTTTTCATTGTTTTGATGCCCTACTTAAGGTGTGTGTGGGCAGATGCAACTGATAGGATTTTGATGGTGTTTAAAATTGGTAATAGGAGAAGTAAAGGATCCCTTATTTGTATCTTTCCAGAATCTGTCATTGATGTAGGTTTTACCAGAGGATAAGAGTAATCTAAGAATACATAACCAAATGAGACCTGCTAAACATCTCCATAGGCACAAAGTCTGCAAAGCAAATGATGTACTGTAAGAGAGAACATTGTACTTGCCTGTTTCATTTCAGGGCTGCCTGGAAGCTTTCTCAACTTCCATAAAAACAGAGAACTATTACAAAAAAACCCTGCTATGCAGCCTGGCCTGGAATACTACTGAGAAGATAACATTATGCACAGTGAGAACAAAACTCACTTGAGGAGAAACTGACTTCAGGACAATTTGGTAGAAATACTGTCCAAAGAGCTAAAAGGCAAAACCCTGCACCACCTGGGATTTCAGGCTATAAGACTTTGGAGAATCAGGTCTTAGTTTCCAGCTCTATTGGTTGCTTCCTGTACTATTTTGGGCTCTGTCCCTCTCAAGGCTGAATCAGAGGTGTTTATCTGGGACTTTTCTCTCCCATGTGACCAATATTTCTAGCCATGAACTTGTCCACAGCCCAGTAGCTCCTGTCCCTAGGCCACCTGAACCTGTGGGAAAGAGACCATACAAAAATCTCACTGCTCATGCTAGCCGGCTCTTTCCCTGTTCAGAGATGCAGAGAACAGCAAGGACAGACCCATTGGAGCCTGTGGCTACTGTAGTTTTTATGTAACTGCACTTTTGATGCTATGCCTAGGGCACTCTGTAATCATTTAATGCCTTTTAACAACCACATTTACTGGGAAGATTCTCCTTACTCAGATCACAGTAAAAACCTCTGCAAATAAGTGCTTTCTGGAAAAGAGCTAGGAGTTGCCTCAAGTAACTGGATGGAAAGTGGCTCAAAAACCAGCAGGAGTCCAGCCTCTTCAAAGGAAGATTAGTGATAGATTGATGTTACAAAGCTCATGAAGACACCCAGCTATCTTGGTACTCTCCACTCAAACATAGTTCTCTCTTCATGCTTTGGCAGCTTCCCTTCCTAGACTGTCCAGGAAGCAAGGGGAGAAAGGTTAGCAGGGAGTAGAATGGGCATCAGAAGGAAGTAAGATCCCTACCCTGCCAGGGCACCTAAAGCAGGAGATATTCTGGATAGCTGGACAGATTTCACAGTTCAGATTTTGGCAGAATCAGGCTCAGAGAAGCAACATCCTCTCAGAACACCAAAATGCTTTTACAGAAAAGCTATTTGGGATGTTCAGTTAGCTGAAACTTTTCACTGATTTGCTTCTGCAGGGGGTTTGGGCTAGATGAACTCTAAAGGTTCCTTCCAACTCTACCATTCTATGATTCTGTGGAACTCACTAAAAATATGACTCGTTGCTGGTGGCTGAGCTTTCCTCAGTCATCTCGTAAAAGCCCAGGTTATATCCATGTTGATTCTGGTTTAAAAATGGTCACTTCATAGCCTTGCTTGTATAGGCTGGACACCAAGCTACTGCTCCCACTTCCTCACTGCCTTCCCATGCACCTAAGACTTTCTCTTTAGGCTGAGCCCTCGGGATGGGAAAATCACAGCCGCTGCCCTGGGGCACCAGTGGTGGCTCCCAACAAATGCAGCACTCCGAGCCTACTCTACAGCCCCAGCTTCTCCCCTGCCTGCTGCTTCTGGAGGCTTTGCCCTCTCCCACACCCCTGTGGCATCTGCCCCTACACATGGGAATGCCAAATCCACAGCAAGGCAGCCACAGGATCAACTGACCAGCCAAAGAATTAAACAGTGAGTGACTGCTCCCCAGCTTCAAACTAACTTCTAGAGGGCCACAGTGACTTGTGCTGGATGTCTACAGCTGGACTCCAAGCCTAAATGAACTGCTGTACATCTAAGAAATCACAGCTGCTTACCTCAGCAGGGTAGGGAACATTTCACAGCAAATAAGCAGGTATTCAGCAGGATGTGCACAACCTGCTCTCATAGCAGGCATCAGGGCTGGGCAAGTTGACCTTCAAGTGCACCTGCCAGAATAGCCTTGCTTTTCCTGGCTATACAATCAGCCCTTTCCTATAACATCTTCCACAGAAACAGGTAAGGCAGACACCTTTCCTCAGCATCTGTCTAGAGAGATATTACTGCTCTGGTACACGCTATAAGGGAAAGATGAGTGTCCCCAGCAGATGAGCAAAAAGAGGGAGTAAAAATTATCCTATGCTCCCTTGTGAAGAGGCATACATTTCTACATACATACAACAAAACTCTAAAAAGAGCTTACTAAAAGTAAATTAAGAATTCAATCACAATCTTGTCCCCATCTTTCTGGTTAAAAACTTTGACTATCCTTAAGAATTATCCTAACAACATGATTATCCTTAAAGAATTCATGAATGATTGTGTAAATTTGCGTACAGGCACACAGATTTTGCATAGAAAAATATCAAAAAGTTGGTACTAGCAGGTACAGATCAGCTTAACTCAGTTCTCACATCCTAATTGCTAGTTCTTGTTGTGAAATCCCCTTTTAAAATAGGCACCCAGTATGAAACACGAATGTAGGTTAAAGAAAGCCAGTTTGTATTTTTTCTAAATCTTTCCTTCAACTTGAAACCTGTGATGAAAATCTATTCTATTCTACTTCTAGCTATTCCCTAGAAACAATTCATAGTCAAACAAGGAATTAAGGAAATATATCTATTAAATAAATATATATATATATAAATGCTTAGCCAAGTAAGTCACTCAGATTCTTCGGATCCCCTGAAATTGATGCCTGTCTCCAGCTACAAGAAATCACTGCTGTTTACCTTTATGCAAAACCTGTATCTGGACTAAACAACAAATGTCACAATAAAGACATGTGCAATGGAATAAGAAAAATAGAAACTATGTGTTTCTCAAGTTTATTACACTGTCAATTTTTATAATTCTAGAAGCAAAATTGTCTCATGAACAGTTTTATATCTACCTGGAGGCAGAGCAACATTTCCTCAGCCATATTTCCTGGAAAAGCCCACAAAGCCATTCTCAAAGCAAACCTCACAACTGTAAGCTGAACATCTATGTGGAAGCATGTATTCAGGCAGCCCTACATAGGAAAGATGCTAAAAAGAAATTTGCTTTTCCTTCACTTGGTATTATTTATTTTAAATTATTATTTCAATGTAGATTTAAAAAAAATGCTCCTTTTGGACAAAAGACACAAAAATACTAAAGCATTAGGCAGCTGTCTACATAAACTTATCTGGAAAAACAAATACGCACAGACATTCTCTTTGCTCTGTATTAGGGATTGCACCTCTGTGAAAAACATGTGCTCCGTGTTTATAGGGTTAAACATTCTCTTGCTTAGTCGGCTTTACTGAATGTAAAATGCAAGATAACAACATACACTTTATCTGGAACCAAAAATGCACACAGCATAATAAACTCCCTGTACTAACCAACCGGCAGTATGAATAGATCCACTCCCACTGCTTGTTAATTCAAAATAAATCCTTTACTGTCATCTAAAGCAAGACAGACAACACTAAACACACCAAAAATATCATGACTTACCCTTCCGGAGACACTTGCTTTTCTTAAGATATTTGGCAGTAAAAAAAGGCATGGCTGCAACACTAAGGTTTCAGCTAAAGCTGACCTTTTATTACCAAGTGCTAAGAGGAAAATGACTGGACCAAAGATGGAAAGCAAATTATTATACCAGATCTTTAAAATGCTCAATGATGAGCAAAGGGAATTCAGTGGGATAAAGTATGTCAAGTTGCATGGTGGGGATTGCAGATATCTTTCTGCTCATTAGCACTGCTGTTTGAGTTATTTAAAGTGTGCTCGGGGGAAATGAGGACAATTTCCATGACAATATGTACAGGATCATATAAGGAGGAAGCATTTTTTCAGGCACAACTTCTGCATTACTCAGCTGCTACAGCAACAAGCAATGCGTTGAGAAGGAAAGAAAAAAACACATCAGGCTTGGATAACATAAAAATCCCTGATTCTATTAACCAGTTCTTGTCTCAAGCAGAAAAATATATCACTATAAACCTCCTATGTCCTGTCACTGGGCTATCCAATCATTTTCTTCCTTGGCACTTCTGGATAAAAAAGGATGCCTTGCTAAGCACTTAAAGAAATCATCAGGAGACTTTGATTCCAGACTACCTCACTACCCCATGCCTCAGTTTCCCCGCCTTTCAAATCAGGTGACAATACAACCATATGTGTATTTGTAAAAATGTTTGAGCACTAGATTCTAGGAAAACAAACGCGTAATCCATTGCTTTGCCCTCTGTGATTGATGAATGTTTATTTTCCCTCACTCTGGCCTTTTGGTTTTAGGACTACAGGCCACCTAAAAATCTCTTGCTTTTACTCGGACAAGATAATCGGATCTGGAAATTCAGTCTTATTCTGGTTCCTTCTGCTGTCCCTCTGGAGAACTTAAGACATTATATGCTTTCTAATTCCATAAAGTTGGGACAGTACATTTAGTGGCAATGATATTTATCCACGTCTGCCTTCACCTAGTCATCTACTGCTACTTACTCAACTACAGCATATTGTTTGGGCAGGCAACACCTCTGCCCTCACTCCCTGAAATATAGAGGATAATGCCAAAAATTCGACTATGCAGTCTTGGGCACATCAGTTTCTCCATGCCTCAAGTCTTCCTATACCTAATGACTTGAATAGGTGTCATAGTTTAGCAAGGAGCAGCTTTTGCTTGGTAACAGGGGGAGGGGGTTGTAGTGAAAACCCAGTAAAGAGTTTTTGGACCTTCCCCCAGCTCTTGGGTTCAGATCCACCTCTGGCCTAGCTGGGCCAATCTGACATCTCTGTGATCGCTATTTGGGGATGGGAATTTGAAGGCTTGGTAGGAGGTGTAAGAGTGGTACAAGATAGAGGCTACCATGTGGACCCCACAATTAGAGAAGGAAGAAGAGGAGCACTAGACCAGAGACTCCTCTGCAAGCCGTGGTGAGAATGCAGTTGTACCCCTGGAACCCATGCAGGGCCATGGCAGGACTGAGAGCCACCAGCAGCTCCGTGTGAGTGCACCTGGACGGGCAAGAGACTGTGTGAGGAGGCGGCCATGGCACAGGCCGTGCTGGAGCCTGTGGGCCACAGAGCAGCCCCACACGAGAGGCAGAGAGGAGCTGCAGCCTTTGGGATAAATGCACGTCAGAGCAGCCCGTGCAGGGCTGCCGTGTGTGTGAGGTACCCCACGGACTTGCAGGGAGGGCTGGTGCGGAGCCCATCTGCCCTGAGGAGAGACAAATGGCAGAAGTCATCAGGAATAGTCTGACCAAAACCCCCACTCCCTGCCTCCCTGAGCCATTCAGGGGGAGAGGAGGTAGAAACACCGGGATCAGGGCTCTGAGCCCAGGAAGAGAGGAGGAGTGGGGAGAAGGTGGTCCTACAGGGCTGGTCAGACTCTTCATTGTTGTACCACTCTGTGTTGTGTTATATTTGTTATGTTTTGGGGGTTTATGGTTATGCTTTAGTTGGTGTTGCATTAAATTATTTTCCGTTTTCTTCCCCAAGCCCAGGAGCCTGGTCTGTTTTGTCCTGGACCTTAAGTGTCAATTAAGTTCTCCCTGTCCTTTGACAATCCTCAGGTCTTTGGTACTTGAGGCTAATGGTGGTCTTTTGTTCCCTGAGGGGCCTAAACCACAACAATGTGGAACTCACCCCTCTAAGTCTCTGCTCAACCTGACAAGCTTTCAGACACTCAAACTTCCACAGTAAACTTCAAGCTAAGCTCAGGTTAATTTAGTTATGTTAATCTACTTGAACAAAGCATGTGTGGAGCAGAGAAAGAGATGAGAGGGTGGTGATCAATGGTGCTGAGTCAAGTTGGAAGCCTGTGGCCAGTGGAGTTCCACAGGGATCAGTTCTGGGGCCAGTCTTGTTCAAGATCTTCACCAATGACCTGGATGAGGGGACAGAGTGTACCCTCAGCAAGTTCACTGATGACACCAAACTGGGATGACTGGCTGATTCCTCAGAAGGCTGTGCTGTCATTCAGCGGGATCTCGACTGGCTTGAGAGTTGGACAAAGAGCCTGATCCTAATCTCATGTTGTCAAAAATGACTTAGGCTTTCTCTCAGAGATAATACAGTTTACAGCCTCACAAATCAAAACGGGTGAGTGGGATGAGGTCTTTGGGTTTTCCATCACTGATAAGCCCCTCCAGAAAACCCCAAAGATTTACACTAGAATGTGGTTATTTTGAATGAGAAACTCAGCAGCCAGAATGAACTCTTAGAGTTCATCCCTGAACCTCATGACCCTTCCTCCTGCTATCATTGTGTGGTACATGAGAAAAGATGTCATGCCCAAACACTCCCTGGAACATCCCCTTTACCCTTCAGCTTCCTCTTTGCCAGCAGACATGCCACATACAACAACACTTCAGGCTGGAGTTTCTGCCAAAGTGAGTTTGCCTTTTTGCTCACACTAAATTTTTAAAAAAAACAAACAAAAAAATACCCAGTAAAACCACAGCACTACAAGGGAATTCCCTTCTCTGCCTGTTTGACACAGGGTCAAATTTAGACTAAGGCCATAATTCCTCCAGGTACCACAGAATCTGGCCCTTTAATGATCTTGCACAAAACCCTACTGCATTCAGTAGCCCTACATTCTGCCTCATTTCCAATTCACTCTGCCCTTGGAGCTAAAAGTAGAGGTTACTCTCCTGTTAAACGCAATTTCCAGGGAGAACTTTGAACTTATACAAACAAACACTTGTGTCTCTCATCCAGGGCAATGAAATACAGGCTCTTTCTCTTTCACTCCCCATCTCCTACTGACACAATCTATTTTAAGGAACTCTTAAGATTTTGTATCTTCATGACAGCAGAACTGTTTATGTTTTTATCCTCTAGTATCTTCCTGTTGCTCAAGCTTAATCGGCTCTCCAAACAGAGATGCCGTGAAAATTATTCTGATAAAAATCTGCAGAAACTGAGAACAGACTGAACTGGATCCAAACCCTTAAATGTTCTCATTTACTCACTTTCCAGTTTGCTTCCTTTACTAATGCTTGTAGAAAGGAATAAATACAACTGTGACCACAGAAATCAATTTTTTTTCTGTTATGCATCATCACTTCAAAAATACATTAATACACAGTTACTGAATCCCTCCTCTTTTGATCCTCCTGCTTTCCCCAGCTTCAGATCCCAGTTCACAGTGACTGACTGCAGAGTGCACAGAGCACAATCTTTACTGTTAGCAGCAGGTTGTCTAGTGCAGAGAAAAGAACCTATGACTCCTAATACTGCATTTTCTGAAACAAGTTTCAATATTAGATTTCAAAATGCTTTACTAAGGAAGCCAGCACCATTTTTCCCATCCTACAGATGGGGATTGGAGAAAGAGATTGTGCCTTTTTTTACAAATACAACAAGATTTTAAAAGGGAGTAAGGGAGAATTTTCTTAATGTACATACAGTATACAGCTTTTTTGGTTTCTTTTCTCTCTTCGGTGGCTGAAGAGGATTCCACCACCTTAGAGGAACAGTGGAGTGACAGACAATAGACGTGAAAACTGCTGCTTTCTATTAAAGGCCATTAGTTGTGGCCATATGTTGGAATTTCTCACTGAATTACAGGCTTTGGGGACTTTCTGATGTATTTTCTCACCTAGGCAAAGTCAGCATGAAACTCAGAGAGAAAGGAGTGACACTCTCATTTTTAATGCATCTGGTCACAAGGCTATGGAATAGGACTACATGGCGCTCAGACCTTGAATTGAGGGGATACCAGTGACTGGTGGGGAAGAAAGAGGAGTTGGAGCATTTGGTCTGCGTCACCCAGTCACAGGATGCTCTAGAGTGACAGACAATGGAGGAGCAGCCGCTCACTCCTTGACTCCACCACATCAAGACTTGGAAAGGGACCAAGGTTTTGCAGCACAAGATGGTAAATGAGCAGGCAGATGGCTGTCAGAGGATGGCATGGCCACATACCAAGCAAAAGCTACTGTGCTATGCAAGCCCTGACACAGGAGGGACACCAGATAGCTGCAGTAATACCCCGGTCTGCTGCCATTCCCCCAATTTCTATTTTATAAGATGTAAAGAGCATGCACTCAGGGTACCCATTTGAAAGTATTTCTCCCCCTGCAAAGTGACCAGGAGAGATTTTTATCTGTTGCTGATTGGGCTGATAAAAGCAGCCCAAAACTCCTTTCAGCAGTCTAGAACTCAACTTGCCCTAAAACAAGTAGGGTCATTTTTAGTCTGTGACCACAGACATAAATTGTATCTGCAGAACAAAGGAATTTCAGGTCAATTAAAAAGATCCTGTGGCTACAATATTCTTCTGGGAAGATGCCATCTACATATGCTTATTACAGTCACATAAATCCCACCCCCTCACTTGCCTCAAGCAAGTAATTGTCTTTCAAAGCAAGCAAAATAATTATTTTTCCAACACACTTGTCATCATTAATTATGGCCAGAATAGCCAAGTAGGAGCTCATGCCCGGGCTTTTAAATGCTTGTAGCTAGTTAATATGGCTGCCTGTATCATTACAGCTTTTTTTCAGTGTTAACATTAACATACTATGGCTTCATTAAATCAAGGCACTCACTGATGAGCTAAGTTTGATTCATGTGAAGAACACCAAGACCCTTCATTCTTCTCTGTCCCATAGCAAGAATGGGGTTTAATTTATGCCTACACTGTGGATATATTTGAGCACTTCTGGCTGTATTCCTAATGTGACATTCAGCTAAACATGTTCCAGTGAAGAAAAGATTTTCAAAACATTAAGACTGAAGTTTGCAAAAATTAAATGCCAAAAGTCCACTGAGTTAGAGACTTTTCACTTCCCCATTGTCTGCCTTTGCAAAGCTCTGTGGCATTAGTCTGAGAACATACAATATTAAGTTCCTAGAAACCAGAATGTAAGCTCTGGCCTGGCTCCTGTACTTCTCCCTGAGTCAAGTCTTCCACTGAAGTTGACGGGACTTTTCCTGCATAAAAGCCACAGAGTCTGCCCCATGGTTATTTTTTTTTCCTAGTTTAACAGGGTGGGAGGAGAAGAGATGTTTTTTCCATAGCACATCTTTGTATTTCTTCATTCTGCCTACTGGGACTTCTTTAGATGCCTTAAGCTAAAGCTAGTGTTGTGTTGAAAAAAACACTTGATACAGAAGATTACAATTAGCATCAAGTCCACTGACAGCTTCCAGAAGGCATTTTTATCTTAACTGATTTGTAAATTAGATGTTTCTAAAGTAACAGCAACTTCTGTTTGTCAGCCAGCTTGTACACAATCTGGCTTCTGAATCATTGCCACTTCAGGCATTCACAAATTTCAGGTCAGCCCACAAAAATCAGGAGACTGGCTTCCAACCAACAGGACTTTTTTCATTATTATGTATCTTCTGGTTTACGAGCCTTTACTGATCCTATTTGGTATCTTTATGTTAAATCCACAAGCAGTAAGAAACTTGCTTTTCATTAATGAAAGCTGCGAGTCTTACATAATCATAGTATTCAGAATTAGGGCTTTTAAAAGAAAACACATATACAATGTGACACAGCACATGAATTGAAGTCTTCACGTTTCTGAATGGGAAATCCCACTGTCTTGTTGCATTTTTTGTAATTCACTTAGGAGATAAAATAAATGTTGTTATGCAGGTACCTAAACCAAAATGAGGACAGTAATAGACCTGTAGCACTAACAAAGCATAACAGGGCAAAGTGGTAAGTCTACAGTGCCTACTTAAAAGACACTAATGCAGTAAACTGATTCAATAACACATTTTCACTGCTGAGACTGAATGCAAAGCTTGGCTTTTAGTGACATAGAAGGTAAACCAGTATGGAATAAATCACTATAAATCTGAAAGTGTTATAACAGTAAGGAAGGAGGAGCCTTTTTCACAAGAGTGCAATTTTGCTCCTAGTTCTACTAACGAAAAAGTTCAGCTGTAGTATCCAATCTGCACAGGATAATGAAAATGAAGAAAATAGGGAAATGAGAGCTGCACAGAAAGACTGTACGCACAACATAAACTGGCAGTACAGCTTCTGCGGAGTATCCTTATCCTGCAGCTCCAGAGCCACTGGGTACAATCCCCAGACAATCCCTTCCAGCACCATGCAGCGCTGCTAGTAACAGAGCCACAACCTTTCCCCATGTGTACAATCAAGAGGATGAAAGCCCCAGGCATCAGTAAAGAGAAAAGTTTCTTTTTACTCCCCCAAGTAAGCTCTGATTTGTATCCTCATTACACCATTGACGCTCCACAGCCTTTCAAGCATACATAATGCAACAGATCGATGCCAGTCACACCGTGCAAACCTCCCCAGGCTTTTAGAGGGGCAAGGGGAAAGAGAAATAAAATGGCAAGATACAAATCAGCCACATACTGAATTTCAAATGCGCTTTTAATTGCAATTTCTTCATGTTTCCCTGGGTTTTGGGAGCACTGCTCTAAGCAAGTCATGCTGGTAAAGAGAGTCCTGATCATCTTGTTAAGCTAATTCAAGCACATTACAACTGCCCTGGCAATTCACCATCTTCAAACAGAACCTGAATTCTAGGCCATAATCAGGCTGAAGTACTAAGATATTATACTTCAGTATTTCTATTTTCACATTCCTCCACCAGGCAAAGACTGAGACAGAACTTCTCTTCCATGTAAAAATATGAGGGAATAGAAATGGTGCAGGTTCCCATAAGACTCCTAAACCAAGAATGTGCTTTCTTTAAGGGTTACACTGATGCTTACGTGTGACCTACATCCCTTTAATTCTGCATTCAGGCCAGGATTCCTTCTGTTTGGATAATGCCTCCTCAAAGCAGCAACTTGATAGTTAGCTTTTTTTCCCCATTCTCCCTGTCAGAGCCAACAGCAGATAAACACCTTCTCTTCAGAAATGGCAATTACAAAAGTAATTGTCCCAACTAGAATACAGGCCCATTCAGTCAAGCAAAAACTGCCAGTATTTCAAGGCGTAGCAGGGGAAGTAAATAAAGTCATCATACTGGGCCAAATTCTCAGCAGGTAGAAGTCAATCATCTTGAATGATGCCATCAAAGCTTCATCTGAGAATCTGGCCCCAATTCTTTCCTGTGCACAACCCCAGCTGAGAGTTTTAGACCTGTTAACTGAGCTCCAGGGCTAGATTTATACTAGGATCTTTTCCAGTGATACCAGATGGATATCAGTACATAGACTGAAGCACCATTCTAGCACACCTTCAGCTTAGATGAACAAAGCTGCAGAAATGCTACCATAACACACCCTGCAGATCACACTTAACAAAAACCTCATGTGAAGACAGGCAACTGACACCTGTGTTGGCAGAGTGCTAGGGCTGCCATGGTGACCAGAGAGCACATCCGTTTTCACCCCTGACCAGTACAGAGCGTTTGGCATCAGACTGGTTCAGCTACATTGCTACCCACAGAAGCATCTTCACAATAGAATGGCGCCAGAATAAATGGAAGCTGTATTTCAAGGAGATGGAACAGTGTTTTAATTCAGTGCAAATGGGTTTTGCCTAAATGACAAACCTCTCAAAAGATTATATTTTGCATCAAGTATTTCAGCTTTTTCCTGATAAATATGTTTTTCATCTAAAAGATGACCTACAGCAAAAGAAAAGCTTAGGCAAAAGCAACTACTATGAAAATAAACTAAAATCATTTGGTTTGAAATTCAGCAAATTGTTTTGAGATGACTCAAAATTAATTTTTTGTTGTTACTGTACTGAAAAGTAATTTGAACTTCTCTTGTTTGATTTCTCCCAGGAAGTCTAAACTATTATCTGTCCCTAGATTTACTACCCTGAGATCATTATTTCCCTAGGGAAAAAAAATTTAGGCAAGTAATACAATAATAAAAATAAAAACAGAAGTCCCCTAAACAACAACATAAACCTTTTACTTTTTTTAGTGGGATCTAGATTAAGCCCTGAGAGTTCTTCCTCTGTTCAGGAAAGGCCCTACAGCTGACAGTGTTGCAGAGGGTCAGACAGTTTCTTTCCCAGTAGAGTACGAGATGGAGAATGGGAGACATTTGCACACTCTGTGCTCTGAAGGGCTTTGATCCATCAACATCCACCAGCTAAACATTTCACACCAGTAGACTTACTGATAAGGACTGTCAGCATCTTCATCACTCCCCTACTGTACACAGGCCCCCAGTACACAAGTGTGACTACTCTCAATTTGCAATACTTTGTTTTACTAATTTGATCCTAAGGAGTGAAACATAGTCTCTCCATCTTACATATTGAATATGGTAGATGTGACGCCCGATGGAGAAGTCATTATTGATTATATCTGACAAGACATCAGTGGCTTATGTCAAGCATATAGCCCCAGGGCAGGAAGAAAGGGGGATGTAATTTTAGGATGCAGGAAGGGTCAGAGCATGGGGTATTCAAGTGCCTCGTGTTTTAGGCTATATAGCACTTCCTTTAAAGGATTGGATCCCATGGGTTTATCTAACATACTTGAAAACTTGACCCAGCCTGGATAACCTTGATTCATAAGTCCAACTCCCAGTATCAGTGGTAAACAAATTGTTTAGTTCAGGGTATACCATGCACCCTGCAATGCTGCAAGGTAAAATAAGTTTCAGAATATGATACAAACCTTGAAACTTTTGTTAAAATGGAGAAATAAAATTATGAAACAGCAGAATAGCCACTTTCAGTCAGATTAGAGTTGTATGTACAGGGACAAAGCACAGAAAATGTACAAGTAGAGAATGGTTTTTTTACTGTTGTATATACTACATACATTTCCATATAAATTTGGCTGTATGTAACAGCTACCAACAGACTTACCCCATAAGTGTTCAACCCCATTCTGAAGCTGTTTAGGTTTTAGCTCTCATAATAAACTAAGGTAATAAGAGCTTCAATTTAATTGTGAACTGTCAAGAAAACAAAGTTCTTTTGTCCATTTTAAAACCAGGAATTTTGATCAACTGAGTGATCCTAGCTCCTATGTTATGAATAGTCCTAATAATTAATTATTCCCTTTTTGGTTTGGCCATACTGTTCAGAGTTATATCCAGTTCTATTGTAGCCACATCTGAACCATCTCTTCTCATGATCTAGGCAGCTTCTTCCAGAATGGAAGCCACCCATGTAACTGAAACTACTTCTGTTGCTCATATTATTTGTATAGAGTAGGGGAGATAGAGAATATGAGCAAAGTCTTAAACCTATTATCTTTCCTGAGTAAATATGATCAGATGACCCTAGGAAATGGGTTGCTGAAGTCATTCTTGCAAAGAATGCATCTCTGTGTAATTGAGGGTATTTGCTCTAACTGTTTGGATGCAAAGTTGTCAACAAATCTCCAGTCATGTCCTGATGTATCAAAGAACAAACATGCTTCTATGGGACTTGGGTGAGGCTTGGGGCACAAAACCCAGGATTGATTGTAAATTTGCTGATTAAAGAGGCAGCCTTCTACAAGGTAGCATTACTCTACCCAAGTCAGCAGTACTATACTGACTTTTGTCTGTTGAGCACCGTATCTGTGAAAAAAAGCATGCAGGGAAGCATCAGAAATTCAGGTAACTGCTTCTTTTACAGAGAGCTCTCCAAAATGTTGGGGTTTGGTTTATGTTCTTATAAACTACTTTCAGATTTTTCCTTTTTCTCATTTAGGAGTTGTACACACAGGACCAGAGGTGAGTGAAAGTGGAACCAAAAATGGTCCCCAACATGCACAGGGAATGTAGGAAAAGCTGTTGATATTTAATACCAACTTTATAGGGATGATGACTAATGCACTCACACTGCAAAAGCTTAGATCCTCAATCAAAGTGGGTAAAAAGAGGACTACATTAACAGCAGCTTATCCTTGCATTTCAGGCTTTGGAATTGCCTAGCAGAGTTTTATGATCTTCCCCAGGATACCAGCATCTCCCCTTCATGTTTGCTATTTCCTCCCCATTCCTAAATACATGTATATGGTGTGGTTTCAGACTACAGTCCTAGGATGCCTGCAGTTTCGGTCCTAGCACTCATGGCTTTGATTCATAAGTGGCTATTTTTAGAATCTCTGAACAGGCTGCTGCAGCCAAATAGTGTGAGAACACTTTTTGGAGTCATCTTTTCTCTTTATTGATACACTAATTAGAGCAACAGTGAGCAGTACGTTAGCTTCAGATGCACATTGAACAGGATGTCTCACTGCACAGCAGCTGACAGTGCACAGCAGACATGCTGTCAGGCATGGCCTATTCAATACACAGGAGTCATTGCAAAAGCCACTGCTCAGTCACAGACACATTTCCTCAAATGGTGTCCACAGCACTGCCACAAAAGGAGCAGGGAACAATATCGCTCTGGATCACACCAGGAAGCCTAAGGTACCATATCATGATAATCCACTAGGCAAGAGAAGTGGTGTTAAAAACTGACGTTGCCCTACTTTGCTGTGTCAAGCTCTTGCTTAAATGCAGCATTATTGCCAGGCTGGGAACGTTACTTCCTATATGACTCCATTATCCATTGTAATATTCCTTCAATTGTCTGTAATGTTGTCAAAATACAACTGTTTTGTCTCTCAGGCTGGCCAGCTCACCCTGGGCAGTAAGGGCTGCATTGTCTGGAATGGATCTGCCACCCCAACGTGGTCCCAATGGCTGCCCAAGTTTTTCTGACAGTAACGTGAACAGGAGATAGAGCCTTCTCAAATGTCACTCCATTTGAATTAGATTTTAGATCTTTCCTGCTGTCCTTTAAAGTGCTCTAAAGTCCTCCCTTTTTCCTCAGCACTTTCCTCTACAGTCCTTCCACAAGAATAACTCCTTGAAGACAGTATCTCTTCCCAGTCTGGAAATTCTGGGAGATCGATCTGGCATTTGGCCCATTCCATCCAGAACCTGACAAAAGAGAGGTAAATTTGCTGGTTTGACCTGGAGGACATCACAAAATACTTGAAATAATTAGGTTCCCTAATTTTGCTGTAATGACCTTGCACACATGACAGTGGGTTTACTGCGTGGACACCAAACTGCTTATACCTGGCACTAACTCTACCTCAAAGGAGAATCAGGGCCTGGCAGTCCCTTTGAACAATGGGACCAAGCTTACATTATCAGTAAGTGCGAAATTACCAGTTAACTATAAAGCTTAATGTTATAATAATATATATTTTACAAGCAAGCATAAAAAGAAAGAAGAATAATCCATGCAATTACTGGCCTGAATCAGACCCCTCCACCAAGCAACAGTGTAAGCAATCAGGAAGATGGTAATGGATGGATTTTACAGACACTGTTGGTTTCTAAATGGCAAAATACTTCAGACAAAATGAACTAGGTTGCTACAATGAGACTATAAAAGTAATACAGTAGGGGCAACATGCTTGAATTTCCTCACAGTAACATATCCCATGGCTCCTGAATTCCTTAGTGCAGTAACTGAAGTTGTGTGGAACACAAACACTTTCAGAGGGACTCAAAACTCAGAAGTGTTTATCAAAAAGGCATTGTCACAGCACAAAGTGTACTAAGTTTGAGAAGGGATTTGCAATAGCCAGCAGCAGAGCAGGAAGCTCTGTGAGAAGAGGTCAGTTCTGCCTTGAACTGGAACATGGTTTTGTTCCCTTTGCCACAGCTCCCCATATGCAAAACAGGAAAGACGACAACTTCTTATTTCTGTCTTGCCTAACATGGCAGAAGTTCCACAACAATTAATGCTAAGCTACCAAATCATTTAAGGCATGACTGAGCTAGATCAGGCATGGACACTATCACATTTCTGTCAAGTTAGCAAAAGCACACAATAGAAAATTTACATCAGCTTTATGCCAGCTGCAGGAAAAAAGATATCTAATTCAACATAAAATGGGAATGATATAAGCAGGCCATATCTGAATCAGAAATAAAGCTTGCTGGTTTACAGCCTGGGGGGATGTGGTTTTTTGTGGGTTTTTTTTAAATAAATTTGAAACATCAAAATGAATTTATATCAGAACAGTGCTTTGTATCATATGGTTATATCTTTGGTACTAATAGATCTAAAATCATGTTAAATTCCTGAAACAGCCTCAGTGTCAACTCTTCAGTACAAGTTAAATCTCTGATCAAAATACACACAGCATGAGGCTTAGTCTCATCCGTGCTTCAGGTCTTGTATCTAGATTTTTTTTTGCATCAAAATCTCCATTTAAAGCATACAACATTCCCCTCTCCCTAAAGAATATATCTTGTAACGTTTTATTTAGTCTTCAGATAATACCTTCACAAAGCTTTGTGAGTAGAAAGATTTTTACTGTCTTTACATCCTCTCTTTGCAAACTGCAGTGAAAGAAGCAAAGAATACTAGATAGGTTAAAAAGACAGAAGCAACCACAGGAGATTAAAAACAATGAATTATGTGAAAACAATGTGTATGTTATGGGAAAATGAATCCTGGCAACAATGTGAGATAATAGGGAATGGCTAATTACAAAGGAATTTGTGATAAAAACAGCAAAGAGCGCACAGTTTGGCTGCAAAATAAGACACCTCATATCATCAGTCCTCTTCCATGGCCATGAAATTACATCTTGTCATCTTGTCATACAGTTACCTGCTGTACACTTTCATAGTCTCATGGCCAGAATTCTTTCCCTCCCACTCTTGTCCAAATTCAGCCATTTTGTTAAAAACTGTAAAATTCCTAATTTAGTTGAAAAGCAGACTTCTGTCAAAATTTTAGTTGTCAACAAAATTACTAGGAGACTAGGACTGGAGACATACCTGTGAAAAAACAAGGTTACTGTAA
Organism: Colius striatus; assembly: GCF_028858725.1. NCBI lineage: Eukaryota > Metazoa > Chordata > Aves > Coliiformes > Coliidae > Colius > Colius striatus. Next base: position 19,638,307 of record NC_084766.1, read on the forward strand.
AATTGTTACTAGGTCTTCTGTTACTATCCAGCCCATATGTACGCAAATGCAGTTTGGCAAGGCTATCACAACTATATATGTGACTCAAGCAATTCCAGCCATTTTGCTGGCACATTTACCATATAGTGGGTTTTTTATAAACTGCTGCTTTCAAGCATACCGAGTTGCTATTCAAACAGGCAGGCAGTTCTGGAGTTGTCATACTTTTTAATGTTATTTCACATTTCTCTGAGATTCCCTGTAAATCCATTTATATTGTAAGCCAGCATCTTCTGCAATGGGATTCGACAGCTGTACCTCAGCATTAATGTCAACAACACTATATAGAAATAAGTCAGAGAATATTATGCAAACCTCAAAACACAGAGAATATACAATAGGAATAATTCAGGTTGACCCTCATCCTGAACAGCATTTCATGCCTGTCTGAAGCATTTTCCCTACAGTACTCCTTGTGGTTTCAAGACAAGAAAGTGAGCAGAAAAAAAGCAGGTGATGCAGAACTTATTAGAAGGGATGTGAAAATATCACAGGGACATACAACTAACAGTAAGTCAGAAAAAAAATCTGAAGCAGTCTGAAAGCCAACAAATTGGAGCACCAAACGCCAAAGCTAGCTGGCCCTTTCATGAGTATGCTGGGACCTTTAGTTTCTGCAAGGTCTCTCCCACAACAGGCAACAGGGGTGGCATTTTGGACTTATATGGGAAAACAACAGAATAATAATGATCCAATATGGAATCCATCTTTTCCCCCAACTTGCTGCTTTCCCTTGCCTCCCATCTGCTTCCTGCCTGCAGGGAACCCTAGCTAGAAGCCACAACAACAGTTGCTTGTCTCTGTAGCCTCTCCAGCTGGATTGGTGTTACTAGCAGTGAGGCATACACATTTCCTAATCATCTTTATTAAAACCATTCATTACAACATACATGCACCACTTGAGTGTTTATGACAAAAATGAACCTCAAAGGCTCAATTCCTAAAATATTAACAAACAATGTGTTGCAACAAACAAATCTGATTTTCCTACTAAATGCAAGATTGTCTCTCAAGTTACAGTTAAAAAGACTGACTCACCTTCTTGCTGCTGGTTTAAGACTAAATCTGCTCTGGTCTCATTTTCTGACAGTCTTATTCCATCAACACACCTCACTGCCTGTGAGTGGATTCTGCTTTCCCAATATCCTTTTATGTTAGGGAACACAGTGCAAATCAAACAATTGATTACTGAAGGCTATGGCTTCAGTAAATGAGGGGTTTTTAACTTCTCTCTCCCTCAAAATTTTCTTTGTGTTTACCCGCAAACTTATTTGTCTCCCATTATGTCTTATCTCAGTCAAATAACCTCACAGTCAATTCCTTTCACTTCTGTCACATGGTTATAAAAGATACATCTATTTTTAACTCTATGTAGAAACATATTTCAGTTTTAGAGCTGTGTTGAACACTGTAATCTCCTAAACCAGGAAGGAGCGTTCCTTCTAAGAGATGTGAACAATTATGTTCATAAGAAAGTGGTAAAAACATGTAGCCCACTGTCTGGATGGATTGAAGGGCCATCACCAACACTGAAGCTAATCAGACAGTTAATATTTCTTCCCAAATAGCACTAAAACTGAATTCCCCTTTAAGTTGCAATTATCAGGAAATCTCTGGATCATCTTAGAAATGATTTGAAATGTGAGTGAATGCTAGTATTTGTTGAGAAGTAAATACATTACTTTAACCTAATATCGCTTTAGTGTTAAGATACTTTTCAGAGTAGCTGACAAAACCAACAAACATTCCATTCCCATAGGTGTGGCAATCCTAATTTGGCACAGAGGATCCCTCAGCTTGTGCAGTCCAACACAGGACTTGTGGATAGCCAAGGTGCAACAAGGCTGCCTCTGCTATGCTGCATGGTTTGCTTTAGGAGCTTGCAATTCAGGGCAACAAGATACCTTTCAGCAGGAAGCATGAACATGCAGCATGCCACAGATAGTCCACAGTGGATCTACACCCTAGGTCTTAGGCCCTGACAACCTCCTTGGCCTAGAGTTTTGATGTAATTTATTGTCTCACCAGCGCCAGCTATCACAAACAGTGATGTAGGCAACCCTATCCATAGACATCACTCATCCATGTCCTGAAAGCCGGGGTTTCTCAAGGATTTGCAGATAGACAAGGTCACAATAACAGATCCAGGACACACCAAAAGACAGATTTTCATATTTTTAATCGGAACAAATCTCTCCAATCTCATAACCAATTCCAGATTCACAAATAAACCTCTCCATTAATCCGCAATTTCTGCCTTCTAGATGAAAAATAACCTACACAATTCCTACCCATTCAAAGACATGCAGGAAAGAACATTTAAAACTGAAGTTAAAACTGTCTCTCCTCCATTCTTTTAACACAATTGTCTGAACTTGCAGTAGTCCACTGACTAATCTCTTTTCAATTTCTTCCCTTAATCCAACTCTGATAATATTATTATTTTTGATGGCAAGATAAACCTAGACATTCTTTGGATGCACAGAGGGAAATCCTAGCAATGTCATTTTACGTGCCTTGGTTACTCCCTGCTCCCAACTCCAACACCTGAAGGGATACCTGCACTGAAAAGAACAGCAGTTATATGGGCTAAGGATTTCAAATCAGTACTTGAGGAAGGCCAGCTTGAGTCATCTCATTCACTAACTCCAGTTGTTTCAAGCAGGTCCTCAAGAGCTCTTCAATGATATGGGGGCAGCAATGGGATTAGAACCTAGCAGGTAAATATCTCTTGGAGACAGTAACCTAACCACCCCAGCTTCCTTGCTTCCATCTCAGCTGTTCCTCAAGCACTGAAAGAGAAGTAAGAATAGCTGAAAGAGAATGAAAAAATAAAGTGATCTCTATTAATAACAGCTGAGGGAAATGAATGAGACAGACCAGGTCAGGGCCAAGAGAATGAGAAAGGCCAGGCTGGGCCTCAACATGCCAACAAAGGCTTCACATCCTGAAAAAGAAACTTGGAATTAAGTACACTTTAAAAATAAATCCCAGTCATTTCTGAGTATCTCTGTCTCTCGTGGCTACAGTTGCAATGCTGAATCTCTGCCTACAACAGCATATCTGGCTTTCATCCAAAGATTTGAAAGTCATTATTATCTTTTTTCCCCTCCTCACTAGCTGCCCATAATTTTTAAGCATTCCCACAGCTGTGAAAAAAAAAAAATGATAGCTGGGAGGGGGCAGTGCTTGAGTACCCAGAGGCAGCTCTCACACATTTGCTCACAGCTGGAATTCTTCATGGTCTTTGGTACAATCCCTTGCTACTGCCTCAGCTGTCAGGCTGCCTTTGAAAGGGCACAGCTATCTGAACAGTTTCAGAATTATTTCTAATTGGACAAATACTGGATTTTCCCATCAACTCACATGAAAATGGGAAGCTGTTTCAATGAAAAAAACCAAAAAAAGTAGCAAGTCTATTTGGAGCAGAGATTCATAACTCAAACAGATGGATATTACACACTGCAGTTTATGAAGCATAGGCTGCATCTTGAGGCCAGAACACTATTTTCCTTATTCACAAGTCCCTTACCTCAGAAAACTAACTCCACTGTGAAGTTTAGTTTGTGTCTCTGGAATTGTTGAGCACTTGGTGAGCTCTTGGAGAGGCAAGGGCAGTAGCCAAGAGTCACAGTGGGATCCTGTCTGCCCCATTGATCAGCATGGGAACTACCTGAGGTTCACAATCTCCCTCTGCCTGATGCAAGGCCAAAACACACACACAGTAACTCAGTGGTGCTCAACCATTCACCTGATATGGGACAAATCACCTCTTCTGGAGGTCCTTAAGCATTGTCCCTCCCCTATCATGTCATTAGAGAATTATGACATGACAGTTAGGTGTCATGCAACAGGAACAGATGACATCTCGTGATGGGATGTGCATGTATAGAGTCAAATGCAAGAAGTTCCCTGTACTTTCCAAAATACCATCAAATGGGTCCTTATTGCATGGCTAGGAGCTGTTAGAATTTAATTCATCATCTGACAGATTTACTTTCTTCACATGTTGGGAAAATGTAAGGAGTTTCTGGGTAGGAGCACAACAGGGACAGTACTACCAGAATAACCCCTCCAGTCCTTGACCCACTTCCTGCCCACATCTGAAGAACCACCACAAACAGGACAGGATGAGAATGTTCTGGCCTGTGGTGTATATGCTTGGCATCCTGGATTAATCGTTTTGAAACCTCAGGCTATTCTAACAGTTTTAAAAGCTGTAAATACAGGATGAAATGTCCTAAATTATTTCCTGCCTAAACTGTGAAGATTTTACTTTGGCTAAAGAAAGTGGATTTTTTTCCCTTTAGTTTTCAGGAAACAACGGAATTCAACTTGCTCATTTATATACCACTGGTCAATTTGCCCCCTCAGATTATGCCTCAAACTTTGCCACTCTCAGCTTAGTTTATGAACTCAGTGCCTGAAATGTGCTGAAGGCAAGGCTGATGGTACCACCACTGAAACAGCTGACACAGATGCAACAGTTAAATTTTGGCCATATCAGAACTCCATTTTGTTATACAACTCCAAAATATAGAGCTGTGGTGGAAACAGAGTCACAGTAGTACCAAAGATGTTCACTAAGACTGGGATGCAAAGTGCTGGATGCTGTCTAAATATGTAGCCTGCAGTCACCACTGTCTACAAGACAGAAGTAACAACTGGTTGAGACAAACAACTAAAAATAGTCCAAGGAGGGAGTGGTAGCTAATGAGGATCTGCATGGCTCTTTTAGACCACACGAGATGGTCCATGCCCTGCAGAGTTTATCATCATAGCAGACTGAAGAACAGGCAGGCTGGGAATTGCAGGCAGACAAAGGGAGCACTGTGTTCACAGACGCAAAACAGGCGTCAATAGAGCCAGGAAAAGGAACTCGTATTGCTCCACTCTATGTCACACACCATCCGCTATCCACAACGTGAACCTGTCACGCACAGATATACACATTCAGAGCAGATTTAGCTGCTGCTTTGTATTCCACTCACCTCAGATAAGCTGAGCAATGCCTGCAATTAACTTTTGCAGATGCCATTCATGAACTCTACAAGCTAATCACAGTATTAGGGGACTGGGAAGTACCTCTGCTAATCTTGTTATCAAAGGAAACAAAAAAAAAAAGAAGGCAAGCTGTGAGACAAAATAACTGATTGAGATGTCTCTTGTAACAGCACACTGTCATCAGGGAGAAGAGAGTCAAACAAAAGATAGTTTTAGGGTAGCTATTTCTTGACTTGGAAGTGCTGATTCCTATAGAGTTTATAACTAATGGCTCTTGTGGTGGATTTTATAAAACAAAAAAAAAAGCCCTAAAAAATATTATCACCAAAGACCAGGTGAAGAGCTGAGGACAGGATAAAACCTGAACTGACAGAGAACAAGCTCACAATGCAAAATCAGGTTATTAAACACTTAGAGCTTGTCAATACTCACTTTTACATGGATTTAAGTAAACAGATGTAAAAGCCAATGCAGTTAAATAGATACAGCCCTTCAGCAGAACTAAAGTCAGAGTACATTAAAAGTATATCAACATGACTTGGTTGGGTAGTGAATTAACTAAAAATCAATATCCATTTAGTTAAATGGGTTTAGTAGTAAAGTGCCAACCAGACACAAATAATGATAAATTCTAACCACTGACATTATTTCTTCTCTGGGCTCCAAGCCTCAGCTCCAGCACTATGACTGGTTGCTGAGTAAATTAGTCTGCAAGATTAGTTCGTAAAATCTTTGTGATTTACATCTCCAGCTGAGATACAGTCACAATTCCTGCAGGAATCACTAGGTAACAAAGATTATGCAAGGCTCAGCTAGACTATGACCATCTCTAGCATCTGTGCTTTCCCGTAAATATGAGCATAATGACAGGAGGAGTTCAGCTATGAAAATCTCACTTTCCTTTTGAAGGGCCTAAAATGAAGACATGAGCAGAACTCATACCCTGTTGTTTCTCACGCTCTCCCTCTTGTGGCAAAAGAGACTCCCTTTTTCCCTTCAAAAATAAAGCAAAACCTTCGGTACATTCACTAAACAACTTTCTGCATGAGCTAGCACATACTGCTGAGTCAACACAGAAGAAAAAAAAAACCCAAACCATTATTAAACAAAACAGAGGCTCTCTATTATCCCTTCTTTTCATTCATAAGAGTGACATTTACATCAGCCCAAGTGCTGATACCAGAAACCTGAGATCCCATCACATCACCTCCTTTCTTTAGCTATGGTTTTAAAACACCTCCTTTGATACTTGTAATTGCCCCATCATGACTGCATCATAAATTGTACTCACTGTCATTCTCTTGCAGCTTTCATTTCTTTAGCAGCAATGAGATTTGCCTCTATGGAAAAACAGCAGCTGCTGAGTAAAGATGTTATGAAGGTAGGAAACAGAGGGATCAAAGGCCATTCTCTGCACACAGATGTAGAGAACACCGCAGAGTACAACTGTCAATCCTGCTCACTATGTTGCCAAGCAATTGAAAATAAGGAGCCATGAACTGAATCAGGCCTCAACATCCATTAAGTCTCAGAGAATGCGATTTTAAGAACCAGGGCATGTCAACACCTGTAATAATGGTCTTTTGTGACATACATTTCAAAAGAAAAATTAGCATGTCCTCTCAAAGGTTGCACTACATCCATTCTGTTTCCAATCCTATTTTGTATTAGGTACATCCAATGTCAACTCCCCTCAATTAGACTAATTAATTATGCAAGTTAGTCCAACATGCCCTTGAGAACTGGGATTAGGAAACAAGGGTATCACTGCAGGGACAGACACCTTTAAAATGACTGCAGCATTACACAGTCTACAGATGATTGAATCGGGCCAAAATATTGAAAATAAAATTTCTCTCCCAGATCCCAGATCTAGTCTAGTCTTAGTGAATCACATTTTTATGCTCAAGAACAAACCAACAACATGTCACTTCTAATTACAACAATTTTACACAGAATCATGTGCAGATTGAACACTTTGATGCTACTCTGCTTTAAGTTAGAAATTGCAAGCCCAGGCAGTCATGAGAGATACCTAGGAATATCTGGGTCCTTATGGATGCAGAAAACAAGCCCATCACAATGGTAGAGAACAATACTGATGCAGCAGCTGACTCTCAACACAGAAGCAAGAAACTCCTGAAAGTTAGTATGTATCCTATCTAACATGCAAGAGGTGACCAGTCTTTTTGAAATATCAGTTGAAGCCTAGGAAGATTTTAAACCAGTGCAGCAGGAAACCTCAGTGGAAACAGGAATTTAATGCCACAGAAACAGCACATCAGGGCAGAGTCCTTCTTTCATTGTCAAATAAAGACTGCATAATTGGCCATGCTGGACTTAGTAGATCTAGACTTTAGCATAATTTTTATATTCTCTGATTAGCTTGAGCAATTTGATCTAGAGCTTACAATCAGCTTTGGATACTGAGGTGAAAATTTTACTGCTGTACACAATGTACTTACCCTTTCCCACATGTCTTCAACACTGGCCTTAACTTCTAAGCAGACTTTATTAAGTATTCTATGGCCTGCAGAAGCATTCCTACATTTGCATTTTAAATGTTTTGTTTGTTACACAGTAATTTTCTATTTAGTCTATAAACTTCATGTATCCTTGGCATCTGTGCTAAGCATAATGGACTAGGATCCTTAAGTAATGCTACATCTACATTCTCAGAGTCCTTTAGATGAAAACTCACTGGATTTGGAGCAAACCTGGCAAGTCATCCTTTTCAAAAAGTGCATGGTGTGCTGGTCCTATCTACCCTCAAACCCATTACCAATTACATAGCAGGAGGATGCTTACCCATTGACAAGTGTTACTAAGAGAGTTTGTCTCCTGGAATGGCTACAGATAGAGCTTCAGCCTATAGTTCAACAGTTAATACTTTAAATTAATTTTTTGCAATCCATCTTGATCACAACAGTATTATAGGGTCCAATCTTTCAAACTTTTTCAAGGCAATAACAAGCTAAGAACTAAGGTTTCAACACCAAAGTTTCACGTCCTCACCATGCATGCTAAAGGACAAAAAAAACCACAACAAAGAACCACTGCCAGTAATCAGCAACCTCATCTCTCTGACCATGAAGCATTACCAGTTCTAATTAATCATTACAACAGCTATGTGCATACACACAATTCAGACAGTCCATTAGGATAGCATCAATAAAATGACAGCACTCACAGGACATTTTAAATTACACAGACGTAATAACTACTTAAGCAGTTAGGGAAATTATAAAGTGAGGGTTGTCCATACATTTTAGGTGGCTAGATACTATGAACTGAGAATTTTTTGAGGTTTTTTTTCCCCTCTCCACAAATCTAACTGTGAAGGCAAAGTGAATTAGCAAACACACCACTTCCCTAATGGGACAGCATAAAATCTAAATACATTAGCACAATGTAAGAAGGCCAACACACAAGATCAAGCACCATATCTGAGAACAGAAGCACTGAAAGCTTTGACAAAAGAGCTTGAATCAGGCATAAGGAGTAAAGAAGTAGAAAGTTACTTCTAATGTACTGAAGAAAGAATGTGAATGGGAGAATGGAATTGACCAAGCATCAGAAAAACAAAGGATCCTTGAGCAGCTGCCACTTTCTGACATTAGTTTTAACTCTTCTTCCAAATCCATGAAAGGCAATAATTTTAATTTTTTTAATCATTTTCTCTAAAGACAATCAGACCTGATCTTCTGCAAAGAGCAAGGACCTGTGGGGCAAGATTTGGATTCCATCCTCCCAACAAACACACCATCTTCCTCGCTGTACTGTCCATCAGAGAAGACTCTTCTCCACATAAGAAGAGCATGAGAGACTTTCCATTCCAGTTTAGACCAGTGCACACAACCTTTTCTAGACCCACCAGTAGAAGTTGCCTCCAATGCTTATTTTGTGAATATCCTTCTCTGCATTCTCTGAGGCTCAACCATTTCTAGTGATGCAGAAAGTACTAAAATGCACACAAGATAAAACCATATCCTAATGCATTACTTAGCCATTTCTGAAAGATCTCATGGCTGTTGAATTCTGTACGGCAACCTGGACTATCTCTGCACAAAAATCAGAAAACATAGAGTCCACTCATGTGGTAGTAATTACAAAACTCTCTGATGAGTAGACCTCGTTGGATGCCTCAGTTGAAAGCTATTATTGAGTTCATATTGATTCCAGTTAGGCATTAGGCTTTGGAACAGAGCAACAGGTCTGCCAGAACAGAAAAATACTGGGACTATCACCCTTAGAGATCTGACTGGACAGAATATTCTGAAACTGCCAGGGGATGTCAGAACTGATTCCCCCTCAGGAAACATCTATACAAGAAAATCATCCCTGACCATTTCCCCCAAGACAATCACACATTAATGGAGATTCTCCTTTCTATGCTTATTTTTAATCCAGATCACCAGGCCTCATATCTCTGGCTTTCATGAGGACCATGACATTTATTCACATGAAGAGTATTCACTATAGAATCAGTATTGAACAATAGCCATGCCACAGCTGAAAGGCCATATCTTTTAGGAAATCACCACTAAAATACCAGCTTCTCCTCTGTGGACCAATACACATAGGCTTCTGAGACTGGCATGCCCTCTCAACTCATCATCAAGGCCCTCTATCTCATTAGGAACCAAAAAGTAATAGCTGGCAGCTACTGCCTTAATGACAGCTTTCACTTAAGGCTGACAGAGGATAGAGCTCATCTTTTGTGGAACTGAATGGCACAGGTTTGGACCAATAAACTCTACTGCCCGAGATGTTGATTATGGTATCCTGGCTTACCTGTACAGCTAACAGCAGTCATGAAGCCATATGTATAGATCATTTAAAGCCCTACACAACAGTTCTGCTCGGTTCCAAACTTGGACTGATGCTATTAGATTCCAAGCCAAAAGGAAAGAGGTGAAGTAAAAACTACTGTGCTACAAGCCTCTAGATCTGTTCTTCTGCTGTATTTAAACGCCTTATTGAGTTCAGTCAGTGACATCAGTTCCAGGGACAGCCACCTCCCCTGATGGTATGAAGCCATCACTACTCAGAGCCATGTTAACACCTTAACCCAGATAGGATTTTTATGCACAGTATAAAGGAAATTTAAAAAAAAAAAAAAAAAAACAGACAAAAGCAAGGTATTTCATGAGGTTCTCACATCTATGCAAAACTTCCTGAGTGTTCCAGGACAAAAGGGTACAAGACCCCTGGAGCACTGATGCTATTTAAGGAGGATTGTCTCAGTGTATTTTATTTGATCAAAACTTTGCTCCAGACATTCACTCCATGGATGAACAAACTGCTTCTTCAATTCTCAAAGACAGCAAAAAGACTTGTTTAAATTAGTCTACATAAGCCTTCCTGGATTCCTCTCTGCTCTGGGTGCTCTGTATTCCTTTTACAACTGAACATACTGAAAGAAACCTACATTGTCACCCAGCAAAGCATAAGGTTAAAGACATCTATCAGCATTGCATTTAAGCACATATTCCTCTGAATGGACTACTTAATGTTCATCTGTGCTGGGAAGTATCCCAAGTTTTCTCCCACCATCTGTCAAGGGCATATCACACAACCTTGAATGTCACTTAGGTCTTGCTTTTCAGAGCTGCCATGCCCTCCTATCTCCCACTGACTTCAGTAGGTGTTCTGAACTGCATTTCTGAAGGTCAGTCATTTCACTGCTTAGTGTCTCAGCAACCTCAGCTGTAAAATAGTAATGGATTAGATCTGCACAACAGCTGAATTATCCCAGGACACTGTAGTGATGTGCAGCATCATTTATTTTCTACCTTTATGTTGCTCTGAATCAATGAAGCACTCAACAATTGCACATTTACAGCTGCTGCAAGAGGTCTCCAAGCAACGCAGGTCTGGCAATCCAAGTTGTTGTTCTAGCTGCCTGGACATTCACCAGCAGTTGTAGGGTAATCACCCCAGTTAAAGTTTGGAACAAAATACATCCTGCTGGGATGTATGCCAATACCGGATCATCAGAATAAAAACTGGACACAAGCTACCACATAAAATAGAAATATATAGTAAGGCTCTAAGTCAATGCCACTGTCAGCAAGCACAAAACTGCCTAAATTTTTCTCTGTCTCAGACTGGTAAACCCCTAACAGTAACATCTAAAAGCTCCTTCACACTGCTCTTGTTTTCAAGTAGATTCCCCTTATTTTCTTGGAATCTCATTCTCCTCCCTACAGTGACGGTTGAACTATTTTTTGCCTCCCAAGGGAGAGCTGGATATCTGTCACTTGAATTGCTTACAGTCAGGCTGGACAAAGCACATGAGAATATACTGGGGGGAACAATAATGCATATGATTTCTCAGCATTCCTGAGAGCTGTAGACAGAAAGAGATTGATGGAACAAAATCCCTCCCCTCCCACTGTCCTTCAGCCTGACTTTGCGCTGGAGGGGTGTCTGACCCAGTGGCTACTCAGCAAGGCACACACATTGGTGCAAACAGATTCTCCCACACAGAAAGTCAAAACATTGATTTTTTCAAAGTGTTACTTCAAGACCTAGACACAAAATGCCTACATGATTTGAGCAATGGGAGCAAAGCCACTGATTCTACCTTTTTAGAGATGCTTAGGTGGTTTAACTTCAGGAAGATGCCTCCTTCCATACAGGAAGGGAAGCAGTCTTCACAGAGCAGAAGACAGTGGTGGAAAGTTCATCCCAGGGTTTTACCTTAAGGGACTGACTGCTCTCTATCTCTTTCCCTAGCACCTTCCTTTGTACCCTGAGCAGGTCTTGGTGAAAACATCTTAGGCAGCAGACTGTGGTGAGAAGCAAACTGGACATACACTGCTCCCTTCTTAGTTCCTACAGGAGCCATGAAGGACCTTTCTGAGTGTCAGTGGGGATTTTGTAGGCTATGTGGGACAGCAATTGCCACTTGACAAAGAAGGCTCTGTTCCAAAAGCAAGTGCAGTTACGTGGTGACAGTACAGCTGACAGGAATAAGGGTCCAAGACTCAATATAAGAACATGGCAGTGAAAGTTAAGGGACAAGCCTTAGAGAGTCCAGTGGTAAAATTTAAATAAGCCCACTCTAAAAAAAATACAGTTAGAAAGTGTAAGGACATAACATCAAGCAGAATAGAAAGACCTGTGTTTAATAACATGGCATAATAGTTTTCAGAGATTAGATAGGCAGGGTGCTTGGATGTTGGTTGCAGGATGCATATTTTGGATGCAGAGAATCAGTGAAAGGAACAGGGATTATGAGCATGAGCACAGAGACAGCTTCTTGAGCACATGATACCTTACAGCATGAGATGTAGGACACTTCAGGGCAGAAAACAGCCCTGCTGTTGTCCATTTTCACTATATTTATGAAGTATACAAACAAGATTACTTAAACAACAGACTCTCAATTCACATACTTTAAACCACCCTCTGTAGTTTTGGATTTTGGCTCTTCACTCAAAACGATGAGTAAAAATATCCTTACATTATTCAAGTCCTTAAGTTTCATATCTTTTTTTAATAACTTGCTTGTAGTCCTTTATAATTTTTGTTCCATTTCACAGAATCCCAGAATCTCAAGGTTGGAAAGGATCTTGAAAGATTATCTAGTCCAATTGCCCTGCCAGAGCAGTACCACCTAGAGTAGGTCACACAAGAACTCATCCACGATTACATTAAAAACATTGTCTCAAGTCTGAAATACCCCTTAATGAGCTGGTATTGAGCAAGCTATAACCTCCTATCGTGCCTCCACCAATATTTTCAAGTATTTAATACATATAAGAATAAAATTTAAAAGAAATATGGGCAGATCTCTGAACCTGACACTCATTACCTATGTTCTTGGTACTTGCCATATATAAGCATGCATAGATGGTGTCTTCACAAAAGTGAATAGATGGATTCATTTATTATGTTGGCAATCAGGGGAGAAAGTGCAGGGAAGGACTGACTTTATGAACTACTTTCACAAGTCATAACAATTAAATCTTACCTGTGCTTAATGAAAGAAGTCAAAGAAACTTCTCTAAAATAAGGGATAATTCCTTGCCATCATCAGATATTCAAAGAAATTCACAAGAACATTGATAACAAGAAACAAAAAGCTTTTACTCTTATTGTGCTCTCCAGTGTTGTCTGCTTTTTTCAAAATCTTTCAATAATTAGAATGAATTTCCCTTGGATAAGGCATAGGATAGAAAGTATTCATCTCCATAACGACCTTTACAAAGAACTATAAATGATTGAAGGTGGGGTCCAAAATGGCATGATTGCATTTATAACCACATCACCTTGCAGCAAACAAAGAGTAAAAAAACCATTCTGTATGGCCTACTATTGCTAAAATGAGCATCTACTGGTATGTCATTATATTTCTTCATATGTTATTTGACTGCGATGCCATAACACACTTACTCATACAACATATATTCTCACAGATTTAGGACAATAACATTATGACAGAATCTGAGCATATCACAATCCTTAGCGTTCAATCTCAATTCCAGGCATTGCAAGCTGTCTTTCATTAATAAAGAACTGAGGCCTTAGAGGACCAAGAAACTGGTTTGGTGTCAGAACAATGACCAATGAAGAGCAGGGTACTAAACTTATGTTTCCCAAACCAGTGCTCTAACCATTGCACTTCCTTAGATTCTCGTACCCTCTAAATGTCTTTATCCACAGCACCTCAATGGCAAGAACACAGGTGAAAAGCCCACAGTGATACACAGTCTTTTTCATTTCTCATTCCAAAAGCAGCACTTCACCAAGGTGTCGCTGCATATCACAGCAACCCCATAAAAACTAGGATGCTCACTAGAAAAAACTTTACAGTCTATGGAGATAACCTGACTTCCTCTACCCACTGCACTTCTGATTTACATTTTGATAAACAAAAGATGCTGGGAAACAAGAATATCCCATCATAGGTCCTGCTGGGATACTACTGCAGCCACTCAAACTAGAGAATTGTGTCTGCTGCCCATCCAACAATAACAAGGTCTGAGGGGAAAAAAGTCTTTCAGGCCCTTTTTTTCTCTCATCCTCATGATACCAGTAGCAGAGCCTAATCCACTAAGTGACCAGCTCGCAGTTGGTCCTGCTTTGGGGACACATAGCCAAGAGATGGTGTATCTGAAATTAATGGGAAGCAATGGTTGTACTTTTTACTCCCAGGTACTGTGGGGGCCTCGATTGCTAGCTCAGTGTCATAGATTATTAATGAACTGGCACATACATTACACTTCCCAACTGAAGTGCAATGGTCTTTTTATAGATTTGTTAGAACTGAGTTAATTCAAAAGGAGATTTTCAAATAGCTCATTTCATAATTTCTCGACTCCCTGCCAGATACACTTGTTCAGTTCATTAAACCTGCCAACATAGCATGACTGAATATCCATTTCTACTCAGAGATGTTACTGCACTTTGAAAGTTTAGAGAGAACATTTTTGCTGCAAAGACTCTGGCAGGGCAGAGAGATTCTCTTACAATTCCTGCTGCTCTCAAAGCTGTACAAAAATTCAACAGCTTTGGTCTGCGAGGACCTGGTCCTCCTAAAAGCTTCCTCAAATCACTTGCTGTTGTTGTCAGTGCCTCTCACAGGAGTACACTGTGAACCCTCTCTCCTTACTACCATATTTTTAAGACAAGAAAGTCCTATAAAAGCAAAGAGTCCTGTCTATGAGGTCAAGCTATGGCAACTTCCAGTCCATTTTCCGATGTAGCATCTACCATCTGTAGAATAGAAAATGCAGCCACGGGGTTACCCACACAGTACATACCTGCTGTAATGTTTTATATGACATGTCCTCTTCTTGGTTAAAAACAAGTTTAATGACTTTCTCCTTCCAGAAGCACACTGGTTACATTAAAGCTGCAAAACTTACCTTTCAGACTGTTGCTACACTGCCTAGACTGAGGCAACTCCTGAAATTCAAAGAGTAGGAAAGCTGGTAACTGTTAAAGGAGTAAAACAAAGAACCTCTCTCCTACTACAAAGCACCCCACAGAAAGGGAATGCTGAACAGTTCACAGCTGCTAAACATTTTTCCCACATTACCTTAAAAAAGGCAAAATAATTATTAGACTTCTTTGATCCAAATTTCTTGGATAATCCAAATACATGACAGAAAAAAGCACTGACTTAAGTCCTATTCTATACAAGTGCTGGAAAAGCCTACGTATAGAAATTGTTTGGGGAGGTGCAGGGGAGTGCATACTCATTTTAAAGCAACATTTTTTATTATATAGAATGAACTGCCATTGCACCACCTAGATTATACCACGAGGCAGCTTTCTGAAAATCAAAACAAGATGCTCAAAGCCTTAGATAAAATGTTGTTGTCTGCTTTTGTTGCTAGATTTATACTTGCTAACAATGATAACATCATACTTCCTGAGAATAAACAAAAATCAACAAAATACTGTTGTTTATTATTCCAATAAACGTTCAACAAATTTTGGGTTTGTTTTTGTTTTGTTAAATTAGTTACATCCCAAAACACTCTCAGTAACTCATCTGAAAGACTCCTTTGCTTACAGCAGCTGCTCACAGCAACATGATCACCTACAACAGACGCAAGGCATTCAGTGTTAACATTTGAACAAAGTATCAAATATTAATTACAGTAATTACAGTCAATAACAACAAGCACAGCTGTTTTCAACATATGAAATGGAAGCATAAACTCCTTCAAGTCAGACAGAAATTTTTACAAGACTGTCATTGACAAACTGCAACACCAACAGGGCTGCTTTGTACAATCTCCTCTGATACCTGCAGGAGTCAGCAGAAAGCAGTAAGCCTGGAGGCCATTTCCCAGGATGTCTTAAGAAAAACAGCAGGCAAGGCACCACCAAAGTACCCTCAGCAACATTTTGACTTGCATAGCTAAGATCTCACCTTCTTCCAGAGTCACTCATAGCTTGCTTGTTTGTGGAAGAAAGATCATGTCTTTCTCCCACCCTCAGAAGATGGTGGGGAATCCCAGTAGTGCTGAACCTTGCTCAGTACAGCCTGCAACTGTTCTGTGAGCAGATTCAGATACCCAAACATGGGTTCTGTCACTATCATTCTGTCTAAGAATTGTACCTGGCATACAGATTGTAGTTTTTGGTTTTGTTATTCAGTTGTTATTTGGAAAAAAGACAAAGAGAGAGAGAAAGAAAGGCAGGGGAGAGAGGGGGAAGCAGCCTATGTCTGCTTCTAACCACCATGTTTCTCTTTGGTCAGTTCTCACTTACTGTGTAGAGTTCATCTCCATGTCATACACTGGTCAAAAAAACCCAGATCCCTCATTGCTTCATTGATATGAACTGAAGACGTTCTGCATTACCCTAATTAGCAATAGCAGAGTATTTGTTGTTTGCTTTTAGGAATACTATCATTTATCAACATAGCAACATAAATGATTCAGACTGGATATGAGGGCTAGAGAAGACAATGGACAAGAAATATCTAACCTCTTTTGATCTCCAATCGCTTAGTTATTTAGAAGAGAGTGTGTGGGGTACTGAGCACTTCTGCAGCACAAAATATAATAGAACTGCTGTGCTTGCCACATAACATAAGCCTCTGCCCGTTGTTGAAAATGATGCTTTAGGCTCAAAGGTATTGTCTGGTGGATTTCTCTTCTAGAAAAAAATCCCAAACACTGCGTGACAAACGTTTTCTCAATTTCACTGTTTCACTGACTTTTTCAGATCCAGGACAAAATTACAAGCAGTAAGAACTAAATATTACATTTCAGCAGTTTTTTAATTAAGTGCATTGTGTTAAGGGAGATTAGGATAGGATACTCGAGGCCAGATTTTTCACACTGTAATGAAATTACTGAGTTTTTTTAAAAAAGTTTAGACTAGAGACTATTTCTGAATATTTCTTTTAAAAAGTAAACTCTCGCTAACCTCTAGTAAAATGTTTCTATATAGATCAAATAATTGATTCCCTATTTTGAATGAAAATGCATAGTTTTGAGCCACTGAGATTTTACCAGACTTGTATCAGGCTGTCTCAAAACAGTTTTAAAAGAATAGAGTAATGCAGAAGTGTCAACAACAAATTATTCTCAATATTTTCCTCAGAAAACAATAATTAATTTTCTCATTTTCCTGAGTATTTGGTGGGCTCATGAGAATCACATGAAGCTCAACAAGGCCAAGTGCAAGGTCCTGCAATCCCAAATCAGGGGAATCCCAAGCACAAATACAGACTGGTCAGAGAAGGGATTAAGAGCAGCCCTGCAGAGAAGGATTTATGGGTGTTGGTTGACAAGAGCTCAGTGTGATCAGTCAATGAAAAACAGGATTGGGATAGGGTTAACTTTCATCCCAGTAGAAGAGTGCTGTGTTTCGAATTTGTGCTGAAAACAGGGCTGATAACACAGGAATGTTTTGGTTATTGCTGAGTGTCAAGGTCTTTTCTGCTCTTCACACTGCCCTGCCAGCAAGTAGGCTGGGAGTGCATAAGAAGGTGCAAAAGGGTGTTGCAGACAGTTAACTCACTCTGAAATTTATTAACGGCAGATTTTTCTGCCATCTTCTCTGTCCTGGTGAAGATTCATCTAGCATGGCAAGACACGTTTGGAGACAAGACAGACATGAATAGACATACCACAGAGCATCAGTGAAGAACAGTATGACTGACAGAAAACAAAACAAATCCCCTCGATAATGATTTTTCACACATATATCATGGGTGACAACTGTTTGCATATGATTAGGTGCTCCTGAACTTTTAGAGATATTTAGGTAAAGGTCATAATTAGGAAAAAAGTCAGTATTCCACAAAATCTCAATTCAGTGGATCTGGCTAGCTGGAGTATAATCTGAAGAAGAACACTTTTTATCACTGCTTCATACACTGAACTGTGTCTTCAGGCCAAAACTTCATGAAGAAAGTTGAAAAAATTGATAATAGATAATACTGCATCAGTCAGAGCACTTCTGAACTCAGCATTAAATGCCAAAGAGTATCTAAAGAGCATCTGTGCAGGATAAGATAATTGTCTACGAAAATCTAGAAAAAATGTTTTCCTAGAAAATCTAGGTAATTGTCTAGGAAAAGACAATTGTCCATCACTCTGAAACCTGCATGTTACAAGTCTTCAGCTGTCGTATTGAAGTTACCTTATATCTCTGTGCCTCAGTTTTCCTACTGTAGTTCTGGTTTGTTTTGGTGATTTGCTGTGTTTTATGAGTTTTTCTTTGTTTGTTTGTTTTTTAATATATTTGAATTTAACTCTCTTGCAAAGCTACTTGTGAAGATCTCTGTATGAGATATCCTAGAGAAAAGCTAGATGAGGTCAGAAAGGCTCATAAATCCTTGGTTAAGGATGAAGAGTACCTAAGCATTCTCTAGGTACAATGATCTTTATTCTTCTTCAGCATTTTAAGAGAATTAACTCCTTGGGAAAGATTTAGCAATATTAGCTTCAACAAGCCTTTCTCATAGCACATTTAATTAAACAGAAGATGGTTTGTACACTTCCTCATATATCAGGAACAATGAACTTAAGTTCTATCAGGGGTGCAATGACAGGCTGAAAGCCTTTATGTATAGGTGGACAATATTTAAGAAAAAAAAAAGGACAACAGAGGATGTAAAACAAACTGGAGGAGAGACAGCACATCCCCCTTTGTTCACTTTAGGAAGCTTTCCTGTTACAAGTGGTGTGGTTACAGAGAGTACATGAAATATCACTGCAGGAGTCCATGATGCCTTTATGAGCTTTCTCACTATGAAAGTCTGAAATTAGATCAACAAGTAATAAGACTCTGTTGACAGTAAATACAAGCCAGAGGTTGTGTATATAGCAGATGTTATCAAATCTTCAGGTGTTAGCTTCAGTTGTACACAGCAGGCAGTTTAACTGTAGAAAAGCAGTTCAATGAAGGGGCATCAATACTGTTTGTTAAGGAAAAAACTGCTCAAGTTTCTCAGCTGATGTAGTTTTTACACATCAAAAGCCTCTGTGCATCTGCCCTCTACACAGCTGTATTCTTTAATTCCCTGAGTTTATATACAGGCAGGTCTACACAGCCTTGCTGGATCTCAGGTGTCCCGTTTTCTAGGTTTGGTTTCACATTTCCTGTCATGTAAGATTATTTCCCACTCCAGTAGAATAATCTCTCAGTGCACACAGCAGAGAACACCACCTGCATAGATCTCCAGCTGGTATTCTCTGGTGTGCATTGAAATGTGCTTACTCCTCTTTTTTCCATGTATCTGTAGCTAACTAGGGTGATGTTTGGGGAGGGTATGTCTCAGGACATGTGGGAGACTTCTTTGGTTATTTTTGATGAAATTAAAAAACTAACTAGAAAATTGAAGAGTTGAGAATTTGTTTTCAAATTAGTATTATCCTGAAGTTATCTGGTCAATTATTACTCATTTAGAAAATTTTTCTGGGCCTTTATAGTCTCTACTACTTATGCTCCAAAGAGGAAAGAAATTAACTGACAGCATTTCAAAGGCTTGATTATAAGTTTGGTCTCATGTCTGATTCAGAGTCTGCTTTTTGGATAGATCATGAAAGACACTGGCTGGTTGCTAAGCAGAACTATTTGCAATTCTTTTGTTGAAACACTTTATTTAAAAGATTTGTTAGTAAAAAAATGTGTTTCTTTAGTTTTTGATTGCTGTAACTTGGAAACAAAAGTTTCAATTAAAAAAGTTTTATTTTGATGAAATTAATACTTCACATTCAAAAGTGCTGAATACTTTAAGTTGTCAATTTTCCCCAAGGAAGTAAATGTTTCGCTTTTTCCTTCATTATGGAAAAGACTGAATTCATAGAATCATAGAATGCTAGGGATTGGAAGGGACCTTTAGAGATCATCTAGTCCAACCCCTCAACACAAGTAAGGGGTAGTAGCCTGAATCTCTGACAAGCCATAGCACTCTCTCAGCCACATCCCTGATCTTGGCTCTAGGCAGGCAGCACACCTCTCTTGACTCCCTACCTGCTCCACAGATGGTCTCTCAGTGCCCCTTAGCAGTGAGTCACCCACAACAAGCACCCATCACCTCTTCCTACGATGTCCATTACCTACTGCAGGTGGAGCAGCTGATGGGTTGTTTGGTGGGTTGTTTGGTGGGTTTTCCCCTTTTGGAACTTGCTCGTCGAAGTCCCTTGTGGCCAGTGCCTCATACTTATTTGTAGTGGGCACTCTGGAAGGGGGGCTTTGAAGATGAGCCTTCATCCTTCTTTTTTTTTGTAACCAGGCTTGTCAGAATCACTGGAGGCTTGCACCTGATTGCAGAAGCCTTCGTCTTTCTCCACCTCTGCCCCTCTAATACTACAGAGTCTACTCACAGTTTCCTGCAGCTCTTTCACCAGGCGCTTCAGTTCTTGAACTTGAGGGCACCTATGACACATAGTTGCCTGAGAAGCATAGGTCCCTAAGCATCCTAAACACTCCTTGAATTCCTCCTTTATCTCCTTTGTTACATCTTGGGTTTTCAAAAATGATGCAGAATGCTCAGAAGACTCCCAAGTCCTTATTGCTACTATGGTTATCATGTAAATTAGTCATCTTGTTGAAATGATGAATGAGTTCACGTACTAACTTTACATACATTCCCATCCAACACAGGCTATTCTCACAGTGCTTAAGTCCCACCACACAAAGGAACAAACTGTTTCTCATAGGAAGGAAAGTGTGCAAAATAATAAGCACAAAAGCTTATTTATACAAACACTTTCTCAACTGGGGACTGCGTAACTAAAATACTGCAACAGTGCTACTATGTGCTTCATAAGTGACTGCATAGACTAGCAAACTGTCCCTGGGAGAGCCAAGTGTGTAAGATTATGGTTAAAAGCTACTCTCAAATGTCCTAGTGAGAATCCATGTTGGTCTTCTCTTAGAAGGTATCTTTATAGTTACTATGGAGGCTGTTAAGGAACCCAGAAATGATGGTAGATGGTAGTAATTCATTTTTTTTTTTAAGCAGGAAAACTAATTCCTTAATTTTGAGGTAGTATTGTGACCAAGAAGACCACATTTCTGAAGTGTCATAATATCACAGACTGGAAGATATTGAATAAGTTTTATTTGCATTATGACTGCTAGACTTTTGAAATATGGTCCTCTAAAGCTTCATCCCTTTTGTTCCTATGGTGGAAGATATAAGGGCCATTCAGCAGATCCACTCGACTTTTCCAAGATTTCTCTTTCTGTTCATTTTACACAAAACACACCATTACAAAAAAAAAATATCTCACATCTCAGAGAAGCCTCATTTTCCCAGCGTTTCCTGTCTTATAACTCCTACACACCTTTCACCTTCTTTAGCACAAAACCATAACAGAAAGCCCACCTTGGCTGCTGACAGCAGACAAGACTGAAAGGGCAGATATTATTTGGCTGAAAACTTGTCCTTCATGTTTACCCCAATTTGGAATCTACTGGTGTTTGAGCCACTTTTTACCATAGTGAACACAATGTGGGTCTCCCTAGGAGAGCTAAACTGGGCAGCCCAAATTGATAATCAGGTTAAAGAAAGTAAAGGAAGCATTCACTTACAATCTTGATCACATTGCATCACTGGAAAGTCACTAGAAAACTTTGCAATGCTACAATGCAAGTGTTAGTTTATTTTTATTGTTTTGGGTTTTTTTGATCATCTGATTGGGAACAACTGCCAGTGTAAGAAATGTAAAATAAAGAATGCAATCACACTGAAACAAGTAAGCTCAGGAAATAGGAAAGTGTAGATAATCAATCATAGCACTTGGAAAACATTCTCTCACCAGCTTCTGGTTCCAGTCTGGTCCAGACTAGTAGGAACTGACAGTAGCAGTGGGTGAGATAAATGGAAGACTTTATGTCTAGTTCCATTCTAATTCCTACCAGCAATCTCGTCCTCCTCCCACCTTCTGATTTCAGCACAAAGTCACTGAATCTGAAGAAGAGGGTAAAGGAACAATTCAGTATTCTGGCCCAGGAATGTGTTACTTTCTAGCCAGCAGGATAATAATACAGTGACAGAAGTAGGTGGGTGGGAATGACAACACACTAACTCCATTCTGGCCTTAAACAAAAGTAAATACCACTAAACTCCCACCCCCTTATTGAGCTTGTCTCTGCTAGCTATAGATAACCATCTGCTTTCAGAGAGACTAACACTTCAGCTTGCCAGTTCTTCAAAGAAATCAGAACCCATTCATCAGTTAGCCCTATCTGTGTCTGATGTGCTAAAAGCCTATCAAGACAAAAAGCTGATAGGGCAAATACAGTAACCCAAACCAAATTGTTATCAGTATCTTGGTCCCCAGCCACACCTCTCCTCCCCCATCTGCTGAAAGTATTCTCACAGCAGAGCAGGACTGTGGAAGCTCATGGTCAGAAGGCTGGTGCAACAGTAACCTAAACCATTCTCTAAAGCCACATAAAAAGACTTCTGTGAAACCATGACACAGGAGCAAGCAAGCAAAAAGACTTCCACTGAGGTCACAGATGTAAAATGGTGTGAAAGCAGCATGTGCAATCCCAATCAGGGCCTTGTCTTCATATTTCATAAGCCTAGGAGTATCTCAAAAGCACTAGAAAAATACCTTATTGATTTAAAAGAGGACTATGCTAAGGACCAAGGAACAAATGATTTTTCAGCACCACCATACAAGGTCAAATTTGGTCTCAATTAAGAATACAAATCACAGCTTGGCACTTCAGGCCTTCCTCCACAGTGACTGACCAGCAAAACTTGGCATAGACCTTTTACCTCACTGATCATATTAGTACGAATGGTAAAGTTCTATTAAACTAGAGATTTATTAAGTTTCATGTAGATGGAAACACATGACCTTCATGAAACCAAATTCAACCTTCTAGGTGGGTTAAGACAGTCAACCAGAGGAAAAATTCATACCATTACATAGGGCTGACTTAATTTTTTTTTTCTTTAATAGGACAGAAATCATGGCAGGGCCTTTAATGGGCTACCCCTGAAAGAAGCTCTAAAACTGTTTTAGTATTACATATTCAGATTTTGGAAGACTCAGTGGCCACCCGGCTCAACAGACAATGTACAGCTTGACACAAATATCCACCTCAACCATATCAATTCTCAGAGAATAGTGTGGCTTCACCAATGCTGCTAGGTTTACCCAAATGTGCAACTCTGACACAAACACCCTTTCAATCCTGAACACAATAAGCTAGCTGAAATACACACTGTTTGTAGAAGTTTTCCTGAAAAAGATAAATACCATTTCTCTCAAGTGACTGGATTTATGCCAGGAACCAGGACAAATGTTTTTTGATGATCCCCAATCTAAGCCTTCCTTCCCCAACATATTAAAACCAGCAGATTATTAAAAAACACAATTTCTAATTTGAGATTTAGAAGTACTTTGCTCAAAGCTTTTTTCCCTAAGCCCATTGCTAGAAAGAAGGGTAAGACACTTTCATCAGATGCCACTCTTGAGAATCTGGGCAAAGCCAACCCAGTAACAGACTCATCTTCCCCACTCCTGACATATCTCCTGAAAAGGAAAATTCATTTCAATGCTTATCCCTCTCTCTAATATAACTGATATTACCTCAGATTAGCTTGCTTTTCAGTTAGCTTTACATTTATACTGTTCTAACTTCGTGAAGTTTACGTATATTGGCAAACTTCACTCCAATACAACTGCAACACAGTCAGCAGCTTCACATTCACCAGATTTCTGTCGATGTGTTTATCTTGCCTTTGTGTCAAAATCAAAATATGCACGCTAAGTTGCTACAATTTCTGGAACCATGCTTTCTGTGTAGTGACTGTAAGGATGCACTTTGCTTTTTCCAAAGTTTGGAACAAGAAAGAGTTTGTCCCTGTTTTCTCAGAAATCCAACTGAGACAGTTGTCAAAAGATTTAAATCCTTTAAAAGTTCATTTTACAAACTCCAATCATCTTGATGTTTTTAAACACAACTCTTAAAAGGAAATAACTTTCTACCAAGAATAGCTACACTTCTCTTCAGGCTCATACATTTCTTGTTCTTACAGCTCCTGAACCCAAACTACAAGCTTTCACCAAAGCAAACAGGATGTCGAGGGCTGGTCCCCAAGAGGTAAACCCATGTAGGAACCACCTTGGGAGTAACTGACGATTCATATGAAGACTGGGGAATTACAGTAGCTTCACATAGGTCAGAGACATTCCCCCTCTGCCTCCTATACCAGCCTCTTCAATAATCCCAGGAGCTCCATCCTTCAGAAAGTATTCAAGTCCAGGGCACAGAACAGACAAGGAAAGATTCCGTCAGCTAATCCTATTGCCACATGAACAGCTTTTCTGAAAAAGAAAAGAAACAACCGCTCCCCCGCCCACGAAGCTTCACTTGTTAGTGGAGAAAGAGAAGAAATGATGGATTGTGTTTTAAGCATAAGATCACACACAGAGATAGTTTTTAGGGTTGGTTCTAGCCTTTCTTAAAATGAACCACAAAAGCAGCGATAGCACCTTCCGAAGGACTAGATAGTGAGTAGAGGGAAAATGGCCTCGTCTCCCATCCTCGGTCCTGCAGCAGGAGGCGGCAGCGCGGGCCGGCGCCGCTCCGAGCCGCTCAGCCCCGAGCCGCCGCCGCTCCGAGCCGCTCAGCCCCGAGCCGCCGCCGCTCCGAGCCGCCCGAGCTGCGCCGCAAGGGCCAGACCGCAGCGCAGGGAGAGCGGCGCCGCGCTTCACCCCGTCACCTTTTAGTTCGTTACCTCCAGGCTCCTCACCGCAGCCTTTGCAGCAACATAGTCCCATGGCAGGTGACAGCGTCCCTCCCAGCCCCCGCCCGCTCCGGCCAGGCGGGGCCGCCTCCAGCATCCCGGGCAGCGGGGGCTGCCGGGCTCGGGCTCCCAGCGGGCTATGGCAGACCAGTGCCCTGGGGTTCCCCGCCTTTGTGGTCCGTACTTACAGCTGGCCCTGGGGCAGACCTCAGCGCTTCACGGCTCTCCTTGCCCGTTAACTGCCCAGGCTCATTAATGCTACTTGCCCCTTGGAAGGAGGCAAGAGCAGCCAGAGAGTGAGAGTGGCAGAGCCATGCTCTCAGGTGGCCAGAGGGCAGCAGACAGCAAATGTAAATCTTCAGCATGAATAAAAAGATATTATAAAGGCCATTTCACCTTTTGCAAAACGATATCTGTATGGGATGGGATCATAGCATATGCTCTCTCCCTCTCCTAAGAGTAAACACCTAGCCATGTTATCTCCAGCAGTCTCTGCAGAGATTGTTAAGTACTGAGAGTTACAGGGACCTCACATTCTTGGAAAGGTCGGTACTGTTCTAGTCATATTCAGAAGGCTTGTTTAAACACTTTTAAATGCATTAACATAACCAAATCACTAGCCACCAAGATGAGATAAGAGTTTTGTTTTGGGATAAGGAAAGAACAACATCCCCAGAACAGATGTTTGCTGGTTCTCTGATCATTCACTGTTTGTCTTCTAGACTCCAAAGCACTCAAATCATGTTATTGAAGACCCACTGCTCAGAAGTCACATAGCTTTGTTTTATACAGCAACTCACAAGCAAAGAGGGTGCCTTTGCAAAGCTTGGATCAAGTGTTAAGAGTTAGACTTCACAAGCAAGAGACTGAATGATAAGTCTTTTCCAGACTGGGCATTGCAGGAGTGAATGCTCTTTGACAGCAACATGCGATGCACAAACAAACTGCAGTGCAGGTGGGAGGGAAGAGTGATATGCAAAGAAAAATTTGGAGTGTTGGAGGAGCAGGAGAAGCAAGGAGTTATATCATGAAATATAGTTCAAATACCAAAACCAGCCTGAACCTGAGACCTCATGAGAATCTACAGCTCCTGCTCCCATACGTATCTCAGTCTCTTGAGATCAAACCTGGACTTCAAACCTGGACTTCCATGACAGAAACTGATAGCTACCTACTGTCTCTCATCTTCTAAAAAAATAAGACTATGATAATGTGCTACAAATCATTCTTCCTGCAGAGTATTCAGCTGTAACTGTACTCTTGAGCCATCTCAGATTATGAACACTCATTAGCACAAAAACCAAACCGAACCACACAGGATGGAAGATGGCCAGGACAGGAAGACCTTCCCATCATCACAAAACATGCTAGAGGAAACTCAAGATATTCTTCCAGGAGAGCTGAAGGAAATTAAATATTCCGTCTTAGCTGGTACCAGCTACTTCCTGTGGGAGATGGGCATGAGAATTCATCTCAGTTGCTGTGTTGAACCTCTAAATTAGTCAAACAATGCCAACAACTGACAGCTATGTAGAAATCCATCTCTTGTGCAAGTGCTACCTTTCCCTTGTAAAACAGCAGATGATACTTGTCTGTTTTCTTGGCTAGAGGATGATCTGATCTCAGAGAAAAGGCACATATGCCACCTGCTTGAGTGGCTGGACACTCTCCTGGCAATACTCCTGTATTTTGTACAAAGCAAACTCCAGGGAGCCTCCTGGCAGGGGTAAGATTTCCAAGTGCTGGAAAACTCACACAAAGTGTCTACTAATGATACTGTCTGATCAGCAGTAGATAAAATGTGAGAGAGCACTCTGCTCTCTAGCTGCACCAGCTAGGAAGTCAAGACAGTCTGTAGAGTTTGTTACTGGATGCTACACCTCAGAGCAACCCCCAAACTACCTACAAGTCACTAAAATTTGAGCATTTAAGAAGTTTTAAGACTATTATGTACATCATCTCACATCAACAGATAGAGTCTACTGTGGGGTTAAACACATATGATCTTTTAAACAAGCTGATGGCTTCAGTAAAGCATGTCATGAATTTCTGTTTCTATTACTGAAACATTAGAATTCTAAACTATATTTCCACAAAGTGTTTGGAAAACCAATGAAAAGTGTGTCTTCTCCTTTGATTGTGTTACATTACATGACAGAATTAAATGGTTCCAAGTGAGAATAGTTGAGATTCATTACTGCAATAACCATTACCATGTATTTCAGAGAAAAATCTTCAAATGCATTCATTGCAAGACCATGGCAGAGCCTCTGATGTCCTTAACACATGCACAGAACATGACATTACCTGAGAGCATCACCACATAAAATGGAGTTAGAGAACTTAGCCCTTCCCTCAGTTTTGCTCTGGATGGCAATAATAGTTACAGTGAAGTTTAGCAATAAACCAAGCCAATATTGACAGCTTTCAGAAAACGATCTGAAGTTTGCATATGCAGGAGCCAACCATGTTTTCAATTTCACAGAAAAACATAAATTTTATCCAAAACAAAGCACTTTTTCAACATTGGTTCATCAAAAAAAGAGAAAGATTCACGTAAGAAAAATCTCCACTGCATTGGTGGCTTTGATTTATGTTTGTGTCAGAGTTTTGAGAGTGAAAAATTTACGAATACACTGAGGAAACAGAAAGCCCTGTAAAAAACAAAATCATGTCTCTGTAGCTACAGAGTTTTTCATTGATAATCCCATCAAAGAAGTGATATAGGAAATGTAGGAATATTTCACCAATTAGACCTAATCTCTAGTAAAGTAAAATACTGTATCCAGTATCACTTTCATAAAATCTCTTTTCTGACCTGAAAAAATCCATATAAGCAACACCAGACAGGACCTACATGCTGTATGTACCTTCATTGCACTTCCTAGATTTGTCATTTTAGTGTTAGAGGGCATACATTTTGTTTCATGTAACTTAAACCAACATGTCCCTGTTGTCAAATACACTGCCAGTCCAAATACTGCTAGACAGAAGTAGCTAGCAGAAGATGAGGTCAGCAGAGTACATCTGTACACTGTTTTTTGGGCAGTGAAGCCATTTTGAGATAAATGGGCAGTCTTTGAGAGATGCCGAAGCCAGATCTGTCATCTCATGGGAAATTCAAGGTTCTTCAGTAGCTGAACCTTATTTAGTTTATTTTTGAATGCAGTCAGGCCGAGGTGGATCGTCTCAGAAGTCAGCTAATAAAAGTAA
The DNA here is from genome assembly GCF_028858725.1 of Colius striatus. NCBI lineage: Eukaryota > Metazoa > Chordata > Aves > Coliiformes > Coliidae > Colius > Colius striatus. The sequence goes on from NC_084766.1 coordinate 19,666,262, forward strand.
AAGTGTACAACCACCACCCACATGTTTTGCCTAAATATGAAGGCAACCTTGGAAACTCTCATCCTAGACACTAATATGTTGATTGTCTCATACAGAAACAAAGTCTACTTCTGAAGGGTTTGAAGGCTCAACACAATATAAGAGATAGCCAAACCTGTCTAGGTAAAAAACCTGAGATTTTTAATATTTTTTTAATAGTATAAAAAATGTATTTATATATACACACCCCAAAAAGTTCAAGTAGCTATCAGTCTATTCCTACAGTAAGAAAGGTGGATATGCTTGTACTTTTCCAGCAACAAAATCCCCTTACTCTGCAGTAAGATTCTTTTGAGACTCATTTTTGTTAAGATCCATAACTCATTCTGAACAGCAGTAGCTGTCCAAAGTGGGTTTTCTGTAATTCCTAACAATTTTACTTTTTAGATCTAGTGTTAACCATGCATGTGTTCTTAACTGCACATACCAACTTTACACTAATGTTTACAAAATCAGAAGCCCAGAGTTCAATGTCTAAATTTTGATCTCAAGTACAAAGGAATTAAAGCTGATCTTTCAGAAACATATGTCCCTACAGAATGAACTGGTACAGACTGAGTGACATTTTTATGAACAGCCAATATACTTTGCACATTTTTTTCTACAGTTGTAGCTCTGAGCTTCAGCATCTGAAATTCTTGATTTCAAGTTCACACTACCTTCTACTGCTTAAAAAATACGATAGTGTGTTGGATGCCACTGAAAAGGAAACCTGGCTGCCAAACGCTGTTGTGCAAATAATGAACTTTCCTATTTAAAGACTAAGATGAAGATATGGAAAAGAGAAGTAAAGACTTCAGTTTCAGTTAAGTCAACTACTTACATGCTGAGGAAAAAAAAATGCAAGAGAGTAGAGGAATATGCTATTCTATTTCAGCAATTCATTCCAGAAATAAAAGCTCACTGATGGCTGAAGGTATTTATTTTTCATTTCTTTATTAGTAGACAAATGAGTTATGTGATACCCAAACATGTCAGAGTTGCACTAAAAAGCACAAATTGGTCTGAAAAACACAAGTGCTGGCAACACCTTGAATCACTAATATGAAAACAGGTAAACTGTGCTTCATCGAGAACAGCAGATGCATTTGTGAGAAGATGACAATTTATACTAATAGTCATATTCCAAATCCATAAGAATGTGTTAAAATTTTCAAGTTTGGCCAATAAAAGCTTTTTTTGCTCTCATCTACAAAGTAATTTATACCATGAGTTTCCTCATATGGTTAAAAAAAATCTACAAGTCAAGGAGCTGATAAACTACAGACTACTTCAAAAGTTACTGTCTTTCTAAAATGTTGTTTTATTTTTAGGAGAACACAGATTCATCCTGGATTATTCTCTTACTTGATTACCAAAATACACAGTAAAGCTCAAGTACAAGTGGCTTGGCAGGCCAGATTTGGAACACTCTGTGACTCCTCACAGAATTTCTAATAGCCATTTAATCTTAGGAAGATAAGAAAATATTTTGGCAGTGTAATACCACAGGTAGAAGAGTACATTACAGTCAGTCGTAATTCATATATCTCTAAATACCCTAACTCCCTCAAAGACCCATTTAGTTTCTCATAAGAGTCTAAAACTAGAATTAGTTTTTTAGGCTACTATTTAATAATAAAGTGACATACTACCTCCCCCAAGGCTTCTTTCCTGTGAGAGCAGAGAAGTCTAAACCAATCTCCCCTTCCAGGCTCCTATCTCCACCATTCCCTGCCCTCAAAACCCCAAGACTCCAAGTATATACTTCTAATGCCTTTGATATAAACTGTGAAATAAATGTTTCTTCAAACTCCAGTTCTACAGCTGGTAAGACTACCAAAAATAACCTGCTGAGAGAAGAATCAGATCTTCAGAGTTTAAAGGAACAACTTATAGTTCATCTGTTCCTCATGGAAGACATTGCCACAGAAGAATATGAGTGGGATGTAGATATGTCACTAACCTGTATGAGAAGTATGTACTGCATGTAAGTATATAGTTTGTAATCACGCATTACCTTTTTCCAAGTGATACAAAATTCATACCTGTTACCCAGGCTAGACTAGGCACAGTTCTGTTATGAAAGGGCTTATGGGCTTAAAAAAAAAGCACACCATTTTAAAACACAAGATCAAAAGTCATCTGTTTAGTCAGGAACAATATTTCAGAACATACAACCTTGTCCTATTAAACAGCTGCTAGTCCAAAGTGAGTCAAGACACTGAATTTATGAAAAGTTACTCTGATCTCACTAGATCTATTTCCTCCCTTTTTCCCTCCAATCATTGTAATTCCAAGAGAATTTCAGCATCTGATGTTGTACCATCTGACAATAATTCACACTGGCATTTGTAATTTTTTCCATAGCACTGATCATATTTTAAAAGATTCCTAGACATCCACTTTCTTTATTCTTTGCATTCCAATAATGACTCTGAAACCTAAAGCACTTGTTAAAATGAAAAAAGAATCCCACAAATTCTGATGGATCATCTGTGGTACGCAAAAAGCTCACAGCTTCCTAAGCAAATTAAAGCCAGAAGAATTTTAGGTGCAAGCATCAACAAATGAAGAAAGCCTGGTTGTAAATTCCAATATAACTTTAGTCACACCATGATAGAGAGTAAATCCTCAAGTCTTTGCTTTGGGGGCCTTAGCAAGCACTTAGGGTTCTGGTATTGAAGTACTGAGGCAGTATGAAAAAATCCCTCAATAGTCAGCCTTACTCATGCAAAGTCCCTTTATAATGAATCTTTTGCACTTGGTCCTGGAAGAGTTGATATCCTTACTGTTTAATTTTTGCCAGTAGAAAGGCAAAGTGTGCCCTGATTAAAGAAGAGTGTTAGGACAGCTCTTACTGCTGTGCTTTCATTTCTTTCAGCAGCATGTGAGCACGCTGTCTGACTTCAGCAACTCTTACCTGGTACCACACACTAATTCTCATCAGTAGTCATGCATCCATAGCTGCACTTGCACAGTTTGCACCAACTTATAGCCCAAAGAGGAAGATCAGCTAAGCACATCGTAATACAGTTTTATTGCAAATATCTGCAAATATCTTACTTCTCAACAGCAAATATCTTACTTCTCTAAACTGCTGTAAAAACAAGAGCTCTTTCCTAACAGATCTCAGTGCAAAAAAACCCACCAAAACACATATGCAAATTTTTACACTTACTAATTTCAAAGAACCATTACTTCCAGAAGAGAAAGGAGGATCCACTTTAGCTCACAGAGAGACAGAACTCTTCACTGAATCTAAAGATAACAGCAAAAACGTCTGAGATGGGTAGAAAATATCTGTACTCCTACAGCCTGGGATGACTTGGCAGAGGTGGTGAAGAAACAATTCCTTATGCATAGCTTAATCATCTTTGAGTGATTAAGTTGAGACCAAAGTAGAACCCTGTGATGAAGTTCGCTTTACAACTGAAGGCAGAACTGTGCTTTCCAAGAAGAAACAGCTGTGACCTCAAGACATTACTAGTGAAGGACACCAAACTCCCTCTCACTTCTCAGGAGGAAATATTTCTTAACAAGCATGTCTAGAGGCATAATATTTCTGTTTGTATCATTTTTATCTATTCTCTGCTGTGATGAGTTTGGGTCACAGAGTTAACTAAAGATAGGATGTGTCCTTTCATATTCTGCAGTGTCAGCAACATATGGCTCTGAGGATCCATCCACATTCAAAATCTATAAGGACATAGGGACACAAATAAATTGCTGAATCCTAATTGGTCTACTCAAACAGGAAATTTAGTCTGGAAAAAATCTTCCATTGAACTCTCCTAGAAGGCACCATTTTGACACTATTTCATATAAAAACCGTGTGGTCTTAAAGCAGAGCCTTTATGGTCTCTATAGAATGGGATGATTCTCACTACCAATGTAGCCAGAAGGCTGTTGATCTTTGTAGGCACTTGTATTTGTTTTAAGAAAACTAATCTTTCTCCACATTATACTACGATATCAGTATAGCCTTTCTTTGGACATAATTATACCAGCACAGCATTTCTGTTGAAGACAAGGTTCTTCATGTCTTGAGATAGCAGCTGATGGTGTGCTGACAAATCCTGATCTTAAAATCCACAATTCCAAATCCAAGGCAGCAATGCAGTTTGTACAACTATCTTTCAATGCAAAGATTATATGGCTGGTTATAACAGCCTTTCCTCAAGGCCTTACAGACACTCCCTTTTAACATTGTATACTTTTGATTTCATAGGTCTTATCTCAAATTCCTCCTGCCCTCTCTTCCAAGTTTTCATGAGTGTTAGCCGGTGATTAAAAGCAAACCCCAGGACTAACAATGCTTTATGAGTTCAGCATGATATAGAACATCTTTGGTATGACATAAAGGCATGGATATCAGCACCTTCTTAGTGGACTTCAATTAGATGAGCAGTCATTTATGGAAGTAGAACGCAGTGCCTAATCCTACAGTTACAAATACATCTATCTTCTCTGGCTGAGATTCAAAGCCAGCCTTCGAAAGAACGTGCATGCACTGGACTGTGCACCTGCCAGGACAGAGATAGTAGAAACAAAGTTGGAGAAAGTAAACATTGAGAGACTGTTAAAAAGTAAAGTTCTATAATTAAAAGTGACCTTAACTTTGTCTTCCTAATGGAAGAAGTCACAACCATTTAAATTAGCATGGTTGAAGAAAATTAGGAAGATTGTTTATCAGAACTTGGCACACTAAACTATCAGAACATAGTGCTGATTCCATATGCCTCACTGGTTTTATACAACCTCAAGCAGAGCTCCTGCAATGCATACTGCACAGACACTGTGAAGCTTATGAGAATTAAGTTGTTGCAATGCCACTAAATTAAGCACAGATTAGCCACACTTCAGTAAATGCTCTTAGAGCTCACTACATCAAGCTCTTCTTAAAGTCTTGAAAATATTATGGAAAACAGTGCAGAATGCAGCTTTTTCAGGTGTTCATAGTCACAGGGAGTACTTTTGAAGATCTACTCTTCTACACCTGTTTAGAAACAGACCGCTAAAATAATAAACCAAATATAATTTCTAGTGTGATGAATATAAACACAGAGCTTGAGGTCTTTACTGACATAGCTCAAGTCTATTAATGCAGTGCAATGCAAAATTTAAAATGGTATAGTGTCCTCTGCTTAACTGAGGATGCACCTAGGCATACTCCTACATGCTCTGCAAGGAAGCTAAACCTCTGTAACTAGCACAGGGAGTTAAAACTATTGCCAGGGGAAAATAAATAAATAAAAATAAATTATCAGAAAGTGAAACGCAGTCATGCTGGTTAACAGATAGTCTCAGTCAAAACTATCATGATACCTCTCCTTTAAGCTAAAAAAAAATAAAAATAAAAAATTACCACAACAGGTTGTGTTCAAGTTACTCTAATTCAGTGGAATTAACTTCTCTACAGAGCATAAAGCTATCAGGAAGGAGGAATTGCTCCCAGTGTCCTGAAATGCATATAAATCCAGTCTTCAAGAATCTACAGGATCTGTTAGAAGAGCTCGTTTTACAAAAAAGTCTCATAGATTCTGAGCATGCTAAAGATTCTACCTCCATCTCTCACTTAATAAACTTTGAAGAACAGAGAACAAGAAAAAGGGAAAAAAACCTGACATTTTTACAATTTATTAATTTAAAACCACACAAAATTAATTCCTTAGTTTGCCACTCCACAGGGACACTCTGAACTCATAAAAATGCAAGTGTTTCAACTTATGTGATTAGTGTCAGTATTTCTCTTAGCTACACCAGGAAATGAAACTCTTCAGCTTGTTTCACATTTTACCATGTTCATGTTGCAGTAGAGCTTCAGAGCTTGCATTTTCATATCAAGCCCAAGAGAGATCTGTATGATGACCTAGTCTAAGTTCCCGCATAACACAAGAGAATGTTACAAGCTAGGTCACAGTCAGGCATATATTTTGTAAGCCACCGAGTTCATAGGATCCTACCCAGGGGTAAGGCTAAGTGCATTGGATAAGAATCTGAAAATCACTAAAATGAAGCACGTAAGTCACCTCCCAGACTTCCTCCCTCACTCACCATATGCAATCAGTACTTTGGAAATAATTAAAAATAGTATGTGAAGGCTAAAGAAAGCTTTTAATGTAAAAAATCTTGTTACTTTATAGCATTACAACCTATTTAACAAAGTATAAATCTTAAGTGCTATGCCTTAGGCAATACATCTTTGCCATATTTCCTCCTCCTCCCTATGAAGTTCAGAAATCCAGTGCAAGCTGGTTCTCACTGATATCCCTAAAACATTTCAGACAGAGAGTGGGTTCCCCTCCTCACAGCTGTTTGACAGTAGGCCAGCTACCACTTCAAACTGGCATTGGTGCATCATTCAAAGACATGGTTTCATAAACACCCCAGATAGCAGTTTCCCAATTATAATTCCTTTGGATGCTGAAGCAGTACATTATCAGCTTTACCTCCCTTCCTCCACACATTTGTGTGGGCTGTGTGAAAAGGAAATGTGTTTTATTTTTCTTGCTTTGCTCTGCAGAATGGCTTCCAGCTGGTATTTTCAAGGCAGTTGAGCAGTTAGGCTACCAACACTCAAGAGTAGTGATGCCTTACAGGACTGTCAGGACATAGTGTATTTTTGGATGATAGTTCCCTCTCTTCCCTTTAGATAAGGGGTTTTTGTTTGGTTTAAGTTTTCAAGTTGTTTTGGTTTTATTAAGTTGCGTCATAATTTCCTTCTCAGCAACATAGAGAGCAAATATTTTGGTTTCATTTCACTTACGTGCCAGCCTGCATTGGTTTACAGACCAACCCTGCTTTTTGCCCTCTTCTCAGTGAACGCAAAGTGACTGATGCAATTACAGAGTGTGTGTCACAAATCACAGAAATCAAATCCACAGCATCTCAAAGTAGGCACATCACTAAATGCTGCAGATATTACAGCAGTTCTGTAATGACAACAGCAGGAGGATGGCAGGTACACACACAAACAGAAATCAGTTACTGCTCCCTGTCCATAACATTTTACATTTAGAAAGATTATTTTGCTATTATAAAACACGAACTCTTCAGGCAGATACATACATGCACTGACAGGTTCAGGATCCTCGGAGTATTAAAAAAATAAACCCAAGCACCTCAACAAAGAATCATCATCCATCCATCAAAAATTCATCAGTTTACTTCTCCTGGTATCAGAGCTAAAGGAAATGTACTCAAGCAGACATTCCAACCCTTAAAAAGCTCAAATAGGCTTAAAAAGAGAAAAGCTGTCTCTGAGAACATTGAAGGAAAAGAGTGATCGATCCTGACTGTATCTCCAGCTCACAAAAACAATACAAGCCTGCAAATTCATCCAAAACCCATATTTGTAATTCAACATGACTGTGTCATATCAGCTCAAGACAAGAATTTACTCACTGAACACAAGGCAAATAAGATCAACTTCAAATAAAAGGTCTAATCCCACAAGACTTGGAGATGAACTTACCTCAGTGAGACTACTGAGCTGGTAAAACATTTGTGGAGCAGGTAGCTAAGCAGTAAATTTCCTTTTAGCTGGATGTTTCCTTTTTTTTCATGCTAATGTTGACCTCTAATACTTATTTTTTCCTACCAGTAGAATTTGCTGTGTGCTATAACTATATTGTTATGTATCATTTTTCTTATTTCATTTTAATTCATCATGCTAACTTACTAAACTGAAGTATTTTTTTAGCTTCAGGGATCTCAAACGTTGCATAAATCTTGTGGATAATTCACCCATCCCTACTGTAATTGGGAACACAGCTGCCTCTGGGGCTGAACAAAGCTTAACCTGCAACAGAAGCAACAAAGCACAGAAGCTTGAAGAGACAGCACTGAAGACTTGATTTATGACAAATTAGCAAGAAATATAGGGAATGTACTGTATAAGTGATCACACTGACGGTTTGGTAAGCATATCTTTATGGAACAAAACTGTTACTGCACAGAAATGCTTAAAAAAAATCTCAACTAACTACACATGCCTTACGGCTTAATATATTATCCTTTAGGCAGAACTCTGAACAGCAGACCTTACTCTGGAATATCTCAGCAGGAAGAATTCAAAATCTTACCTAATTTGCACTAAAAAGCCTACCTGATGGGATCAAATGATGCCTTGTACATTCTAGCAACAACATCCCATCATCTTATAGAGCCATGTTTCTATACCCAAAGGGCAACTTAGAAAAAATTCTATGCAGATATGTTTGAAATTGAGGAATACAATGGCAACACTGCTCAAAAACAGTCAGATATGATGTCTTAATGATCTGCACTAAGAGAAAAAGCTATTCACGAAACTCCTTAACCCTCAAATTCCTTTCCCAGCAGGCCTCATGCTGTTGCAATTGAAGTTGCAAAACCCAGCATTCTTGTTGAAAGGAGCACATGCATTAAAGACAGCTAGGTGCTACTGATCAGGGATCAGAGCTTCTCATGGAGATGCAAATTCCAGGATAGCAGAATGCTGTGACATATGTTGTCACAGCCCATTTCCAGGCCTACTTTCAACTGCCCGGGGCCCCAGAGAAGGGATATAGATAGTATAACTTGAAGTAGATCAAACACTTCTAATGCAAAAAAGGCAGGATTTTGTTTATTTCATGAAGCAGGATCTTTGCTTGCCAAATACAAACATAAGCCTTGGGCATTGCATATGCTAGAGAAAAAAAAAACAAGCAAAAAGCAATTTACAGGCTGCAGGTGCCTCCTGATGCCCTTCAAGATGTTTTAAGTTGATAAGAATGTTTTGGCTCACCTTACGTTAACTATCAGAGAGCCTCATAGCCTTCAGGGGGAAAGAGGAGTCCAACAACCTTTCTGTACAGAAGTCTGGATGCAGTCTAAAGACCTTCACCAGTCATCACCTTAAGTAGGCAACAGCTTATTGCTTAAATTGTAGGGATACACCACTAAACTGAACACAACACTGTTGAAATCAGTAAGGTTACATGACTGCAGAAAGGCAAAGTTCAGTTCCTTTTCATATTTTCTTTTCAGAAATATTTAGTGACATAATACAGATAAATATTTGGGGAAAGTTTGGATCAGGAGATTAGTTAGTAGAGATGCCTTCCTTGCAGAAGATTTGAGTTGTTAGTGTCTAATACCCACATGTGAGAAACCAGGGCCTCCATCAATTTACTCAAAGAATAGTTGTTCCACTGCAATACATTTGCATAACACCTGGAAATGCTGGCAGCTAATCCATACTCCACTCCTGTTGATGCTAAAGAAAGTTGTTAAGGTCTGGCCAGGCCATAAAAACTATTTTTTCAGGGAGACAGAAGAATTTCAGTAGAATTAGGAAACAAGTTACTCTGAGGAAGACAACTAGTATTTTTTGGGCTTTCCAGCAGATCGCTACGCAGCAATGCAGTGGAAGGTTTGATCGAACTTCTTCACCTCCACACCCAGATGAAACAGAGAAATGCTAATTCATTAAAACTGTAAAGGTCTGAAGATATATATTGTGAAAAAAAACTTCTTCAGGCTCAGGATGGGGGAGGAGGAAAACAAATGTCACAAGATAGCCAGTAACCCCTGGGTCAGTACATTAACCTGAAATGGTAGAGGCCTAGATTCAGGCAACTTCCTCATACATTCATTACCATACATGTCTATAGAGAACATGTTTTGCTCTTCTATAACAAATAAGTCTTGTTTTCATTTTTAAATTAAATGGACAAACAATTTGAAATTGAATGTTTTAAAAAATTGTTGATTTTGGCACCTATGATAGCAGCTGAAAACATTCAGTTCCTTGTTATCTTGTGGATTCAGACAGATTAAGATGCTTGTGCAAGTGTGCAGAGATGCATGCAATACTATATTCTGTCTACAGAGCTCAGTGTTAGCTTGAAAGGCTGGGCAGTAACGTTGTTAGGAAATGCTTGCCAATCTACTTTCGAGGAGACACCAGTGAACAATATAGAGTAGCTACTTTCCTCTGACATGATGAACTTGCACTCAAGTGATTCAAGACATATGCCATATCTGACATCAAGTGTTCAAGTACAAGGTGGAAAGAACCAGCACCATCTAGTGCTCAGGAGCAGATGGAGCAAGCAGAACATAGAATGTATCAAGAATTATTAGGCATGGAAGAGCAGAATCCTTCCAAGGAGACTCAGGCTGCACCTATCTTGCAGGTAAAAAGAGACTCAGCAGCTGGCAAAAGCCAAGCAGATGTACCTGCCACTATGCCATTATTACTTTGAAGGTCTTCAGCCCAAGCTATTTTGAAATAATAACCAACAGTTTCTAGACTGTTACTGCAAAGAAAGTATGCAATTTTATCTCTCCGGGCACCCTTTTCTAAAGATGGTTTGGAAAAGATATTATAGGTTTCTCCTTCCTTAATAAATTGAAAGTCTCTGATGTTCCAAAAGATACTTACCATTTTTAGTGACATATAAATATTTGCATACACTTAGCTGCACTACAAACATCTAAAAGTATTAAACACAGATTAAGCAGTACCCTTCACTGCAAAGCCAAGACCACCAGTCTTCTCCTGCAGGTAAACGCAATGCCATAGACACTGTGATGTCCACGGTCCTCACCTGCTAAGTAATTCCGCAGTGCACCGATTAAACTACATTGTGTCATTCACTCTAGTAATACCAGCACTATTTTATTTTGCTGCCATTTCCCTTGTTGATATGCTGACTGCCAAATCCCAGAAGTCTAAAGAAACTCTTCAAATATAAACATCATATGCACAGTTGGTTATCAGCTGTAGACTTCAGGAGAAAATTTAATTACCAGCGGCAAACTCAGTTTCCTGCTGTTAGTTAGAAATGCAATCTGCATTGAATAATAGAGAATATGGAATGGTTTTTAATGCCCGAATTTCTAATTTTCCCTTCCCTCTAGGTATTTTAATTACACAGCACCCCAACAGGAACTAAGATTAAAAGGCGACAAAAATAACTTAATTGGTGTTGATCACCTGGGACGCAGAAGTATACCACAGAGAAGACTGCTCTGTGGGCATCATTCAGCCTACTGAGACAAGACAAACAAGCTGCCACTCCAACCCTACAGAACAAGTAATCAACAATTACTGTCCCTGTAAGAGTTAGGACTCCCACCTTCTGATTCTGCCTTTCTTGATTTCGTACTTGTTATATAGCACAAATAACGCAGTGAAACAGCTTCTACATGAGCTTGCACAAAAGTTCCTGAATGAGGCATTTTATTCTGCCCCAGCCTAACTCTGGCAGAATGCAACCACTACCCAAACTTTAAAGAAGTTATTATTGAATCTAAGTCCCTTTCAGAAGAGCAAGTTGCCTAGATTGAGCTCAATCTTTATAATTAATTGAAGAGCATGCATCATAGCTTTGATTTCTAAAGTTTTGAAAAGAACCTTCTACATATGAATCAAGCATAGGCAGTCATCTTTCCTCTCTCTGAATCTTCCAAAGACTGAGACAACAGTTTTGAAGAGGACTGATTGCCTCACTAAAGAGTGGGCTGGAGCACAAAAGGCAACCTGAAGGTGCAGTTTTCATCAAGTTTATTTGGATTGACTTGAAATCCAACTGGTTTGAAGACTGTTTTTTTTAGTCAAAAGAGCTGAAGTGAGAGATGTGATTAGATATTGAGGAAGAAGACAAGATGAAATGGGAGAAGCAAGATCAACTCCTTCACCAGCAGTTTCCAGTGAAAATTAAACTTATCATAAAATTGCACTCTTATTTCACAGAAAGAAGAGCTAAGAGCTTCTTTCACAGCTAAGAGCTGTCACTCCTGACTTTTGAAGAAAGCTCTGTGGCCAGAAACAGGAACTTGCTGTCATCAGTGATATGCAGACACAAAGAGGTGTACCATGGGTTTTCGGTTAGGAGTTTTTCAGCAAGGCTGCTTTCAACCATAACACACTAGTTTGTTGAAGCAGAAAAAGGAATACTTTCTTTGGCCAAGAGCATCCTCTAGAATGATTTCATAGTGAAAAATTAAGCAAAACTACTTTTCCCAGGGAAAAGAGACAAAACCCAACACAACAAAAAACCTCCCAAACCAACCACAAAATAGTAGTCACTGAGGGTGCTTGCCCACTATGCAGGTGGTAGATTCAACTTCCCAGTCTAAATTCAGTGCACCACAAACTGGAGTCTCAGGTACCACAGGACAGGATGTTAGCCAAAGAGGTACCAGGTAATCCATGAGAAATCTTGTTGTGCATGTTCATATCTTTCTCCTTTTATTCTCCATGAAAATACTTTAATCCATTCTGAAAAAGAATATAAGAATCTTCTTGAAAGCCACTGAGTTTTCTACAAAGAAAAGCTATTCTCAATTAGTTGGTAATAACCCTTGCCATACCTATCAAACGACAATGCTTTTCACCTATCTTCTGAACTTTTTTACCACTCTCTTCATCAACTCTTAAAATCTTAGTCTTATCAGAGAATGATCTCTGACTCCACAGAGAAACTTGAGTATCTCATCTCACAGTGCTGCAAAGACCAGAGAATAAAACTAGACAGAGTGTATTTTTCACAGGGTATTAAAAGCATCAGCTTCCTAAAAGGTGAGACCTTGGGAGCATTTAAGCCATCAATACTCCTTAAGACATTCTCAGAGAACAATTCCTGTGCTGCTTACACACTGCATTACACCACTCTGATATGCACTGTTACCCCAGGCTAACATGATTGCTTTGTTGCACCCCCTAATCAGTCAGCTGCTGTTTATTACCAGATTAGTACTCCTCTCCCAAGTAACCTAGAGGTTTTTTCTATTCAGAAATACAGCTGCTGTGTGATGATTACCCCAAATGGTTAAAGCTGGCACTTGACCTTATACTACCCTGATAATTTTATAAAACATCCCCCTCCACCTGCTAATGTGCACTGCAACATGACAGAAACTTGAGCCCACAGCTTACCCTGCAATTCTGCTTTGAACTCCACTGTGAAGGAGGAAAGAATTAATGGGTTAAAAGAGGTACAGAAATTGACATAGTTTCCCCAGAAAAGAGGATAGACACACCCCTGCCAAGGGAAGTATTTTGGGAAACCCTGACACCGCATCTAACACGGGTTTGACTATAGAACTGTTTTGCAGTCTCTCATGTCCCTAGTTAACCCTTCTACCAGCTGTACTATACAGCTTAGAAATGAACTTGATGAAACATGAATAATACACAATGCCCATCATTAGTTCTTGTTACTCATCAGAAAATCAACACACGCTCTGTTACAGTGTAGGACATGCTGTTAACTCTAATCCCTGCACTCTGAGGAAGCAGCTCCCATTGCCAAGTTTTACACAGCCTGCAGCAAAAGAAAAGTGGGCAGATCCCAGCAACAGTTCCAGCAGTGAGGATGCTAAAAGTATTAACTATTGATCATGCACAAGGTTTTTGAAGGTAATTGGTATCACATACTTTAGAAAGCTTTGGACATCTCCTCTTTGCCAGATAAGTTGCTATCAGGACACTAGGGGAACATTTTAGGAATGCTGCACTCTGTTCCCAATTGTTTGTTAAAGCCCTGTTGCTTATAAGCATAGTAAAATCCCATATCTATATATACAGCTACAGAATATACCCGTATTCATAAGACTCCCCAACTCAGTTAGGATGACTTAAAAAAAAAATTGTCTTCCCTTTACAAAGTATATAGTCCTAGTTTACAGAGGGAGAACAGAGGCACAATTAGGTAGAGATATGATCATGGTGATACATCCAACAGAGGGGAAGATGAGAAGTGATGAGAAAAAATAATTATTTGGATCCTGTAGGATCATTCATGCTCCCCTTCCTATCTGGCATCCATTTAAGAGCTGTTCATTGTGTGGGTGTTCTACAAGCTGGCAATCACACAGAAAACAGACATTTCAGAACACATGCAAAAATGAAAAGTCATTTATGCCAAAACCTACATATGTATATATAGCCTAATATAACCTGACAGGTTGGGCAAGAAGTGTAGACTGACCACTTTCCCACCTAGAACCAGGGAGTAAATTCAAATTTGCATGAAACTCAACCAAATTCATCTGTGGCTCAGTTAATTATTTCAGATCTCTTCCAGAACACCTGTGTTCAGTCACAATCACAATCACCCAAGTGCTTTCACATTCCAAGTCCACGATATAGAAGATGTGTCTTGTTCAGTGAATGCCACTTACCAGTAGATCTTCCACATAGGCAGCACTGTGGGCCCAATGCCTTGCTGTTTGTGTGGCTCTGCCTATGAGGGCATAGTGCAGTACAAGAAAGAAGACTCACTAACAGATAGCATACAGTGATAAAGGAAATAAAAATAAATATCTTCTCCTCAGTAGCTTCTTATGTATCAAACAGAATGCTGTGACTAAGTTATTGCAAAATTCTGCCTGCTGCTGTAATTTAAATCCTTGCAGCACTGCTTGTTTTTGCACTGCCTGATGACAAACCGAGAGGAGCAGAAACACGGGTATTTTAAGTCAGTCTGATGAGTGAGTAAGAACAAGTAAAAATACAGGTAAAAGCACATTTGCCTCCTCAACAGTAACATTCAAATATAGAGAAAAGTGTTGCCCATGTTGCCCAGTACAAAAAAAAAAGCAGGTTAAAGTAATTAATCTCCCCCATCAACAGCACCAACACTGGGGAGAAACAGACAATACTAAGAAGCATGGACAAGCAGTCCATGCAGGAGGAACCGACTGTGAAGGTAATCATGACTAAGTCAGTGCACTCACATAATTAAAACAGTTGCATTTGCCTCTCTCCTCCTTTCCAGGAAGATAGCTGAGGCAGTTCATCTTTCTCACTCCACTGGTCTCACATACTAGTGGTGCAACAGCTTTATTCCCAGTCTTTAGAGATCCCCTCCAACCCCTACCATTCTATGAGATGTGGTCACCTCTAAATACTTCCAAAATACACTTCATTCTAATCTACACACAGTGACAGTCCTCTCCCAACTATAACTAGAACTGAGTAAAGCAAATACAATTGTTCCTATTCTGCAACAGGGAATTTGACTCTAAATATACCCTTAATATACCAAGCCATGCCACAGGAAGCACTTACCGTGGGAACTAATATGATATTAAAAGTTTTACATTAAGCCCATGCTGATGGACCATTATATTTTTTTACCTAACAAAATTTCAACCTCTCTTCCCTGATAGGTCATTTATTCTCTTGAACCCTTTATCTAAAAGTGAATAATTTTGAAGGATTTCTTCTCCCTCTTACCTCTCTCCCCAGATTTGGGGGGACTAATATACAGGAAAGAAATTATATCCAGATACTCTACGCCCCTTTTCTATAAGTTCTGTATTGTGCTCTGTGCCAGCTTCTCCCATAGCAACCAGAAAACCACATCAGTTTGGGAGACCACAGAGCAAGGAGCCCCATCCAAACAGAAAGAAATCAAGAAGCATGGTGCATCTCAACCACTACTTTCATGAGGTACCATGGCAGCAGTTATTTCCAAAACAAAGAACACAAGTGGTCTGTCAAGTCCCATTTCCCTGTCTCTCTGGGTAATCTGGTTAATGTATCAGAATGCTTAGAAGTAAAGCTCAATTATTGTTAATGACAATTGAAAGGAATGAGATGATGTTATGTTGGAAGTACAAGGAAATGCTGGCCTACCTGGGGCAATTTCAAAGAGATGTTTCCCTGGTTCATCAGGATTAGGTGGCAGCTCATTCACCTGATTGCCTTGCAGCAGTATCAAACCCTGTAACGGGACACAAACACCAGTGAAAAGAGAAAGGTCACAAAAAAGATAAGGAAAATATAAACATAACCAATATAGCAAATTTAAGCCTCACTCTTCCAGTGAGCCCATCTCCTTTCCATCCTTCTGAACAGGAAAAGATTGAGCTGGTCATGCTCCTGCCTCACCTGTCCTTTCTCTCATGCTGGACACTTCTGCTCAAATAATCTTTCCTCTGGAATAACATGAGCATGCATAGATGATTCTCCTTGGTTTCCATAACTATCCCTAGCAAAAGTTCCATCTCACATTACATCTATCCTTCCTTCACCCTTTCATTTCTGGTTGCAGCCTGCAGAAATGAGATAGCTGGAGTTCCCAAGTTCAAATGCTCCTAGAATTTAGGTTCATTTTCACTCAGAACCCAAACATAATTTACAGAACGTACTCCAGTTTGGGAATTCTGCATAGCTGGTAGTATAGTATCTTCAAAGTGAACAAAATAATTTTCATCATAGATTAAAAGCTGAAAAAGAAATCATAGGAAGTTCTTGTAACAAGGGTAGAACAAAACCAAACACATTATTTATAACTCATTGTTTCTCCATTTTTTTTAGTTTAATCTTTGACATTTTGAAGAGTTTTGAGCTATCATTCTTTAGCACATACACGCAGTAAAACAGATAAAAGGCAGGAAGAACCAAGATTCTCAAGAGTTAAGTCATGAGGAATGTAATCAGTAGTTCCTACTCCTCCATTGAATTACCTTGAAATGTAACCTGGATCCAAACCATTCCTTGCTGACTCATCTCTGTTGACCACCAGTCTCAATTCACCTCACTGTGCATTCATCCTACCCACATTGCTTGAGCTTTCCTATGAGGATGTTATGGGTGATGGTGCCAGAAGCCTTGCTGAAGTCAAGGTAAATGACATCAACTGCTCTCCCCTGATCTAGCCAGCCAGTTGTACTCTCATAGAAGGCTATCAGGTTGGTCAAACAGGATTGCCCCTTTGTGAATCCGTGTTGAGTTCCTGTGATAACCATCTTTTCCTTCATGTGTTTTGAGATGGTATCCAGGATGAGCTGTTCCACCACCTTTCCAGGGATGGAGGTGAGGCTGACCAGCCTGTAGTTTCCTGGGTCATCCTTCTTGTCTTTTTTGAAGACTGGAGTGACACTGGCCTTTCTCCAGTCCTCCACAAACATTTGAAAGTGATGGCTTAGCAATAACATCAGCCAGCTCCCTCAGCATTTGTGGATTTTCTTACATTAATAAGATAGAAATGTACATATAGCAATGAAAACTAACACAATATCAGTCGATTCCATCTGATCAGACTTTCAGAGCTTCAGGTACTGTCTTAAAGCTGACAACCATTATTTTCTGTCAGACAACTTAATCTTCTTAAATGCTAACAACTATTGTTGTTGTTTACCTGTGTGTTTGAGTAAGCCCCTGCGCTGCCTCAACACCAATGCACGCAGCCTGGGGAATAAGCAGCAGGAACTGGAGGTGTGGGTGTGGATGTGGGGCTACGACCTCATGGCGGTCACAGAGACATGGTGGGACAGCTGCCATGACTGGAGCACAGCCATGGAGGGTTATGTATTGTTCAGGAAAGACAGACTGACAAGGCGTGGAGGTGGAGCTGCTCTCTATGTGAGGGAGCAATTAATGTGTACTGAACTGTGCCTGGATGGGGATGAGCGGGTAGAGTGCTTATGGGCAAAAATTAATGGGCAGGGCAAGGCAGGTGATATTGTTGTAGGAGTTTGCTACAGGCCACTTGATCAGGAGGAGGATGTGGATGAGGCCTTCTACAAACAGCTGAGAGCTGCCTCAGGATCACAATCCCTGGTCCTCATGGGGGACTTCAACCACCCTGATATTTGCTGGGAAAGCCACACAGCCAAGCACACGCAGTCCAGGAGGTTCCTACAGATTGTTGACGACAACTTCCTGTCACAGATGATCGAGTTGTTCTGCTGCAGCACATCTATATCTGTGCTACCTCAAATGTGCATTTCAGTCATTCCATTGCTATTCAGGTCTTCCTTCAAGCACGTACAGTCCAGGAGGTTCCTACAGAATGTTGAAGACAATTTCCTGTCGCAGATGGTCGAGGAACTAACAAGGAGGGATATGCTGCTGGACCTGGTACTGACAAATAGAGAGGGCCTGGTTGGGGATGTGAAGGTTGGAGGCAACCTCGGCTGCAGTGACCATGAGAAGGCAGAGTTCAAGATCCTGTGTGGAAGGGGCAGGACACAAAGCAGGATTGTGACCCTGGATTTCAGGCAAGCCAACTTGGGGCTCTTCAACTTGGACGGATCTCATGGGATATGATTCTAGAAGACAGAAGTGCCAATGAGAGCTGGTCAATCTTCAAGCACCACTTCCTCCAAGCCCAGGATCATTGTGTCCCAATTGCTCCTCAAAGGAAAGCAGTTCATAGAATCATAGAATGGTAGGGGTTGGAAGGGACCTTTAGAGATCATCTAGTCCAATCTCCCTCAGAAGCAGGTCAACCTAGATCAGGTCACATAGGAACATGTCCAGACATGTCTTGAAGACCTCTAAGGAACAAGACTCCACAACCCCTCTGGGCAGCCTGTTCTAGTGCTCCATCACCCTCAGAGTAAAATAGTTTCTTCATATGTTTAAATGGAATTTTTTGTGTTCCAGCTTCATACTATTACCTCTTGTCCTGTTGATAGACACCATTGAAAAAAGGGATGCCCCAATCTCCTGACATGCACCACTTAGATATTTGTAAATGTTAATAAGATCTCCCCTCAGTCTCCTCTTCTTTAGACTAGAACAGCCCCAGTTCCCGCAGCCTTTCCTCGTATGAAAGATGTTCCAGTCCCCTGATCATCTTGGTGGTCCTGTGCTGGACTCTCTCCAGAAGTTCTCTGTCCCTCTTGAGCTGAGAAGCCCAGAACTGGACACAGTACTCCAGATGAGGCCTCACCAGGGCAGAGTAGAGGGGGAGCAGAACCTCTCTCGACCTGCTGGCCACACGCTTCTTGATGCATCCCAGGATGCCACTGACCTTCTTGGCCACAAGGGCACATTGCTGGCTCGTCCTTACCAGTGTGCACCTCATTTAGTTGTGCAAGAAAGTTGCAGCAAGTTGAGCTGGTAGTATATGAACTGGTAGAAGAGTCGAGAAATAAGAGATCAAGAAGAATGCCTTTTAAGAAAGGAAAACAGAAAAACTTCTGAAAAACATGACAAGGCCTATCTCTGAAAGTATTTTTAAGGTCACAAGTGTATGTATAGCAAATATCTTCAGGACAGCTTCTTGTGCATTTTTCTCTGCAAATGTCAGCAAATTGTGCTGAGCTCCTCTAGCTTATATAAATGAATGTTTTAGGGGATGAAATGTTTTTCCAAAGGGTAACAACGTACCTAGTTCACAGCTGTCCCAGTCTCCCTGACATACTATAGAGAACTCTAAATAAACAGAGCTGAAAAGGCAGAAAAAAACAATTCATCTTAGCAGGGAAAGTGTATAAATTCTGACAGTTGGTGTCACTGGTTAGTTTCACTGGTAGAAGGACATTACTAAGTTTAATCAAATTGATGTATCTTTGTCCAGCAACCACTCAGACCTAAGTATCAAAATTGGTTGGGAGGTAAAATAACGATGCATTAAATCAGTTTAAATTCCTCAAAGTCTAACTTGGTATATGTCAAAGCATGCCCGAGAAATAAACTTCAACTCATGACTAAGTTATCCTTCCATCCCTTAGGCTTTGTGAGCCCCAGACAGATGAACAGCTCAAGGGGCAGGCAATAGGTTACAGATCTTCCAGTAAACTGGAGGTTCAAATCCAATTTTTGATAACAATGTCACCTTGCACCCTTTTGGGACCTTGATGCATCAAGAGACAATCTTATGACAAGTGTTCATGCTTTAAAGGTACTACCATAGTCTTCCCTAACAAGTCCAGTTGAGAAGCCCTATCCTGTACCAAGCTCTGTGGAGCCAGGGTTTGGTAAAGAAAAGTTCTGACATAGGAAACATAAGCAGGAAGCTTCCTTTACTTGACTGAGTCCATTAAACAAACGGTAGCAAAACAGTGATCATCCTCATTCTGTTACTATTCTCATACTATTACACAGCACTTTACTCATGGTTACAAAGGCTCACAGGATGGGAGGAATAGTAGGGATCAAAACTTCAGGTATGCATTTCTGAATCCCAGGTCAATGATGATGAACTGAGTATACGTACATGAGACTACATGAATGTAAGAGCTAAAGGGATTCTTCATCCTTTAACGGATGAAGGGGGAAACTTGGTGAACAAAGATCAGGAAAAGGCTGACGTACTTAATGCCTTCTTTGCCTCAGTCTTCAATACTAAAACCAGCTCTTCTCTGGGCACCCATGCACCTGAGCTGGTTTGCAGTTCACTGAAATTAGAAGACATGCTGAAAGCACTTGAAAGCTTACAGGAAAACACTGGAAAGGTAACATGACAAAATTGCAAATGTATCATAAATTATTCTGAGATGGTACAGAAAGTATCTTGTACAGCATCATCTTTAGATTCCAGTGGCCAGAACACATTCTAGAAAATTCTGACATTTTCTAGAGTGCAGAATTCAATCCTATTGCAGAGGCATTAAAGCCTTTTATCATATCAAGTCAATACTGGCAGAAAGGTTAATGAATTAGCTGCAGAGTGGCTTCTGTTCCTCTGGAAACCAGGGAGAGGTGCATACTACCTCCTACCTTGGGAACAGAAACAAACCCAAACTTATTTTAAAATCCCACCTATATATTGACAGAGCACTAAAAGCTCTTTCCAGTTGAGTCCTCCCTTCCCCCTTTCCTCATGGAGGAACCTGAGAAAATACTCAGGAAAAGCAATGGCTGCAAGATCACCCTTTAACCTTTGGCATAGAAGTCAGTCTCAAAGAGCAGGTTGTGCAACTGCAACTATGTATATGGCACACAAATATAGACAATTTCAACAGTACTTCATAGATCAAGACCACAGAATAACTCCTTTTCACTCCAGTAAGCCTGTGCCATTCTCCTGTAATTAGATTAGATCTCCATCTTTTCAGCATTATTTTCTAGGAAAGAATATCTACAATCCCCTTGAAGGACCTGGAAGCACAGGTTTTTATTAAAATAGACAATGCAATATTTATAAACAAAAATACATTGTTTAAGGCTTTTCTTTTGAAATATTAGGGCATTTCACTTGACTTTGTCAGATAAACAATATGACCCTCTTTCAGAGTACATATAAATAATCAAGTAGGCAGACCAATGGGAATTTCAGTGAAGCCATTGATTTAGTTTTTGCATACAAGCTTGCAGGCTGTACTTGATATTTAAAACAAAGACTTAAAAGAAGCATGAGTATGTTCAGAGCTGAAGGAAATTAGGGATAAATATCAACTGATGAAAATATCTGTATGACCTGTAACAAAGACCTCCCAGAATCACAGTTGTCTTCCTAAGCTGTATGGGCATGCCTGTGCCAGTGTCCCTTCATTCCAGAGAATCCCAAGCAATAGCTATCTGCAGGTTCCAAAAGTAGATCTCACCTGTGGGATGCATACAGTCCTAGCTGAATTCAGATGTGAATCCTAGTTTCCAACTGTTACAAGAGCAATCGGGACATGATCCTCTATCATCCTATACAAAAAGGCTTCCTCCAGTGATAAATATATGGTTCAAGAAACCCTTTCCAACATGACTACCTCAGGCAGCTCTTTCCTCATTGTGTTCACTAATACATTTAATCTCTCCTCATGCATTGTATGGGAAGATAAGCTGCTTGCCTTGAAAGTGCAAAATCCAGCTGTTGCTTGCAGAGTCCTGAGTAACAAGTTACATCATTGAGTGTCCAAGTCTCTCTAGCCTTTATACAGCAGACTCTCCATAATGATGGATCAAATCCCTGATTAGGTAAGTGCAAGACACAGCCAACATCATCATGCCTCTACAATGCATGTGTCAGGCTCACAGGGGAAAATTCATTCCAGTCTCACTCTGCAATGAGATTTATGTGTAACAGGCATGCAGCTGTATCAAGCAGCTTAATAATAGGCTATAATGATATTACACAGGCTGTCTGTCACTCTGTAATGCCTGTACTGACTCATCAGGAGGCAGCAGTACAGGGACATCGTCTGGCTTATTCAATTATGTTCCCTCTGTTCAATGACTCTGGTTAGAGGCCTGACAGACAAAACAATGACTACATGAAATATGCTGCATAATATACTACCAGCAGCTAGGAAAACCCATCACTCAAATGCTGAAAGAACATTTTACAAGTGTATTGAAGAATCTGAATAAGAAATTCCTCATCTCAGCTGTAAGCTTTATCCCATCCTGTAGCACAAACCCACCCCTCCATTCCCTCAGGTGCTGTAGACGTAGAAGGGTCAGAGAAGCAGAAAATCATCCTATATTTAGTGATGACTCGAATCTGACAATTGCAATGTCCTCAGCTCTGCACTTACCCAGTGCAGGAGTATCATCCTCTTGTTATAACTTGTTCTAGAGAACCACATTTAATTGTAAGAAATTGGTGCTAAACTAGAAACACACTCACAAAAGGCATGTGAAGGAGCAAGAAGTTTGTAAAAAATTTCAGCAATTAATACTTGTGTTAAGATAGACATACTTGTGTGAGGTTCACTTCATTAAACACTGTTTAAAATAGTCACTACTAAAAAGTTACAAGTTAAACATGCTACATGCCCATGGGAACACTACACGGTGCCTTTTACCCTTTATCACCAGCAAGCTGCCCTACAACCACTCAGTATATAGTTCAATAGAATCTCCTAAATATTTTTCAAGAAAAAAATGTGCTTTGGAAAGCTTTCTTGCACACATATCCGAGAGACAAACTGATACAAGTGATCCAAACCTACAGCTCTGAGTAGCCCTACTGTGGTTGCTGTTATCGAATTACCTAACCATTAGCTGACCTCTTCACTCTTTCCTAGTCCCTAAACATTCTGATCCTATCCCTTTCTTTGGTCCATTTTGTTTTTATGGTCTAGTTTTAGATGACTCTAGGACACTGCACAGCAACACTTAACCAGTACCTTCCTCCAGAAAAAGTGTTCTTCTCTTTCATACATGCTCCTCAAAGTCTAAGAGTTCTGACCAAGGCAAACTTCAGTTTAATTTCCTCCTCCATTATAGAAGGTCACATTGTTCCTCACTCAGATAAATCAGTTTTCGCTGTTAGATACACACTCCTCCTTCCAGATAGGCAGCACAAAGCCTTGCATTAATTTTTCCTCCTCAAAATTTACATAGAAAAGCAGTAACTCCCAGGTGTATATAAAACACACTAAAACACATATTATAGCTCATTCTCAACTCCTGCATGTTGGTGTGTAACAAAACCCACATACTCTACCCACACAAGTTAGTCTTAAGCAGCTGGCTCACCTCTCTGCTTCACAATGGATTACTTGGGAAATAAAGCGTCCCAGGTGAACAAGCAAGATTTTTCATTCCTGCTTCAGTAATCTGGAACTCCATAGCTCTTCCTGTCAGACTCCAGTTTCACAGATGACCATACTAATATTTGGAGGTCAGCATGCCCTCGTAGGTAAACAAACACCTTCTAACCTTCTCCCAAGTTCTACTACTTGCCTAGGCAGCACCTAAGTCTCCCTGAAGTATCTCTTGCATCTGAACCCCCTTAAGTGTATATGTTTTTTGTCAGGATAGAGAGCAACTGAAATGAGCTGTCAAAGCAGTGACTGTGACCCACACGGAAATCACAACTAATACACCCTGGAGTTCTCTAATCATACCTGAGGTTTAGTCTCCTCTTCATCTTTGTAATAGAAGAGCTGTTCCCCACGGAGTACAAACCACCGCTGCTGCCAGTTCTTCATAATGCTCCTTTGCTTCTTCAGCCAGCCGCACTTCAACACTCGTTCTTGAGGGTTAGGAGAACAGGGTCGGGAGGGAGACCCAATCTGTTCACCCATCACCAAACTCTTCGACCGGGCTAAAAAAGCAATTACAGAGTAAATGAAACAAAGAAATAAGGGTAAGAGCATACAGAAATACAGCTAAAACAGCTAAATAACTGTTCCATACTTTCTTCTCAGACAGGGATAGACCATTACATATATGCTCCCTCTACAGGTACTTGTTTTTCAGGGTGTACATTCAATATATGTATTCAGTATCATGATAGGCAAACACAAGAAAAACAAAAATATTTTGGTACTGCTCACTCTAGCAAACTTCTAAGTGAAACAACACTTCCACCAAGGCTCTACTACTCATACTACCTTTGCTTCGTGGCAAGTCATTACGGACTTCCACTTTTACATGGGAATAATGATACTGCTCTCTCCTAAAGGGATATTTACCCAGAACAGATATATAAAGTGTGATGAGGAGGGACAGAAAAGAAGGAAGGAAAGAGCATAAGAAAATATTCTCACTCCACACACTACCACTACTGGGGTGATAAGCCAGTGAAACCAGCTGCCACAGGAAAAAAAAATTCAAACCAGAAAAATTCAAGAAGGGATTAGTCACATACAGAGAATTATTAGTCACCTCACCTTTTCAGGGCTTTCTGACATTGAAGAAGCAAAAATACAATGCAAATAAAAAGAGACAAAATCTAGAAAAAAACATGGCTGTCTCAGGAAAGGCTCCAGAAGAAGAAAAGAAGTTTATTGCTCCTTTCTTCCTCTTCTCCTCCCACATGACTGCAGCAAAAGTACTGAAGCTTGGGACAATTAAACTAGTCTGGAGTAGCACATAATGATTACATATTGCAGACAGCAAACTAGTCCTCTAGAATGGATAGATTAGATGACCTCATAGATCTTTCTCCACCTCTACTTCCTCTGGATTTATGAAGTATCTTATAATAACAGTTATTTAATATCTCATGCCATTTTCCTTCATTAGTGCTAACATGACCCTCATTCCTTTCCATTTTCTACATTCAGCTAACTTAAAGCATGATTTATAGTTGCCCACTTGAAACAGGGCTACAATTTACAGGCCAGTAGCAGTAAATCACTGATGTCTTACACTAATATTGTAAGCTGTTGCAGCTAAAAAACAGGCAAACTTCTTTAACTTGAGCATTATACACATACATAATACATATTATATTATCTATAATATATTATTATATACTGCACATTATTATTATATAGCATTATCCCTACATTAGTGCCGTTTACCAGCAAAATTCAGATTTAAGTAACCCTGCATTCCTTAATTCTGATTATTGTTAAACAGATATAATTTTAAAAATATTAATATGGAATTCAATTTAAATCAGGCTTTGATGTATCCAGGCATATTCCAGCTTACTCACTGTAGTCTGAGCTCTCACCGACAGGCATTTTCATTCCAGTAAAATGTATATAGAATCACTTTTCGTCACGAAGGTAAGATCCTTATAACTGAACATAACCCTTTCTGGCAACATAGTGCCCTCTAGCAGATGATTGCAAGAAGTACCAAAATTACATTTGTCTCCTTCCCTGACCTCCCATCACTGCCAAGAAATTGGAGGATCCTATTTCATATGCGTGTAGGAAGAAAACAGACTTCTCACATTTAAATCTCTATTGCACAGGCCCATAAGAATTTAGTTGAAGGAACTGCCTCTGCTTTTTTCCAGGCCACATTTAAAACAAGGACCAATCTGTAATCTTGTTTAGACTGTCCCAGATTCCTTTCCACATTCATGTTACAACGTATGTCATAACAAGAACAAATATCCCAAGAATCTTCTATTCCAAATGGAACTATAATGTTTCTTAGGCAACATCTTGGCTATTAACTTAAACAATTAGTCTAATAATAGCAAAACCCATGTTTCAAGAAGCACCTCAGTACCCTCCAAATTAAGCATGCAACTCCCAGCAATTTCCAGCTTTCCTGAGTTTCATATAATTACATAAATCCTCTCCTACTTCATCCCCCTTCCTAAAGAGAATTTATATTTATTTAACTACAAACCTACCACGTCCATTTCAGCATCTACATTGACATAGACCTCAAAAAAGACATCAAACTTTGGGAATAATCCAGAGTGTGTTATCTCTCATTTCCCCTCACACACTCTTTGATGTTATTTGTACAGCTCTACCTAGTAATTATTTATTCTAGAGAAGAGATAAAGCTTTTATGATCAGTTGCTGGAGAAGGCATGTCTCCAAACATTTATTTTGGACAGCACCACCTCTTAGTCAATTGCTATGGTTGTTAATTCTTCATGGTATTTTGGCTTTCCACTTCTTTACAGTTTCTATTAATAACCGAAATAGTTAATTTCATTTGGGAGATACTTCACAACCTCATCTGTAAGACATCTACACAGATCAGATTTAAATTTTTAGAAGCAGGAATTATTTATGGCTATTAACAGCATTGATTTTTATATAGCTTGCTCCATAGAATACAACAAATGCATAGAGGTCAGAAGAAAAATTTCATAGATGAGCACAGTCCACCTTTAAAGCAGCAGGTCTCATAAAACTAGGATCAAAATATCTGCTCTGATAATTTGATCCAGTACATCAAATCCCTCGTTCTTAATAGTAGATATATATTCTTAATGCTCACCTATTTAACAGAATTATAGTATCAGCAGAGCATATGAAACAAATCAATAAAACAACAATTCAGCAAAGACTTCACATGCTCTAGAGCTCTGATCCAGTAATACTTCTTCATTAACACTACAGGGCATACCCACTCAGAAGCAAGTAAACAAGGAAACTACAGTACAATGAGATTACAACAGACCAGGCAGATGCATATCCATATCCATTCTGCCCCACGGGTGGCACTAACAATGACCCAAGCCTGGTTTGGGGATGGCAAATCATTATAAGGCAAGAATCAGAACTGCAGACCTCAAAAATACTCCTGTGTCTGGAGGTGACACTGGCATGTGGAAGTTCCTGTATCTACATGAAGATGGGAGGAGGAATACAAGCAAAGATGACGATTAATACTTGTTGTATAAATGCCTGGGCTACATTAAAAAAGCTCCCCATCTAAAACCTCATGTTTGGTTGACATGTCTTTAATAGAAAACTTTGATTACCCCATGGAGTGAATGAATCCACATTGCCATTTCTATCTTCCTTTCCCCAGTAACAGAGTACCATACACTTTGAGAAGAGTTTCTCTGCAACTCAAACCTGCCTCCAAGCAATATATACATTCTTTTTTTCTCATCACATCTATTTTGTACTCTAAGCATGCACATAATAGAGACAACTTCTTCCCATCCCTACTTTCTGAGCTCAATCTTGCCTGGCAACGTCATACAATCTCTCCTGCTCTCCTTCTCCCACTCACAACTCTGAACACCACTACAGACTGCAGCAATCAATAAATACCCACTTAAATCAGGAAATCAATCAAGTCAATGCAATTCAATAGCAATAAAAGATGTAATATTTAGAAATTTTACAGGCAATTAGCTTAAATCAATATATTTATTATAATTTATTCTGGCTAACAAACTGTCCTAGAGTGAAGGCACTTTGCCTAGTGTTTCTTCAGGCTAATGACATAGTGACACTATATATTGTTTCTGATGCAGTCTTTGTGTAAAGTACCAGCCACAAAGGAAAGTGGTTTCACTTTTTATAAACAATATTCTCAGATGTTTTATATAAATCAAACTTTACCTCAAAAATAGACACACTGAAAACAAGAGTCAAGTGCCTTACTAAGAGATCACAGAATGACAGGGGTTGGAAGAGACATTTAGAGATCATCCAGTTCAACCTCCCAATATTGCATTTTCTTTCACCAAATTGCAGGGAAAACTTGGTTTAGATTTCTTTTCTGTGTCAGTTACACATCTGTATTTTGCAGTGGGGTTGGACTAGATGATCTCTGAAGGTCCCTTCCAACCATACCATTCTATGATTCCATGTGTGTTTGGATTTGATTCCTATGATACCACAGCTGGTGAGCACAAATGAAACCACTTCCTCAACACAATCTGAGAATTTAGCTTCTTGAAAAACAATAAGCAAAGAAATGAAAGGCTGAATGTTTTACGTGGTTGGTGGCGAGATGGGTTTAGGCAACTAGAAATATATCAGTTACAAGAAAATGGCAAGGGCTTTTAGTTCCCTCAAGCCAAACAGAATAACAATATGCATAGAAACAAAAGGATGTCATACAGTCACGTGCCTGCTCACATTTTGGGACCTCAAGAAGACTTCCTACATTTAGAAACACTAATATATAAGCAGGTTGTGCTCTATTACTTCTATTCAGTGCAGCTACATTTGACTATTCAGAACATTTTATAGACCAAGTCTATGTGCTGTGCTCTATTTCCTTTCCTTGATTTGCTTTTCTTCTATTAAAAATAAAAATATGAAAGGACATTTTGTTCTGGAAAATAATTTTTCATGGCCACTTATCAGATATTGCTGGAGAAAAGGAAAGTAAATGCATCCAGAAATCCATACATTTTTTAAAAGCAAAATCGTACAGGGATTACACTGGAAATAGTTCTGTAACCTTACCATCTAATCAAAGGAAAAGTAGAAAGACAATTAACTTTGTTTGTCTAGTAACCTCTATTTTCTGCAATGGTTGGGATACCAGACTGCAGTACCAAAGCAGGTTGGCTTGATAAGAAGAGATTCTGACCATCTGAAGGAAGGATCTATTTGTACAAGTATTTATTTGATATTCCTAAGTTTCTGCAAGAACAACTGCATTCCTAAAGGCTTCTTCATAAGTCTTAAATCCAAACTAAACTAGTATAATTTCACTCTCAGCCTATGGATGACTGCTGTTCAAAATTGACTATGTATACAGGGTAAAATACGTTTTGGTCATTATCTGAAGGGCAGAAACTTTGGTTATAGATATTTCCGTAGAAGTAAGATGCATGTTGTTTAAAACAACTAAAAAAAAATCAAAACAAACCAAAAAACACCCCCACAAAACCTACACACACCAATCACACAGCTTTTTGACCGGAAAGAGCAGAGATGAATGAAGGAAGACCTGAATAGCAATGGAGTGACTAAAAATGCACATTTCAGCTACAGACCACAAGTATGTCCAAAGAATTTGAGCCTGTATGAAAGATTTTGAGAGAAATAAATTATACACTGTAGCAGAAGATGCATCAACATCCCAATGGAGGAGCCCAAATGGACTGGGAAAAAGCTTGTTAATGAAGGAATACTCCTGTTTCTGGAACCTAGGTTCATCCCCTCTCAGAACTTCTAAGATCAAAAGCTGATAGTTCTGCTTTCAAGATGTCTGCTATTTTATAAAGACCATTACCTCTTATCTCTTGCACTGACAAATCACTCAGTGCTCTTTCACAGGCAAAAGGGAGAGAGGGAAAATGCATGTGTACCAAGGAGTTCTGAAAAATGAAAGTAAACAGCATACATTCTCCATAACAGTATGTTTTAAGGGAAGGCACACTCACAGTATCTGGCAGAACTGAAGGCAAGATTTACTGCTAGCTAGCAGGTTAGCACACCCAAACAATACTGTTTTACTATACATACTGCATCTAGTCCCAAAAGCTTATAGCCTTGCTATGCCATAAGCTCAGGCACAGTAACGCACATGTAAATCTACTGTAGGGTCATCAGAGCTGGCTCACATCTTTCAATCTTCAATTACCATGAAAGACTTCCTTTGTAGAACATCTAGAAAAACCATCCCTATTTTCCACCTACACTTCAGCATTTACATATCATAGTCAGAACCAGGAGGCAAAGACACACTAGTTTGAGGGCAGTTGCTTCCTGACTGACATGAAGAAATTAATCATCTTCTTTGCAGTGTTCAAGGTAACAGCCATGACCTTTCACCACCTTACAAATAGTATAGTCAGTTCTGTATAAAGTATGTTCTAAATCAGAAAAATAATTTTATACTCCAGTGACCTGTGCAACGTGACCATAAAAGCCACTTTACTGATCAGAATTACTTTTCAAAAGAATGCATGGTAGTGCACCTAAACAAGGCAATGATGGGATCAGGCTCAAGGCAGAATCAGTTTCATTCTTAATTATCTTTTAGGATGACACAAAGGTTCAAGCCTTCCATGAAATATTTGAACACAAGACCTGACAGTGTTTGTCTTTATTACAAAGAACACTATACAGTAGCACATGTTGACAAACATTACTGCAGTGTCTTTACACAAGGCAAGGTAATCTCATGTCTATTTGATAACTAATGCAACTTACCCTATATAATAAAAAAATAATCTCACAATCAATGGAATAATTTAGTCTTTTACTGCTAAAGAACAAATTAAAATCATCTTCAAACTATTGTTACAAAATCTTGACATTGTGAACTTCCAGAAGGTATCACAGAATGGTTGTGATTGGAAGGGATCTCTAAAGATCATCTAGTCCAACCCTCTGCTAAAGCAGGTCCAACTTGATCAGGTCACACAGAAATATGTCCAGGTGAGTTTTGAAAACCTCCAGAGAAGATGACTACAGACGCTCCCTGGGCAGTCTGTACCAGGGCTCCTTCACCCTCACGGGTAAGATGTTTTTCCTTAAGTGGAACTTTTTGTGTTCCAGCTTTTGTCCAGTACCCCTTGTCCAGTGACTGGACACTACAGATAAAAGGGCTGCCCCCATCCCCATGACACAGATCTTGTAAATACTTCTAAGTATTATTGAGGTCCCCCCTCAGTCTCCTCTCTTCCAGGCTGAACAGCCCCTGTTCCTGCAGCCTTTCCTCACAAGGAAGATGCTCTAGATCCCTTATTATTTTGGTGGCCCCGCACCTGACTCTCTCTAGAAGTTCCTGGTCTCTCTTGAGCTGGAGAGACTAAAACTGGACACAGGACTCCAGATGAGGCATCACCAGAGTAGAGTAAAAAGGGAGAAGAAACTCCCTCAACCTGCTGGACACATTCTTCTTGATGTATTCCAAGATGCCATTGGCCTTCTTGGACACAAGGGCACATTGCTGGTTCATGGTTAGTTTATTATCAAACAGGACTCCTAAGTTTCTCTCCACAGAGTTGCTCTCCAGTAGGACAACCCCCAGCCTGTACTGGTGCATGGGGTTGATCTTCCTGAGGTGTACGTCCCTGCACATGTCCTTGTTGAACCTCATGAGATTCTTCTCTGCCCAAGTCTCAAGCCAGTCGAGATCCCACTGAATGGCAGCACAGCCTTCTGGGGAATCAGCCAGTCCTCCCAGTTTGCTGTCCACCTCACTGTCCACTCATCCAAGCCACACTGCTTGAGCTTTCTGATGAGGATGTTAAGGGAGACAGTGTCAAAAGCCTTGCTGAAGTTAAAGGAGATGACATCCACTGCTCTCCCCTCATCTAGCCTGCCAGTTATACTCTGACAGAAGGCCATCAGGTTGGTCAAGCACCATTTCTCCTTAGTGAATCCATGTTCACTCCCCCTGATAACCGCCTCTTCCTTCACATGTTTAGTGACAACATACAGGATGAGTTGTTCCATCACCTTTCCAGGGATGGACATGAGGCTGACCAGCCTGTAGTTTCCTGGGTCATTCTTCTTGCCTTTTTTGAATACCAGAGTGACATTGGCCTTCCTGCAGCCCTCAGGCACCTCAACAGTCCTCCACAATCATTCAAAAATGATGGAGAGTGGCATAACAATAACATCAGGCAGCTCCCTCAGTGCTCTTGGATACATCCTGTTAGGTCCCATCGATTTATGGGTGTTAAGCTTGCCCAAGAGATTTCTAACCCCATCCTCATCCACCAAGGGAAAGTCTTCCGTTCTCCAGTCTATCCTACTATCCTCCAGGGACTGGGCTTCCCAAGGGCTGGCCTTGGCAGTGAAGACTGAGGCAAAGAAGGCATTCAGTAGTTCCGCCTTCTCTGCATCCTCTGTCACCAGGGAACCCTCCTTGTTCATCTGTGGGCTCAAGTCCTCCCCAATCTTCCTTTTCTGATGATGTTTTTGAAAAAGCCCTTCTTGTTTTCCTTTACTTCCCCTGTCAGGTTTAATTCCAAAAGGGCTTTGGCTTTCCTGGTTTTGTCCCTGCATACTCTGGCGATGTTCATATACTCTTCCCAAGCAACCAGGCCCTTTTTCTACCTTACATAGATTTCTTTCTTCTCGTTGAGTCACTCCAGTAGCAACTTGTTCATCCATGGAGGCCTCTTGTCTCCTTTTCCTGATTTTCTACTTGTGGGGACACATCGATCTTCAGCTTGGAGGAAGTGGTGCTTGAAGTTCAACCAGCTTTCTTGACACTCCTACCATCTAGAATCCTATCCCATGAGATTCTTCCAAGCAGGTCTCGGAAAAGGCTAAACACAGTTCACCTGAAGTCCAGGGTCTCAATCTGGCTTGGTGTCCTGCATCTTCCACACAGGATCTTGAACTGCACTGTGTCATGGTCACTGCAGCCAAGGCTGCCTCCAACCTTCACATCCCCAACTAGACCTTCCTTATTTGTCAGCACAAGGTCCAGCAGCACACCCCTCCTTGTTAGTTCCTCAACCACTTATGACAGGAAATTGTCTTCAACATTCTGTAGGAACCTCCTGGACTGTACGTGCTTGAAGGAAGACCTGAATAGCAATGGAATGACTGAAATGCACATTTCAGGTAGCACAGATATAGATGTGCTGCAGCATAACAACTCAAGCTAGTCATAGGCCCTCCAGACACCCATGTGTTCATAATAAATATTAATCCCCGTGCCATGCCAAGCACATGCTCCATATTATTCAGACACTTCATGGCTACCAACATCACTGGTATCTTACACTGATGTTATGAGTACCAAAGACATTTGTCTGCTATACTCTATGGGATATCACTTCCCAAAATTATTCTGGACTGAAAAAATAAACAAGGGTACATAAAATTTTGTCAAGGCCTTTTACCAGCATCTGTCTACAAGACTGAAGCAATGTCATGGCTCAGTCACTTTTTAACAAGAAACTTCCCCAACTTCAGCCACAACATTATCTTTTTTTTGCCTCTCTCATCCAAATATCAGGAAGATATTACTTCCTACCCTGCTTTTCAGTGCATAGCATTGAGCAAACAGTGCAGTGTTTCTGTTTCAGTATTTCTTGTATCTATTTTCAATGTGCAAAAAAAGTCTGCTTCCCTCTCTATACAACAGGTGGTTAAGTGATTTGCCCTACTACCAGGCTTAATCTGGAGAACACCACCAGAATAAATCCAGGAATTCTTCCTCCCAATTCATACTCTGAACCTAAGAACCTAGCTTAAATTATTTAGCCATAGGTATTTGTAACAGGATGTCACTGCTTGATAAGGGTTGCTCCTCCTAAACTGGAAGTCTACACAGGAATAAGTATTAATGCTGTGCCTACAGCTCTCCCAAAGAGAGAATACAGTCCTTCCCCCTGCAAGAGAATCAGCTCTTATCTTAGAACCAACATATGCAACTTCCTTGTCATTTAGCTTCTTCATACCATATTTGATACAAGTTCACAGGATTATCTTACTGAAGCATAAATAATTCTTGACACCTGCATTTAAGACAAAGGATATTACAACTTTTTTCAAACATGGCAAAGACCTTGTATTTCCTCTCTTTAGCCTTTCATATACCAATTTACTGTATTTTGGGCACAAGGAACACACAAATAAGCTCTGTGGAAGGAACACACATTACAAGGACTACCAGCAGCAGCTTCCCTCCTCCATGTGTAGTTTTAAATAACTTGCCCACATGCAAGCCCAGGCAGAGTCTAGGTATAGAATCTTTCCTCTTCCAGCTCACCATATAGCTCATACTGCAGACTCATGAAGCAGTTTTCTCTTCTCACCATAATGTGCAAGTGCCTTCATTGTTGCCTCAAGCATCCTCTGCCCATAATGCAGGGAGACAGAGAAAACAAGATTGTTTATGCTGCTGTGCTGGCCTATCAGCTACCACAAATGTAAAGGGAAAGCTAATGAAGAAAAAAGTAATTCTGGTAGTGACCCTGAAACGGAGAGGAATACATTTATACAGGCACTAAAAGTAGCAGGTTACTGTCCTCTCAAGAGAGAGGTGCTAGCATTTGTAGTGCTTCCACTGTGCTCTGCACAGACCTGCCAGCTGAGCTCTGTACTCAGTGAGTGTTTTACATGTAATTAGAGAGCCTACAGCTTTTCCATTTTTAAATATTTAATACCCTCCCACAATTTCTCTCCCCAGCAGTCCAGCTACCCTTAGAGCTGAATCACTGCTCTTTCTCAAGGCCCTCTCTCCTCCCCAGGAGCAGAGGCCATAGCTCATTACTTCAAGTTCAGATTGCCTGTGCTTAATAAGTTAGTACCTGCCTGCAAACTTTCAAGGGCTTTTCTTAAGCAGAATGATTTCCTGCCTGAGCCTTCAGGCAAGGGCAGAAGGTTGCTCTTGCCAAGAGCAGCATTTACTCCAGTCCATAGCATGAATCCTATGTAGAAAGAGAGAAGCATCTCTACAGAGACGAGAGGATTACAATTTTGAGCAGCTCAGGTCCTTCATCATTGGACACAGCACAAAGTAAGAGTGGGAATCTGAACCCATCTATGGGGGAATCCCACAAGTCCTGCTTTCTTGACCCTTTCTGTATATAAATATGGCTACTGAACCAGGACAACAGCGAGAAAGCAATTATGTCAACCAATGATATTGAAGTTCCTTGTCACACACTGACCTGATAGCATGCAGAAGTAATTCCCTGCATCACTCACCTCACATACAGCATGAAGGAATACACAGCTTCCTTCTTGTTTACTTCTCCCCCACACTTTACTCTCTAGTCTGTGCTTTCTTCTTCCCCTGCCTTCAAGACAGTTAATTCAGCAGCGCACCAGCCTCTGTACATTGCCTTAGGATTTTAAGCTCAACTCAGCAGCTTTATCTCATGTTCCTCTAAAGAAAAAAGATAAAAGTGAGACCCACACCACAGGAAAGGCCACCTCCTCCTCACAAACTGTGAGCCATAAAGCAAATTCTATTTATCAGCACTTCATCCTGACTCTATACCTTTCTAGAGCACAGCTCCTGAAATAGCTCTCCTGCCTTAAAGAATCACACACTTAAGGAAAGGCGGTGCTAAACCTCCCCCTCTCAGCTCCCAGCAATGTTGGTGGGCTCTACAGAGCTGAAGGAATGGTTTTGAGGAGTTCACTGCTCCAGGGCTGTTTACTTTGGTTCCAGAAGTAGAAAGCTGGGTGTTATTTGCATGGTAAGCTGTGGGTACCAACGTGCTGGCCTCCCACATGTTCTGGGATAGCTGCACATCAGGCCCTCAAAACAGAGCTGCAGCGTAGGGTTGTGGAGGTACTGCTGTTCCTCTTTGCAGAGCTAAGAGGCCACAGGTGCTAAGCTGTGGTTTGGTGAGGGGGACTAGACACAAGAAAGAGTTCCTCTTTTCTGCTTTTTGCTGGCCAGCAAAAGGAAAGCTCTTTACATAGCAGGATTTTGAAGGAAATAAAACCTGAGGAGCTGTCTGCACAGCCGAGGTTCAGGACTTGCTACAGCAGTATGGTGCTGGTCTCTGCAGGAGTTAAAGGGTAAGACACCATTAGTTCTCTCCTAATGCTAGAGGTAAACAGAAATGTGACAAGTGAACCCTTGTTGCAGAGGGCTACAGCATTGCCTTCTCTCTATGGAGGACTTGGAGAACATCCAGAAACCAGAGGGTTGATGCTTTGGAACAGAGAAGTCCGGGTGCACTTAGGACTGTTTGGCTGCCTTTGGGTCCCTATAAAATGTATTTATTTCACTGTTCCTAATTTCTTCTCTCTGCCACATCCCTTTTCACAAACTGAGTTGCACACGGTTTCTTTTTCTCTTTTTTGTTAAAATACCCTTTAACCACTGCTTTTTGTTCCCTTGCTGGGCCTCAGCTCTGCCTATTATACAGATTGTCTTGCTACCTATTCCAGTTAATGTAGTTGTGAGTTTGCATCTTAGATGAGGTCCAACTCCTGGAACCTTAAGTGCATAGGTGCTACTGAAGAACTACTAACTGGCCATGCCAAATATAACTCTGAACAAGCAGCATCTTCCAATAGTCAGAGGTCATCTTCACTGGTCTAAAAATGCCTAATTCATGTTTCCTTAGATGTCATTAATCATCATCAAAGCTTATTCCTCAGCCTGGCAAACTCAGGACAGATGAGAACTCCTGAAAGCCAGGACTGATGGATAGCCTTCTGCTGTGATTAAGACTGTTGTGAAGAAGAGATTAATAATGTACTTTCCTTTAGACAAGAATCTCTAGAGGGATGACCCCAATAACCCTACGCCTCTGGTACAGAAAAAAAGTTTCTGGAGGCATCTCCCACAATTTCCCACCAGTATGTTCATCCCATTATGCTGATGCCATTTATTCAATAAATGAAGTTGTAGTGTTGCATTTATAAGTCTAAGCTGTTCTTAAATGGTGAGTTCTTATGGAATTGTATGTGTTCTGATGACAGAAAATGGCCAGTGAAAAGCTGTTGAATAAAAATGAAGGCTAATGCAGTATTTTTTCATGTACTTTAAACTTTTGAAAACTCATTGCAAGTCCTGGCTCTGTCTTGAACTTCATATGTGGCCTAGGGTTTTTCCCTAATTCACAGAATGTAAGTGTTACCGGTGAAATGTGGCATGTGCCACACGTAAAAATTAACATTTTTAATTGTTAAGTTCTGAGAAACTATCTGTATCAAAAGTCCACTTCTAAACCTAAAACACTCCAAAGTAAAACCTGAAAACCCTCAAGGATTCCAAAGACTGCAAATCTCTTCAGTGCATTTTGCTTTTGTAATAAATAATATGCTTTCAGTCTACAGAATTGAGGAAGTCTTTATTCCACTAATTACTGCCTTATATTTTTCTACCACACCAACCCCAGTTCCTCTACACGCTCCTCAAACTTGCATAACGTTGTCTCTTGATCATATGCAAATACTCAGTGCTTTCCGCATCCCTGACAACCCGATACATTCCCACACCCTTTAGGTTTTTGGCTGTCTTGCATAAATATGTGATCTTATACAGGACAGCTAATAACTTTCTTTTAGCTTGTCAGTCAACATATATTTCTGTTGAGTACTATGTGACAGTTCTCCCTAGGTGTACAGATATAGTTACTGTTCCTCTGTCAAGTTTATAGGAGTCAAATATATTTTGATGCTCCTTTTCTGCTTTCAGATCTGGTTGGATTTAACCAAGCAGTTCAAAAATTGTTAGGACAGAGATTGATACAAAAAAACATGCAATCATGTATTCTTAGTACCATAAGAAAGCAGTTTAAATATAGAGTATTCATGCTCCTATAATCAAAGACACAGCACTTTCATTAAAAATACAATGATACCATGGAAAAGGCATTGAATATTAAAACATAGCTGTCCTCACTGAAAGCAAAAGCTTACATTGGAAATGTGCACACTCCCAGAGGGCTATAATAGTACTTCACCCTCTAAAGTCTCTCCTGGCAGTATTACTATACGCCATACTTAGAAACATTTTATGTATGCTAAAGCCCACTTTTCACTAAAATTGAATTGTGACAAATTTCAGAGAAGGAAAAAAGAGAGAAGGAAATAACTCTGTTCTAGTACAGCCATGTTGAAGAATACCTGAGGTAAAACCAATTCATCTGCAGCAGGCTAGCTAGGCAGAATGGCTCCCATTTTAGTTATCATGATTGTGAAGAAAATTTTCAACATACTGTAACATGTGTATGAACATGCCACAAACAGAAATAATATGTTAGAGAAGTGCAGACAAATTCATGTCAGACACCCATGAGTACAATGGCCCAGTAAGGAGAGGTGGTTTATTCTTACTGCCTGTACAACAGACAGACTGTGTTGAAGACAGGAATACTGTAGGGAACCTATCATGACAGCAGGCTCTCTTGTCTCATCATAACACTTTTTATAAAACAAAGGCATAAGGTAGTAGTCAGTCTGCCTTCTGTTCCCTAGCACATTTAAATGCAACTGGGCATGTATAACATGTTTAAGACTTTTCAAACCAAGGAGCAAATGCCTTGTTTCATTTTTTTTTCATCCCTTAAAAACAATGAAACAAAACATCTACTCCTTGAGACTGAAGGATGTAGTCTGGAAACTGCTTTCTCTGTTCTCCATGCTGAAAATTTTCTTTCCTCTACTCTGGAAGGCAGAATTTATATGCCACATCAAATAGAAAGAATGTGAAAATAGATGTTTTTCCATTGCAGTTACTTAGTTCAGAATCCTGAACTCCGCCAGTTGCTGTACACAGCACACTGTAGATGAAAACATAATACAAAATCCATTCAGGCCTAAGCCAGGATGAATGATTTTCCATAAGGCACGTTTATGCATATTAAGATTTTTAGTCTGTGAGATTTTACACCTTCCCAGGTCTTATAAAAACATCATGTACCTCTGAAAGCATGTTTCTGAGTTACAGGTGTGAGGTTGCTGATGGAATAGCAAGGTCTGCATTACACTTGACATTTACCTCTTGTAAGGTAAATTATCTTTGTTCTCTACCATACCTTTCACAGATATTAAGAACTACACCCTTAGATGACAGGCTTAAGTCCAGACTCAGCACTTTCAAAAGCCTGATGAGCCTGGTAAACCCAGGAAGTTTCTTAAGGCCTGTCCACAAATCAAACAAAAGCACAATATAAGATGTCACAAGTGAAAACACACATCTCAGCAGATATTTGGAAATATGAGGGGAGCTGATGAAGCATTCCTATTTGCACAGATACAGGGAACCTGAAAGAGCTGGACATGCAGACAGGGTGGTTTGAGTAATTCAACCACAAGGAATCTGTACCAAATACATGAATATTCCTAGGTTTAGCTTTATTGCTGCCTCCTACAACACTCAAGTGAAAAAACACAGGCTGTATCAAGTATCCTTCCCTATCTCTCCTCTTCATTCTGTCTGTTCAGCAAAGTCACACTGCCTCTCTTAAAAGAGCTAAGTCCTCAATGGCAGAGCCAACAGCCACTACTCTGAGAAGTGAGCCAAGCTCATGCATCATTTTGCAGATCTGCCCTTGCAGCCTTCTCAGTACTCTGCTTGCCCACCATAAACCATCTGAACCTTCATTAGCAATACCAACTGACAATCCAGGGAGCACAAACTACCATTTCACATTCAGTTAAGTCTTGCAAAGTGAGACCCTTCAAGAAGCATCTTCAGCACTGCTTATTTATAGCTATAGACAAACATTGCAGGATTAGGTCCTACTTGGTAACATTTGTAAGAAGATAACAGTGCTACGACATGGCATTGCAAAAGTAGGGAAATTCCTAAAGTTTCCAAAACCATCAAGCCAGCCATGAGTCCTAAATTCAGTCAGAAATAAACCTACCATTGCACAGTTAACGAATCAGAGGAGAAATTCTGAGAGAATTATATACTGCTAGACATTGAATTTTAATCATAAATGTATGCTACAGGTTGTCCCCCAAGTATCAGTAGCCTACAGGGATCTACAATAATATCTATCACATAATTAAACTTATATATCATTACTATATATTTTATATATTATTATTATATACTATATAATTACTGTAAGTATATACTTAGTCTCTTCCAGATTAATTGAAGTGGAAGAATGGCAAGTATGCAGTTGTGAAAGCCAATGTTCCTTGCTCTGTCACAGACTAGACCCTGTAGCACTCCAGTTGCTTCATTTAGCTTGCCTCATCAGAGCCGTAATAGCCCACAGGAACATTGGATAATAAATACATTAAAGACTGGAAAGAGATTAGACGCCCCTTAGAAGGGGGGACAGCAAAGAGACAGCACCTACAAAAAGTGAACTTCTACAAAATTGTATAACTGACTACTGTGGGTGAGGCTGAACTGGTGCTGCAGCAGGAGCTCACGCACACAATACATCCCCTGCCAGAGCATCTCCTCCAGGAGAGCTGGAATGGAGACACTGGTCGTGCCCAACCTCAGCTGATCGCTTTACAAACACTGCATACTACACCTCGCAGGTCCGACGGGTGCTCAAATCAGCTGCTGCAAACCCAGGGCCGGCTTTCCTTCCTTCCTTCCTTCCTTTGTCTTGCCTTCAGCTCACACAGAACGACCTTCCCCACCTCCTGCTTCCAGCCCTAGAGGGATAACGTGCTACAGCAAACTGCCTCTCCAAGGTGCTGCAGGTAAGCTTGTCACAGCTGTCTCCCGCTGCAATAATGAATTTCAGCATTAGAAACACGGCATTAGCAATCACCAAAGGGCTGCAAAGGCTCTAGGTCCCAGGACGGAGCACAATTTTTTAATTATCCCTGCCGCTCAGCCCTGACATTACAGACGACGTTGGTGAACACAAGCACTGGTCCCCTGCTCCTCTTCATCCTCCCCGAACCTTCGCAAGCGCCGCTCGCTGCCCTGCCCGGGGCCGGCTCGGCCAGCGGTGCAGGAGCTTGTCTCTGCCGGGAAGCGGTCGCTGCAGCTCCCGAGGGGGGACGGGACTGCGCGGGCAGCGCTGGAGGCTCTCCGCCGGGAAGTTTCCTAGTGCCGGCAGACGGGCTCCCTCCCCACGACGCGAGGCGCACGGCAGGGCACACTCACCTCTCCTGGCCTGCCTGATCCTGGGGCTCAGCATGCTCCCGGCGCAGCGCGCCGCTGCCGCCAGCCTCAGCGCCCGGCCGCGGCCGCCGCCCCGCGCACCGCCGCTCTCCGCCCAAACGGCAGCGCTCGCCGCTTCCAGCGCTGGCTCGGGGGCGATGCTGCACGTGGGGCTAGATTAATGCATTATTTATCCGGCCTTCAATTAATTCCCACCCAAACTAGGTATTAAGTGCCTCAGTAATTACTGTCGATAAATCACTAGCACGCAGAAAGAGGGCTGGCCCTGGCTCCTTCCGCTAATTGACCGTGCATCAGTGTTACTAATATGCCCTTTTCAGGGAGCAGCGCTGATCCCGTACTCCCCCTCTGCATCTTCCTCCGGTCGCGCAACAGACGCATTGACTCGACAAGGATCAGATCGGGAGCCGAAATTCTCCATGCCCGAGCCGGGGTAAGGAAAAAAAGGGCACAAAGCACACGCCGAGAAGCTTGCGTATCTGGTAAGGTTGTGCATTAGAAGAAATACCAAGTGCTATGCTCCAGAGGGCAGCGGCATGTTGGGCTGCCTGCTGAGCGCTGTATCCCTCCCGTGGAGTTATTCCGGTGGGAGCCGGGATGCTGAGAGAGAAACGACTCACTGCTGTTTGCAAGGAAGGAAGAAAATTCACTTGCCTGCATTAACAGCCTGGCGGGATGGGCACAGGGCAATGCCATCTCTCCATTTGAGCACACATCGTTTTTATTTATACTCCTTGCTCCTTACTCCATCATATCTAGGATACCGAGTAATGGCCATCAGATTATGTCTCCAGTAGTAGAAGAGCTTCTCTGGCCCTTTACAGAGGCTGCACTTCAGCTGCTTTAGCTGATGGTGGAACCAGCTTCGTAGAAGTGATTAGAAATCTTTGAGTTCATGGTGGCCACTCATAAATGAGGCTAGAAGTGGGATCTAAACTGTTGTTTCTGTTCTGGATAGAGGCTCCTGCCATCATCTCTCCAGTCATCATCAGTATTATCTGGGCTTCAGCACAGGGAAGAGTAGCTAACTGGTGATTCCTTAGCCAACATGCTTAGTAAGTGTCCCAAGTCTGTGGGTAACCAGCAAAAGCATTGGCAGAGGGAATTTATGCTTCTGCCTTTCTGCCCAACCTTAATCCCTGGATCAAAAAATCGTTCCTACCAACCATTTAACAAAATTATTTCTCCCCATGTTTTTAACATTCTTTGCTTTGATGCTGTTTATACACATCATTTTGCAGTTTGAGTAGGAAGCCAAAAAGTGTGTGCAGTAAAACATGACAAGAGAGAACTAAGTTAACTAAGCTTTTAACCTCATGGAATACTTCATCCTGTTAAGTCACTTCCCATGAAAATTTGACTTCCCCTCTGGGAAAAGACATCATATAGGGACCTGTATAAATAAGTATCATGTTCGCAGGTAAAATGAAAATACTCAAACAAATAACAGCCAAGTTCATCACTAAATGCTTAAATGTGTGTGTGGGGGTGGGTTGTTAAATAAAGAAAATAACTAACTTTGGAGGCTTTTTTTAAAATAAAAAAATACTGAGTGTAAATAGAAATATTCAGTTTGATCCTGTTTGAAATGTTTGCTTTGAGATAAACATTTTCAGCCTTTATTAAAACAATTTTCAAAAGATAAATATAATTTAAACAATGTTTTAAAAGTTGGAAATTTCCTTCTTGCTTTTTTTTTGCCAGCTTAAACCCCTAACGTTTGGTACTGAACTAGGTAGACTGAGCAAGACAAGTAGGACAACACATCTCAGGGGTTTGTGTTTGTGTCATGGGTTTGCAAGGATTCACTTTTGCTTGGTAATGGGGGCTGGGTGGGCTGCAGTGCAGGCCTAGTAAAGACTTTCCCCTGTCTCTGAGGTTTGTATCCACCTCCGGCCCAGCTGGGCCAGTCAAGCACCTCTGCAATCATTATTTAAGGATGGGAATTTGAAGTGCGTAGAGGAAGGTGGAAGGGAAAGGCAAGATGGGGGTGACCACAAAGACCTCACAGTCAGGCAAAGATAGTAGAAGTGATGCTGGACCAGAGACATCCCTGCAGCCCGCAATGAGAAATAGAGACCCCATGACAGAGGGGGTAAGAGCTGGAGACTCTGGGTCTCTGGATGGGCCTAAACCATGATAACTTGCCATCAGTCTCCTGTGAGTTTCACAGCCCCTTTCCATCCCATAGCTGGTTTCTCTGAGTATGTGCTCTTCAGCCACACCAACTCCACAGAACCCTATCCCACAGCGGTCCTGCCTGTAGAACAGGACTGGGAATGCATGTTATCTGTAGCCCAATTCAGCTTTTCATCTGCATCATTCCCACACCACTGCCAGCTGCCCCTTCAACTCACAAACGAGGCAAGTGGCATTTTGAACATATACCCTTCTATATAAAAAGCCCCTCTGTAAAAGGTAACAGAGCTCAGGGTAGTCTGTGGTGATGCAGGAGAGAAAAAAGATAGAGTAATGGCTGACTTAGCTTATTCTCCCTACATCTATCTACATCAGAGGCTACTTCCACATGGCAACATTATTGATGACTTTAATTGCCTGTGAAGGACAGTAATCTGAAGAGGACATAATTTAAGTATACTGAAGTTCATCTGGCAGTTCATCTAGGGACAGTTATTTCATTGCAGTAATTTTACCTAGAGGGTTCTAAAGATGTGAAGAATAAAAGGAAAAATCTGAAAGTATATTTTTAACTGTATCTGCATGAGATCTCTCCCTGATTATGCAATCATGTAATAGAAAAAAAGGGATACTGGTTCAGCCCAGCCTAACTAGAGATACAGTAGCACCATATTTCATTGCTAAATAAAAGCTTCTAAGTACAGGGGTGGTAGAACTGAGACAAATGGAGATAGTTATGTGACACCAGTTCTCTCCTTTCACCTAGCAAAAGTATCCTTAAAAAGAGTTTAAAAATACACTGATTATAGAATTTAGACAGAAATGCCAAAAAAGTCATCTGAGCATGTTCCCCAGGTTGAGAGTACAGAATTGCAGCAGCAATTCTGAATAATGCCACCCTGCTGCTTCAGAACACAATTCATCTGTGTCCTTACTATTGAAGCCTTTGGTTATGATACCATAACAAATTTTTGCACAGAGGTGTGGAAGGAGTTTCAGTGAAGTCACAGCAAGCAATAGAGTTGATCTTACACCTAAGCATATTCTAGAAAGACTACAGAAACCTGTGTTGTGACCCTGAAGTGCACAAACAACCTTAGCAGCCCTGACCAGCCTCACCCAGCCACCACCCACACTCTCTGCCCATACGGTCAGGAGCTTCATGTAAGCCCAGGCTTCACTTCCAGCCTGTGCTGTCTTAAGGATAGCTGATTTCCAGCTCAGCTATACTGATGTATAGGTCTAAACTGTGATCTATGGACTATTTGCTCACCTTGACCTTCTACCTGCTTTGTTACTGTGGAACTACCTAGCGATTGCAGGATTGTGGCAGTAACCTTCACTCAGACTAATTCTCACTGAATTATGTGTGGTTTTCCTGGCTTGACCCTGTACCTTCTTCATCATCATTAATGTGTTTGATGATCTGGACTCTTGATTGAGTCCAACCATCACTTCTAAGTCTTTCCTGCTTACCTCACTCAGGTGCTGTGGGGACTACGTCCTACTGCACCATACTCTTCCTCCCTTTCCCTTAGGGGGCAGAGCAAATGGCTATTGTTTGTCATCACATTCCAAACCTCAGTTAAAGGTGGTCCAATTTATCAGCCTTCTCAGAGAGGCTTAGGAAGCTACTGGGCTGTAGGCAGTAAGACTTCTATGACTGACTGCTCTGAGGCAAGAGGGACATTATGTCCTGTGATATCAATATTAAAGTGTATATCAGATATTGGAAACCGCTGCTTTTATAGTTATATCTCTCTGCTTGTCCAAATCCAGAATGACAGTCTATCATAGAGCACTAACCCTCTACTAGGCTAAAGAACAGAATTTGCTGACTAACCAAGTACTAGAGAAGCTATCTATCTACTATCTGTCTCTTATGTGAATCTAAAAAATAAATGTCCTTATTAGTTACCTGCTGTTTGTTTGGAATGTGGAAAAACTCTTCTGTATATCACAGATGTTTACCATTGATTGCAAAGCACACATAAGGAAGGAAAGTGATGTGGCCTAGGGACTAGAAAATTTATGAGTGGGGAGGCACAGCCTCCACCCTTAATGCCAGCTTATTTCTTCTGGCTATAAAGAAGATACTCAGTTCCACATCCCATCCGCCAACATATAGTGTTTTGAGACCTGGGATTGGCAAGTGCTATATAAATGCAGAGGATGATAATAAGTTACTGTAGCAGGGACACTCACAGAAGATATGATTCATCTGTTGGCGCCAAGGCTGAAGGCTGGAGGCTATGAAACATGATGTGTGCTTGAGATGGAAAAGTGCGTGGGCCAGTGAAGTTGCTGAATCTATGTGGGGGGCATTGAACGGATTTCTGTTTCACCAGGCTGCACACACAGCATGCTATCACCTACTAATTATTATACAGCATATCCTTTTTTCCTCCTCCTC
Source organism: Colius striatus (assembly GCF_028858725.1). Taxonomy (NCBI): domain Eukaryota; kingdom Metazoa; phylum Chordata; class Aves; order Coliiformes; family Coliidae; genus Colius; species Colius striatus. Next base: position 19,711,099 of record NC_084766.1, read on the forward strand.
ATCTTCTGCTTCCATATGCAGGACAAGGACTTGTTGTAACTAGCTGATTGATATATTTGCTTTTACTCATCAGCAAGATGCACCTGGACCAAAGCCCAAGTTCAAATCACCCTAGACTCTGGCACCACTGAGAATCAGATCCAGTTGATTTAGATTGCATCTTTGATTACAATCTGTTCTCATATGGTACAAAATGGAGTTGCCCAAAGAAACAAGGACCATGGTATGCATTTTGAGATCAATAAGAGCAGCAGCATTGCCTTTGCAAGGCAAGATAGGATAATTACGTGTACAGGAACTGTGGGAATTATGATGAAGAAGATTGGACATAAATTGACAACTTTCAAGTGTGTAGTGAGCAGAAGGAATTTCAGTTTGATATGACCTTTGTTTCCAGGCTAAGTGATCTGGTGATCTGAGTGATCTGGTTCAAACCTCTTGCTGATGCTGTCTGGTTTTCCCGGTGAAAAAGGTCACTATTTTTTCAGCTGCCAGTAACCAGTGGTTTTATTGGCAATCTTGGGAGATATAGCAAGAAATACTCATACCATGAGAAGAGAATTCCCTTGTTTTCTTTTTTAGATCATCTGTCTAGTATTAGGTGAGCTGATGATGCAGGATGGCAAAGGCTGTTGAAGATGTTCTACAGCAGGAATCTCAAAGGTACTTTTGAGAAAAATTACTAGTTCAGGAAAAACTTTAGTTTGGGAATTATCTAAGACCAAGAGGTAAGAAATGGAGCAATTTATTCAGGTTTGTCTGAAAATTAAAAACATTTATAAGCCTACTGGCATCTTGGGCTTTTCAGGGGTGCTGAGATAAGGTGGTTCCAAGTATTGCAACTCATTTGCTTTTCACAGAGTAAGGAGATAAATTACATATAGAATGGACACAAGACACTGGGCAACCAGTGTCTATCTTAAAATTATGCCTAGGTAACAGCATTATTAATAAGGCAAACAGATATCTTTTAACCTGTGCAATATCTACTGGAGGCACCCCAGGGCAGATCAGAGACTTTGAATTATTTGTTTCTGCTCCACGCAAGATCAAATAGATATTTTCTATGAAATAAAATGGCAATGACACTGAAACTTGTTTCTCATAGCCAGATAAATACTGAGTAACATAGTTAAAGTAAATACAAATAAATTGTTGCAAGATTTTCCTTGGCTAAAAATCTGAATAAAGGGCTACTCAGATGGTTGAGGACTAAGGCGTATCACCTACAAGGAATGGCTGAGGGAGACAGACTTGCTTAATCTGGCAAAGAGGCTAATGGGGGACTTAATAGCAACCCACAAATACTTAAAGAACAGTTTCAAGGACTATGAAACCAAACACTTCTTGATAGTAGCAGCTGCTGAAACAAAAAAGCAATGTCCTGGGTTTCATTTTAGAAACTCAGATTTGAGCCTATGAAAAGCTTTCTCACTAGGAGACTGGCACAGAACTGGGGTAGATGCAGTGCAGGTAAAACCTCAGCCTTCAGAGGTTTGCAAGATTGTTAGTTTAGCCTAGTTTTGGTGCTAGCTCTGCTCAAAAATAGAAAGCTGGCTTAAGTAACTTCCAGAGGTCCCTTCTGTCCAACATTTTTGTGACTGAAAGTCTGTTTTCTGCCACTGTATCTGTTGGTCTAACAAAAAAACTTGTCTCTCCAACCCCTGCCTTGCCTGTAATGACCTTCAGATCATTACAGGCCTAACAGCCACTACTGCAATCACACCTGTCAAACCAGTGAAATTTGCAGATGTTCCCTTCATTCTTGTCTCTTTCAAATGGATGATTCTTCTCTCAGAAATTCTGCCTGAAATCAATTCTGATTTTTCCTGAACTTGATTTCCCGATTCTGATACAGAAAAGCATTTAAAGGCTTAATTTAAACCATGAGAGATTCCTCACATGCTTCACATCAAAATACATGCTTAACTGGCCTGCTGGATCAGAATTTATTGGAGTAGTTCACATTGTTTGGATTTTGCATTATGCAAGCAAAGCATCAAGCCTCAAGCTTTAAATGAAGCTACACGACCAAGTTCTAGTTAACTGTGCTGTCCAGCCCAGGTCTCTGATTCTAATTGTAATGTCTACGCAGTTATGCTTCCAGCCGTATCTTGACGTCAGTCTGCTCTCACTCAAATCTCCCAATAAAATTTATCTTAGTTTCTCTGACATTCCTGGGACATCAGTATGTGAAAGCTTGGAGAGATTACTGATTTTTCCCCTGTTCATCCATTCCTCCAAACCCTCATACCTTCCCTCCACCTTGAAGAACAGTGCCAATGATCTACCCTTTAGTCAAGAGCTGCAAGACCTCATGAATCCGCTGCATTAAAACACAGTAACCTGGGCAATTGCTTATCCTACCTGTCATCTATGGCCTAGAAGAAATGAGGTCCTTGACTCTGAGAGGAGATACAGAAATGCATTATTTAAAGCTTAAATGCTATCTCTGCAGAATGGTTTTGGATTTTTTCTCTTTTAGTGGGGGGAATCAAAGAGCAGTGCATGCATATTTTACACACTGGGTACTGAGGCTGGCATCCTCAGGAACATATCTTGTCCTGCTGTCTCAAGGAAAAATACAGTCATTTAGGCAAATCTGATTCAAAATAAATCTAGGGTAGAAACTGTAAGCAAGGTGAAAAAAGAAGGGAGCTAAAAATTTCAAAGGTGTTGTTATTTTAACGCTGTCCCATTTTTCTTCTATTTCAAATAACTTTAAGCAGAGGGAGAAAATAATAGAGTTGTAATAATGAATGACTTCTGGATTTGGGTTTTGGAGGCCTAGGTAATATCTGTGGTTCTTCCCCTGGCTGACAATGTGGCCCTGAGTATATCAGTCAGTTCTTAATGTTGCTGTTTCCAGACTTCAAAACGGGTTTAAAACAAGTAAATTTACTTTTGAAACAAAAAATAAACCTGAAAATTTCTTCTTGTAAATGTTTTTGGATCAAAATGTCACAAAAATGAGAATAGCATTTTTGTTTCTTAAATAAACATTTCCATGGATCGTAGCCTTTTAAAATCAGCATTCAGTTTAGAGCAGATACAATCCTAATGAAAGTGGTCTCAATTTTGGTAATCATCATCTCAGTTACAATGATAACTGTTTCCTGGAGGATGAAAATTACTTCTTCCCTTTCCCTATCCCCATATTAATATGTGGAACAGACTTATTTGGACTACATCTTCTCAGATACAATCTCCCATGGAGCTTGTCCACTCATAACAGCTGCAATGTAATGAGTATGCATAGAGATACTTTATTTGAAAATGATAAATTTGTAGCACCAAAAAACCCCCACAGTTCTAAACCCTTAACAAGAGAGCTCCTAAGCTTGTGTTCCTGCAGGGAATTTACAGGTTGGGAAAAAAAACCCTACTGAAAAGCTCTGTATTACTGGTTATACAGAGACAGAACTGAACTGTTCATTAAAGTTCTACAAATTGGATTTTTTTGTTTGTTGACAAACAAGTAACACTCTAAAAAGTAATGTCCCCCCACAAATGATATTTGTCTCAGGATATTCTAGTTTATGTTATGCTTCATTTAGCCTTACTAATGCTTTTGTTAAATGTTTAGATGGAAAATGCCTTTTCAAAACAAAACATTAACTAGTTCAATTTTGAAAGTACTGAAAAAACCCTCTTTTAAATAGCCCCACTTTTTTTTCTCCTTTGCTAAAGCTGACCTGATTTACAAGTAATTTCTTCCCCTAAAGGTCCTTTCTTGATTCATATTTTTTATCTACTTTGTTACATGCTGACACCTTTATAATGCTGACACTGTTCTCTAAATGTTTTCTTTGCTGGAGCCTATATGAAACCTGTCTATTCCTGAGACTCGTGGGGTATGAAAATATAATCCTACAAATGCTCAAATTGTTGATAATAGACAAACAGGAAAGTAAGTCGTTATATTTGGTACTATGATACTCTCCTGTCTCATTATTTAAGATGGAGTGAAGAAATACATGGAAGCTGCAATTATAACATGACAATTAACTGAGTGTCTGCAGCTGTACATGATTTCTGCACTTAAGAGCAGACTTTGACAGTCCTTCTCTTGTACTGCCACCTGGTGACGCTTGGAGAGGAAGGTGCCTACACAAAAGATGCTCAGAATTAAAACTGCTCATGTTAATGCTGAGACACACAAACCAGGTAATATCTGGAATTCAGGCAGAGGCTAAAAGGCTGTAAGAGATAGTTTTATATTTATGGTCTGCATGGAAAAAAAATAGGTGCTTGGGAAAGAAAGAGCTCTGAATATTTCTCTGCCTGTATTGGGCAAAGGCAAGCTGTTTAAATTTTCATCTTTATTCTCATCTCATTTGAGAGAAAAAAGAAATGTTTAAGGGAAATTAAAAAATATAAGAACTTAAATAAAAATACTGCTATAGCCTGGCATGTCTGCGTTAAGCATTTAGACATACATATGTCTGTGCATTTAGAACAGTTTTTAAGATGGGTCCTATCTCTTTGTGACTCCTCCAGTTGTGCAGAATAAAACACAAGCCTTGGGACTTTGACTTTTTTTTTCCCCCCTGGTAACTCTGTCAATGGTACAGACAGAAGTTCGGGTACTAGTTTGTTGTTATGTAGTTGGCATGAAGGGGACAAGCTGTTCACATTACCTTGTGAATGTATGTTGGACCCAGACTTTTACAGGACAGACTTCTGCCTCCTTCAAGTTACAGACATCTGCCCATTCTCTTAGTATTGTGTAGTGGCTGATGTACAAAGATACAAAACAGTTTTTAAAGTTTTACCTCATGACTACAGTCGCTTTTTTGACAGCTTAACAACTCTTACTATTGATTAAGCCTTCTTAGGCCTCCATATGAAGCCTGTCATTCATATTTCACTGCTTATAGAAAGGCGGTTCTTGCAGGCAGAGACAGCCCTGGAGACCTTGTGTCTGAAGTGGCGTCATAACCTGTAGCCCTGCAGAAGGTATTTGCCAGTTGGTCATCTCTGAGCCACTGCTCTCCAGCCCTGGAAAGGTATTACACCAAAAGGGCTCCTATCTGACACTGAGCTGCTGTGCAGCCTGTTGCACTTCCCTCTTGTGGTGTGCCTCTCCTCAAGGTAACTACTGCGTTCTTTTACCAGTTCCTCCTTTACTCCATGTGGTAGCAGCCTCCACTTCAAATGTGAAACTGTGCTTTCAAGTTCTGCTTGCAAATGGTCATGCAGCCAATAACTAGGTTCTTGTTCCTCTACTTTGCTTCTTTAACAAAGTATTTCTTTGTCTTTAGCCCTAAGGGTTAACTTTATATCTATATTACCTCTCCATTGAACAGCAGCAGCAATTTTGTGTATCCTTATAGGTCAATTTCCTAACACAAAAAACACTAAGACAGAAACTGACTATAAATTAAATAGAGTTTAAGCAGATTGCTCTTATTTACCAGCTAGTACAGAGTCTTCTGAACACCCTAAAAGCAGTACTTTCCTAAGAAAAAATGAAACCAGTCCTCAGGGAAGCTACTCAGCTTCAAGATTTTTTAAAACCAGAGCATAGCAGGTAGAAAAACTACTGCTTTGACTAGTTTGTCGGTGTTCCTTCTGCTCAGAATTTTGTATGATATAGTCAAAGCTAGCAACAAAAATGTAATTGCAGTATTAGTTTTGTAAATAAGAAATTAAAGAGAGGCAAGGACACTTGAGTCTAGTTTAGAGAGCTAGAACAGTACTTGCAGAAAAGCCAGGCCTGTCCAAGAATAGGGTATGACAGCTCGTTAAGCATGCTCATCAGCTATTTGGAGGCACCTGAGTAGTTATCACTGTGCCAAAGCAGCCTTTCTGGATGCATACAGAGACTCTCCTGTAGAGCAGCTTATAAGAGGGCAAAGTGACATGAGCATGAATTTACAGATAGACTTGGGAGCTGCAAAAGGGAAAATAATCAGAGTTAGCAGAGGTTACATCAGAGAGAGAAAAACGTTTGCTTTTATACTTGTGTTGCAAGGATTTTCCTTAATATTTTTAGCCTGAACTTCAGGCTCCCTATTTCTTCGGTGATGATGATGGAAGTTTCTGTAGGCTGTGTAAGCTAAGCAAGATCCTTGTAGAGAACAAAGAGTGGAACTAGGACCAATTTTTGAGACTTAAGAAAGTGATGTTGTATGCAGAGGCTTTGGTATTTCTTCTGCAAAAAGAGTGAGATGAGGAAATCCTCCAATAAAATAGCCCTTGGTCAGTATCTTGTGCTTTTGTCTGAGGCTGTGTCTGAGAGTGGGATCTGCTGTTAAGTGCTATATGTTAAAGTCTACCTGTCTGTTTTATAATATTTGCTTTTGGATTTTTTTCCTGAGGAAATTCTGTATCATGATCCTTTTATTTGACAACTTTTGAACTAATCATGAAAACAGTGAATTCCTGTTTATCCTGTAGTAAAGTTAATCTGAGGTACAGGAGGGAGAAACGGTATGCCACTATGTTTTGCTTTAGCCTTTCAACCTCCTTAATCTCATTAGACTAACATGCCTCCAGTGTGGAGATCATGTGTTCAGTCAAGCTGCCTTAAAAATTTCCCTGCACAACATGTTTCTAGTCAGTAGGTGGCATTTAATCAAAATAGCAGCTTCTCAGAGGAAGTTCATATTTACTATCTTTTTTTTTTTGTTCTGAAAAAAAAAATCTGTTCATTTGATCAAGATGTTTGGACCTGACACTTTCAAACAAGAACGTTTTTCTTTTGTTACTTTTGTTATTTGGTTTTTAACTGTGACTTATTTTTTTCTTGTGGTTTTTTTTAAAGTTGAAGTTGATATTGTTTTACTAACTCTGCAATAATTTTGATGGCATTGATTTATGCACAGAATTTTTCTAAAATATCGTTTTAAATTATTTGGGATATTTCTGTGATTATATAGTCCAGTGATCCTTGCTCTCTGACTACTTTTAAAGAGGCTAAAAAAGATGACCAAAGGTATGGGAACTCTCAAGCAGCAGACTTAACTCTTGCTATATAGGAGTTCATCAGAAACTATTTCAGGGTTGCACAGATAGGAAAAGGCTGAAAAAGCACTGCTCCAGCCTGACCTCTAAGATGCAGGCTATTGGAAACGCTGTGGTTCATTTCTTTTTATACACCAAAAGCATAGGAAAAAAATCCCGTTTTGATTTACAGGTTTTTGTTGATAGAGGGAATTTTTTCCAATTTCCAACTAAATGTTCTGAAATGGCAGAATTTCATGTCACAAATTATCCTTATCATGTAACACTGCTACTACTGATCAAACCTTAACCGGGAGCAAGGTACAGGCTGGATGCCGGGAGGCACACAGGGCAGATTGCAGACTGCCTGGCCTTGCTCAGGTGGAAACACTGGGGAAGCAAATGGATGCCTTTCCTGAAACACATAAGGAGCTTGACTCCAGCACCAAGACTGCAAACTTTCCATGGTGCCAGAGTAGTCAGTGGTGTAACTAGGCCTCCTAATACAGGCTGAGTGCTCAGGTCCAAGGGATGCTGATAGGCAATAGGCAGAGAAACATTGCCTTACAGATATGCTGTACATCTCTACCAGTACCATCAGCATGAGCTCCATTTGGTTTAAAGCTAAAGCTGAGTTATCTGCATAGGTGTACAAATATAAACGTTACCCTATGATCTGTATAGGGTGGCTATGCATCAATACTCTCTGCCTTAGCCAAATACTAAGCCAAATACAAATACTGACCCAGCATGGGCTTGGCTGGCAGCATCACCATGGCTGGTTTTTGCTTCCCACATCCCCATAGCTGTGCTCTCCTCAGAGAATCCAACCAAAGAGGTGAAGTGGCCTTCCCTGCTGCCCCAGGCCTCTCCTGTGTGTGTGTGCCAGAGTGAAAGGAGTGAGCTGCTCAAACTCACAGTCCTGTGATTTTTTTGCATTGTAGCCTGCTGCTTTTGTTTCTTTGGGAAGATTTGCTGAAGGAGCTGAACGCCTCTGTCATTGCAGATTTCAAGGTTTGCTGAGAAAAACTAAGAGTGAAATGATGGTTAAGCAGATGGTTTAAATTACTGCATTGCCTTTCTCTGCGGTCTGTCAGCTTCTGTTCTGCCATGGAAAAGAGGGAAGGAAAATGAAACACAGCCACTTCTCTTTATGATATAAAGAAATGAAAAATGATTCATTGAACATTTTTTAATCAACATTATTTTTATCAAGAAAAAAAGAAAGAAGATAGCTAGGTTTTAGCAGGAAATGTGAAGAGCGGAAAAAAAGGTGCAGCTAACTCAGCTTTTGAATGCTGCAATGTTGAAAGGGAAGTCCATTTAACTGTCTTTTTGTCTAGATTGAAGGTTATAAATGTGCATCAGAAAAATGTATTGTCTCAGCAAAATCAGCTGCATTTTAATCCTTATGTCTACAAGGAAAGAAAGTTGCTGAAGGGAAAAATATAGGCTCTTCAGCAAAGGTCCATCCCATTTGGGTTTGCAGTTGAGCTGAACTACCAGGTTTTCAGGCATAAGCAACTGCATAGCAATTGCTAGAGGACACATTTGCTCTTGCTGTAACCAGTCAGACCATTTGGTCAACCCAATGTAACTGAAATATATTGCAAGCTGTGTTTTTGGAGAAACCTGAGGTTGCTGACCTCAAGCTGGAGAAATGCTGTTCTTCTAGCCATTCTGGACCACTAAGATAACTAAGGTACCTTGATGTGGGTGGTATCACTAATGTAAAGGCATGAAACAAGTCTTTTTCCACTTGTGAGTGGAAGTTGGAGTGACAAAGGAGAAGTTTAATCAACATAAGGGATGTTATTTGATGCTGTGAGACAGATGGACTGTAGTTATCTCTTGATCCTTGCCTCTGGAAGCCCACTGTAAGTCAGGCTCCAGCAGAACATCTCATCTCCTCTGAGCCACGCATGATCTACTTAAGGGTGTTGCTCCTATCAATCAGATGGCAGTTTCCAGTCAGTGTTGACAGAGTTAGGTCCTGGGACCAGGAGGTTATTAGTGCCCTTTCTAGGAACTTTAAATGAAGATGAGAGTTCCTTTGAATGAAATGCCTTGCACATAGATACAAATGCAAGTATGTGGGATGCATGCTTTTTTTTCGTTTAGTTTTCTGCGAGATTGGGGAGAAAAAGGAAGATTTTTTTTTTTCTCAATTTTTGTAGGTGGAGGCATAGTGCAAGGGGTTAGTATAAATAGTCCAAGCTGTCAAAAGGCATTGTGGCACTGTCTACTACTATATTAGCTATTAACTTGTTTTTACCCCTTAAGTTATTTTTACCACAGATAATTTGGTTACAGCTGTTTTGCTCCAGTGAAGCAGAGATTAAGTGGGAGGGTGTGTTGAAACTCTGTACTTTCAGCACCATGAGCAGTTGGTGCAGAATGAAAAAGAGAAATGGTGCTTCCTCTGCTGTGTGGGTTAGAAATCTAATGACTGTGGCAGCTTTAGTTCTGATAGCATCTAGTGCAGGGGGCAACACTAGATAGGGAAGGCTCCTGGGAAATAAACCTCTCTGATCAAAGAGCATGGTGGGTCTGCTGCAAATGACATGTTTTGTGGTTTTAAACTTACACTAAAAGGGCAAAAATAGAGCAGATTTAGGCTTATTTCTGAGTTAGGCAAGGGAAAACAATGATGTTTTCTCTGGATTGCTATTAATATTGTCTTCTGTGTCTCTGCGCTTCTGCCATTCGTCTCACCAATGTGGTTTTGGCTATATTGCAACTGGGAAAGTATCAGCTAATATGTGAACAGCCTAAGACAAAAGTAGTGGCTGCATTGGCACAGTGTTTCGCAGGCTGTGTGAACTTGCTTGGCCTGTGCTCAGAGGCCTTGCAGTCATGTTGGTGCAGCACTGAGCTCAGCCAGACCTGTACGTGTCTGTGAGGCTCACTGAAGTGGCCAAATGTGACATTCATTGGAGCTGCCTTGGGTGTGGGTAACTCAGAGTGACCTTGCATCTGCTTGGAAAACACCCTGTTAATGATACTTAGTTTAGCTAATGCTGTTCAAAACATCAACTTAAGTTTGTACAAACTGGAGGAGAGTATTTTCCTTAGATTCTAAGGTATATTTATGTTCGCAGCAAAGCTACTGAGCTTTTTTATTCCTTGTATAATCTGTAAAGGGATTAACTAAACCCAAGATTTTGTCTCTATCGTTGATCTTTCTTTCAATAAATACATTTCCACAGTAAGGGACATAAACAATCCTCTGGAAGTGTTCTGTGCCAGAAACATTGCTGCATTGAGAAAGGTCCCTGCAGTGTGTAGGCGACCACTGTTACTTACTCCTATCAAACAGTGAAATCCATCCCTTCAAGACTTGCTGCTTCTACCTTCAGAAACATCAGGAGTCTCCCCTCTGCATAGTGCCCTAGCTTAGCTGGAAGAGAATGTTAGTTTTCATCTTGAATGCTTTTTCAGGAATTTGAATTAAATAGATGTTCACAGAAAACAGACAACTTTAACCTAGAGTAAAATCCCCTCAGGTTTCAACCATTGTAAGGCCATGATCTCACCGATTCTCAAGGTCACCGTGACATTGTCAGGGAGAAGCAGCTTAGGAAACAGTTGAATTTCCTGTGTAAAAATGTTTGAACTCCAACTCCATTAAAAAACATGAAGCTTTTCATATATGTTATTAGGTAGAACAAAAAAGCAACTAGTGGATGATTGCACTCAAAGAGTTGTGGTCAGTGTCTTGATGTCCAAGTGGAGATCAATGCCTAGTGGAGCTCCTCAGGGAATGGTGTTGGGACTACTGCTGCTTAACACCTTTATCAGTGACATGAACAGTGGGACTGAGTGCACTCTCAGTAAGTCTGATGATGACACCAAGCTGTGCGGCTTGGTTGATCTGGTGAAGGGAAGGGATGCCATCCAGAGGGACCATGACAGCATTAAGAGGTGGGCCTATGTAAACCTCATGAAGTTCAACAAGGCCAAATGCAAGGTCCTGCACGTTGGTCAGGGTAATCTCAAAAATTGAAGCAACACCTCCCCTCCCCTTGCCCCTTCCCTTCTTTGAGAAAATTATATGGAGAGAAATACCGAGTTACTCTTAACCCAGGGAGAAGCATGCATTGTTTGCCAGCTTTGTGCATAAGCTGAATTGTTCTAAGTTACTTTGGGAGCTTGATGGGTCCTGAGCGTGTGGTTGACTTGCTCTTCACTTCTGCTTTCCTCAGGAAGTAAGTGCAGCAGCTAATCAGGTGATTCACAGTGGAAAGTTTAAAGAGCCAAGTGGGAGCTGCTGCATACACCAAGATGCCTACTAGAACTGAAGCAGTTATGCTCATTTCTCTGGGTGTAGTTATTGACTGCAATAGGAGTTGCCGAATCTAGGAGCCCAGGTAGGTCATGAAATTTCTTGTGAGACCAAAAAAGGAACACTGTTACATATTGAAGTAAACTGCAGTATTGTCTGCAATTGGTTTGTTGTGGTAGGATCATTTTCAAATAGCAAAGATTTTAGTCAAAGTCCGTCCTAAATTGCAGTATAAGGAAGAAAAAGGATCAGTGCTTTGCTTTTATTCTTTAATCTACGGGTGAAGTAGAATTGCAGATACATCTGTTGCTGCTGCTAGTGGAGATGTGTTAGATTTTGTTTAGCTGTATGTCCTTATCTAATGAGCTGTTGTTTTGAGATGACCAGAATTGCCCTGGTCTTGTTCCTTTGAGTTTGTTGCAACTATATTGTCTGTGACTGATCAGAAGCATTCTGTTTTCTCTTGAGGTTGGGACATCACTTTCAGGAGGACTACATCTCAAAAGCCAGTATACCCAATATATCTGCTTTTCTGTTGGCTGTAGTAGGGATACAAGTTAGAGAAGAAGCTATTCTCAATTAAATATTTAGAGGCTACTTTTTAACACAGAAAAAAAAAAAAAGTAAGTATGTACATGAGGGAGAGCCTCAGTCACTTTTATAGCTACTTTTGGAATGCGTGGAGATGTTCTTCAAACAAAAATAGAGAAATGCAGTAAGTGTTTGAAACTGAATGAACGATTTGTGAAGTTGTTTTTACTGCAGAAATTCCTTGTGTATCTAGAATGTACTCAAAAAGTAAAAATATGCTTCCACAAACAAAATCCTAATGTGAATGAATGCAACTCCTTTGGCAGTAACAGTGTTGTAACTTCCTGAAACAAGATGAAATGATATTTATATTGCTGATAAAGTAGGAGTTATGTCCTACTGAAATGGGACATATTCTTTGAACAGTATTCTACATTCTCTAAGCCAACAGGTGTTTTAAGACCACTCTGTTGTTTGTATTTTGTCAGCTATTTGTATTTCAAGGTGTCAGCCAGGTCAGGCTAGAGTCGTGTGAAGTGCTGTGCCAGAACTTAGAAAGAGAGAATATGTTCCCCATAGAATTAATCAAATGGATCTGGCAAGGCTGGGTGGGATAATGAATTTTTTGTTTTGTACAATAAAAAGTGGACCAAAGTCTGAAATTTGGTATGAGACTTGATTGCATTTTTGTCCACTATCTTGCCACGAGACCCCTCTGATAAAAAATGATTTAAAATGTATTAGCAAACTTCTTCATCTTGGTGCAAACTGGGATTTTGTAGCTGTATGGGATCATTCTTTGGACTGCTGGGGAAGTTAATCCCAGATAAATATAACTAAAATGTCATTTTAAAAGTGATGTTTGTTCAGCCAGTAATCTTTTAGTATCAGTGTTCTGCTTGTCCTTCTGCCAGCTTTGGTAAGGCCTTTGGTCTTATCAGTCTGAAAGGCATAGCCACATTGCAGTGTGATTTCACACGAGCTTCGCTTGGAAAAAAAGGGAAAATACATGAGTAAGTTCCACTTCCCGTCTGCTACCTGACTTTCTGAGTGATAGCATCAGGTTTCATTGATGTATTTTTCCTTTTGTATCTTTTAAAAACTTTATTATTTAGACTTTACTTTTTGTATAATTGAGATTTATAACTTATCAAAACTGAAATAAAGCGGTAAATTACATGGAGGATCAGTGTAAATGGTGGAATGTAGATGTGATCTGACATATAAAATCTTTTCAAAACATCAAAGCTGTGATGAGTAGAAGAGATACTTGAATACTTGACCTCATGATATTATGATTGGTCTAGAAGAATAATTATCCTCCAAGTGGAATAGAAAATGCCAAAAAAGGAGTGGAATGGAAAGTGCCATAGAAGTCCAAATGAAACTGTAGACACAAGAAAAGGCTATTAGGAGAAATATATTTAAAGGAGATAGTGCAAGTAGAGGCAACAGACTAACACTAGAGGATGGATATTTAGTCTAATACACCTCTTGTAGTCTAGGGAGTTGGAGTAAATATGGAGGCAAATCATAGTCCTCATTTTATATTCATGTACTTCTGAAGATTAAAGACTTCCATGTACCCTCAAACGTGTTACATGGTTTGTTACAGTTAGGTCTTGATTAGTAAAGTTGTGTGTGCATAACTGGTTTTACCAGTTTCTGTAGAGAGGGAAAGAATTCTTTCATTAGAGATTCATACAGTGAAAGTTTTTCGAGTGACCAGCCCTGCTTGCCTTAGCTGTGCCACCAGCAAGAAAGGCCTGGTTAGTAAATTATGAGTAGAAAGCGAGAAAATCAATAAAGGCATTTGTGGTGCCATTCAGTGCAGTGCTGTTCAAGCAGTGCCATTGACTGGCCAGTCACTGACCTTTCGAGGCCAGACAAAGTACTTCATTTCACCTCTCCATGCCTCAGTTTTGCCAGCTGTAAAATGCCTGTAAAGGATCCTGGGCTTCAATATGTAAGTAACCAAGATAGGCACTGGGAGAGTGAGTTGCTTATTCCTTAGCATTGATATAGGCTTAGCAGAGTTTTCCTTTAGGAAGAGAAGGGTGCCATTTTGGTATATGAGAGCAGCCTCATTGAAAAGTAACTCTGAACTATGCTCACTGAAGACCCTAGAACAGTATCCAGGCTTTCTCAACATGCTGTACAGTGTCAGGATGACTCAAGTGGACTGAAATACCATACTAGAGTGAAGTATAACCTATGACAAATATAACTCCCACACAGTCATGAGGAACAGAGTCTTCCTGTTTACTCTGTGCAGTCATCACACTTTTTCTGCTCACAAGGGTGTGTTGTCTTAACACAGATAATTAAGGGAAACAACAGCAAAACAAAATGTTGTTGAGGTAGGAAGCTCCAGAATAATATCACTGTAAACTGATCAAAATTTCGTAGCTCTCCATCTCCTAGCAAAGGTTGGAGTACGGGCTGTGGTAGAGTAAGTTACCCTTTGCTATCATGTGAAGGATCAGAATTTACATCCAAGTGTAGATGTCTGCAGGGCTCATCAGCTTGCTATAGGTGGTGTAGTGCACAGTGACAAGATAATGTCACCCTTTTCATCTCTGCAATCTGGAGCTTTTGTGTGAGTGTGGAAGTGAAACTGGTTCATCTGGCTTGGAGTGGGCAGGATGCAAGCAGTAAGCAAGCTGAATAACTGGTTGATGGTGAAGGAAGTGAATCCCAAATATAGTATTATTGTTGACTCATAATTTCTGAGACAGGCTCATAATACTCTTTTAAAAAATTACTTTGAAGGTGCCTTTGTATTGGTAGTGCAGATCTGACTCCATTTTTTAGTTACATTTGCTTTTTCGAATTTTTATTGACAAACTAGAATGGCAATCAGAGAGAGAACTATTTCCTAGAAATGGAGATACCCTGCACTGTTTTTTGAGGGGGTTTAATGTGTTAAATATTCTTCTAAGCTCATAAAAAACAATATATTTGGTAAGTAAAGTAAGCTATGTTCATGTTGGTGATAACTCCCCAGCTGCCTGCCCAGACTATGATAATGTGTGTCATGTTTTAAGCAGTCAGATGATGTCCTAGACACCAATAAGAGTGTGGCTGATTTTGACAGAAAATGGAGAAGCTATATATCCATTGTTGTGTCATTAAGTAGGCTCTGAGTAGCAGAGTGAGCTCACTGTTCTGGTTTAGGCCCATCAGGGAACCAAAGACCACCATTAGCCTCAAGTACTAAAGACCTGAGGATGGTCAAAGGGCAGGGAGGGCTTAATTGCCACTTATGGTCCAGGACAAAACAGACCAGGCTACTGGGCTTGGGAAGAAAACAGAAAATAATTTAATGCAACACCAACTAAAGAAAAACCATAAAACCCCAAAACATAACCAAAATAAAACAACGCAGAGTGGTACAATAATGAAGAGTCCAACCAACCCTTAAAGACCACCTTTGTCCCCCCTCCTCCCTTCTTTCCAGGCTCAGAATCCTGATCCCAGTGTTTTTACCTCCTCCCCCCCAAACGGCCCAGGGGGGCAGGGAGTTGGGGTTTCATTCAGTCTGTTCCTGATGGAACAGACTATCTCTTCACAGGGCAGGTGGGCTCTGTACCAGTCCTCCCTGCATGTACATGGGGTCCCTCACACACACACGGCAGCCCTGCACGGGCTGCCATGGCCCTGCCTGGGTTGCAGGGGTACAGCTGCGTTCTCACCACAGCTTGCAGAGGAGTCTCTGGTCTAGTGCTCCTCCTTCCTTCCTCTTTCTCTGACTGTGGGGTCCGCGTGGTCGCCTCCGTCTTGTATCACTCCTACACCTCCTGAAAGCACTTCAGATTCCCGTCCCTAAATAGTGATGGCAGAGGCGCCAGATTGGCCCAGCTGGGCCGCAGGTGGGTCTGAACCCAAGAGCTGGGAGAGTCCAAAAACTCTTTACTGGGTCTTCACTGTAACCCCCTCCCCCTGTTACCAAGCCAAAGTGGCTCCTTGCTAAACCATTACACTCACAAACAGCTCTGGCAAAGGAGTAGGGTTGATCTAGATTCAAGGTTATGTCAGTGACCTCCCAGAAAACTATGGATGAAAATAGGTCTGTAAAGTAAGAGAGAGGACTTCGGATTGAGATGAGAGTACAAGAAAGATTTCTCTACATATGGTGCAGTGGGAACCATTGTAATTTCAATTTGATGCAAATAAGGCTGTTAGAAGCACCTTGCTTCTTCATTCAGTGATACCCATTTCCATTTGCAGGATCAGCAAAACAAGTAATATAGTGAAAATTCCTACATCTTGTATAGAGCTTTGCATCTGCAATATAGAAGAGCTGAATGTTACTGCCTGTTTGGCCCAACACACCCAAGCAGGGAATCCTTGGCTTTTCCACACAGTTCCTATTCCAGCCACTGCTTCAACCTCTCTTTAGGTGGGGAATGCATCAGAGACATGCGGCTTCATTTAGCATCTATACTCAATGAAATGTGTAACCTGGCTTTTGGGTAGTGCTCTTCTGTTGCAGATCTGGCGATCATATTAGTTACAACTTGTTTAACAATTGGAGTGACTGAAGTATAGGGAAAGGATCTGGCTCAGTGGCAAAGCTGGGGCTGGAATCCAGATTTCCTGCACAGTTCACCAGTTTGGCCTGCCTAAACCTGAATGAGTTGTGTAGCACGTGCACATGTGTCTCATGGGAGAGAGAGCTTGTTCATATGGTTGCAAGGTGGTAATACTTTTGTCCAGAAGCACAGTGCTTTGCCATTCGAATTGAAAGAGAGTCTGTGTCTGCCAACACTTCTATACTTAACTTCCCAAGAGTTAAAATTGTCAGTGTCTGATTTCATGGGACAGTTGACTATTAAGAGATGATGCTAACTGTAAATAACATATATCTTTATTTTCAGGTCTCATTTCAGCATGGACAAAACAGCTGAACCAATGTGGCAGCTGGAGGATTCTCCTCGTGAAGTGGGACAGCAAGAGCAAAGCTCTGATGATGGAGACAAAGCAAAAGTGCCAGGACAGCCTGCAGATGACAAGGACAAGCTACTGAAGAGCCATACCCTCCAGTGGGAGACTCTAGGAAGACAGTTTGTAGAGTATGAGCAGGTGGCTCCATTCCTTATCCCAGAGGAGCAACAGAGAAGGCTGGTGAACTTTCTCCCTCTCTTCTTAAAGGTTTGTTCTTCCTGTTGCCTTTGGTACAAACGTGAGTGATATAAATATGAGTTACCATTGCTCTGTCAGTTCTGTGGTCAACATAACAGCCAGTGGAGTTAATTGGAGTACCTTTGCCTAGGTGATTGCTTTGATTCCATTGGGAGCCTCAGGAAAAATTTTCTTGTTCTCCTTTCATCTAATTAACTTGCTATGTTAGCATGACTAAAGTATAAGGGGAAGCACTGCTTTGCTTTCATGAATGACTACTTCTAGAGTCAAGGGATATGTTGTTGGGACAGGAAAAGTGAGTACCCTGTGAAGAAATCACTTCATGTCTGCCTCATCTTTTTAGTGAGGGTGGAGCACAGTGTCAGTCTGAGGAGATGTGGCTGTGACATGGAGCTGGCTAGGGAAAATGCAGGGTTACAGTCTTAAAATGGAATTTTGGGGTTAATGAGAGTGCTGATGCATAATTTTAGTGCTTGAGAGAAGATTTGTGTTATAACCAGGCCAACTGTGGCATGAGGAAAAACAGGTCATACTGAAAATGAGTGACACAGCTGAGAACTAGAACATTTTAGATAGCAAACTGCCCTACCCCATGTCCTAGAGCTTCCATCAGCCAGCAGTTTCGGAGATGGCCATATTGAAAGGTGAAATGGAAAGAGCTCTGTAATGACTGAGTGCTTTATGTGTTGGTTTTGTTTGCTGGTTCCTGTGAAACATACAGGGAACTGTGAGTGGATTATATAGCAACAGAATGGCTGAGCTTATACTGAGAGAAGCAGAAAATCTGGCTTGTCTTTAAATGTAGTGTTGCCATGTCTTAGTATAGCAGATTCTTTTTTCTCTTGAATTATCTTGGGTATTTATAGGTTTTTAATCTGTGTTTTTACACTCTCTCATTATGTAAGTCAGAAAGAAAATGGAAGTTTCTCTTTGGTGAAACTGTATTGTAATGGTGGCATATCTCATCCATCTATTCTTGTGAGTTTTCAATGTTCTTGGGTGACCAAACTCAAGATTTATCTATTCCATGCCTAGCTCAGCTGGTTTTGTAAAAAGAAGTCAGATCATTTCCTCTCAACTTCTGCATTTGTTTGTATAGAAGAGTGTCCCTCCTGAACCAAGGCTGTATTTGAGCAGAAGAGCTGTTGCTTTGTGTACATGCCTGTCACTAGGATCAAATCTCTCTCTGCATTTGGTACTGCATGTGCTGGGGCAGGCTTGAATCTCTTGGGAGCTCGCTGCCAATTTATCAGGTCACAAAAATTCTGGCTTTGTAAAGAGACAAAGTTCCCTCCTCAGCCTTCAAAGAATGCTTTTCAAAGTCAAATCAGTCAGTTATCTGTAGAAAATTCTGTCTGTTTTCTGTAGAGGATCACCTTATTCCATGGATCTGCTTTTTTAAATGGCATGCTGAAAATTACACTGTTGTTTTTCTGAGATCACACAGCAACTAAACAGAACCTTTTTGCTTTGAGCAAGAGCCATCTATTCTGATTTTCCTAGAGCTGTCATCCTTACTCTTGAAAATCCGTGGAAAGCATTTATCCTTAATGCTTTGAGGGTACAAATTCATCCTGTCAAAGACAAGCTTTGCTGTGGTGTCTCCCCAAACTGCTCCCCTCAGCTCTTACAGGCAATGTATTTCAGACATTTTTTAAAATTCTACTGCAGAGGTTTTCCTGCCTCAAATTTACAATGAAATTGAAAATCTCAGATCACAAAGCTTTGGAGCTCTATTGAAACTTTAACATTTGAATACCATATAGTGAACATAAGTAAGTCTTGGCAAGATGAGATTATACAGAAAAACTTCAAGTTTGCTAATCATTAATTGATTGATCATGAGTAGTGAGAATGCCTTCCTTGCAAAGGTCATTCTTTGGAGTGAAAATTTCAAAGGACTGAGAAGGTGATTGTTAAAGGAGTTAAATTCTATAAAATCTAGAACTCTTAGGAATTAAAAATTGGACAGCAAAGCAGGAAACTGCTTATTTATCATGACACATATGAAATAAACTTTAGTAACAAAGATTTAAAAGACAGCTGTTACCAAAGAGGCAAGCTGAGTATTGCTAAGGGACTGGCAATGTTGTGTATGTGTGTACCCTATATCAGGTGTTTACCTTCTGTAGGGCTGAACTTCACATACTTTAGAGTTGTAGAAAGTGATTTCCTGAATTGAAGTAATGCTTGCAAAGAGGAGACTTTAAATTCCTCAAGGATATTTTGGCTACAGAATATATTCAGAATGGAGTTATATATTTCTCATTAGCTTAACGCTTGATTTTGTGCCCTAAGAGATTCTTTCCCTTTGCTTTCCCTATATCTTTTTCTAAGATGTATCAGTGGAGATTTGCAGCGCTTTGTAGGCATTTGTTTGCAGATGTGTGGCTAGAGCATTTTGGCCTTGTGTCATTGATTTAGGAGAACATTGTAGAGCATCTGGCCCTTTAGCTTTGAGTCATCATGTTCTTCACAATATGACTTTTACTTCCTTCATGTGCCAGCTTTGTATTGGTGATGGTGCTTTGTGCTAAGCCCCTGGGCTTGCTTGAGGAAGTGCATCTCAGTTTAAGTTTTACAAGCCAGGAAGCTTTTACAGAAATTACCTCACTTCCTCCTGTTCAATGGGGAGCTCTGCATAAGTGCTCTCCATTCTTGGAGGACTTTAACTTCTTGCTTTTCCTTTCCTTGTTTGATCAAGCAGATGCCAGTGCATCTCTGTCTTTTTGTCTCAGAGTGCTTTGGCTCTTACGCGGTCAGCTGGAGAGAACAGGCACAACCAGGAGCCACCTGGGGTGTAAGGGCTCATTACACACTGGTACTCCTTGATATAGAAGGAAAAAGTGTAGGAGGAAAATGTTAGCCATCTGTCTGTGATTCAGGCCTAGGCTGGGAGCTATTTTAATGTGCCCTTTGTATCTTCCCTCTTGGTGCTTCAGAAACTATCAGAATGTTCTATTATGTGTCTGGCTCCTGAGCTCTCCGTGAAGCATGGAGTAGGAAGGACAGATGGCAGTAGCAGACACAGAGAACTTGTGGCAGAATCTTAAACATATAGAAACAGGTTTTAGAGGAAGAAAGAAAATCAATTTACATTAATAACAGATTATTTGATTTTCCCCTGAAGGCAGACATCCTGGAATGGAGTCAGGTTGATATTCTTCCAGATACAGATCTTTTGTAGGCTCAACTATGAATATGGAACTGATTAGGCCTATTCTTAAAGGAAAGCATATTCTAGAAGTTGGTGTCTGACCCATGGGAACAAATCAGAACATTAGTGGCCTGGGCTGTAGTGCAATGGGCTAGCTAAATATATGCAAAATGGTAGTGGTGTTATAAACCTCTGATTACTGCTCTCTGTTGAGTATGGTCTGAAGTTATAAAATTTATCCTGCTCTTTCTGTTAGCAGAGGAGTGACTACAGAAAGTCCTTTCTGAAATGTTCAGAGGATGTGCCTCTTTGAGGCAGAGGGGCAGGAATCTGTTATTGCTTTCTTCTGAAAAATGGTATACCTTGGTGACCAACATTGTATATTCTTAAGTGGGTGTGGACTTCTTGTCATTGTGTGTGTCCAGCTTACTTTTGTTCTTTAGAGATCTTCCCTCGCTTCTCCATCAGAAGTGGAGTAATTGGTGGATCTTGCTCCTGCAACTGAGGATCTCTGAGAATTTTTTATCATCATAATCTGCAGAAATAACTTGATATTTTAATATTGTTGATGGATTGAAAATTAATTGATAGGCACACTGTGATGTCATCTCACTCTTCTGTAGCCCAGAAAAAAAAATAGTTGAGTGCAGTTCCAGGGGTCAATGCAGTAAAATAAAAGTAAAAAGTAGGTGTTTGCCTGATTGCTGACAGACTGGCACTTTGTGGGGAAAGAGTGAGCTTGTTCACAAGCTGCCATCAACAAAGAAAAAACAAGTACTTGAAAACAATGGTAGGGAAGGTAATAATTATTTTAGAGGATTTTCTTTCACAGAGCTGCACTGGCTTCTTGGCAGACAGTATGGTATGGTGTCTGCTTCAAATTATTTTAGGAAAATAATTTCTTCATCTGGTCTTACAACTTGATTTTTCTGAGCTTTTAGAAGACTTCTATAAAGAAACCGTTCAAGGTTGCTGGAGACCGAGCTGTCTCAGCCCGGTATTTTCAGGTGAATGCTGCACTATTGCTAATACATTGATGTGTGTAGTGTGAGATGTTCTATGTTCAACATATTTGTGAATAACCTGGACAAAGAGTGTATCCTCAGTAAATTTGCTGATGACACAAAACTGAAAGGAGTAGCTCATACATCGGAGGACTGTGCCACAATTTGGTGAGACTGTCTTGAGGACTGGGCAGAGAGGAAAGTCTTGAGATTCAACAATGGCAAATGCAGAGTCCTGCACCTGGGGGTGAGCAACTCCATGCACCAATACAGGCTGAGGGTCAACCTGCTGGAAAGCCAGCTCCATGGAGAAAGACCCGAGAGATTTAGTGGACAACAGATTAAACGTCAGGCAATTCTGGGCTCCCCAGCTCAAGAGAGACAGGGAATTTCTAGAGAGAGTCCAGCGCAGAGCCATCAAGATGATCAGGAGACAGGAGCATCTCTCTAACAAGTAAAAGCTGAGAGACTGAGGACCTGGAGAAGACTGAGACCTTATCAATGCTTATAAATACCTAAAGGGCATTTGAAAGGTTGTTCCTCCTATTGTTCCTCTTGGCAGTTTTGCATTGAATTTTTTGTCCATTCTTGGACAGATAATTTATAGACTTATTTATAAATTATTTATATACTTGTCTAGCTTGCCCCCTTGGCTAGCTATGCATTTAGGACCATACCTTTCTATTTAGGGGTGCTTGTTATATAGCAATAAGAACTGTTTAGAAATCCTCACCTGGCAAACACTTACTGTCAAGATCTCAGCATTGTAGAAGTGTGTCTTTTTCTATAATAGCACTGATTTGTACTCATGACATTAGATGGCTTGTAATGTACATTCCTAGACAAGCAGGGTTTGTCACTCCAGTCCTGGCAACATACATGTTAACATCTTAGGTGGATGAGCTGGGCAATTCATATTGCTGCAAAATCACATTCAGTGCTGGTAGAACTAGAATAATTGCTGGGTTTTATTTTCAGCTCTTTCCCTCATGTTTTCTTTTTTTTTTTCCTTACTTTGTAACAAAGATTAGTTCTGTCTGGAAAGAAATGCTGATTTTATGAGCCTTAATTTATAAAAAGAGTAGAATTGAAAGGCAGAAACTTTATGAATGGTTTTAAAAAAATCCCAACAACCCAACAAAAAAACCACTTGCCACATCAAAGAAGAGCAACACAAAACAAATATAAACCAAAGGATTTTGCTTCTTTGTTCTGTGGTTTTTATAAATTTATTCACTTGAAAGAAATAGTTAAGTTTCAGGTAAGTCTTGGCTAGTATACTGCTATCTGGGAGCAGTAGTCCTGTATTACCATGGTTTACTTTTAACAGGTCTGTTGCAAATGCTCCGAGAGCAGCAGTTAAATCAATTTCAGTTTCTAAGTAGCTGAGATTGTGCAGTGACTTGCTGAGCAGAGACAATACAGGTTTTATTTTTAATTTTTATTCCATTGAAATCTCAGGTCTTTTTTATGACTAACTTTAGTTCTGGGGAGAGTGGTTTTTGGAGAAAGACATACCTTTATGGAAAAAGTTCTTGGACAACTGTAGCTGTAACCTCTTCAGGGTTCAGTATGTTTGTTGTATTCCAAAAGGGACTAGCATGCTTTTTCATACAAATAATGAGTGACACAGGGGATATGGCAAACATGTATATTGTTCTGATTGTATTCAATGGAGAAAATAATGTAAATGCTCTCTAGTAGGTGCATTATGGGATTCAAAATTTAGTTCCAGGTTGACTTCTTGTATCTATAATTTCAGGTTCCTGCCTCTCTGACAAATACTGCTTAATGGACTACAGTGGCTAGGGAGGGAATTTTGCAGGGGAATGTTAGCTTAATGTTTGTTTATTTATATTTATTAGTACTTTTCAATATACGAAAGACATACTGTATCAGGAAGATTTAACAGTTACACTTGAATTTCAGGCCTGGGAACAGTCTGCTGGTGTAATCGTATTCCCCAACATTCAGCTGTTAGCCAGTGAAGTTTCCAAGCTTCTGACAAAAGAAATTAAGAGGAATCTCAATGGCAAATCTGCAGGTAATGATCCCATACCATACCCACTAGGTCCACTTACTCTAGGAATGTGATGTCATTCATTTGTCCTCTGTGCTTGCCATGAAAGAAATAAAGGCAAAATAGGCAAGTGCAAAGAGTAGCAACACAGATCTTTTAGTAGATGTGAACTGGTACTGGATGACTGCACTGAAGATCTGACCTTGTATGCCATGCTGACCTTGATTTTGGAACTTTTGTAGTTAGAAATGTATACTATTTCAGCTATGTAGTAAAAGAGTAAGCTATGCACAGTTCTGAGGAGGTTTCTTTGAGAAAAATACTGCTAGCCATATATGGCTTTCCTGGTTGCTGTTGTACATTCTTTGCCCTGCTGGTTGCTGTTGTACATTCTTTGCCCTGCTGGTTCCTGTTGTACATTCGTTGCCCTGATGAGGGGACAGACTTCATGAACTGAGATGTGAAGCTTCTCAGTTTGAAACATGTAGTTCACATGAACTGGTATGAGCCTGATTCTGTATCAAAATCCTTTTATGTTACTCTATTCACTTCGGTGGACTCCTGCTACACTAATTTTGTTATGTTTGTCAGATCTGTTAAAAAAGGATCAATGTAGCATTTTCATGTTTCATTAAGGAATTCAAGTTTCATGTTTTTGTGATAACAGAAGAAGCTCGTATGGCTTTGGAGCAATTGCTACAACAGAAAGGCAAAGTAGATGATGGCCATTTGCTCCTGAAATCAGTGTATCTGCTCTCACAGACTGACTTGGTAAGAGAAATTACTACAAAGGGTTATTTTTCATGTTGTTTTGTATTATTTTGGTTTTTACTTTCTATTTCAGAGAAGCTGGGTGCCCACCTGTCCTTTAACATTTGTGTTATCTCCAATGCTTTGTGTTTCAGCTTCCTTAGGGTGTACAGTCAGACACACCACCAGGAGGGAAGTAAACTCAATGCTTTAGGATTCTTAATTTTTTTTTAATCATCTGGCAGCTGTCTATTCTCATGTTTCTCTGATTTCTGCCCCCTAATTGTGTATTTCTACCCTTCAATCTTTCTTTGTCACTCCAGCTTAGATATTGAATAGATGATTGGTAAGAATCTGTCTGTCTGGTAAGGCAGTGGTTGAAATTTTGATCCTGATAGCCTCTCTCTTTGAAGTATTTCAAAGTATTTCACAAATACTACTTCTACAGCCATGCTGAATGCACACTAGCATCAGCAGTACAGCCTGCTGACGGAATCGAGGGTGTGTTTATCTGTGACATAGAGCTGAGCAGCTTGTCTCATCCTTACTCAGACACATGAAAATAAAAATCTCTCTGTCAGGTTCTAGTGGACATGTTCTGCGCCAAAAGGAACTCTATAAAACTAGATCTAGTTAGTCATAGCATGGAGTTCATGATGACATTTCTGTTTTTCACAGATTTAAGACATTGCTAATTTTTGTAGCACACACACCCACAGACCTCCATATAACAAACTTCACTCCTCTGTTTAACTTCCTGCTGATTTCTGTTGTGATTATTGTGTGCCATGCGAGCACACTGGGACTGCTCTGTAAGTTGTACAATGCTGTAGTGAAGATGGGAAGGAACTAAGTGTTGAGATACATTGTAGAGAAACAGTGTCTCTTGCATTTATAAAAGCACTGTCTGCTCCTAGACTTACTGCTATTTTAGCGTCTAGTTTATAGGTTATGTGCTTTATCAACCATAGATCCCCTTGTGCAGGACATAGTAAGTATCACTGTCAAAGCTGTAGTGAGAAATCCTGGGAACAGCTATCACAATATACACTCAGTGTTTTGCTTCTGGCTCGTGGATTTGTACAGCCATACTATGATTTCCTTGCTTGTGTGCCCTACAGCACTTGTAAGGTTAAAATGCTCAAGTAGCTCTTTCATTCACCATGACTACACTCAACATATAAAAAGAGAAAGATGCTGTGATTAGGTTATGGATGGGCTTATTTTTATTTTCCTTACTTAGAGTACTATGTGGAACATCATTGGATCTGGCCTTCCAGCTGCTCTAATGCAGTGCCTATACCTTTTCTTTACTTTTCCTCTGAAGAAAAACAGTGGTGATGGAGAAACAAGTGAGGATGAGACTGAAACTCAGGAAATGCTTGTTAAGGTGAGATGTGCCTCTGGGAGTTCATTTGCCTGGGGTACTCAGATGTTCACTTAGGCTTTTAGCAGATGATTGATTCAAACTGACAAAAAAAAGAGTAAATTTGGACTGAAAAGCATTGAAAAAGCACGGGGAATGGTATAAAACAATCTGAGGCAGTGCTATTGTATCTCTTATTTTTTTAAACAAAACTACATGGGGAAAACTCCATTGAGAATAACCTAGTGAGAGTTGTTAATTTCTCCTGGGATTAGTATCTTCCTAGTATTAGCATCTTCCAGATATTTGTAGAAGTGTTTACTGTAGCTGATGTTTGTTTGCATTTTCAGATAATGCTTAACATGTACAGAGAGGAACAAGGTGTAGAGGAACTTCTGGCAGCTGATAAACTTCAGTCATTAATTATAGCAACTGCTTCCCTCTGGGACCAGTGTAACCACTCATGGAAAGTACCTACAGGCCGTGTGCTGAGAACAATTTCAAAGGCTCAGACAAAAAACAGCATTCTGTACCTACAAGGTTTGGCTTCTCCTTTCCTCATAGGTCCACTGTTAAAAGTTCTCAACAAGAGTCTACCTGGGATAGATTTTTATCTCTACATTACCCGGTAGACTGCAAAGCATGAACTTGGCTTTCTAGGCTGGAACTTTTAGTACATTTTTTATTTAGGTTTTTTTTTTCCAGATAGCTGTCTGGAAGCAGAATTTTTTTACAGGCAGGAGCCAATTGCATCACACTACTGTAGGCAAGGACAAGATGTATGATGGGGTTCTTTTAAGTTATGTGACTCAATGTGTGAGACTAAGGCTCATGCACATTTAAATATAAGGTTGAAATCACTGCTAGAGAAGCAATATCTTTTGGGTCAATATCATGATTGGTTGAGCTACATCCTTATTTCTTCCTAGGCTTAATTAGAGTAAACAATTTTTTTTGTTCTTGTTATTAAGAACATTATTAGAACATTACAATTATTATTATACTATCAGTCTCCTCATACTTTGTACTCAGATGACTGGATTCACTGTATATGAATTTTGATGAGTGTAGGGGTTGAAAGTTTATAATCCTGACACTGAATCAGCTTCTGGGGGTTAAGCAAAGAAATAAATGTGTGCTGTAAAACCAGAAATGTTCTTCATGTAGCCTCTGAAATGAGTGGGATGTTCATATATCTACTTGTGTTTTCTTTTTAGAAAAAGCTATCTGACTCCTATTTTACTGAGAAATAAGTTTTTAAACTTGTTCTGTTTTTGTTAGTAACTTGGACTTGTTTGACTGTCAGTTCTGAAATACTTGCTATATTATTTTTTTCCCAACAGCTGTGGACTGCATAAAAATAGCTATTCAGAATCTCTTTAAACTGGCCGATACCTTACCTGCTTGTGATATGTGTGAAGCTGCTAGTATTGTCTTATGCTTTGTGAAAGATTCCTATCCCATATCATCAGCTTTATTAATGGAGTTTGAAAATAATGATGGCTACCAACTCCTGCTAAAAATTTTACTCAGGTAAGTACAGAGGTTTTCATCAGGCTTCTAGAGGATGGTAAAACTCCATTTTCAGAACACATGGTAGTCTGTTTTAAAACATAAACCATGGAGATTATCATGTATGGATGCAAAGCCAGTAATAAAGACTCTAATATTGGGTCTTTCGTTGTTGTTTTGGGAAGGGAAGCAATACATGACTTCTACTGAAGCCATAATGGAAATTAACAGTAGGAGAAGTTAGGTTACAGGTGGGATGGGGACTTACTGCATGCAAGACTAAGGTTCTTCATCAGTTACTATTAAAGGGGATGTAGGTTAGAAGCATGTCTTGGGTAAACTGGATCCAATAATGCAGTCAGCTAGGGAGGGAAACCTGGTCTCACTTTATCTATATCCTCCCCCTCCTCCCTCACTCCCAACTTATATCTAAAATGGTTACATTCTTTAGAACTGAGATTGATATGATCATATCAGGACAAATCCTCACTTGTTATCCTAATAACAAATACAAGGTAGAATATTTACTCTCCTTGTCTCCTCTCATTACCTAACCAGTCTCAGAGTTTGCTATATCAAAACAGAAAATTTTACCATTTCCTCTTAAGCACTTATGGGCTTTGTTCTGTTTTTCTTATTCATATGAAGAGAGAATCTCCAAATCTTCTCAATCTATTGTTGTTTCCATTCTGGCTTTGTCTTCTCCAATACCTGCAGAACTTCAGTCCCTGACCAGTATATTAGATTGAGGGGGTGGGGAGCAGCAGTGGTGTCTGTCATTTGGACCTAGAGAAATGTACTTTGAATCATGAATCTAAAGATATCCATAGGAGAGTGATTTCTGGCGAGTTTTGGAAGGCACAAAATTATTAAAGTGCAATAGGAACAAGTTTTGTCCTTTTTTTTTCCCTGGCAGCATTTTTTTAATTACCATAGATTGTCTAGCTTTCTCTTAAAATCAGCTGTGTTGAGATGTGTATTTCTGATTAATTTTATGCACAGAAGGGCAGAAATGCCTGACCTTTATCAGTAAGGGCTATGACTGCTCCCATCCTTTTCAACTTATGTCACTAGGCTGGAGACATAGAAGTAGCATATAGGTGCTCAGGGCTCCAGATTAGTCTCCATTCTGAGCATATACTGACTGAAGAGGATAGATAGTTTCTTTCCTGAACATCTTATGTGACCAGTTTTCCTCCTTCTCTGATGTTTGTGATTTCCTTTTCATGTAAAAAACAATTGGCTGATCATATTCTTTCTTGCCAAAACAGATACTAGCATTTGCCCTGACTTTTTTGGGTTTTTGTTTTGTTTGTATTTAAACAGAATATATTTCTTTTGTTCTCTTCTGAGATTTCCTTAACTTCTAGTATCAGTCTATTGCTCTGCTGCTACAGAATAAAATGACACGATAAGCCGCTCTCTGCTTGTAGACAAACTCACTTCAATCTGAACTATGGCAAATTTTGTGTTAGAGTTCAAACTGTTTCCTTGCATAGGAGAGACGTTCCATCTTCATGTCTGCTTCACAAAGCTCAGACAATACAAACTTTTCCCTTCACAAGTGCTGAGCTTTTTCTCTTCTTGATCTCAGTTAGCAAGTCCCTTACTTTGTCAGCCATCTGCCTAATTTTTAATGTGAAATATCTGGTTTCATTTTTTGATCTCTCACAAAATATAGATTTTTACTGCTCAAAACAGGCATTCTTTTAGAGAGACCTTTTTATAAAGCACCCATAACTGAACTAAATTCTGACTTTAGTCATCCTTTTCTTCAGAAGAGTGACAGTGTCACTTCAATTTTCTTCTTCAGTTTGTAACTTTTGGTTTGGTTCCAAATATGCCAGTAGTGTGGAATTAGTGTTTGTAAGACAGTTAAACAATTCACAGAAATAAGACAAAAAGGCTATAAAATAGACTAGAGAGGAGTGAGGAGTAAAACAGGTAGGTCCTATGTGCTATATATATATACTTGTGTGCTGTATATATCTGGTGATATATCCAAAATGTTTGTATTACTAGGGCATGAACATGTGACTGTACCAAGTTTTGTTCCTAGGTGTGAGGGGTTTCAGCAAAACAAAGAAGATCCCTATCTGGATGAGATCTTGGACATGCTGACTTGCCTTACAACCTGTGGAAAAACTGAACTGAAAGTTTCTGGGAATATTGTTTACCCACAATTACCTCACTTTGATTTTGATCAGATGCGGTCTTCTGGTACAGTATATATATATATATATATATATACACACTTATATATACACATCTGTGGCTATGTAGGTGGACCATATTAAGATGAAGCTCTTTTCATTGTGTGTCTTAAGATAGAGGAAGCAGCATGAGATGACCTCTTTCCATCTATGTACTTAACACTACAGGAGCCCAAATGTACCTACATCAAACTGAACTGAATCTATCACCTGTAGGGACTGACCCAAGGTTGAGAACATTCCTCTCAATCACATCCCTCATGTCTGTGACTCCTATTTTCACTCTCAGAGATGATTTAACATTATGATGCTTGCAGTCCTAAATAGCAGTGATGTAAAAATAATCTCACCTGGTTTCATCCCACAGGAATGACAGTGAAAAACCTCCAGGCTTTTCAGGTCTTGCAGTCCATTTTTCAGAAAAGTAATGATCAGCACCTCTGTGGAAGAATCTTGTCAGCAATTGGTACCATATGGGCCTGGAACACAGTGAACTTCTTTCTTCTGGAATGGACACTGCAACCTATCAACCAGTTTACAGACATAATCCATTTCAAACCACAACCAGTCCAAGTCCAGTTCTTCAGACTAGTGGAATCCATAGTGCTAGACATGTCCTATGTCCCTCATGAAATTCTGAAGAAGGTTCAGTATTTAATAAAGGAAAACATGGTGCCATTCTGCACCTTAACAGCTCTCCGGTGCCTTCTCAGCATGACCAAGAAGGACTTGTTATTCAGTGACATATTCCGTGACTCTGGGCTCTTAGGCCTACTGTTAGCACTTTTGAGGAAACAGGCCAAGATCCTGAGGAAGTCAGGTACAACTTAATGTCATTCATAGTAAATATGGAAGTAGGCAGATCAATGGAAGTGAATGAATGTCTTTCTAGAGGCAATTTATAAATTTTATCTACCTAGATTTGGTCTGCAAGGCAGCTGGTCTAAGTTTATGACATACTAAGCTGAGACCTCTCTGAAGTCTTAGCTGTTTATCATTCTGTTCACTAGCCTAAACCATTCCGTGCTACTCTTCGTCAGTGTACAATGGATTTTTTCTGGAGGGTATCATTCAGCCCAGCCTTTAACCAAGATCTCAATTTGGGATTCTCTAAGATACCAGCTTGAGCGTAGAGGAAGAAAGAGTTTTCCACGGTGCTCAGTTCCTCTGAAAATAACAATCCTGAGGACTGATGATGGGAAGCAGTTTCTTGAATTTTGGCCATGTGTCACCCACATTTGCTACCACCCATTGTCATCTGATTATGAAAATAGGAAGTTAATAGTTCTGGTGCAGTAACTGTGGTGTGCAGGTGACTTAGGGGACAGACACATATATTTAAGAGTTTATAACTGCTATTTTAAAGGAAGAAAAATGCATGATAACACATTCGGTGCTGTTTAAATTGGGAAGTGCCTTTAAATGTCAGTACAATTGTTGTTTAGTAAAGGAGGAGCAACCCAAAGCACTAAGTATAACTTCTGACGTGGTAAGCACAAAAAGAGCTATTTGTACCCATTTATTTCAAGCAAAAGAAGGAATATGAATTTCAATAGATGATGTGGAGTGCACACATTCATTACTTGAACTTAGATTTGTGCTTTTGATATCAGAGAACTAAAGTTTTGTACAAGAGTACTTAGATTGTTAAGATGATTCTTGGAAACTTACCTTCTGCTTATGAGCTGGTACATACAGATTTTCTTTTGTCTTTGCATTAATTTCACTGCTTTAGATAACTTCATTTAAATTTTAGAGAGTGAATAATTAAATGACTGTGTAATTTGTGAATTTAGATACACAGATGAAGAGAGGCAGATAGGAAGACACTGTGAAGTGATCACTAATTCCCTCTTCTGATTTCCAGAAATTTAGCCTGCAAACTTCAAGACTTTTATGGTCTAAAGATAATCTCTCTTAGACCATCTGATTCTGGATGTGTTTGCCTTTGAACATGCAGGGGGTTACTGCTCTTCACTTTTAGTTGATGTTTAGGTACTCCCTGTTGCTATATTTTACCATTTCATAGCTCACAATCCATAATGTTCTTTTATTTGTGTGTGTTCTTACCATGTATCACTAAACAAGTATCTACATCAGTTGGGATGTGGAAACATCACTATTAGCAGTATTGCCTATAGTTATACAGAGATCTGGGCTCCAGATTCTATAATCGGACATGTGTTTCCCAATTCCAGACTAGACTCTGATGACTAGAGAATGCCCTGTCTGTATTTTGTTGCTTGTTGTAGGGTTCAAGTAGCCTCAAGTAAGTAAAATTTCAGAAAACTAGAATTTGCTGGAGAACTGGTTTTCCTTTTTTATTTAATATATTTTTGCTACAGTTCACCATGTCTTGCATAAATTGTGTTATGACTTTTAACGTACTAACAGCTGGAACTCACCTACCTGGTCTGGAAGAGGGCACTGAGAGGGAATTAAATGCTGTGATGCTGAAGATGGTGGCTGCCCTTACAGTCACATCTGTGAGGAACACTGGTAAGAAATAATATATGACTTCATTACCTTTATTGTATTTGGTGGTAAGTGGCCACAATGGCTCTTTCGGAGCACTGACGTTTTTTCTGGCCTGTGTCTCAGTGAGAATCATAGAGTCATAGGATGGTAGGGGTTGGAAGAAGGGACCTTTAAAGATCATCTAGTCCAATATCCCTGCCAAAGCAGGTCCACTTAGATCAGAAGGCACAGGAATGCGTCCAGGTGGGTCTTGAAGACCTCTCCAAGGAAGGAGACTCCACACCCTCCCTGGGCAGCCTGTGCCAGGGCTCCCTCACCCTCACAGTGAAATAGTTTTGTTTTCTTAAATGTATGTGGAACTTTTTGCATTCCAGCTTCATCCCATTACCCCTTGTCCTGTTGCTAGATACAGTGGAAGAAGTGAACTAGAGAAGTGGAGGACAAAAGATAGAAATATAGAAATATAGGGATAACAGTGTTACACCAGGAAGAAAGTGGCAAACATATCCTCATCCTGCATAGAGTCATCTCAGTAATCAACCCCGCTTCCCTCATCTGTGTAGATACTCAACTATTAAACCACAATATTAACATTGTGGAAATACAAGACTCTTTAAATTTTGTGTATTCCTTGTTCATCCAGATTTTCTTCAGGGTCTATTGTTTGAAATCTTGAGGGGATCAGATGCAGGCTGAGTAGCACTCATACATTTAGTATTGGCATACCTAGGAGGTGTACATGTGAGGAATCTTGTGGAATTGTAGTAACACAGAAATTATGTCTTCTGAATATTGGAATCCACCCACTTAATTCGTTCTAGAATCCTAGAATCATCGTGTTTGCAGCATCTTCCACAGTGAAAATGTATTATCACAAATTACCCGTCTCCTTCACAAACTAAGGTGATGTTTAAGCTGAAAACTAATAAAACATCTTTTCTTTTTCATTCATTATTGTACTGGAAAGCTGTCATCTCTGGTTAGAAACCAGGGTCATCCAGTTACTTTATCACTAGTTGATCTTGTGCTATTCAGTTAGAATTGTCTTTAGCTCCTCCTGTATTTGTAAAAATGGGACCTTTTACACAAACACTGAAAATATGCCTGTGAAAACTAAAATGAAGGATAGTTTAACTAACAAATGATACTGTATTTGTCCCCAGTTGTCCTGAAGGACTATGGAATGGTGCCATATATCAAGATATTTTTGGATGATGAGTGCTACAGGAGTGCTACTCTCAGTATCTTGGAGCAGCTGTCAGTCATCAACTATGAAGAATATATGAGCATTATTATTGGGGCCCTCTGTTCTTCTACTCAGGGGGAACTACATCTGAAACTAGATCTACTGAAGGTAATTAATGTAGCTTCCCATTTAGTTGTTGTTTTCTTGGCAACTGCTTGACTTGTGGTAATAATCTCACCCCTCACAGAAGACGAAAGAGCAGTGGGCCAGTTTTCCACTCTGGTAAAATGGATGCTTTAATTTTTAGCAATGTGTGTGGTCAATACCTTCATTCAGTATCAGATTGTGAAGTATTTTGAAGACTTAAATGGTAACACAGGACAGAGAAATGGAAATGGCAAAGGACACAGTTGTATAAGTAGCTCTTTGTAGCATGACAGAGAAAGGAGAATCAAATGTGAATCAAAGGGGAGGAGATGTGGAGGGAAGATGTGAGAAGAGGTTAAAAGAGTAACGTTGGTAGGGTTGGTATGAGATGAACAGCTTGATTCTGATAAATTTACAGGGTTGAAACTTTGCAGTCCGTATTTTTGTCATCTCTCACATACACCAGTGTCATGGAAAAAGAGATGTTACGTAATTGAAAGGAGGAGTCTTATGAATGTTTAGAGAAAGGATTTATCACTATTCAAAGCCTCCATTGTGTTTGTAGAGAGTTTGATCTATAAGCAATAAAGCAGGAGAGATAGTGTGCTTTATTTTCATATAGGTCATAGGAATCAAATTGTAAAAGCATCAGTATGTAAGCACTGCCTTCTACCTTCTCTACCAAATGTGAACTGAATTTACCTTTCAGTTCAATATCGCAGCTGCTTCTGTGATAAAAGAACCATATTACTTCAGAAAACCAAAAATGTGACAAAGTTTATAACTCTCTTTTGAAACAGTAAACTCTAACAATATTTGTGGAAAAGTTAAGTACAGTGTCCAAACTAATATGAAAATAAATGCAGCTTCAGTGTCTAATTTTGACAAATGATAACTATATTAAAGCATAATGTAAGCAAATGAATTTATTATCTACATCTATTGGGACTGTGATTGTGTTACACACAAATTCAGATTGATTTGCTAATATATATTTAGCTGTTAAAGCCTGAGCCCAAATGCAATTAGCACTGCCATATTCCAGCATGGCACGTGGACAATTATGAGGAATAACAAATAATGGAATGTGAAATAAATTCTGTTAACGTTAACTGAGTTAGGGGCTTCCAGGAGACATCAGTTTTATAGATTCAAGACAGAGGAATACTAACTCATAGGCGATTAAATTCTAACTGAGTTAGAGCTGGGGCAAATGTGGTTACTGTTGACTTTCTCTGAAATGTGTTAAAGCCATCCTGGTAACTTCAACTCTGAGTAATTAAATTTATTCCCTGTTCAGAAGTCTCTGCCTGTTTTGATACATTATCATGCAAAATTGAATGACAGTAATAGAGTTCCCTCTCCAATTCTGGCAGTCCTTTCTCACAGTCGTAGATCCTGTTACAGGGAGACATATTTATGTTAGAAGCTGTTCCTCTTCAGCAGACTGTGAAGTGAACCTCTGTCATTGGATATCTGTTGGGAAACTTTGGAAAGGGCCAATTTTACATATAATGTGAAAAGGATACAGCCTCAAATTTGAAAGGTCCCTGGTGCCTGAAAGAGCGTCATGTTTACTAAATGAATTGTATAACATCCCCAAAACCTGGGATGGATTACATTCAAATATAGTGGACTGTTTCTTTGAAAGTTCTTTTTTTCTCACTTATTTTACTTCCACCACTACAACTCCTTATAACTTTTCTAGATATATTTTTAAATGGCAAGCCTATTGAATTAGAAATTTACAGCTGATATAGGTTGTTTTTTATGCATATCTAGTATTGTCAAGTGGCATTCACTTATAACCTGCTTTAAGCCCATTGAAGTTAGAAAATCTAATGACATTAGAGAAGATCTAAGAATCTTGAGATCTGACCCTTTATAGTTTTTTTTCCTCCAAAGTGTAGTGCCAACTTTGATTAGTGCCACCTCTGATTAGAATGGGAATTATTGCCTTTCATAATGAGGGAAATCTACTGCTTGCAGTATTCTTTGGGCTGTCCTGTGTCACTGCTTTTCTGGAAAGGATCTGCATAATCATATGAGCAAAAGCCTAGTGTGGCTTCTCATGTGTATTCAGAGATGTAGGAAGGCTTATAGAGACCTGCCTAGAGAGACTTGCCCTGCCCTCTCAATTTCTATAAGAAGTTATTTACAATTGGATCTCTGCTTTCATTTATTTAAGGCAGATTTCTTGAGAGAGTCTGAAAAGACCAATGACAGAGTAGCCAGAGGTCTGAAACTACCTCTGGCTAAAGTGACTAGGATATGTAATGCAAGAAATTTTATTTCTTTGCTTATTCTTGGGAGCACTACTCCCTACCTGTCAGGCTGACTCTGTGGTTTGCTCCTGGGGACACATTCAAGTCTTAGTTGTTTGACTCATTAAGTATATGGAGGAAGGGAGAGGCAGAAAAGTTGTGCAGTGACCTTTATGCTGACCAACGCTGTTTTCTTCCAAGAGTGAAATTTCAGTGAAAGAATTGCAGTACAAACTTGTACTTTTAAAATATTCTGAAGCTTTATTGTCCCTTGGTTTAAGTACTTTTGTTTCCTTTCTTCCCAATGTCTTTAGTCACTCCTGAGGATACTGGAGAGCCCCAAGAGCCATTTAGCTTTCAGAACCTGCTGTGGATTCAATGGACTCCTGTCCCTTCTCTCGGATCTGGAAGGTGCATTACAGGACCCTCCTTCTGGGCTGTGGACAGCAGTTGGACAGAATTGCATATTGGAGCTTGTTTTCTACACTCTTCAGGGGATAACAGCAGCCCTGCACCTGGACCCTGTCAACAGCAATTTCTTCCAGAGGAATGGTCTGTTTGAGAAGATGGCAGAGGATCTCGGGTCACTTGGATGCTTCTGGACACAAGAGAAATGGCAAATCCCTCTGAGCCTTGCGAAGACAAGGACATTTGCAGAATTCTTGGATGCAGCTTTCTGCTCTTCAGAACCCTTCCCAACATGGCTAAAGAATTGCATATGGATTCTGAATTTTCTTGATCACATGATCAAAGGAACTCTCCATCTGGAGAGCTACTGCAAGGATAGAAAGGCTGAGATGGGAGAAGCATCAAGAGATTATCAGGAAGGACCCCAAACTCAAGAAGAGCATCCTTTTGCTTTCAAAAGACTAGACAACAAATTACCTGCCTCTGCCTATAGGTTATGGGGAAAACCTGAAGAGAAGTAAGTATTTACTACAGAAAATATAATAGTAAGACTGGTATCTATATTTTATGTGGTGATATATTGAGATAAGGTGTGATGTAATTTGCGTAGAATAAAACAAATCAGTGCCACAGTCCCAATTCCCAAGCTTCCAGAGAGGAGAAATTGGCTCTTTTTGAAAGGTAAATGATGGTAAACACTGAGACATAAGTGTTCAGCAGAGCAGTGGGACACAACTCCTAAAGTTGCAGCTTATGCTGAAGGGTCTGACACATGCAGTGTGAGAGCAGGAATAGGAGCTAAAGAAAAGATTGCTGGGACTTAAAGCTTATGTTTAATATATACTTGAATCCGTCTCAATTACTTTTGATGTTTTCAATTATGTGAAAAGCTGTTTCCAGTTATTTCAAAAGCTCCACCATGCATGTGTGTCCAGACACGTGTGTACAGGCATGCATACTCTCATTTATTGATACAGCTGAAATCAAGACTATTGGAAAAGGAATAGTAATGCTGCCTGCCTCACATAATGAAGAATTACACCAAAAATATTTATCCTTTGCAGGAAGAAAAGACACTGGAAATCAATGTAGCTGTCAGCTGTGAATCAATTCTGAATAACTTTTACTTTGTAACTTACAAGATCTTCTGCCTCTTCATGTGTTTGTAGCTTTATCTTGGATCTCTTGACCCTTTCTCAAATATGTTTCTAGTTGGAATTATGCTTAAAAGGGCTAACCTTATAACTGTGAGATTCCTTCAGCCGTTATTCTGCAACCATATCCCAAGTTTAAAGACAAAGTCATTAGGCCTATGACTTGTAGCTATCAGTCACTTTTTTTCCCAGAGTACTGACACAGGCTGAGTATTTCTGGTCATATTTGTACTTGCTTGAAGCAACTAGAAAAACCTGCAGTAGATTTCTTTGCTCCTTGTGCAACTGATTTTAAAATAGTTATGAGACTTTTTCTCACTATCCCCACTCTTTGAATTACACTGTAAGCTTCCTGCTGGGGAGAGGACTTGGTGGCTCAGGAGAAAGGAATACAATTTTCAAAGTACATCTTCCTAGCTCCATTTGGGAGAATGTAGATCAATGTGTGAAGCTTGTGTGGATAGTAATTGTTGTGAAAAGCCCACAGCCTGTAGCTTAAGTGTGCGTATAGGGGAGGCTCAGGAAAGATAAGGGAGAAAGAGTAAATCAGTGGCAATGCTGAGAATGGTATAGCTCTGTCTTCTGCTTGTCTTAAGTTACTAGATCTGAAACATAAAGCAAGGCTTCCTAGGTCCTTGTGTTCCTTTGCCTGCTGAGCAGTGAGGCTGTGCAGTAATTGAATGAATACCACTTGTGGAGAAATTAATCGTCTAAATTGGGATCTATTCAGTCCACAGTGTCTGGTCTGGGATGGTTTGGCTTTGGTTCTGAGATTTGAAGGAAGCCAGATTAGCTAGAGGTTGCTGAAGTGTGTCCAGGACAAGCATATGCAGACACCACAGAGGAACATGTACTGGCAAGCTGTCAATCTGCAGGGAACACAGCCTGTATCTTTCTTCAGCAGTAAATTTTCTGAAAATAAAAATAAGAAATGAAGTTTGCAGAGTTCCTGCAAGCTGTGATTCCCCTGCTGCAACTTCCACTTAGCTGCACTCCACACTTACACTTCCTCCTGAAAAAGGCTTCATTCTGGGTCTATGCAGCCTGAAAGGAGGAACTTGAGAGCATAGGTGGCCAATGATGCCCCATCCTTGCAGTGTGTATTTAACATCCCTGAAGAGAGGGAAAGGAGATGATTCTATGGGAGCCTGTGACTGAGACACAGGAAAAATCAGCTTTTTAACTGGGTAATATTCCAGCCCCTTACACTGTCCTGTGGTCAATGATGCTGCAAGCTCTTGGTCCACAAGTGAATCATCCCTTTCATTCCCATCTGAAAAGTAGCTTTCTGTGTTTCTGCTCCTGTAATAATGTTTGAGACACCTTCTGTGACAGATGGGATCTCTGTTTTTCCTTTTACTCCTGGTGATTAGAGATAACTTACTGCAAGCTGTGTTAACTCAGGCTGATCTCACTTTGGGAGAGAAGCCCCTCTTCATGCCCATCTTGGCAGAATGGCTGCTGCAGCTGCTGTTACTGTAGACCTGCTGCGCTAATGGCTCTTCAGGTTCTTTGTGGCATCTCATTTTGTCCCCAGACCCTCTTATTTGTCTTATTTTTAAGTAGCAGCCAATGCAGAGCAGATTTAGGATTCACACCATGATACTGGTGGGGTAAATGGAGTGGAATCATAAGGCTGACTAGATAGCCCTGAGGCAGAAGTGTTAGATATGGGATATTTGCAGGAGTGAGGAATTGGTACATGGAGATGGCTTTTGTACTAAGACAAAATAGAAAATGAGGCCCTTTTGGAAAACACAGAGAAGGCTGGAGATAAGGCTTATCTAATATTCTTAGAGGGGAGTGAGTGTGCAGTGCTGATAGGGAAGTTGAGGTGCAGTTTGATACTGGTCAGGATTTTCCATCTTTGTTCTTCCTCCTTAACAGCTTTGGAGAGAGCTAAACCTGCCAGACAGTGATCAAAAAGAAGAAAATTACTTAATGACTTAACTACTTCATGATTTTATTTTTTAAAGGATCACTTTCTACTATTGACTTTTGATATTCACATTTTACCTTTACTACACATCATATGGGTTATAAAAAGACCCCAATTTCTATATAAAAGAAAAAAACTGAGGTTGAGGTAACCATATTTCTTCAGTGCCTAAGTCTTTAGGAAGACTGCTGTCTGTTAGGAGAAGTGGACACACTGCCTGGCAATGTATTTTTACAGTACCAGAGATAAAAGTTGGAATTAAAAGTTTGCAAAGTCAGTCGTTGAGTACATAGGCATAAGTAAAAAATGAGCTTGCTCTGGAGAGCATAGCTGTAGCAGCAAAATAGGCTGAAATTTCGAACCTGTTCATTCTAGTGGGCCTGGGTTTTTCTCTTTAAAGTTGGTTAATGTTTTTTGGGGGAAATTGGAAGAGAACGTCTTTTCAGTGTGTACTTTTTTCTTGTTTGGTACTTAAAAACTCATCCACATTCATGCCAAGTACAGTAATATATGTTGTTGAGCCACCACTACAGTATTTATACTAGATCTGATTAGGATTCTTTACATAAACTCAAACAATTTGCACATTTTTAATTCTTTCTTTCTTGAGAGTGCAGTAAGAACTATTTGTCACTGCGTGGCAGTGTGTTACACATTACTCGCTGCTCTGATGTATCAGATGAGCCTGTTTGGAAGTGGCTAACAGGCTAGTTACAACATTTTTACCTTTCTTTAGGTCCCTTGTAAAAAGGAGGTTTTGTGCTCACTCTTTTGCTTGTACTCTTATATAGGTTATAAAACATGTTGTGCTTTAGATTTTCAGTCTAATTATGGCTGTTAGATACCATCTTTTGCTTTTCTCAAGAGATTATGTTTGGGACAAATGTTTCTGACAGTGCACGTCACAACTCTCATTCAGAGCTGCACCTAGAAATGCTGATGATACTCTGAACAGGACAAGCCTGCAGCACCTAAACTAGAGTTTCTGCTATGCTATGGCTTCATCTTTGAGATATATCTGACCTCTAGCCTGCATCATCACACAGGAAGATTCTCTGTGGTAAATCTGATGCCTCAGTTCACTCCTGTGCCTTAATGTCCAAAGGTGATACATGGCAAAAAAATTGAAAAGTGGTGGGCAAGCACAGACATTTAACTTTCTTTTATTATTTTAGGTAGATTCTGATGTTGGAAGGGTGACATACTGATTTCATCAAAACTGTCTTGTCATTGCTTATTGCTATTGTGGTTTCAAAGTACTGAATTAACTGTCTGACCAAAGTTAAAACAGCTTGCAAACAGAAAATAGAACACTAGTTCTGGTCTGATATATCTGAGAGATCCCTCTGGTTGTCTGTTCTGTGTACTGCAAGTACCTTCAATGGCAAAGTTTGTTTGAAGAGGCTGCTGCACATCTTTTAATGTGCAGGTACCTGAGGTGTGAGCTCATGAGCAGGTTGTGTCCAGTCTTTGTTACCTTGAAGAGGGCTTCCAACTGTTCCAGGTCTTCTGTATTTTTTGCTTAGTTTAAAATGCTGAATTTGATTACTTCTGAGAGGATTTAATGTTGTACTCTGCTGGAATGTTGTTGGACCCTCTTTGTTGTTGTTATTAGTAACTATGATGTTAACTCTTGTGCCTCTTTTTGCTGCAGATGGGAAATGGAAGACTGTGCCATTGTACATCCAGGTGCTGTCTGTGTTATGGTGAGGTTGCTGCCAAAGCTGTACAAAGAGGGACACTCTCAGGTGAGTCTGAGCATATCAAAGTGCCATCTAAACAGTATCTGCTACTTTTCTGTAGCTTCATTTACAATAATTTTTTACTCTTTTTGGATGTGGAAGTACTAAAATTTACCTAGAACACTGGCAGGAGGAGCAGTGCAAATTTCACTGAGTCAACCGATATAAGAAACAAAGGCTCTTGGCTCTCAGTTTGACTGTTTGTATGCCTGTGTTATGCATTGCATGCATGGGTCTTGGTCCCAGAGTATTTACTGCAAAGGCATAAGCATAGAAGTCCTTTGAAAATTGTTTAAAATATTGCTAGTGGACCTAACAACCAGAACAGTTTAGCTCTTTAGGCCTAACAGTCCATAAACTTTCTGTGCAGCTTACATCCCGCTTTGCTTTGTCAAACTTTCAGTACCCACTCTGAACAAGCACATTTCCTCTGCTTTCTGGTCTGAAATACTTGAATACAGTTAAAGTACATATGCAAGGGTTGAAATAAAACCAGGTTGTTCATCCAGAGCTATGGAAGTGGGAGTGCAACTACATGCTAGCATATCTCAACTCTGCATAGCAGAAATAAGCCAACAGATAGTAAAATTTTGTTAATTGCAATGATTAATTTCTGAAAAACAAGTAGAATGATTAATTGCATGAAAGAGAATCATCAAGAAACTATCAGAGGTGACTGTAGGACTGAGTTGTATGAGAGAGAAAGCCTCTGAGAATCTCAGTAGATGGCAGTGTTCTTAAAAATATGAAGAACTAGAGCAGAAATTCAAGCAATTTCAGTTATATATTTAAGTGGATTCATCTTATTTTCCTTTCTCACTCCTTTTTCTTTTAGTCAACGAGAAATTGTTACTGATAGTATTTGTTTAATATTGCTGCTGTAAATATGATTGCCTTGGGCAAAATGGGCCCACTCTTATGCAGGCTCCTGAGTCAGGCTCCACCTAAGGGTCTAACATGAGTCCTGAAGAGTTCTTCATCAAATGACCTGCAAAAAGGTTAGAGGGAAAATATCCTTTTTAAGGCTAATTTTATTTAAAAGTGGATGAGAGAATGGGTGGAACCTCATGTCACATAGCTTGGGCAGCTCACTGATGCTTCTCGTGATGCAAAAGACTGGACTTTAGTAACTTTAATCATAACATATTCCACAGCATCACCCCGTGTCCATTGACATGCTACTGAGAACACAAGAGTCAAAGATCTGATGCAAAATGTGGACCTCAGAAGCTAGTGATGGGGAGCTACTTGGTAAAAGGATAATAAATTAAGGAATTTCTCTTTGAATAAATACAGTCTGTCCCAAACAGGGTACTATTTTTTCTTTTAGTGCAACAGTGCTTGATAGCTATATGAGAGATGATAATTTCTTTGTGGATGGAGCTCTTTTACTGTAGACTTTCTTTGAAATATCTGAAGAGTTTTTTTGCTCTGCCTTTGACTGAGTCAAATAGTACATTTTTTTAGGAGCAATACTGAAGAATGGACAGTGACTCTTTCTGCTTGTTTTAATGCTGTGATAGATCTTTTAGGCCCATCTATTTAAGAGTAATCTGGGAAAATCTTCAGAATCAATTTAGATCATGGTGCAAATCCTTTGCCTTCATATTAATGGAACTCGATAAAATTAATGTACTTTGATTCTGACCCGTAGAGATAATCTCTATTTCCTGACAAATTTACGGCTTCTCTGTGATGTTTGTCAGACCCAAGCAATGCTGGGCCAAAGTAATCAGCATAGAAAAAGCAGTAGCAGACAGAAAAACAGGTGGTCTTTCATGTTAGCCATTTCTTCTGCCTGTCTAGAATGACAACGAAAAACTGAGGAGAACAGATTTGTGGTTGTATATGATTGCCATTCCTAAAGTCATTTAAGTGTCATATGGGTGTAAAAATTTGCCTTAACCCTCCTGCCGCTCCTCCCCCACTCCAAGAGACAGTCTTTGAGCCAGTAAACTGTATATAAATTATATTGCTTATGTTGTACCAAGCCAATTCCCATCAGATTGCATAGTTTGACCAAGTACAAGGTAGATTTTCCTTTTGTTAATAAATGCCGCCTGTTCAATGATGAGAGATAGCATTGTCACGTGTTTCAAAAACTAAAGTGAGACAGATTAACATCTACTCAGGTATGTGGCTCAGTATATTAACAGATTTTTTTTTCTGCCTTAAAAAGAAAGAAGTTTCCCCTCAGTCATATCCTTATCTGGCACTTTGAAGTTGTGGCTTTTAAGACTCCAGAGTGCCATGCCAGATCTTTGCCTTTTGCAATGTCAGATAAGGAGATCTCCTAGATCTGACAAGGCTGGGTAAGGGAAAGAAAAAAGCTTTTGAGAAGGGAATCAAAGCATTATTCAATTCTGTGTCATCTTCCTGGCAGATTTCATGATTCATTGTGTAAACCCTGGAGTTTTGTTAAATAATATTATTACTTCCACAGCTGGATTTGTCCTCTTGATTTTTATCCGTGTCTCTCCTATGATAA
Source organism: Colius striatus (assembly GCF_028858725.1). Classification (NCBI taxonomy): domain Eukaryota; kingdom Metazoa; phylum Chordata; class Aves; order Coliiformes; family Coliidae; genus Colius; species Colius striatus. Next base: position 19,753,836 of record NC_084766.1, read on the forward strand.
ACTGCTGTCATGTTCATTGTTGTAAAACTAAAACATAAGCGTAAGGACTTTGCAACTTTTAAAAAGACTTGTTTTAAATTTAGCCTAAACTAGTTGTTCTCACTGTGGACAGTAACAGCATAACAATTCTCAAGAATTTATACTTCTCAGTCCTTTCTAAACTGTAATGGTCTCTGACACAATCAGAAATGGCTGACAGAAGATAGTGTGACATTTGAGTTTTGTTTGTCATAAGACTTATACTCCTGATGTCATTGCTAATACAACTGTTAACATCACAGTGAATTCCTAAATTACTGTGCTGCTCTATCTGCACAGAGAAATTCTTTGGGAATTTGGACAGAGCTTCATTCCCCTTGGGTTGTGCAACCAAGGCTTTGGAGTGAACCAGAACTTGGGTAGGAGGAAGGAGACTAGGAACACTCTAGTAGTGGGTCCTCCAGCCTGGACTGGTAGTTGAAGGTCAGCTTTTTCCCCTGAGCACTTTCCTGCAGACTTTGCTTCAGCCATGTCTCCTGGGAGATTTTTCTTTGCTAAGCCTGATTACAGCACAACTTTTTTTCTTTTTTTTTTTTTAAGAAATGGCACACCTTGCCTGAATGTTCTTCCCCAAAGTTATTTTGGGGCTTCTAGGAAGAAATTTGTTTGTTCATTGATGAACCAATTTCTGAAGCTTGTGCTGTTTATACAGACTAAGCAATTTTCTTCCTGTGCTTCTAACCCTGCCTTTATTATTTCTCCCATTTCTCTTGCTATTCACTTTCTCCTCAAAAAGCAGCCAGTGTCTCTAAAATTGCACTAAAATCTTGGTAGTGTATCCTGGATTGAAGAGATGGGTATTCTGTCAAGAATCCTGACTGTGTACCAAAGAAGCTTTCTTGATTTGTCTTGTTTGTCATGCAGTCATATAATTTGTAAAATGGCACACAGAGACAGCTTTGCCTTCTTCTAAGGTGTCTATATTACAGCACTGCAAGTAGCTTAAAAAAAAAGAGAAGGTGGCACTGGATTCAGCTAATCCCATGGGAGATAAAAATACTGCAACTAAATATATTTCGATAAGCAAGAAGTCTGTCAGACCACCAGAATTAACAAAAGAGTATTACAAAGAGATTTTGTTACCTTCTTTCAGATGGTCAACACTTGCTAGCGTATTTTCTCCAGAAGGCAATGGTAACCCTAATATTAAGGAAGTTCAATAGCTTCTCTTACACATAAGGTGTACCATAGGGAAATGTGAAAATTATGATGGAGGTGATATAATTAATTTAGACCATTTAACTAGGTCTTGCCTAGATCCGTGTTTTTTGAAAAGCAGAAACAGTTCACACAGTTAATAGTGCATTTTCCCTGTCTACTTGCAAGGAATACATGAACGCAAGCGATATAACTTTGTAAAACCCTTGTAATACACTGTAAGCACAGTAAGTTTTGTTTATTAAGGTCAGTGGGTGAGAGTTTATAGGCAAAATATTGTGATAGAATAAGAATGTACTTGCAGCTGGGAACTGTGCATCAGGAGTTTGAGCTGTGATAAATTTATGAATTATTTATTTTTAGTAACTTTTTAAGGAAAAAAGCTCAGATTTTTTTCAGAAGTGATTCAAACTCTCTAATGGGTTTTAAGCTGATGGATACCTACCTTTTCTTTTGAAAACATGGTTTAAAACCCTAGGTTACTTTGAAAGTTTTTTCAAGCACTACTTTTGATGTCTTGATTTCTGTATTAGTAACACTAAAGTCTCTGTGGTATGTTAGGAAGTTGATTCTAATTTTCTATGAAGGGCTGCTAGCTTTTCAAATGAGAGGTTAAAAATTAGTTTACTTTGTGCAATTGCACAAAATTATTCCTGTATCATCCTTAAACCTAATGAAATTATATCCTTTTGAAGTGAACTGCCAAAAGTCCAAAATTCTTACTCATTTTGAACATAATATAATGATTTTGAAGATTAACAACAATGAATTAAACTCAGATAGAAAGTTTTGGAACTATAGGCTCTTAGGAGCAACAATCTGGGAACTAGTTAAGCAGATTGAGCAAATTACTAGGTAAGATTTTGCTCTCTAGACTCTAATCTGAGGCAGAGCTGTGAGCCCATCTACATTCTAACTATACCTTCAATATCCTGATGCATGGTACAAGTAATTTGTGTTAGGAAAATCAATCCCAGTGTACAGAAACACACAGCCTGGTTTCCTGGCCACCATTAATATTTCCACTGAAATCTTATTTTACTGGAAATAAGATCCATGAAAACAATACATTTAATTCAAAACAACACAATATTCATATTGACAAAGCTGTGAAGCTAATGAAAACAATCAATTTTTTTGTATGCCATTATGCTTTTATTGGATTTATTTTGGAGTAAACCAATAGTTTCATTTAGAGGAGGACAGAGGTCTTGACTGTTTTCTCATGATTTTATACTTATAGATACTTTCCTACATCCAGTTAAAATTGGAGTAAAGCAGTAATTCAAAGATCCAAAATGTTGGAAGTGAGGCTTTGATATACTGTGCCTCTCTGAAGACTGGTGTAGTTTAGTCTGGTGGGTGATTTCTGTACATAATGAGATGCAGAGTGAAACTTGTGCCACTGGGAATTGAAAGTCATTCAGAGAGAAGAAAATACCATCCAAAGAACTAACCCTTCAGATATCAAAAGTAGCAGCTGAGTTTACAAAACTGAAATGTATGTTGCATTGGATGTGCTAGTGTTATTGTCTAAGTGTTGCAACTGGGACTTTTGGTTGCTGAACCCATTGAAGACAAATTGTTTCATGGCTTTGAAATTGGCCCTGTACTGATTTTGTTTGGTCTTGATGAGAAAAAGACAAATTCCTCTTTAAATTTAATAAACTAGTTTATTCTGAATTTGGTAAAGTTATTCTTTTTCATGTTATAAAATCAAATCCCAGTGTCCCAATCTGCATGTCTGCCACCATTGTTGGCTTTTTCTTTAAAAATTTGCATAGAGATTTCCTAGGCAAGCATATATGAAAGCTAAAGAGCTACTGAAGGTTGGGAGTACTTCATCTTTGTAAGATTTCTGTTTAAATATTTGATACATAGTTACTATTTTGTAAAATTTAGTTAGGTCAGGGGGATAGGCTCTGTTTCTACTTCAAACAATTTGTTCTAAAGAGAATTTATGAGAACTGAGATACTTTAAGACCATTAAGAAGCAATAATGATGTAATTCTACAATTCACCAAAACAAGGAGAGAAGTATTTAAAATCAAGTGATTTCATGATATTGCTAGATACAATTTTGTTTAAGAACAATGCTTTTATGATGAAGAATGGATCATGTCAATATGACTCTCCACATGCTTAATGTTAGATATATTCTCAGGTACTGTGTTGGTCTTGGTGGTGGTCCCTTCTTTTGAATGACAGCCAACTACTCTCATCCTTCACTTCCTCGTGTTAACGCCAGGAAACTGGAACTGTGGATGGCTGAGCGGCTACTTGGATAGATATATGCAAACTGTTCAAGTGGAGAGCTTTATGGAACAGCCATGCAGTTGCACTTGAGCATCTGGCCTTACAGACTTCTTTTCTGGGGCAGATTTTTGTACCCAGAGGTCTGACAATAGAAAAATAAATAAATAGGTCACCATGTACAGATTTAGTTCCAACTCACTGACTTCAGTTCTACATGCATTTCAGCTTTCACAGGAAATCCAATGTGCTGTGGTTAGTCATATTCAATCTCTGGTGAAATCAGAGAAGAGTCGCCAGGTGATGTGTGGATCTGGGTTGCTGAGAACCATCATAAGTTCCTGTCAGGATGCCTTCCTCAATGAGAGCCACCCACTGCATCTGCCACTCACAAGAGTGTTTGAGAAGCTTGCATCACAGGCTATTGAGCCAGATGTATTAAGGTATCAGATTGTATCTAAAAGAATCAATTTGCTTTAGTAGTGCAAATTTCTTGCAAAGTTTGTGTTATAATTAGATAGTTCATTTAATGCTCTAATTCATCAAGACTCTAAGCTTTTTGTTTCAATTCCCAGTTAATGCTACTTACATATTGATCATAAGATCTATGTTTAAGTGATTTGCTGAAGCTGATATGAGTCTGTAGTATTCTGCTGCATCATCTCTGCAGAGGTTGTAAAACCATTTATGAGTGGTAACTAATTAAGTAATTCCAAAGCACCTAGGATTATTCTCTCCTGGTATTTACTTGGAAAAGCTGTTTCCTGAAAAGTTATTTTCTCGTAGCTTGGATCCATGTCAATGATAGATGCAGAAATAAAAACTAAAGTCTCGTTTCTCAGTCTCTGGTTTTGGTACTTTGAGGATGTACTCTCTTTGATTCTAATAAATGCTAGGCATGAGGGCATCTAATAGTGATCAGATATAAAGTGAAAGATTATATTTCTTTTACTTGAAAAACCCCATTGATTTACTTGTGAAAATCTAGTACTATTCAAAAGTACTGCTGAAGAAAAGAAATCTTGGATTTTTTTTTTCAATAGGAAAACCTTGAAAGGGGAAATGTAAAGCAAAATAAATATTTGTGATGATACATCCCTTCTGTTTTATTTGAGATGTCTTTAAGATATGGTATCCAATAAGAAAGTTTTCTTTCAGAGGGCTGAGCTGTATTTGTATGGTTACTATGACTCTGTAGTATCTGACTTAATCATTTCACTTTTGTTGGTTGGTTTCTTCTTTTTTATCATGTTAGGCAGTTTCTTTGGTTGGGAGGTTCTCTGCCATTACCTTCCAGGCCCAGCACGGAAAAGACCAAGGTCCTTTCATGTCAGGGGAGTGATTCAGCTAACACAGCTTGGAATGAAGGTAAGCACACAATGATCAGCCTCTTGCTGGTATGGTGGCTGTGTGATAGATGTCTGTAATGGCAGAAAACTGCTGTTGGGGTAGATTGCTCCAAGGCAGTCACAGGAGTGACCGTGGAGGGTGGATTATGCCTGAATGTTTTAGACTGGGTGTTTCCCAGGCTTGGTGGTATTGAACCAACTCCGAGAGCTGATGTAATGACCAGCAGAAATAAAAACATATGTATGATTGAGCCAGATGCTGATATAAACTCAGACTTTGCTGGATCAGACATGGAAATGATCTGTAAAAATACTAATCATATTCTGCAAACAAAGTGGAGTGTCTCCCACATTTGCAGTATGTTTTCCCTGGGGTTTATAGCTAGGAATAGAATAAAAAACACTGATTTTTTTTTTTTTAACCTCTAGGATATCCTAGTAGTCTGTTGTGCTCATATAGGCCATTTTCCATCCAAGCCCTTTCTCTGTTATAGCACATTTTGCAAGTGAAAGGCAATAGTAGTAGTATTTGACACTTAAACTGTCCACGTGCCTGAGACACCTAATACAACATGGTAAAAACTTGAGTCTTATATTTTTTGCAGTAATTGTTCAGATCCTTTTCCACATATTGGCTGTAACTGTTCTGCTATGGCAGAATTAAATGGTGTGTGTATAAGAAAAATGGAATCAGTGGGTCAGGAACTTTTTTTACTGCAGGCAAATTTTGGAACTGTCTGAAGATAGCTGAGGGGAAAACATGGCTATCACTTTCGTAAGCTCATCTCTCCTGCTAGCCTCTCATTTCAAAATTCCTTCAGAGCAATATTTTTGTGCATTGCTGAGGATTTCTACAGGTTGCTGAGGATGTGTTCTTTGAAGAGCATGCAATGCTGTTCTTAGCAGTAATGAATACAGGAAAAGCCTATGATCGGAGAAAGTATTGCAGAGTCTGATCTGGTTAAGCACTATGTTGATTTTATAGGTTCAGAAGAGGACGTAGTAGATAATAAAAGTGATCCTCGGACAGTTGTATCTGTCAGCAGCTCTCCTTGGGTGTCTAAGCATTCTACATTAGCACTCCAGACTGCAATGAGTCTCATTTCCATGACATCACCTCGAAACTTCCAGCTCCGCGGCAGTGCTTTGGCTCCTTCATTTGTGGAGTTTGACATGTCCATGGAAGGATATGGGTATTGCTGCTGTTCTTATCCTTAGCTCTGCAGTCTCCAAGCCTTTATTCTGTGCACAGCAAGTAGTCACTTCTCTCTCATCTTAGCCAATTCTTGTGACCTATCACTGCCTTCCTTGCCCACCAATTTTGTTATTGTCTTATCACTGAGAGCCTAGGCTTTGCGTTTCTACCATAATTCTGCAATATTAGCTCACTGATGACCTTTGGGGATGATTTTATACTTCTGATGAATGGATGTTTGCCTGCTTTTGTAGGTGTTTGTACCTCCCTACCTTGGCCACTGTCATGGGACCCAGTGTAGAGCAATCTGTCTCCGGAGGAATTGGCATGGGTAAGCATTTTGGCTCACCTATAGCTTCCTGAAAGCACAGGCTTTTCATCCTCACTGAAGGCATTCAACATTTGTAAGAAATGGCAGCAAATAAGTCATGTACTTTGATGCATTTCCATCTTTGTGTCCCAGGACAGCTTTGAGCTGTATAACTCAAGGCTGCTCACCAAAAAGTGGTATCACATGAAATTTAATAGTGTGGTGCATTAGCATTAATGTTAGCAACACAAATTTAAACCAGCTGCTAAGAAAAGAGCCTAAACAACAGCCACCAAATTTTAGAGTAATCTCCCAGGAAGGAATAGAAACTGTAACTTACATGAAATGGGTACTTCTGTAGATCAAAGTCCTCTATTGGGTGAACTGGGAAATGAATGTAAGTTTTGCTTCCTGGATTTTGGGAAAACTTGTTTTTAGCTCAGTGTTTCCCAACTGATGAGCAATGTGGCATGGAGATCTAGTAGTAATATCTCAGTAAAGAATTTTAGGTTGTTTGTAAATATGCACTCACTCTTATATGGAATCTCTATGATATTGAAGATAGACAGTGAAATCTAATGCAACAGAATGGAAATGAAACCTCATATTCTAATGTTGATTCTTACATGGTCTGAGCTACAAGTGAAACAGAAAGCAGTTTGCTAATGTATGCACAGGGAAACCATCTTCCTTACTACCTTTTTATTTCCTGTCTGTAGGCACCAGAATATTCCCTCCCCCAAGTGGCCTGACGCTCTCCTGCTGGTTTCTGGTTACCAGATTTGGATTGGTGCACAACAGTCACCCACTCCGTTTCCTGACGATTGTGAGGCACATGTCAAGAACAGAGCAAGAATTTGTTTGCTTTTCAGTAAGCTTTTTCCCACAGGACCTTTCTTTGGTTATCTCCACTGAAGAAGTGGAATTTCAGCCACTCGGTAAGCCTCTTTCATCAAACTGCAATTTCTTTTTCTTAAAAGTACCCAGAACACTGAGTCTTTTTTCTCTTCGATTTTCTTCTGGCAGTCTGTTGTGATTGCAATTTTTGGTCATATTTCAGTGTGAAGTTTGCTGTAGGAGGAAAACTTTCAAATGTCCTTTATATGGTTGTATGCAGTTGTAGGGACTAGATTGAACCAGTTGGTTCCTTACCGTTCTGTGTGGCAGTAGGCAGATTTGGAGAATATGACTAAAGATTTTGGGAATAATCTAGCTTCCTAATCAAAAGTCTCATTTCCTTTCCTTCCTTTTAGAGTGTCTTCTATCATGACAACCTATTAATATTTTTCCCTTGTTGATATTTATCACTTTCTCCTTATTGAGTACAGCATGTACTTCAAAAATCAATGTGTTTTGAACATTTCAAAGAAAGTTGGGAGTGGAGTGAGAATAGTAGCTGGGATTTTTCATGCACAGCTGACATTGTGGGAGTGCACTGATTCCCTTAGATGATGTTAAAAATCCCCATGTGTCTCTTTTCTTAAACACTACAAATTAATGCACAGTTTTATCATCTATAGAATTTTCTAGGAATTTTTTTTCTGTGTCAGCTAACTCGGTGAATATCATTGAAATAGATAAGGTGTTGAGTTTGCCCTAGTTCAGTGTAGTTTTGCAGCATTGAGTCAACTAGCACATGTTATTTGAGTGTACAGCACACTGTGCTAGAGGAATCTTTAGAGTTGTGAAAGTCTCAGGTCCTGATAGTAGAACTTCAGGGAATATTTTAAAGACTTTGAATGGATTAGCACCCAATCACTCTATACTCGGTGAGTCATGTTCTTTGTGCAACGTTTGATAATTGTGTTCCAGAGACAGAGGAAGGTAAGAGAGACTTTCTGTTGACTGCCCTCTGTTTTTGCTGTTACAGATATCATGGAACCTGAGGGTGAGATCCTAAATCCCTCCTCATTTCCGGGGCAAGTCCAATTCGGTTGTGGCAAGCTGCTGGTCACTGGCCAGTGGCATCATCTCACAGTGACAGCTGATAAGGAATCAAAGAAGAGCTGCATTGTGTCAGCTTATATAAATGGCCAGATGCTTGGGTCTGCAAAGGTAAAGGCTCTCTGCACATATCTTATGCCTGAAATTTGCCTCTCATTGCTTTTAATTTTTATCTTCCCATGCACATACCATGAGTTTGCGTTATTAATCTGAGAGATTGAAAGCATAGTGATTTTCATATGTAACACATTCCATGAGTGGAGTCAGAAATACATACAAAACAGGGTGTATTCTGCTCTTTGGAATTCTCTAATCTTATATTGATGCTATGAACTAGTTCCCCTCTCCTCCCTTCACACATGGATAACCAGGGAAACTTGAGTGATCACACTCATCTGAGAGTTTGGGTTACATAATTTTCAGGTGGCTCAGTGTTATGGTGATGAAATTCAGCTGTATATTTAGAACAAAATTTTAGTTGACTAGTGATTTTGAGAATCTCTGTTTACACTCATATGGTAGTCTGACCCTGGCTGGATCCCCACCACACCGCTTTATCACCCATCTCCTCGGCAAGCCAGAGAGGGAAGAAAATAAGATGAGTCTCGTGGGTTGAGATAAAAGCAGTTTAATAAAGAAACAGCAAAGCTGCGTGCGGGAAGCAAAGCAAAAGCAGATAAAGCTGTTACTCTCTACTTCCCATCAGCAGTGATGTCCGGCCACCTCCCGAGAAGCAGGGCTGCAGTACGCATAGCGGTTGCTTTTGGAAGGCCAAATATGAATCTTGCCTCCCCTTCCTGCTCCTCTCCCCCAGCTTATATTACTGAGCTGACGTCATATAGCATGGAATATCTCCTTGGTCAGCTGTTCTGGCCGTGGTCCCTCCCAAGATTGTGCCCACCCACAGCTATTGGTGAAGGTGGGGGAAGGAATGCTGGAGGGACAGCCCTGATGCTATGCGAGCAGTAGTCATAACATTGATACCAGCAGTAAGCAGTAAGTAAGCACTGCAAGAGCTGCTGTGGAAAATCACTACCATCCCAGACTCACTATAACTCAAGATCTTCAGAAGCTGTCAGCAGTAAAAGATGTGTCACATTAAGGTGTGACCAGAGAAACGTAAACTGAAAGTGCTTTGTAGTTAGGCCAATACCTGCAAAGGTGATGAGTTATTTAGGAAGCCTGCATATTGAAGAAAGGCCTGGAAAAGTGGAAGGGTCACTGAGAAATTAGCTTCTGTGACTGGGCAGTTCTTAGAATTCCAAGGTGAATAGAATTTCCTCAAGCATCTTGCACCAGCCTGTTTCAAGCTGTCTTCTTTCTGTTTCTCGCATTGAATAATCAGCTGAGTCAGTGGTCCTTTTCCCCACTGGCAGTCAAAGCATTCAGGAACAGATAGACGTTTCTCTAGGTTAGTTGTTTAGTGTGTGAGATAGTTCTTGAATTGAAATGGTACTTCATTTTTTAATTGATAGAAATTAAAGTTTCAATTAGGAGAACTTTGTAAATTTCAAATATGTCAATCATGAGTTCATTGCAAATGTTGGTGTAGCTAGTACACACTAGTGTATCATTTCTTATGATCTTGTTGCATAGGAATTGGTTCTCAAATGGTGAATTTCTTAAGTTGCATGAGATCACATGAAAGCAATTCAAATGCACCTGAAGAACTTAAACCTACAGGATAAATGAAAAAAAACCTCTGGTTTATATTGTCATCATGCTCTTGGCTTTGAAGCTTATCTCATATTATTTCTGAGAATTGATTTTTTTGGAGTGTAAAGCCCCATGCTGATGATGTTAAAAATGCAGCCTATTTTTGTTGCAGTTGTGGTTGCTGGTTTTTTTGGTTTGTTTTTGAATGAAATCTTTTTATTAATTGAAACTTATAACCTTGGTCTCTTCCTTCTTGTTCACATATTTTAAATCAATCTCAACACATGCAAAGCTCTCTTGTGTATTTTATACCTTCATTGTAAAAGCAACCTGTTTAATTCCAAATATTCTCTTTCCTATACTTGAGAAAAATGATCTGTCTTCTAAATGCCCTTTGGGACCTATATCCATTTCAAGAATGAAAATTTAATTTAATTTGCCTTCCCTCAAATAAGACTGAAAGTCATCAATAAAACTAGGCCTAAGCATTGCATTTGATTAAAGAATTCACAGCAAATGTGTTTAACATACAGTGAAACAGCTCATAATAAATAAAACAAGGCTTCAGTAAATAAAAGATTGCCCCAGTGCTGAGGTCTCTGACGTGATGCAAGTCTTTATCTTGATGTATATGGTGAAGGAATGATTGTGTAAGAAATTAGAATTGTGCAAAGGTTGTTAACAACACCACAATCTATCTTTGGATCATGGAGCTGAGGAGTGGGAGTAGGGATTACTACGTTGCATCAAGCCTAATATTTGTTCGCTCAAGCCCCACCTCCCAGTATTGACCTGCATCATCTTCTACATCTCAGTAGTCTGAGATGAGTAAATGCAAGGAGTCTCTCATCCTAACACAAATTGTTAAAGGCAAGGCTAAGCCTTGAAGTACAATATAGTTTCTCTTGACCAAAAAATTCCAACTGTTTCTTACTAGAGCTATCCATGTTTAAACAATTTAAGAGACTCAAATTAGGACACTGAATCTTTATTTAGATACCAAAAATAACTGGTTTTGCAAACTATGTCAATTTCACTGAAGCTAACTGATGCTCTGAGAGACACTCTACCCTCTCTAAAAACTGTTTTTTCTTTAGGTGCCTAGTACTAGGTGCAATCTGGAACTTGTTATCTGTGTTGAAAGTTAGTCTCAGTTACGCAGCTTAGAAGAAGATCAAGAGGTCATTATAGGGTTTTTCTTTACTAAAACTTGACATTATTTAGACTGTGATATTTGAACAAAAAAAAAAAGAGGCTTGGACTTTCCAAAAAGCTTACGTTTGTGTTACTTCTGAAAGTCAATTTCTAAATAGTAATTGATATTTGTGTTGCACTGACTGAGACTTTATTGAGGAAGGAGACATCAGGCACTCACTTCCAGGGACAAGATTGTTCCGGTTTAGGCCCATCAGGGAATAAAAAGACCACGATTAGCCTCAAGTACTAAAGAACTGAAGATTGTCACAGGGCAGGGAGAGCTTAATTGCTCCTTAATGTCCAGGACAAAACAGACCAGGCTACTCGGATTGGGGAAGAAAACAGAAAATAATTTAATGCAACACCAACTAAAATATAACCATAAAACCCCAAAACATAACCAAAATAAAACAACACAGAGTAGTACAGCGATTGAGAGTCCAACCAGCCTTTTAAGACCACCTCCCTACTCCTCCCCTCTTCCTGGGCTCAGAGCCCAGATCCCGGTGTTTTTACCTCCTCTCCGCCTGAACGGCCCAGGGAGGCAGGGAATGGGGGTTTCAGTCAGTCTATTCCTGATGGCTTCTGCCTTTTGTCTCTCCTCAGGGCAGGTGGACTCAGCACCAGTCCTCCCTGAAAGTCTCTGGGGTACCTCACACACACGGCAGCCCTGCACGGGCTGCCCCGACGTGCATTTATCCCAGAGGCTGCAGCTCCTCTCTGCCTCTCGTGTGGGGCTGCTCTGCGGCGCGCAGGCTCCAGCATGCCCTGTGCCATGGCCGTCTCCCCACACAGTCTCTTGCCCGTCCGGGTTGCTGGTGGCTCTCAGTCCTGCCATGGCCCTGCATGGGTTGCAGAGGGGTCTCTGGTCTAGTGATCCTCCTTTCTTCCTCCTTCTCTGACTGTGGGGTCCGCGTGGTCGCCTCCATCTTGTGTCACTCTTACACCTCCTGCCAGAACTTCAAATTCCCGTCCCTAAATAGTGATCACAGAGGCACCAGATTGGACCAGCTGGGCTGGAGGTGGGTCTGAACCCAAGAGCTGGGGGAGAGTCCAAAAACTCTTTACTGGGTCTTCACTGCCACCTGCTCCCCCTGTTACCAATCAAAAACAGCTCCTTGCTAAACCATGAGAAAGACCTTAAGATCCTCTCAGTGAATTATTCCTCTGTTGCAGATGCAGTATCTCCAGTCCTTACCAGGTAGCTGTATTTCCATGGAACCATCTTCCTTTGTTGATGTCTATGGGTACATATCTACACCTCGAATTTGGAAACAAAAGTCCTCCTTGACCTGGCGACTTGGCCCTACCTATTTGTTTGAAGAAGCCATCTCCATAGAAACCATAGAAGTGATTAATAAGCTTGGCCCACAGTATTGTAGCAATTTCCAAGCAGTACAGCTTCAAGGTAAGTGATAATATCCACCACTCTTTGTTTGTCAGGATTATGCTCTTTTTATTCCTATAATCTGTGTTAGTATTGCAGCTATGCCTAGAGCTTGCTCTAAAAGTCTAGAACACTGTTACAAAGTGTTGTACAAGGTGGTAGTAAGATACTGTGAGGATCTTGTAACATACTGTAAGCTGGGGAAAAATAGGAGTGCAGGAATCAAACAGCAGAGAGAGTTGGAGAGTAAAGATGGACAACGTGTCCTTGAGGAGATGTAAGATTGCAATTTCTTCTGGACAAACATTAAAGCAGCAGCTTAAACTGACACGTTCTGCATTTATTGTGCCTCAGAAAAAACACAGCAGAAAAAGCAGCATTGTCTTTAATTGCAAATGCCTGTGGAGTAGGAGAGAGCACACAGGAGAGAGGAATAGGGGAGTAAGTTACATTCCATTTAATGAAGAGGCTTTTTAACTAAAGTATACTGTTAGTTTCAATTATTAAACAGGCAGACAAAACATTTCAGTTATTGATTACTGTTTATTCAACAAGTACTGTATTCACCTCTGTATTAGAGCTCAGGATAGAATGGGGTGATCATTTTCCATTTGAAAGGAACAGAATAATCTCACCTAGTGACGCTTGAGTCTAAAGCAAAGTGAAAAGACTGGCTGAAAGTACTGTCTACCTACGCAAAAAGAAATCTCCAAGTCAAACATAGGAAGGGGTTGTTGAAGGAGAAGTGATATCAAAATATAACTCTGAAACAGAAATATTAACAATAGAAGTCAGAAAGATTCAGTTTGAAGTGTTGAGTCTTTATGAGGTCTGAGGTGCCTGTTTTCTGCATGCTGATATTCCTCGCTGGACTTCGATGCTAATCATGGATTGTGGCCATCTGCCTACAGTGATGCCCTGATGCAGGGAAATTACAAGGAACTATACAAGATGTGATCTCATAGTTGTAATATGAAATCTCGTTTCCTGCTTCCTCACCTCTCTCTTTTCGGAGGAGGGTAGAGTGAGGGCAGGCATGAGAGGTGGTGCCTAAAATCTTTCTATTCCATCAAAACACCCAAAAAATTTTTCTGGTGGAAATTTTGACTTTAAAAAAAAAATGTTTCAGTACAAAACCCCCAAATATTGTGGATTTAAAAAGGATTTATGACCTTGTTGGGAACAACACTTTGAATAGTTTCAGCAGTGTTGTGTCCCATCTAACCAGTATCTCATTGCTCCTTGCTGATTTCCAACAGCTGTATGGAGACTTAACCGTAAGTCCATATCCTACTGGAATGAGTAGGATATGGACTTAGAGTAGGTGATACAGTCTTGGGGCATTTACTTCTATTTCATCTTTGTATTAAATGTGTGCTAGTCCTTTTTGCCTAAAAGGACTGTGTCAGCGGCACAAGTAAACAGTTTCATAAATCACCTGTTTTCCCAGTCCGTAAAATTGTCAAAAATACAAGTGTTTTTTTTAAAAACGTACACATCTAAGTGTGAGCAGGAATAGAAAATTCTTTAAAGAAAAGCATGTGAGAATTTCATGCAATTTCAGCAACTGCTGAACCTGGTACTTTTTAGAAGCTTCCCATATGTTGTGAGTTGGCAGTTCTGAGCTTTTGCCTCTCTCTTTATTCTTCCACATGAATCCTTGCTCCTAGTGCCCCTGAGATAACTCCCAGTAACATCGAAGATCTCTGAAATGTTTTCTCTGCCCAGAAAATTTGTTTATATTGTGTGGACAGAGAAAGGTTTATTCTGGACTTCTCTGAGCTTCATGAGATACTGGGAGAGGATGTACACAAAGCAGTAACTAGAGACAAGCCAAGCACATCTCCTGTTGGTGCTTACACTGGCGAGCTACCAGGGAATGTGTGGCAAAGGGTGAGGGATTTTTTCTGATTATAGTTGAGTCAAAATCAAATTCCTATCTGAACTGTTGTTTTCCTCCAGTTATTTTTCATCTGCCTCTCCACTGTCTCACATGTTGAGCATGCCAAGTTCCTCAGAGGTTCATAGTCTCGTTTTAGGTGAGAACCAGTACAGCGATCATAATCCTATACCTCTGGTGGCAGAAGAGAAGATTTCTTTTGGAATCAATGCCACATGTTCCTCTCTTACCACAGTCCAAGATGTAAAGAGCTCCTACAATGAAGTGGATGGCCGGCTGATTGCCAAAGAGGTCACATATGTCCCTCATTTGTCTTAAACATTTCCTCTTTTTTCTGACTGGTTTCCTAGAGCAAAGTTTGTAATTTTGTCTTAGTTGCATACCTTCAGTGACTTTTTTTTCCCAGCTCTTCTTCCCATTACTTAACTCCATTCTATTCATGGTTTTGTTTCCATCCGTGAAGAGGAATAAATTGGACAGTATGAACAAGCATTTCTTGAAACAGCAACAGACACCATAGTTCTCAAGTCTAATGACAATTTGCTGAAGTCTGTGATTTCTTAATGCTATTCCAGCATAAGGATAGGTGAAAGTAATGGGGTTGTGGGATACTTTAGGTGAGTGAATGTTTGTCCTAATAATCAACTTTGAAGAAAAAAAAAAGATGGTTTTCCTAGTCTGAAAGTAATTATCTAAATTGTTGGAGTGTTTTTCTTAGGATGTTTTTAATCTGTTTTAGGTTGGTATTAACTCCCGGGACAGTTCAACTCCAATATTCCTGGCTAAAAATATTGCTGGACACCTCTCAGGTTCTTTGCGGACTATTGGGTCAGTTGCTGTGGGACAATATGGTAAGTTTCATATTTTTTTAAGATTCAGGTCTTTCGCTGTCTAAGAATAGTCCATGTTAATTTCCTGCAATTTCCTAGGAGTAAGAGTGTTCCAGTCCTTTCCAGCAGCTACTAGCCTGAATTTTATTGGAGGCCCTGCCATTCTCCTGAGACTCATTGCTATGGCCCATGATGATCACACTATGTATGCAGCTGTAAAAGTCCTGAATTCTGTCCTGAACAGTAGTCCAATGAGTGAGAAATTGATGAGGCACATGCATGGATACCAGGTAGATACTCCTTTGTTCACTCATTCTTGTTATAGTCTTTCCCTTGGAGAACTTCCAAACCTATCAATAACAATGAACCAAATGTATCCTGGCTATTAGCACCTATGTTTGGAACTTTGTAAGTTACAAGATCTTTGAGAGGGAGGTGTAGCATAGTGCTCTAAATCCTGTGCTTAGAATGTTTGAGAACCTCTATAAGAGTATATCTGCTGATGGGAAGGTGAGGAAACATACCTCTTGGTCAGATGTTATCTAATAAACTAAATAAGCCAGTACAGCAGATTTGTGAGTAACCCCCAACACACTTCATCCCTCCAAAAAGGGACCACTTCTTAGACAGATCTGCTTCCTTCCCTTGTCTTATTTGATCTAAGATTCCTCTTTACATACTGTCCAGTGCAGGACTAACAACAAATTTTCAGCTGAGTGTCATAGAGTCTATCTTACTTTATACTGTGTAGACTAAGCAGAGCCTTATGGAACAGAAATAACTCTTAAACAGAGATGGTTCTAAACAATACTCTTAACATTAGAACTTCATGAATGATTTATTATAAACTTTCAATTTCCCCAATTTTTGAATCATTCATAAATTGATCCTAGTTCATATGAATATATTTAGCACACTTAAATATTGCTTGCCCAGTCCTTTCTTGTTGGTAAATGTCAGACTTTAAATTGTGTATGAGCTGTTCTTTAGACTTTGTGCTAAATAGCATTCTCTCCATGTGACTGATTATCATGTTTCAACAGACTGGTTTTGCTCTGTTTGGAAATCTGAAACTTGTTTTTTCTGAATAGCCAACTAAAAAAAATGTGGCTTGATATGTATTTTGAAATGAATGTCTATTCCTCTCAACTTATTCATTGAATAATCAAAGGTAAACTTAGTTGACAAACTAGCAATGTTTCATACAATATCTTTTGTTTGGAAAGGTCAACATACTGTATTTTTTTAAAACTAACACCTTTTTCAAGCAACTAAAATGACATCCATGAAAAACAGTGTAGAAAACCAACTGCAGTTATTTACAATTATGTTTGTTATATTGCTTTTGGTAAATTCCATTTAAAAGAAAATGGCATGTGTTTTGCTCCTGTTCAATGCCAAGGAGTTGTGAAACTCCTTAAAAATCTTACCCTTTCACTTACTGCAAAAAAAAAATTTATGCTGGACTGAAATCTTCACTTCATGATGCTTATGTAATTGTGTGCATGCGTAACTACTATAGACAAGTAACTTGTGCATTTGTCTTTGATTTAAAAATAAGGTTATGTTAGTTTATAAATACAGATTTATACTCAGCAGATACTTAAGTCTCTTTTCTTTTCTTTTCTTTTTTCTTCAGTTGCTGACCTATCTGTTGAAGAGGAAGACACAGCTGTTAAACAACAGGATTTTACAGTTAATGTTCTCCCTAGTTGGCACAGCTGAGCTTGGCTTTGAGTCTTCAGTCATCAAGAATTGTAGTGCATTCCAGTATGTACTCTGCAACTTTGAGGTAAAACTGGTGATGTTACTTTGTGGGTTTGCTTGTATTTAAGATGGCTTTATAGTACGAGGTTTGGTTTGTCACAGCACCTCCTGGATACAATATTGGGGTGGCATGTGGTGATTCTCCACACTGTAGCTCACCTGGGAAGGTGGTAGCTCCTGGAATGGCAGGTCCTCTGTCACCGTGGCTCCCCACTGTGCTCCAGTGCAGTTTCTGGAGTATTCTTGCAGACCCTGTGAAGCAATCAGGGCTAGCTCAGGACCAGCAGCTCCTCACATGGGCAAGGATTTCCCAGTGCCTGGCAGGTTGTGATTACAGAAACAGCTGAGAGTTTCTGATGTTACCGTCCCTGAACTACTTGTAACTGTTTCTCTGCCACACATTACTGTTCTGTGCTCTCAACAGAGCAATAAAAGCTTTTCTTTCCTTTGCCTTTCAGCTTTGGATGAAAGCACCAGAAAATCTTGACCTTGCTCTTTTTTCACATCTTGTGGAGATCTTGCAATCCTCCAGGTATACAAGCTAGTGTTTGAATCAGAAGCATGCTGGACAAGCTCATCTGTAACTTGTAGCTGGAATTGTGAGGTGGATATGAAGGGTCCAATCCTAGTTGAAATTTGGCAGTGAATCATTCCTGTATTACTCTTTCAAGGTCTGAGTTAGTGATTTTTATCACTAGTGACTGTGGAGTCAGGCTGGGAAAAGCTATTGGGTGACTTGGTTCACATGGAACAATGAAAGTTTGTCTGCTGGGGGGAAGGGGGTAATACGAATGATTGAATGAGTATGAAATATTATTTTATAATTATCATTTGTGTTTAAAACCAAAACACAACCTAGGAAGACTTTTTTATAACAGTATACTTTCTTAATCAGCTATAGTACAGCTAAATATATCTGAAAAGACTTAGCATGGCAGAGCGGCTGAGTAAAGCAGGATGCTAGATACCTTGGTTTTGGTACCAGAAAGCTCTCTTTGATATCTCCAGCTGAGTTTTACAGGAATAGCATTTGTTACCACCAACTCACTGCTTGAAAATTCAATAATGTTGTCTTCTTTGAACTAGTTGAAATGCAGCAGTTTCTGGAGGAGGGAGTAGATGGGAAGGGTCAAGAACACACAAAGAAATCTTCAGATGTCCATTGCTGACACATATTCAATTTGTCTGACAATGCTTGAAATGTTGCCAAGGCAACATTGGAAGGCGAAGGTGCAAAGTGATAGTGCAATCTGAGAATCCTTTTATCTGAAACCCAGCAAATTTCGTTCTTTCCAGTAAAACTTTTAATAGTCACTGTGCTTTTTTCTTACAGAGATGGATGTCAGAATGCTGCAGTTGCCTACCAGGTGCAAACGGTGCCCAAGCTCATTTTCCTCTTCAATGATCCTGAAATCAGTAACTCCCGGATCACTGTGGCCTGCACAATTCTCTGCCATTTATTACAAGGATACTTTAACACAAGGGATGTTATCAGGTAACCTTCAAGTCTATAGTTTTTGGGGTTTTTTTTAGTTTGCAGATGAGCTGTACCCCTTCTAGTGTTGGAGAGAACTCTGTAGTAGAACTACTCTCACCTCACTTCATCTTTGGTATGAGCCCCCAGATGTCTGGCAACTCTAGGATCCTCACTCACAGAAAAACTTTTATGCCTTTGAAACAGAGTTCAGTCCAACCTTGTATTTGTGTGTAGATATGTTGGGTGATGACCCTTACAGTGATGGCACAAACAATTCTGCTGGTGTGACTGGAACTACTCAAAGTCTGTGCTTAATATTTGGTTTCATGAAAGCCTACCCCTAGAGCAATTGCTTAGTATTGCAATTTGGCCCCAATCAACTACGTACTTAATTCTCTTGGTTTAGTTTATAACCCACTATCCTTTTTGTTCCTGAATTTCTATCAGTTAGGATATGTTAGTCAGAAATTCATGAAGCAAAGCAATAAAATCCATTTTTGCTTTCCACTGAGTGTAAGCAATGTTCCATTTTCTATTCCCAGACAATTTGCATCAGCCTGTAGCCTATGAACTGAGAAAGGTCCAAATAGTACTGTCTACAGCCACCTAATATGAGAGAAAACTCTATTCTTATAACACTTCATTCAAACAAAATGTAAAAACAGAGTTGCATGTCAAACATGATCACTGCAGTCAACTTTTAGCTCTTGGAGACTATGAGCACCTCAAATAGTTGCTCTGGAATACAGCTTCCCAGCTGTTTTGTGGAATTACCTGTATGTATGTTCCTATGTTGGGGTTGTATGAATTAGCCTTTTCTTTTTCCATACAGTTGTGAGTAGTAGATTTAGTATAGCAAATTTGCCTCTTGGTAAGAAGTGTAAATGAGCATTTTTCTTAAAATACCATGATTTCTTATTCCATAGTAATTCAGCTGGTTGTCATGTCCATGAGTGCTGAGTGAGTGGATATCCTTCCAGCTCCTGGACAGTAGAGCCTATAGTAGACTCTCAGTAGCACTGAGAGGTGCTTGGGTTTATGCTGTTCCCAGACTTTTGACACATTCAGTGGAAATTGCTGTGTGATCTGTTCCTGCAGAACTAGTGCTGTACTGTCCCTTAAGAAATGCCTTTCTTGTGGGCAGGAGAATTTTATTTACTTTCACTAAATGTATGTCTGACATTAATCTATATATCCTTAGAATCAGGTAATGTGTTAAAGCAAACTACAAGTGAAAAATTGCCAGTTGTGGCAGTTTAACCCTGGGTGGGTGCCAGGTGCCCATCAAAGCCATTCTATCACTCACCCTCCTAAACTGGACAGGGGAGAGAGAAATATATCAAAGGGCTCACGAGTCAAGATAAGGACAGGGAAATCACTCAGCAATTATCATGGGCAAAATAGACTCAACTCAGGGAGAATTAGTTTGATTTATTAAAAATCAATCAAAACAGATTAGGGAAATGAGAAATAAAAATTTAATCTTAAAACATCTCCCCATACCCCTTCCTTCTTCCCAGGTTTCTGTCTCCTCCATCCCAGTAGGGCAGGGGGATGGGGAATGGCAGTTACTATCAGTTCATCATGGATGGTCTTTGCTGTTGGTTTTGCATTAGGGAATGACTCCTCACTCTTCACACTGCTATAGTGTGGGGTCCCTTCCACAGAAGACAATTCTCCATGAAGTTCTCCAACATTAGCCCTTCTCATGGGGTATGGTTCTTCATGAACTGTTCCAATGTGGGTCTCATCCATGGGGAAAACAGTCCTTCAGGAGCAAACTGCTCCAGAATGGGTCCCCCACAGGGTCACAAGTCCTGACAGCAAACCTGGTCTTGTGTAGGCTTCTCTCTCCACAGGTTCCCAAGTCCTGCCAGGAACTTGCTCCAGTATAGGCTTCCCACATGGTCACAGTCTCCTTCGGGCACCCACCTGCTCTGCTGTGTGGTCTTTCCTAGACTGTGGGTGGATCTCTGCTCCCCTGTGGCCTTCATGGCTGCAGGGGCAGGGCCTCACCATGGGCTGCATGACACATCGCAGGAGAATGTCTTCTCCAGTGCCTGGGTACTTCTTTCACCTCCTTCACTGGCCTTCATGTCTGCAGAGATAGGGCTTTTTAGCTTGGAGAAGAGGAGACTGAGGGTTGATCTCATTGTTTACAAATATGTAAAGGGTAGGATGATGGGGCCAATCTGTTCTCAGTGATGTCCAATGATAGGATAAGGGGCACCGGGGACAAGCTAGGACATAAGAGGTTCCAGAGAAACACAAGGAAAAACTTCTTCACTGAGGGTGACAGAACACTGAAACGGGCTGCTCAGATGGTTTGTGGAGTCTCCTTCTCTGGGAACATTCAAAACTCACATGGACAAGTTCCTGTGTGACCTACTCTAGGGGGTCCTGCTCTGGCAGGGGGGTTGAACTAGATGATTGTCCAAGGTCCCTTCCAATCCTTAAGATTCCATGATTCTGTGATTCTTCTGCTGCAGTTTTTCATCTGCACAGCAACTTCGTCCCCTTCTCCAATAAGTAAATCCCAGATGTGTTACCTCCATCACCAGTTGGCTCATTGTCAGCAGTGGGTCTATCTTAGAACTGACTGCCACTGGCACGGTCAGATACAATGGAAGCTTCTAGCAGCTTTTCACAGAAATCCCCCTTTGCTACCAAAACTTAGCCACATAAACTCCCCACAGGAGTCTTACCATAGTATCTGCTAAGGTTTCTCTGCTCTCCTCTGTCTGCTTGGAAACCAAGTAATGTTAACAGTGACATCTGAATGTCACAGATAGTTCAGAATCTTTCATATGGAGTGCTTAACTCGGTACTGTTTTCATCATGGTGAAAGACTTTTAAAATTGGGTGATAAAAAAATGTTTCCATAGTAGAATAGATTTTGCATTTGTAGATAGATGCCCTTTTTATCTGCTCTCTAGTTTATGAACTTTTGCATTCCTATTTCAGCTCTATGATTAGAATTTCCAACAGTTGTCATTCATAGTCATTGTTAACAAGTACTGAGATTTGCATTTAATCTCAACACAATGAAATTAATGTCTGTCTTTTTGCTGACCAAAACTGCTTCCCTCTTTCTCTGCAAGGATTGGATTGTTCCTTGTTTACACTTTGAAACCTTCTTCTGTGGATGAAAATCAGATTTGCCTAGATGATGTGGCTGAGATGGCCAATGAAGGTGAGGAGCTACATTTGGTGTATATGTTCTGATAGATAGCTAAAGTACTTTCCTTCTTCCCCAGGGCATGATGAACCCTAAATGCAACATAGAATTTCTGCCTCCAGTGGCAGAAAGAGACATAGTTCAAATGACTTCATCTGGAAAGGGACAGGATGCATTGAGGTGCCCTGAAATGGTGGGGAGATCTTATATTTCTACAAAGGCCTGATATGAAGAGTATGAAGGAACATTCACTGTGTGTATATACAGGAGGGCTTGATTTATTGCAAGATCCTTCTACTGCTAAGGGAAATCACCTTTTGTCTTCTTCTGCTAATAAGCCATCAGTACTTTAGCTCCATTGTCCATAACCTACATAGTTTTGCAGATATGCGTAGAGAATGAAGGCCATTAAATTGAAATTGCACCAAAACTAGTGTACTGGACTGCTATGAGGAATAAAATTACACCTGGCATCCTGGATTTTCTGTGAAAACCTTGCTACACTTAAGATTGTATCAAATAATAATGTGCACCTTTTAAAGTGTCTGTGTATTTATGTGAATTTTGTGTGTGGACTTCTAGTTAGCTGTCTCTTTCATTATGATTGTCACTTGAGACTATGTTAGTTATTGCACCTTTAAACAATATATTTTATTAAGGACACATTAATAACTGTAGTTTATATATGTAGACATCACAGGTGGGTAATACAAGTCAGATTGCCTGCTTATATTTCCCTCTCTAGATAATCTGAGATTGCTTGCTATTCAACATGTAGTCTGGATGACTTCTTAATCACTCTAAAGAGAGGACTTTGACAATGTAAGCACTGGTCTTCTGATCTTAGCAGGATTTCATACATCTAAAGTATGATATCTGCATCTTTTTACTCTACAAAAGACTGATAGAAGTTCTTCCACTGGGCTAATCTGCTGCAAACAAGGTTGTTCATCAAAGCAATGGAATGTGTATTTTGACTCTTCATTACTCTTTATTAATTTCTGATATTTGTAGCCTTAAGCCAAACATCTGGAAAGACAATCTGGCTTCGAAACCAGCTACTGAAGATGTTGTTAGATGTAATGCGTTCAGATAAACTTCATCTGTCCTCTGAGTAAGTAGAAATAATTTAGGAAGGCATAGGTAAGTGTCTTGATCTTCTAGATTTCCTCTTTGCTGATACTTGACCGGGACTAAACATACTGCTAATTTTTGAGTCTCTACAAAATATTAAGTAAGAGCAGACTGGATTCAGAGTTATTTTTTGTCAATGGTTTATCTGGCATTCATACAGATGTGTGATCAGGTCATACATCTGCTACCTATTTTGAAAAAGGTTTAATGTTTTCAGAAAATGTCTCAAAGGAGGAACTTGAATGTTGTTATTTCCTCTACATTGCAAGGGCTGGAAAAACCCATCTGTCTTTGAAAATCAATTCACTCTAATGTGGGATTACTGGTACACCTCTATCATAACCATGAACATGCAGTTACTATAGTTCTATCTTGTATAACTGGAAAGCAGAGTTTATAGTACTGGATCCCGGGAAAGTGCATGTTCATTACTTGATATATGTTGGACTTCAAAATTTAAAACAGAATTTTGAATTTCATAATTTGAAAGATCTAGTCTGTGATGTAGTTAACCTGAGTTATTGACACATAGTCTAAGAAGAAGATTCCTGCTAGGAAGATTTTTTGTATAAGGTTGGATTTACTGGAAATTAAGTGAACTATGTGGATGAGTCTATTGTTAGATCTTTGTAATTTTGTGTTGTGGTATGCCTTTAATGAGCTTTCTCTAGAAACAAACTTGAGCTTCTAAATCACTTAAAGATAATTTTAAATAAAGTCTCCTTTCTGTTTTATGCCATGTCTGCTTTCATTTACTTTCATTCCCTGTTTGTCCTAGGGAACAAGAAGAGATATTTTTGGCGCTGGGGCCAGACTGGTTTCTGCTGTTCACACAGAGCTATCTGCACTCTAGTACAGTTGTGTTAGGAATCAAGCTACTTCTGTTCTTCCTGCACAATCGTTTACTGCTGAACAAATTCAAGGAGGGGATAGTGGCTGGTCGCTGGCTGGAAAACAGCTCTATGGGGTTGAATATTCTAATGGGTATGTGTTGGTTTAATGCTCCCAAAACAGTTTAGTCTAGCTCACTGATAGAAGATCACTGAAGAAGGCCATAGGAGCATTCCCACTCATCTCGGTAGACTAAGAATTGATATTAATTTCTTTGGCAAGTTTATCCTAGTACTTCAGCTTTTCTGTACTGAAGAATGGAAAGCATTGCCTCTCCACTGTATGATAGTTGGCATTTCAGGTTGGCATTCTTAGGTGGACAGGCCTTTGTGTCTTGCATAAAATCAGGCCAGTTGACAAACCTGTGAGTTGTTCAGATGTCAGCTTGTGTCTTCAAACCTTCTCTTTTCTTAAGATTTGTTCATCTTACTTGATAACTAGACCTGTGATTCTGAGAAAAAGAGAGAGAGAAAAGGGAGATAGAAAAGAGAGAATGAGTTCAGAAAGAATCTTCTGTAACACAAGTGATAGTGGGAAAAGCTGTTATCTGTAGTTTGAGGAAGTTTTGTAAACCCTTGTTTGCAAAGCTTCCTCAGTAGAGTGCTGAGTGGCCTGGGACACAATGAGGATAAAGTTGCGTCAGTAATCCTTCTTCCATCGTGGCATTCATTTTTAGGCACTTCCTCAAAATGTTTTCCTTCTCTTTTTCTTTAAAGATAATTTAAAAACTCATCCTCCAGTGCCTGACAATGGCTCCTTCTTGATTTTTGGGCTTTCTGTATTACAAAGATGTCTAACCGATCATGTCCACATCCCTGAGATCTACTTGCTTGTGTCAGGACTCTTTTTGGCAACTCCACAGTCTGAGCCACCTGAAGCAGTCAAGGTAAGAAAAAAAATAATGAACAAGCATGAAGCTGCCATTACTTCAGCATATTGTGGCCTTTTCTGTGAGGAGTGTCAGGGATGTTAACTCTACTCGATTTTTATGATAGTTAAAATTAGTCTCTCTGTACTTAAAAAATAAAGTAAGTTAAGTTTAAGTAAATTTATATTCATGAAGATGTTAAATGCTATTTAACTGCTGTAACTAAGGTAATTCAGATTAGCTTCTATCTGTTCTTACATTGTCAAGACTCGTGAAAATCTCAGGTTTAGTGAATATGGGTAGTGTCCTGAGAAGCTATTTTCACCCCAGCAGTGGTAAAGATATATTTCAGAAGAGGAGTGCTATGCTGGGGAAACACATTTAACGTAAGGGAGAGATGATGCTAGAAGTGAAAATGCTTGGGGGATTTTTTTGCTGTGGAGAGAGCATAAATTGTTCTTGATCTGTCATGTGTGATTTCCATCTGTGCTTGAAATATCTCTCCTCTGTTACAGAAGGATCTTGAGTCCATGTTGCAGTGGATCTTGCAGAACCATCTTACGGAGAATGTCCTCAAAGTTGGGTTGTGTGCGGAAGCAGCTGCTTTACTGCTGGAAATGGTCAGAGTCACTGTGGACAAGGTGAGCATTTTGTGCAAGCACAGTGCACTATAAATGACAGAATAAACTTCCTGAGAGTGTCTGTTGTTGATAGCAATCTTTATCCATAACCTCTAGCCTTCTTCTGCCCTGACAGGAGAATACTGATGCCTAACAGGGAGCAGGGATTTCAAAGCATCAGCAGAGCTGTTGACCCGCTTATGTTACATAGCAGATGATATGATGGGCTCATGTTTAGGAACTTCTGAACACAGAGATGGATCTTACCCATAGCGTTACTCGTTTTGTTCATTGTTGCCGATGAGGATATGCCACCTTTCTGACTAGGTGTATCTTCAGTCTACGAGCTGGGAGGTGGCTGCTTGTGCCATGCCTGACTTCTCTGTGGTCATGTTTTATTAGTTGCTTCGCTCCTCCTAAAGAGGAGCAAAGATGAGCCTATTTGAGTGAGAGGGATGCTGCCTTTCCTAGTTGCACATTTTTCTGTGTTCAGCCTATTGCAGATGCAGACGCTTCCTGGGAGATTGCCTATCCAGGGAACGTTATCCAGTTTCTGGGCTTGATCTATCACAGTTATGCTCAGGACCCTGTGTGGCACTGTCCTGACTTCTTGAAAACTTTGGCTCTGGTTGCTTTCCATTCTGGACCACCCAAGGTATGTGCATCTTAGCCAGCATGAGTCCCATCCAGATATGGGTTGCTAAGAGGAAAAATCATTTTAAAGATTATTAATTAAAATGAATTGTTGTCTGCTTCCACAGGGAGGCTCCGAAGGCCTTTTGAACCCTGATGGTCCAGCCATTGCTGAAGGGAAAGGCTGTGCTGATCCCTCCTCTCTCCCACTCCTACCACACCCTGCCAAGAAACAAGTGTGGGATTTTGTGCAAGTCCTCCTGATGGACAGTCTTCTCAACATTCCAGCAAACAAACAAGGGCATCCACTTGAGCTGCTTCTTGAGGTCTCTCTTGTAGTCATCAGGCTTTGCTGCTCTACTTTGCAGTGGGGGTGGAAGGATGGGAGGTATCCTGCTAATAAAAAACACAGTAACAGTGACAGAGGTTTATTCAGTCATCATTTTCAGCAATCTAGGGTAAAGCTGGGATCACAGCTCTTAGAAAGCATTCACTACATCTTGGCAAATCTGGACAGCCTTCTGCCTCCTCTGCATTCATGTGAATTACAAAAATGCTGCCCCTTGACAGCAACAGAGGCGTTTTTGGGCATCATTTAATATTGAAGTAAGGCATAAAAGTTTCTCTTTCCCTTGGTAATACCTGGTTGTCATTAGAGCAGCCCTTGAATTTGTTGAGAACAGATTTCACATAGAGCATTCTTGTGTGCTGATTTTTGAGACAATTTCTTTTCAGTGCTCAAATAAACCAAAACAAACTCTCTTCACTTTTAGTACAGATTAGTACAAACTGTAGCAGCTGAGTCTGGATTGTCGACTTCAACCATTTAGAGCAGCCTGAAGAAAGGGAGAATGGAAAATTTAGGCTTCCACTCCAAATTGTCAATAGTTCAGGTGTCACAGATGTGAGTTCTGATACAGATTTAGCTTAGTAATGAACGTAAGCTTGACTGCAACTGTCATGAGTTAAATCATCTTGCAGAGCAGCAGTTCCCTAAATGTTTATACAGTAACATCCCAAGGTTTGGAATTATTTTAAATAGAAGATGGTTCTCCTGACTATCTGAATCTTGAGCCCACTAAATGAGGCTGAACTTCTTTGAGGGCAAGATCCCTTGGGAAGCACTTGTGAATCTAGGTTCTGGCCCTGTGCAAATTGTTGTTTGTGTTCAGTGTGCAGAGGGCAACTGTTCTGATTCTCAGCTACAGACTGTAGACTTGTACAAGTTTTCCTAGCTAGGGTATGAGTTTCTGCCACCTTGTCTGCTGCCCAGAATTATCCACACAAGTACTCTTTCTGAATACTTTGAGAGATAGCATGTTCCTTTTGCACAGAGCAGTACACTGGATCTCTGCATTTACACGTTACTGTGGATTAACTGTCACAGATAGACTCTCAGCTTGCAGCAGATGTTTTATATTTCCACACCAACAGCTAAAGTATGCAAGTGAGATGGAGTAGTTGTCCTCGCTCTTCTTGTGCTATTTTTTCATTCCTCTTCCTAACATGGTGCCTAGGTGTTTAAGAGAAATGTTGGGCATTTTGAATTGTCCCAAAGAGTACTGAGTGTCCCTTGGAATTTCTGCTTGCTTCTTTTAGCAAAACTTTTACTGAATATAAATCTTTGACAAGCATAATCTGCCAAAGATCCAATGAAATCGAAGGCCTTTGAATAAAGGCTAAGTTAATTTTGAATGTTATTGTTATGTATGTATGTATGTATGTGGTCACTCTGTAGGCTTCTCCAGAGGATGCCACCAGTGACCAGAAGAGACATTTTCAAACAAAAGTTTTACTGTCTGCTATGGATGTCTTCTATGTTACCAGCCAAGGTGAGGGGAAAACAAGACCAAGAGGTGAGTGAGGAGAATTAGATCATTAGCTGTTATTTAGTGTAGCTGTAATTGCTAGAAAAGTTTGGAAATAGTAGCTAAAAAGACAGCCCAGCTCAGCAGACTAGACTATTAGTTCACTCCTGCTGTAGGCCAGTTTGCATAAGTTGCATAAGTTTGCATAAGTTTTAGCATTTTTCTAGAGAGATTCTTCACTTTTTTCCTCCCATTTTGAGAACATATTTTGATATTAAAAAGGGAGTATGTAGAAGGAAACCTAGGTTTATCTTTGAATAGGTCTGAAAATAACCCTGATTGACTTAGTTGTTGCTGCTCTCTTTTCTGAGTAACTAATGACTCAATCCTTCATTATAGTATTTTAGCAAAACTTGTTCTGTCCTTAGGAATGAGCCTTCATTTCCAGTCTGAGTAAGGTATTTCTGCTAGACCTAGAGTTTTCTTAGACAAGTCACAACTCTGAGCCATTATGGCATGAGACTGTTCCTTCTCAGCTCTGGTAACCTCACATCTCACATAATTTTTTTAATATATTTCAGCTTTTTTTGGAATATTCAACCCTCTTGTATCTTCTCCAGGGACCAGTGATACTCATGGTACTTCAGAATCAACTCCACCTGTATCCATGATGAATATTGCTTATTTTGCTCAGAAACTGGTTGAGAAGCTGAACAGTAAAATGTTTGCTGCTGACCCCAAGCAAATCCTGATCTTCACTGCCAAACAGATTATGAGGGTGAGTCACCCATGACATTTTTTCTGACTATTATCAACATGTAATATAATTACAACTGTCGTGTAATATTCTGTCCTGGTGAAGCTTCATCTGGAGTACTGTCTCCAGTTCTGGGCTCCCCAGCTCAATAGGGACAGAGAATTTTTGTAGAGTCCAGTGCAGAGCCACCAAGATGATTAAGGGACTGGAATATCTTTCCTATGAGGAAAGGCTGTGGAATCTGGGACTGTTCAGCCTGGAGGAGACTGAAAGGGACCTCATTAACACAAGTATTTAAAAGGTGTATGTCAAGAGGATGAGAGAGCATTTTTTTGTTGTTGTTATTGTTTCAAGTGACAGGACAAGGGTTAATGGACATAAGCTGGAACATAAAAAGTTCCTCTTAAACAGAAGACCTTTTCTTTTTTTACTGTGAGGATGAATGAGCCCTGGCACAGGCTGCCCAGGGAGGATGTGGAGTCTCCTTCTCTGGAGGTTTTCAGAATCCTCCTGGACTTGTTTCTGAGTGACCTGCTTTAGCAGGGGAGTTGGACTGGATGATCTCTAAAGGTCCTTTCCAACTCCTACTATTCTGTGATTCTGATTCTAAAACGTTTCACACTGAGATTGTGATACCACAATTCTCAAGAAGATGGCTATAATCCATTTGGTGATTGTGATTATCCTTGTTTTCTTGCATGAGCACATAATGGCTCTAAATGCCAATCAGAGTTAGATGGTGCAATGAAGGGATAGTTATCTCTTTTGTGCCACTATCTGTTGCCTCTGTACTTGTTACTGAACAGGAATAAGGTAATATCTTCCACAATTCTGAGGCTTCAGTAGAAATACAGAAAAAAAAAAAAAGAATTTGTATCTAACAGGTAGTTGAGGGAAATTTTGCTGTTTGCAACAGCTTAAATGAAGTGAGAGAAATGGATCCTTGGGGAGAGAATTCTTTGAGCAAGCCAAGTACTCTGGTGTTTTGTGTTTTCACAGGTCTTAGAAGGCTCCATTTCTCAAAAGGAAGTTTTCCTCAGTCCCCTCTACAGCTGCCTAAACAGAGCCATCCTATACTGCCTATCCAGACCACAACAATCACTGCCTGAACTGTTTAATGTCCTGAACACTCTCAATGTCCTGCAGGAGCAGTGGAACATAATTTTTGCATCTTATAACTCAAATAATAATTTTGTTGTCTGCTTAATGTACTGCCTCTGCCAACTGAATATGGGCAGGTACGAGTGTTTGTCTGTGTATAATGTTTGGTTACATCTCTCTGCTGTTTTCTATAGAAGTGGGTGGAAATTTCACCAGATTTAGGCAATATCCATTTCTGAGAATCACGAGAAGGTGGGCTTGAGCTGGATTCAGCTAGACTCAGGATTTAGGATGTAGCGTGTGTACTACATCCTAGCAAGAGATTGGTGTGTGGTACTCTAGGGGTCTAAAGCACCGTTCTACTTTAAATAGGGTAAATCTTGTGCTCTGGTGTCTGTTGAAGTGTCAGAGTAAAGCCACTTGAGGAAAGATGGTTATTTTCCTCGTATGCTGGATTAGAAATGAAAAAACAACAGAAATGTTGTGATATATTTTTTCATCATTTAATTTGGAGGAGAGACAGGTTACTAATGTGTTCAGTATTCTGGAGGCAATAGATGGTCTTTCAGCAAGAAAATGGAAGGGATAAACTATTCTTCAATCAGAAGGCTATTTTTCCCTTGAAACACTGGTGAGCAGAAAACAACACCTCTCTTGCTTAGAGGCAGGCTGATATGTGTGTTTATGGGTGTAATAAGCAAGGCACAGTGGATGGTAATAACATAACAATTCTATTTTTCATTTTGAAAAGGGTGTTTCATTTCAGAGACACCAAGACAAGCTTGCCTGTTTGTCTAAGCAGAACCCTTAAATTTGCACATGGTTTAATTGCTTCTCTTTATTAACCAAAACATCTGTTCTGTATCTGTTTTACTCATATAACATTTCTAGCAGCTTACTCACTTTGGAGTAGTAACTGCAGTTAACAAGCTTGAACTGATTTCAGTGCAGTTGGCTCACAAGCCCTTCATTAAAATGGGAATACAGAAGTCTTCCTGCAATGTGGCCTAGAATCACTCCACAAGCATCCAGGTGGCCATACACCAAGACATCTCAATGGGCTAATTTAGGGACATGTTTTTTTTCTGATCCAGCAGCTATTCTTGTTTAGTTACATTTAAAACATATATAAAACTGTGTAGCTCAGATCCAAGTAACAAAGTCCTATGCAAAGTCCTGGTTGTACTAAAGTTGGGAGGTTTCCATTGACTTGGATAGAGCTAGAGCATCTACACCTGCTCTGTTTGGTTTTCTTACAGGTAATGTATCTGAGGTACTCGTACTATTGTAAGCTGGTGAGTTATTTTGGAAACTGTTTTGTGAAAAGAAACAAACACTGGCTAGTGCTTTATTCACTATGATGCTGTTTGTTGTTTCAATTGTTGTTTAAAACCTTCTGTGCTGCAGAGATTATCTGAGTTGTATCCATTAATACAGTACCCCATCAGAAATGAACTGTTCTTCCTGAGGTCTTTTCTTGATTGTTCTTTTTCCAGTTGGATAATAATTTCCAGGCCAAAACCATTGACATGGGGTAAGGGTTTGGTGTATGTAGCAAGAGTAGAAACATTTTAAAAATAATAAATTACAGAAGTGCTGTGTAATCCAAAATCCAAACATAGAAAATCCAGGGAATCAGAGCTGTGGTATTTAAAAGAAAATAAGAAATAAAAATGACAGCTTTGCATAGCCCATGTAGATGTTCCTGTTTATAATTTCAAAAATGTAGTATGTTACTAGTGGCTATATATAATGTAGATATAGATATAGATACATATTATTGGCAGCACTTCTGTGACCAATTCCAGGTTATCTGGATGCCTTAACTGAGCCTGTTGCATATATTCCAGGTATTACTACTCAAGTCAATTTACTAGTCAGTAGGTTAAAATCTGACATACACCTCATCCCACTCACAAAGCAGCACTAATGTTTTTGGCATTCAATTTGATTCTCAATTACAATCACATCTACATTTTACTAATACCATAATGCTAAAGTTTTCTTTTCATGTGTGTGTTTTATAAACTGAATGAACAGTCATTGGTGGAAGAACTTGGACTAAGTAAGAGATTCAGGTGTTAGGTATAAAAAGGCAACATTTTTGCACATAACGAGATACCTCTAGTGAAGAAATTCAGAGCAAAAAGACAGCATGCAAGATGCCCATGTCAGATGCAAGAAGAATAGATGCAATCTGGCTACATCAGTACAGGCCTGTGTTCCAACTCATTGAGATGATTGGTAGATACAAGCACACTAAGTAGTACAGGAATAAGACATGTACAACAGTATGACCCATAGCATGTTGATGATTGCACTTTGAAAACCAGAGTGGCAGAGGTTTAGTTCTCACTTCCTCTAAATCCTGCAGTACCATGTGGTTGGTGTAAGCTCTCGAACGTGTGAATATTAATCTACTAAATGAATCAAATAGAGGTTGATGCGTAAAAATACCTTGAGCTTTTTTCACTATCCTGTTTGTTTAAAGTCTGATTTTCTCACGTGCCTTTCTTGGTTTTTATTTTCTTCATCATAGCTATCCAGAAGGTTTTGGGGTGGATGCAAAACCAAAACTGGCTTCACATCACCAAATTTTCCTTGCACCCAGTGAAGAGGAAAAGGGCAGCCTGCCTACACCAGATGATGGTAATTTATGGCACAAGTTGACTTCTGCTAAATGAGCAGGAAGGCATCTGGCCCTAAACAGTATCGGAACAGCTTGAACAAGTGCTACTGAATTGTCTCTTTAGGGTATAGGCACTGCAGGCACAGTATAGAGAAAGGAAAGTTGTGCTAAAACTGACTTGAGTTTGCATCATACCTTTTTATTCAAAATTCGTACCTCACATTGTCAGGAGTAATGGATATCTATCAGTTTGGAAATGTTTTTGCCATATGGTTACCAGTATCAGTGCCCAGATACATACTATTTGTAGCTACATACTACTTTTTTCAAGGCCTATACGGGGCTTGTGTCTATCTGTTGTACACAGGAAGAAACATTTTGCTTTTTTAAGAGAAATACTGGGAGAAAAATGGGGCTGGATTCAGTGTAGAGGCTGTCAGCTGAACCCTACAGCACAGTGATGCGATTTGGGCCTTTATTTAAACATTGGCTTGAATATGATGCAACCAAATAAGTCTGATTTGCAGGGAAGTACAGCAAAACAGTTCAGCACTTCATTGTACAGCATTCTGTTGCTGTGTCAACTTGTTTCATGAGTTGGTTACCTTCTGCTCACCAGCTCTTATGATGTTTGTCAACATAAAGGGTTGTCCTTTATGAGCTTTAGCATTCCTTGTATGATAATAAGATCATCAAAATTCTAGTGATATGTTTTTCCAAAGCAGAAACCAGTTAGAATAATTTGCTACCCATTTCTTTTAAGGGAATTGAAATATCAAAATAAATGTCCCACTGTTTTCTGTATTAGCCAACTAGTCTGGCTTAGAACCTATGGAGACAGTAGACAAAATGGAGCAACCCTACAGACTCCAGCAGTTTTCCTGGCCCAGTGCTGTTCCAAATGAAACGTTTTTGCTTTACCTGCTGCTTGACTTTTTATATTAAAAAAACACAACTCTTCATTTGTAGTTTCTTTTGTCTTCTAGTCCATCAGGAGATTTTGAGAACTGTAGAAATCATCTGGAAGCAGCTAATTTCTCAGAAGCAACAGACTCTGGAGGACATTTACAGGATGGATCTTTCTGTAAAAGGAAATGACAAAGAAAGGGACATGAAGATAACAGAGATCACTCCTTTATGGGAAGAAATTATGACAAAAACTTGGCAACACTTGATAGGTCTCTGTTCTTTTATGGAATACTCATTGTAGTAAGCAAAGACACTGCAGTAAATGATGCACTTAATGCCTCTGATTCCTTGGGTTTAGATTTTTCTCTGCACATCACCTGCTAGATAAAGGAAATCCTCACTTTGTCTCATCCAAAATTGTGATTGCTTTCTGTGTCATGCCCCAGCCCTTCTGTAATTACCTGGTGATGTTGGAGGGCTTGTACTGTACTGCAGAAAAAAGAAATCTCCTTGGACAATCACATCCTATAGGATGATTTAAAAGGAAGAAGGAGAAGGGAGAAGGGCATCCAACGTGTATAGTGTTGCAGGGTTCAAAATTCATGTCTGTATACTGAAAGTGATCTATGGCAGATCTCTGAGGCTTCTAAATGAAGACTTGAGAAGTACAGGCTGGGGATTGACCTGCTGCAGAGCAGCTCTGCAGAGAGATACCTGGGAGTCCTGGTCAATAATAAACTAAACATGAGCCAGAAATGTGCCCTCGTGGCCAAGGCCAACAGTATCCTGGGATGCATCAAGAAGAGTATGGCTAGCAAGTTGAGGGAGGTTCTCCTGCCCCTCTACTCTGCCCTGGTGAGGCCCCATCTGGAGTACTGTGTCCGGTTCTGGGCTCCTCAGCTCAAGAGGGATAGAGAACTTCTGGAGAGAGTCCAGCACAGGGCCACCAAGATGATGAGGGGACTGGAACATCTTCCTTATGAGGAAAGGCTGCTGGACCTGATGCTGTTCAGTCTAGAGAAGAGGAAACTGCAAAGGAGATCTCATTAATATTTACAAATATCTAAATGAGGAGTGTCAGGAGGTTGGAGCATCCTTTTTTTTTTTTTTTTTTTTTGTTCTGTTGTATGTAGTGACAGGACAAGGGGTAATGGGATGAAGCTGGAGCACAAAAAGTTCCATTTAAACATAAGAAAAAACTATTTCACTGTGAGGGTGATGGAGCCCTGGCACAGGCTGCCCAGCGAGGGTGTGGAGTCTACTTCCTTGGAGGTCTTCAAGACCCACCTGGACACGTTCCTGTGTGACCTGATCTAGGTGGACCTGTTTGGGCAGGGGGAGGGTGGACTAGAAGATCTCTGAAAGTCCCTTCCGACCCCCACCATTCTGTGATTCTATGATTCTATGATTCTATGAAGTACATGTTAATTCACTGCATCTCTTATAGATAGGACAATTCAGATGGAGTGAGGCACTGCCATGCTTTTGTGTCTTGTGCAACAGACTCTAACTTCTGACAGGCTCAACTTGAAGTCTTACAAGTTTTTTTGTTTGTTCTGGCCCACAGCGTCTGAAAAGAAGCTTCTCCAGAATAAAGCAGGGCCAGGCTTGTCACAGAGTAAGCACAATTCCTGGAGTGAAAGCCTCTCTTCAGCTATTAGGTTGATCCCTGGCCGAAGCACAAAGGAAATTATGTGCAAATCTGAGGTAACTTCTGCTTTTTGTCTTTTCTGGCTCTGTCACCAGTCTGCCTTCGATATGGCTCTGGAGAGTTTGTTTGGACTTGGGAGGCTTCTGAGTGTCTGTTGCCATGCTCCATTGGAAACTAAACAACTATAGCAGTTAAGGTTTCTCTTCTAGACTGCTATAAATAATCACTAAGAAATAGTCATTGATCTGAAGAAATTCAGATTCTTAATATATAATTGTAATTAATGTATACCTTTTGCCTAATTATTGCAATGAAAGGAATAACCTAAGCAACTCGTGTGTTTGTGATCACAAGGCTTTACTTGGGTCAAAGCAAGATGAGGAGATGCTGGATTTGCTATTCCTTTTGACTTACATTACTTATGCAAACCTTGTCCTTTGCATATTGATTTAGTAGAAAGGATCAGCTATTACCATAGTATTGTCCTTTCATTTTTCTACTCAGTCCAAATTTTAGTTTAGCATCAAGAGATAAGGAGAAAAATGCTTATATAAACCAGGAACAGGTCTGGAGGATATGCAGCGTTCCTACTGCTAGCAGTGCATCTGAACTATCTTTCCATATGTAAGCTCCTCCTTTGTTGAGAGAGGGACATTTCAATGATTTTGCAGGGCATTGTTTGAGAATACAAATAAATAAAAGTACTAGTAAGATATTACTTTAGTGCTAGAGTAAGTAGCTATAGGACAGGGCAGCATATTGACAGAATACTAAGAGCTTTGGACTGAGCTTGTGTTATTGTAGTGCTGAATACATTAATGTCTCTTTTTCCTGCTGTCGAGGACACAGTGACTCTGCTACAGCATTCATTTAAGGCAGCCTTAACCCTATAGCTCAAGCTATAGCAGATTACAGTTTTTTCCCCAGTAGTGACTGGTTCACTTGCAGGTGTGTTGATGAGGAAGGCTGTGACACCCAAGTAATATGTCTGATGGTACCCTACTGAGCTGCAAGTTTTTTCTCAGCGTGCCAGAGCATCCTTCTCATTCCTTAAAATCACTTTGTTGCTTACAGAGTGAGCAAGTTCTTCCCAGGTACATATGTAGACTGTGATGTCATACTACAAGAGCATCGACTATTTGCCCTGGGGTCTGTTTAATTATTTTTTAAAATTAATTTTGATTATTACAGTTGATTACACCTCAGTGAGCAATGTAATTGATATTTGTAAATGTATCCCAAGGAACATTTTGTACAACATGCTTTTTGCTGTTGAAGGTTAAAGACTCCGTTATTGGTTTTTCCCTAAATATGCCCACATCATTAGTTCCTCCAGTGAAAAGGTTGCCATCTGGAAAAGGCAGCACGGAGACATTATTCAGGCACAAGTGCATGAAATTGGTGTTTCTGCATCTTCTGTCTCTCTTCTGCAAGGAAGCGGCTTGTAATTAAAGGAGCTGGGTTTGGAGGAAACATTACTCATTTGGTGTTATTCCTTATCATGTCAAGGACTGACAGCTCCACAGCTCTGATAAATTATTCCTCTCAATGAGATGTAAAGCAACAGTTCCAAATGTTCTTCTCTACTTTCCCTCTTCCTGTTTCTCCCTCCAACCTATCTTTGAAAGAGTTTGGTGCAGTTTTCAGATAGATGAATTCTAAGATGAAAAAAATTAATTTCTATTGTTCCTTAACAGCTCTCTTCCTTCATATAATTCATAAGGTATAGGTATGATATTCAGTATTGGAGGAAGTAGAGCCCACAAGTTACATTCAGTGGTATTTGAACTTCTAATTCATATTTTTTTACCTCACTTTGATAGTTGATACAGCACAGTTCTTGTGAAAATCAAAGATAATGCTGTAATGTGATTTTGTATAATTTTCTGTATCTCAGGTGTCTTCTGTATTTCCTTGGGAAAAATCTTCAGATACTGGCCTCTCTCTTCACTGCCGTTAATTATGGATTTAAGTCCTACAGCAATAGGCACCTGGTTGAAACATGGAGATAGAAGGAAAAGTAGCAGTATGAACTACATAGTGAATGACAAAGCCTTTAAATCCCACAGTAAAATAAAAATCTTTGTATTCACTGACACCTAAATGTTGTTGTTCCTAACGAAACTTTTTAAATTTGAGAAAAATGCAGAAATTCAGACACTCTTTCAAAGCTTTACCCAGTAGAAAGAGGAAGTTTTTTTGTTACTGGGTTATTAATTTGAATTCTTTATTGACTGAAAATAAACAAAGAAATTGAAGCAGTATTAGCATTTGCTGCAGATAAAAACAAAAAAAACCCAAACCAAAAACCCAACAACCTCAACACTTCCCTTGAAACTATCCATTTTTCCCTTTTCATTTACAAAATAGCAAGAGTGCTTTTGAGACCCAATTCCCAATCTGGAAAAAACAACAAAACTCAGACTGCTGTAGTTTGACTCAGAAACTCCTAATTATTTGGTGGCAATTGTCAGAATTAGCAATCAAATGCAGCTGTGTTTTCCCCATATCTCTGAATCTATATTGCTATCTTGTACTCTGGTGTGGGCTTTGTGTAGAAGGCATGATCATTCAGAAAGGAGAATGTGATCACATTTCTGGTAGTAGAATGGCAATGATATGCCCTGGTAATGTATTTTGTGCATTCTTGGAAATCTGAATAGCCATGCAGAAGCAAGAGGAGCACTGTACAAAATCAGGGGGTTTATTTATTTATTTATTTATTTAATGTTTACAGATGACAGACTCGGGTACATTTGCCACCAGGAGGATCTTTCTGACTCTGAATACAGTGCCAAAGGTTTCCAAACCATCATCTTTCCAGTTTCAATGTGATCTTTTTGATCTCTTGCTCTTTCTCTTCCCTTCCTCTCCTTGCCCTTCTCGCAATTTTGTTGTTGGAATCTAGGATATATATTTCATTTTCAAGCTTCAGTGCCTGAGTAAGGTTACAAGCAGCGTCATTCTAACTGGGGTAAGACACACTGTCTCATGGCTGTAGATGTAGTTGTGATTCTTTAAAAGAAATGCAGAGCCTTCCGAGTTTTGCAGCAGGCCTGATCATGCTTGTCCTCTCCTGTTTTGTTTTGTTAATTACATTCCTCTATGCCAGAGATCAATATACCTTGAGAGAATGAAATAGAAAAGGTCTTTTTAGTCTCAGTCTTCAGAATGAAGAGGTTAGCAGAGACCACCTAACTTGTAATTGCAATACCAGAATCTTCACAGTAGCATATTGGTTGCCAAACGTACACTGGTGAAGAGAGCTATAGGTAAAGAGTCAGCATCTGTCCCACTCTGTGCCAGTTGTGTCACACTGTCCATTGCAAGAGAATTCCTTCTAGTTAAATGATGGGAGAATGCAGCCTTTCAACTCTAAGAATTTTTGAGCCATTTGATGGAGAGCCTGCCCTTAGTGTATGCAAGGTCACTGCAAAGCTAATGGCAAAAAAAAAAGCATTTAATGTCATATCTCTACAAATCAGAAAGTACTAGATGCTAAGTTTGGCTTGAATGGGAGTGATTAATTTTTTCTTCAGTTGGCTTTGTTGAAGCAGCCTGTATCTTGTGCTGTGTAAGCAACAGGCAGATTGTTAAACCCACAGCAAATGTGTAAAAGATAATTTTATCAATGTGTCAGTGAGAGCCTCCTTTGTCTCTGTAGGTAACTTTCTGAAGTCAAGAACCCCAAGAAAAGATCTCTTGGCTGAGACTTAAGTCACTGTCAGACTCAGCAACTGAATCTACTTAAATTCCTTTTAGAAATTCTTCCTTTTAATTTTTTACAATGAAGTATTTTATTTACTTAACACTGATGGCTAAGCAATCCTGATGTACCTGCTGAAAAGAAACTGTAAGTTCATTAACTCATTTAGAAAAGCGAGTTGTATGTCCTTATCTTATTACTGAGCAAGAAGGCAGTGATGTTACCAAGGATCACTTCTGCATAGTTTCCTAACAACAGGTACCCTTGGTTGAAGTAATAGCAGATGTCTCTTGGGCAAGCTCCAATGAAGGTTGCATTTTGAGTCCTGCCTCTATAGTTAGATTCCCAAGAGAAATATAGACAACCTCTGATCTCTGCTAGGAAGTAATGTTTCTTTCGAAGTCCTAAAAAGACTGAGGCATGTTTCAAACAACATGTCTTAAAGACAGAGTTTTTAAGACTTTCTTTTGTTTTAGACTTACAGGAAGTGTGTTTTTGTAGTTTTCTTATGTGTTTATTCACCAGGCTTCTGTGGCTTCTTTATTCACCAGGCTTCTGTGTTTATTCACCAGGCTTATGTGTTTATTCACCAGGCCAGCAGCTATAAGTGTTGCAAAAGGAAATTGTTTTTTACACCAAGACAGCAAATCTTTTCAATTTTCACATCCAGAAAAAAAAATTAAGACTTGTTTCACATATAACACTCATTCTGTGGCTAGTACACCTAGTATCTCTAGTGATTCACCTGAAGTGGCAATGCATTATTGTATTTTGATAAGTATTTGAATAAAACTTCCTTTGTCTTCAGTGGGAGTTTGAACTACAGGCTTAGATTTCTTCCATGCTCAGAATTTGAATCTCTGCATGAATACTTCATAGGAAGGTTTTTTTAATGCATCCAGTTCAGTGCTAGGATTTACTTACCTACTACATCTGCATCACAGATACAGAATTAATTCTGTCTAGGGCAGGGCCCTCACCACACGATTCCATCAGGAAAGAGTGCTGGGGTGTCATTTATTCCTGGCTGTCAGTCTTCATACTACATGCAGCCATCTTTACTGATTTTGCATTAGGATTGGGAAAGATGAAGAAATTACTTCTTTTAAATTAATGCAGATAATACAAGTTCTTGTGTGAGATGTGTGTGTGCAAAAGTCTGTGTTTTGAAGGGTGATTTTAAACAAGGCTTTTTTCAAGCAGAAGTGTTTGATGTTAGAATGGAAGCTGATGGTGGATCCCTAGGCTCTTGTCGGGACTCAGACTGAGGACAAAAATCAGCATTAGCTCAAAGCTGTGTCAGTGACTATTGACTGCAGTAAGAAAGAGGTTTTATCTTAACCTGATAGATATGAATTTACAGAGATTTGGCCATTATCACCCAAGATGTCAAAGGCAACACTAGCAGCTGAACTGAGACCTAAATAATGGACTGGTGCCTTGAAATACTACCTCTTTCCTGCATTGTTATAGCATCTTTCAATAACTGACTGTAAAGTCAAGGTTGATGCTGATCAGTCTGGATCTTCAAACAATAGGAGAGCTACTGCATCAGAGAGGGCTATTTAAGGTGGGAAGGTATGCAAGGCAATGAAAAGGACCCTGGGGTTGAACAAAAAGAGCTTGCTTGGGATGAAGGAGGCCAAGCTCAATTTAGCAGTTCACAGTAAGTGAAATGAAGAAGACAGAGATATTTGAAACATTGTCATAATTATTACTTACTATATAAAATAAATAGTTTTTACCAGTCACTCAGTTGGTCTTTTATCAGCTTTTCAAGTTAACTGATTTTAAACAAGCAATCATGTAAAGATATTTCTTTGCAAAGTGCATCATTTGTGTAACATCTTTATCTTCATAATAGAAGGATAATTAACATCACTAATTATCTAATTAAGCTCATTAACTATCCACCAACAGTGCACCGTGAAGTTGACATTATGTTCTTCTGTCAACAAATGCTTTGATTTCTTAGGAAGTAATTAAAATGTAAATTAGCATGCCATTAAATGCACAAGGGAAGTTTTGAATCAAATATTCATTTCAAAACTGCTCATAGCACACATTTTTTTTTACTTGAATGAAAGCAGGCACTTTACTATTAATGATGTATATTAAACAATTTCCATTACAATATTATTGTCTTGTTTAATAACCAACTCAAAGCTAAATTACACTATGCTGCAGCAAGCTGGAAAAAGTTTCCTTAACTTTGAAGAGAAATTTTATGTCCTCTTAAGCAGATATGACACACTGCTAATTTATCATTTTCAGATCGTTTACAAGGTCATCAAGAAATAATTCAACAGGTCAATAAGTTAGATGAAAACAGAAAATGCAGAGCTAATTTAATGTACTACAAATCACTAAACTTTGTGAAATGTGTGGGAATGATTTCCAAATACATTGAAGATAGCTGTTTAACTGAGAAGTTAGAATGTAAAGCTTGTGTGGTGATGAATACAAATTATTAGGGTGACTCGGATCCAGAGACAACTCACCTACAGTCTGTCCCTTAAAAATCCAGTATCAGTTGCTACAGGAGACGTGTGTGCCAGCACAGCACACAGTAGAAATCTAGCAAAATTCTTCCTCTCTTGATTTGTATCATTTTCATCTTAAAACCTGAAATCCCTTCCAAACTTTTTCTGCAGGTAGCTATTCAGAGGGAATTTTTCTGTGTTTTTAAACTCACTGTTGTCCTGTGTCAGTGAAGTTCCTTCATTTAATTACATTGTATGAAAAGATGTTTTCTTTTATGTTTCCTGCATTTAAAAAAAAAATAAAATTTTTGCCTTTAGAGCTAGAGCTTGTGTTTTGCTCAGGTTTAAGCTTGGATATAGGATGTCAGCAAATGGAGTTTAATGTTTAAGTTGTTGGCACTGAAATCTCATCTTTCAATTTCATCTTTACGATGTGCCGGTTGCAGAGTTTTATTTTCACATAACAGAGATGATGCCAAATGAGTTGAATGATGTTAATGTGGATGAAAGCATATTTATTTGGTTGTAGAGGGACCCTAGAAACAAATGCTAGCTACCGAAACACTTTTTTTATATAGAAAAACAAACTTTTTTCATATTTATTGCTTAAAATTTGTACATTTTCCTCCAGAATATTGATACAACTTTTTATTTCTAAAAATTTCAGAGAGAAATTGTTTTAATTAGTTACTTCATATTGATTGCTTGATTCAAAAGCCTGAAGCAGCAATTTAAGCTGAATGAAAGTTAAATTTCTGGTTTAAAACTTCAGATGAAATTAGTATCCTTATCCACAGCTTCCCACAATAAAATAATTTTTCATCATTCATTGTTTTTTAAGTTCTAGTTTCTATTTTTAAAGACAAATAATGCATTTTTTTTCAATTATGCTATTTTTTTTTTAGAAATCTTTATAAGGAGAAGAATTATTGTGAGTTTACGTATGGTGTCATACACATAAGAGTCTGGATACCTAGAAAACGTGAGTTAGCTGGACAGTGATATGTGCAAGCAGAGAACAGGAAACCAGAAGAGGTCCTAGAAATCTCTGCAAGATTAACTTTAATGTTTCTCCTAAGTGAAGGTATAGGTTGCTTACCTGTACTTGAATCTGTGACCATCCCTTTCTTGTTTTTCTCATCCTTGCTAGCCAAATTAAAGATAAAGCTTGGTTGTGTCTGTCTCTTTTCCATTCATGGTTTCTGCTGTAGAGTCCAGGATTGTTCTACAGGCACTAAAAAACTCTGGAAATAATTTTGTCACTTTTAAATGTATGTCATTTTAGGAAAACTGATAATTTTAGGAGTATCTTCGTATTCTATAATCTGAGCTCTAAGAATATGCTAATGTTTACAGAATTCTTTCTTCAGCTGAGGAATTAGAAGTGCATATTTTTCTTAAATAAAAGCCATCATTCAAGTGTAATCAGAAAACACCAGTGCATGAGGCTATACCTGTAGGACTTAGTAGAAAGTCACCATTTGAAATAGGAAAGTGTTGAGTAACAACACGTGAAGGCAAGAGACCCTGTTTCTGTTACCCATAATTCCAGTTTGACCTTCACCTTTCACTAGAGGTAAAAGCTAATACCTCTGCTATAACAGGAGGCTGAGTGAATTACCCCAAAGTCACAGAAGTCGTTCTCAGAGATGGGATTAAAGAACAAACATGTCTCATGTCCCATTATGCTTTTTTTACTATTGGGAGACAAATTGTGTGTTCTCCCAGGAATTCATCGCTTCAATGTCATCTGTTGAAGTAGGGGATGTGCATGCACATGTACATACATACATACACATAGTTGCTATAGAAGTAGAACTGTTTCTGTGCTTCCTGAATTTAGCTGATAAATACCCTGTGGAAGTCTCAAAGTACACCATATTTTGGGTTTATCCTCGTGAAACCCACCCCTGTGTGTGGGTACTTTTATGATGCACTGAAATATGGAGGTTTTTCTCATTAAGTTTGCTATTCCCCAACCAACGGGTGATGCCAGGAATCCATCCATGATCCTTAGGAGCAGTTGGCACTATGCATTAGCCTCCTAGAGGGTTGAGGCATGAAGCTTCCATGCAACACTTAACTGCTGGAACTACAGTCTGTTGAAAAAGCTAAATGAATTTTGGCAAAGCAACAATAAAATTCACATGGCAATAACAATTTTGTGATTCATAAGAGCCTGAAAACAGCCCTCAGTGTGAGGAGTGTATGCGAAGGACTGGGATAAACTGCTATTTAATCTGCTAAGGAAAACATTATCTGCCTTAGTTTAAGGCTTGTTACCTGGTGACTAATGAAACAGGTTTTCCTCTTATGCAATGAACCTACTTGCTTCACAGTGCATAGTCAATTCCTTGAAAAGTATTCTGATCGCAAGTGGCTCGATATTTGCACAGTGTAGCAGTGTACTTGGTCTCTCATTCACCATGTTAGATTTTGTAGCAGTAGTAGGCTTCAAGATGTTATATCCTTTGTCCCTGTATCTGAATACAACAGGGCCGGTGAATTGGAGACATCACCCATATCCAGTAATTTACTATTGCACTTGGTTTCTTCTCTGTAAAACTGCTATGCTAGCTCTAATCCTATCCTCTTCTTGTGAGGCTGATGAAGAAGAGATTGATTTATTTTCTGCAATTTGACAGAAAAGGACCAGAAGTATTGGGCCTTAATTGTGTACATCAAGAAGGGAAACTCTGGTTAGGTGTGTGGAAAAAGGAGGAGCATGAGAAAGAATGTGGACACAAGAAAATAGTTTTCATACCTCGGAAGGGTTTGTACTAGGAACTCTTAACTACTGAAAGTCTGGCTCTGTAGCTATCTAGGCCACAGTGGCTCATGATTTTTCCATTTAAACAATTATTGGCTTTAGATGGTGATTGTAAAAATCAATCTTTTTTTGAGGAAGTGTCTGCTACTTAAGTCACATCATCAGTGACCGGAGTTCCATGCTGATTCCATGCAGACCAGCAGACAAAGCTGGGAAATGGGGCTGCTGAGGGGAACAGTGTTGCACCACAGGTGGATGCCATTTAATGTGAGCTGCTGGGAATTTTTTCTGAAGTAAAACTGAAGAATTTGCCCCTTATAAAATGGCATTTTCTTAATGTTCTGTTTCATAAAAAAAATACAGCTTTTCTGTTTGATACAAGACAGAGTGTATCACATTAGCAGCATGTCATTGTTCTCATCTAGTGATGCTAATTTCCATCTGTAAACTAAAAGCTTTGCCCTCTTTCTTCATATAGGCCTTTGAGATGTACTGGTGATAAAATACAGTAAAGGTCTAGATATTTTTGTTACAGCTGTGATGCTGTGAGTGCTCTTGCTAGATATGCTTATCTATTTATAATATTTAGTTTATTCAGAAGAGCTAAAGTATTAGATAACTGTTAGTTCTAGTCTTCACCAACAGATGACTGAAACACATGCTTCAAAACAAGTGTGTGAGTATTCTCATTATCATCCATGGGACTATTGTCACAGTAAGGAATCGGGATGTTTGGGCTTTCCTTTTGGCTCTTACAAGTCCAAAGTCATTTTGGTTTTGAAGTTTATTTTCATTTATTGGGTTTTGGCACTTACTTTTGTGTGTGTGTGTATTTTATAATACAACACTTAACCTTTAGTTCCCCAGTGAAAGACTCAAAGTGCAGAGCTCCAATGACATCATGTTTCTTTAGGAAAGAACTGAGGCATAAGTGCTGTCTGTATCATGCAATCTGGGTTTGTTGTGGCAAGTCGGAATATTTTTGGGGTGGAATATTTTAAGTTAGTGTTCTATGTGTATATATATATGAAAAAAAAATTAAAAAATCTGCCAGAAAACATTCCAGAGCCCAGGAGAGAATTGTTAACTTAGAAGTCACACCTCAGCCCTTATTTCTTTTTTCTTTTTTCTTTTTTTTTTTTTTGGTCAATCATTTCTCATTACAATCAACCTTTCAATTGCTTTAGTTGAAAGAAATGACAGAAAATCCACTCTCTGGGGGTTTATTTGGCATGCTGATTTCTCTGTTTGCCAGTACTTTGCTCTTGTTAGCTTTACCTTTCCCCAACGCTAATCATTTTTCCTCCTATTTGCATGAG
Source organism: Colius striatus (assembly GCF_028858725.1). NCBI lineage: Eukaryota > Metazoa > Chordata > Aves > Coliiformes > Coliidae > Colius > Colius striatus. The sequence continues at coordinate 19,798,755 of NC_084766.1, forward strand.
GTCTCCATGCAGCAAGAGGAGAAACTGGTTTGGATTTAGTGGATTATTTTTTTTTTTTAATAGAGAAATATCTTGTAAATTCCTTCACCTTTCCAAGGCCTAAATACTGGCTGGGGAATCTGAGGCAGCAAAATGGCCTGATTCTACTTAAAATGTGATTGTCTAAGGCTGCAAAGTAAAGTAGCCTGTATAAAAAAGACTTAAAGGATGGTATCATACTCAGATTTTTTAGGCCAAGATGGATCAATATAACTTTTTAGTCTGCTCTTACCTAAAAGGCAGGTTGTATTTCTTGCATTTACACCTGCTTTTCTGCATATGAAACTCAAACTTTGTATTATGTTACCCTATAATTAATTAATCATAATTGTCGAAGCTGTCATTTTGTTTTTGTTCAGCACTGTGACACTGTTGTGTTTAACCTATTGCATAAGGAGTTGCCATTTTAAAAGACAAGAAACTATATTTTTTAATGGAATTTTGTTAGAAACTTGTTTGCATTATTTTTCAGTAAACATTACAGTGGAATTGTTCTGACACTTACAATAATAAATATGTTAATAATTCATAGCCTAGTCTATATCATCCATGTTTCTTGGATAATTTTTCAGTTTTTGTGTTTGTTTTTTTGTTTGTTTTGGAGGGTTTTTTTTCATCACAGTAATCTACAATTTTATTAACTCTTCATTTCATTTTACAACCAGATGGTTTTCCTTTGGGGATGATCATCAGGGACTACGTTCATCTAGCTATTGCTAGCTATTGCTCATTTGGAAGGCAAAATTGTTAGTCTTCAGGTCACCAGATGTGTCTAGCAGAATTTTTTCTTCTTAGGACCTTACATCCATTTCAAAGACTAGGCACTCAGTCAGTAAAGTCAGTGAGAATCTTTGCAATATGGGCTTTGACCTTAAGGGTCTGGTCTGTGGCCATGAGTGAAATACAGACTATAAGCAACTTTGAAACAGCTGCCACAAGAGCACTGACTTGGCTTGAATAGCCTATGGGTATCTGAAATGGTTGTTAATACTTGTAGGAATTTGTTATCTGTTCTGAATGTCTTTTACTCTATGTCCACATAGAGCTGGGATCTCAACTCTTGTCCTGTACTGAGCCCCGCTCAACAGTACAGAGAGTGCTGTTGCTTTCTAGGTCAGCTTTTGTGGGAGTTTTATATGAATTATGAAATAGTTCTGTGAGGCCACAACTGTGATTACAGGTTTAATGATGCTTTAAACAAACAAAAATGTGATGACTTTCATCAGTGTAAAACAGGAGCTTCCTGCAGGGAAACACCAATAAATGTGACTTCACGGTGGGGGTACAGCCCTGGCTGGCAGCCAGCAGTAATCGGCACACCACATAGACCTTGTGTGTTAACTTAATTATAGCACAGTGCAAGCAGCAGCTAGATAGTTTGCTGTGAGGAATCACTGCCAGAGTGGCACAGAGTCCATGCATTTAAAAGTTACCCAGCTGATCCATGGCTTTAGGTAGTGAGAGTCTGGGGCTTTCACAGCCAGTTTAGCTGCATGCTGTAACTCGCAGCAACCTCGCCTTTGTCAGGGAAGCTCTGGTGGACAGGAGAGCCTTTGAATAGCACCAGGGACACTTCCACCTCTTCTGTATAATCTTCAGACAGCTTCTACCTCTAGGAATCCTCAGGAATTTCTCAAAGGAACAGATAATTTGGCAACTCTCTGTAATGCAGTTAATGGTCAGCCACTCTGATTCTTTTTTTTTTTTTTTTGTCTTTTAATGGCATTGGTGCATCTTTTGTAAGTTCTTAGGAAGGGAAAGCAATCTTATTTTAACTTCAAAGTCATGTTCAAGTAATCCTCCATCCTTCCTACATATTTGGCTGGCACATGGAATAGATAGTTATGCATTATTTTGATTCTGTTTCTTTCAGTAATGATTAAGAGCATCATCCTGAGTCAGGTCTCAAAGTGCTATACCACTGATTTCAGGGCAAAAAAGTTGCTCTTTCAGAAGGAAGTGTAGCACTTTGGGAACTGACTGAGGATGATGCTTTTGGATCAGAACATTTTAAAGCAAGTATGTCCAGAAGAGCAAATGTGGCATCATGTAGGTATAATATGATAGCTAGAATCTGTTTTCCAGGAAGTACACTGCCAAACAGGAGAATTTTTATCTGTGGCTGTTAATAAGAAGAACGTGAACCTGAACTCCACCCAGTAGCTACTTTTCAGCGGTCATAAAAAGAGGTACCAAGCAAGGAGAGACAGAAATGGGGCAACTATCCTGTGTTTGCATAGAAAACTCTGAGTTACAAGTGTGTAGAACAGTCCCATGAGTGTTGGACAACCTGTTAAAGCAGAGTTCTGTGGTGGTTCCTCATTTACCTTCATGCAATAAGATAAAACAAGCTAGTGGCTTACTCAGCAGCTGTTCAGTGCTTCAGCTATACACACAGCATTTCTGTACATTTTGTTCCTCTCATCAGGAAAAAATACTTCAAATCTCTTGGGGACATAATTTTGTAGATGGCCAGGAGAAAGGGGAGAACAAACTTAGCATTTTCAGAGCTGGAAACTTCTCTTTGACTAAAGTTTAATAGATTAATTTGAGGAATTAGTATGATAGTGAATATCTTGCATTGTATTTTGTTGCTATTTTCATTATGCTAGTTGGGCATCTGAGAGATTTCATCAAGTTTAATGATGTTTCTACTGATTTTTTCAAAAGGAAGGATCAGATAGGAGCATTGTTTGAAATTCTCTGGTTGGTGCTTTATATAGGTCTTGGCCATGGACCACAAAACCTGTGGGTTTTGGTAGAGTAGGTAAGAAGAAAATGAAACACATTTCATTTTCCTGCTCCATGACTTTAAGGATCCTACCACAGTAGACCTTTGTTCATGATCTTTGCCTGTATAACTTTGAGGTTAGTATTCTAGTCTCTGTTTTGTGATTAGAGAAGTAGTGGTTTAGAGCAATTGCATGTCTTGCTGAAGATCAGGTAACAATCTGTAGAGTAGGGAGTGCAACTTGTAATCTGTTGACAGCAGTTAGTCTTGTTAGTCTTAACACAAAGACCCTTAGGTTGAGAAGGTTATTTCAACAACACAGCAGATGAAAAGTATGACTGTTAATGTGGGTTCACTGTTCTGTAAGCAATGCATTCTGGAGGGAAAGGTGTCCATGAAGGTCTGTCAGGCTGTTTTGGAAAACATGTATTTCAAGAAACACCTGAGTAACACCAGGGTTTATAAAGCATGTCTATGCTGTGTAGTGGAGCAGAGGCAGAGAGCTGTCTTGCACTGGCACAGCTCTGCAAGTTTCCAGCTCTAGAGCTAGCTCAGACATCTCTGCATTACAATCCCATTAAAGAGTGCATTTATACTCCAAGCCACTTGTTGATAGAGGTCTTAGGTTCATAAATCTCAAAAATGTTTTTGAAAACAGCTATTTTCCTGTCTGCAAAAGGAGATGTGGACTACTTCTTTGTTTTCTGCTTATGCAGCAGGGAGCAGGTATATTGTTAAGGACCCTCAGTCAGGGTCTCTACAACAGATAATTGGTTTTTAATTCAGCTCCAAACAGAGGAGTCTTGAATTTTATTTTCTGTTTTCTAAATCTTTCTGAATAGTTCCATTAATGACTCTTGTTAAGGTCCTGAATATGTTTCTTTTTCTGGTGTAAGTGTGCAGCTTGCTCTCAGATGTTATTTCACCTTTGTGCTGTCCAGAGAGCCATCAACTTGCAGACATAGGCCATATCCCAAATTATTCTTGTAAAAGACAGAGCAACTGTCTGCTTCTGCCCCTTGCAGAAGTTACACATGCATCACCTTGGTGTAATGTGCTCTGATGTTTCTTCCAGGGATTTGTGTCATGTATGGAACAGTACCGAAGAACTGGGCAAGAGCTGTATGCCTCTTTGTACAAGAACCACGTACAGGTAAAGAACAGGAATGTCGTGCAACAACTTTCTACTGTTGAAAAGATGCTCCTGGAATACTCTGCAAAATCAGGCATTTCAGAAGTGAAATGAGTAGTATGCCCAAAAAAATACTGAGTTGATGAATCAATACTCTGTTCCTGATGGCACCCCTGAAGTGTGATACAGCATCACTCACCAGTCAGATTCCTCACTTTATACTCAGGAGCCTTTTTTCTTTATTTCAGTGAATTATTCCACTCTCATAGCAGCAGAAATAAAAGTGAAGACCTTTACCTTTTTTTCTTAAGAGCAAGTAAAACTTTTCAAGAGGTCTCATGTTCATAGGCAGGAAAATCTGAAAGGTATGTTTCTGTTTCAGGATTGGCCATCAGAAACCAGCAAGCTTTTAATTCTCTGACATTCTCTCTTCTCTTCTTTGAATTGATATTTGATCTTCCCTCACTCCCTGCACACACATCCACAGTAGAAATAATTCAATTCATGCCTTGCTTGGAGGGAGCACAGTACACTTCAGACTGAGACTTTTAAATGGTGTTTTCAACAACCGTGGTTCTTGCCATTTGAAACAAACATTTGCCAGGAAAAAATGGAGTGAATAAAACACCTGTGATGCTGTTCTCCTGACTCACTACTTTTAGAGTTGGAAATCTTATGAAAGCAGCCATTTTCAAGTAGATTGAAGTTTGTGACATGCTTACATTTGTTACTATATCTTAGTTTAACTAGTAGCATCTCCCACAGCACACTTTCAGTGATCAGTCAGACCTGTGTCTGCTGGGCCTCCAGTGCTCCCTCTGCAGTGGTCCCAGCCAGCAGGTTGGATAGATCCCTCTGAATAACTGGAGTGGTGCCGCTGCTGGAGAGAAAGACGGAAGTGTGTAAAAGGTAGAACAAAGTAGTTCTGTCCCACAGATGCTGCAATGTGGTTACAGCAAAGCAGCTAAGGACTGGATGATTCTTGAGGAGCAGCTTTTCTATAGAGATGCATCACAATCCTTACAGCAGCGATGGATTCTTGATTGCTATGAAGGGCCTTCACGCATGAGGAGGAGGATTCAACAGGCCAACACCCGAGCAGCAATGATGCGAATGAAGAACAAGGTAGAAATCTTTTGCAAGAGGTGTACAATTTCTGTAATGGTTTCTGGTGACTTTATACTCATCTCTTTCCTCTGGTTCCCATCACTTGACTCATCACTATGCTGTGCCACGCACAAGAAACCCGCAGAATGGATCTGGTTTTGTCAGAGTAAGCGGGGCTGTAATGTGTTTAGCAGCAACAGAATGATTTTCCTTCTTTTCTGGTGTAAGATCTCCCCAGATAAATGAGAGTATAACATGACCATATTTTCTGCATGTAATATCTCACAGAGATAGTGCTTCCAAGTGTGTGCAAGAGAGTTCAGTTAAAAGGCTGCACTGCCCTGTTAGTCTTATGCTTATTAAGGCTGTTAGAACTGAGGGATGATGAAAAGGGAAATTAGAGTGTATATGTGGTGTTTTCACTACTGTCTGTTTCCATAGTGTCTCAGTGCCAAATCTTTTCAACCAGAAGCTGAAACACTTTAGCATATCAGGAGGTTACCATTTCTAGGACAATCTCAGCTGCTATGTGAAGCCTGGATTCTGGCAGCTTTCTATAAGCTGGGTAGTACATTTTTTATACTGTAACTGGACTCATGCAGGGTCTTCTTTGAAAAAGCAATAGTCCTTTTACGTAATTGTTGCCATTTGTTCCTACATTTAATTGTCTCTTTGGGTCCTTTTAAATGAGTTTATTTGAATTTCCAAGGCATTTATTTGCTATATAGTTCTAAATCTGTGGGGTTTTCTGCAACAAGGTTCTGAGTTATATTTACCTGTCTGCATATTCCACTCTATTCATACTTAATCTCTTTTCAGGTTTACCTAGCAAACAGAAATGAAACAACCCCCGCTGCTGAAGTGAATCCAGGTAACCTTTCAGGACTATATTACATCATTAAGAGGGTGAAGACAAACAGCCAAAGAGAATGGGAATTAGTATATGGGGTTCAAGGTCAGAATTTTCTCTAGTGAAAAAAAAAAATGTTGGTGCTCTGAGCTAAAAACATCTTGTACTATCTGTGAAAAGACAGATGCAGCTGTTATCTTCGGAATTTGTTGCTCTCTTGTTGTCACCAGAAAGATCTGAAAGTGAAAAGATTGTCTTTAAATGAAAGCTATGGGCTTTCATGGGCACCTGGAAAGCTCCCAACTGCTTCAACTTCGGAAGAAAAGTGCAGACTTTTCCCTTGTTTTTAGTAGACTTGCCCGTTCTACCTCTGAAATTACATTTAAAACTGGGTGATAGAAGGCTCAGAGAAGTAGTAATAGGAATTCTAACTTTTCAAGAATGTGGACAAAATAATGGAAAGTGGAAGAAAGTCACTAAGAATATTCACTTGTCAAATTATTTGTTAGCATTTAAAATAGAACTAGATTGTTCAAAATATTATCATATATGTCATCAATTTTGTTTTCCAAGACCAAGTTTTCTGTTATGTGAGACATTAAAAGAAGAAAGGTGGGGGTTGGGGGCAGAGGTGAGGGGAGGTCAAATATGGTATTCACATGGTCAATAGTTCAGAGGGGGAAAAACACTATGAAAGAACTATAGTTTGGAAATGTCACCAACTCTAAGGCTGTGGATGTCAGCCACCTGTGTGTCTGTTTGAAGACAAATTCCTAGTGTATGCTGTTGGAAGTAGGGAGCATTGTTTTATACTTTTAGTGTGATAGGGCCTAGCAAGCGAGAGTGGAGCTTGTCCTAGACTCCAAACAAGACAGAAATACTACACAGTTTCTGCGTGGAAGTGGTTACAGCCTACTTCAATAAGAAGGCTGATCATGCCTTCCCTAACTGCACACACTGTGTGAACTTGCAAAGCTTGGCACATAGCTTGGGCAAGATATGAGTGGGATGTCTCTCCTTGGATTCTGTTAAGATCCTGCTCAGTTTATGTCCCCAAAAGACTACTATTTTTTATTTTTCCTAATTTCCTAAACTTCAGATTATAGGAATTTAGTTTGAATTATAAGTGAGTGTGACTACCTGGTTTTAGTTCCCTGAACTAAAGATCCTTCTTTAGCAGTCAGATTTGACTTCTCTATTGCCTGTTTTTTGCAGATAAATAATTCTGTTTCCCAAGATAGAACAGACTGAGTGGAAGTCTAAATTGCAAATGCTTTTCATGTCATTCAGCTGCCACTAAAACTGAAATCTCTTTTGTACTGATACAGGAGTGCTGATGTTTAATGGAGGGGAAAGGGAGATGGATTGTAACCAGCTAACGTTCTTCCCTGCTCTACATGAAAGTTTCCATTCAGAAGATTTCTTGGAACTGTGTGTGGAGAGACATATTATATTGCAGGAGTTTGAAGAGAGTGAAAAGGTAGGAAAATGAGCTAGAAAATTTTCTCTGGGAAGATGGTATTTTAGAAGGTGAATTGGATGTGGAAGCCTGTCTGTTCCTTTCAGTTTCACGTTCAAGTGGATTCAGGCTTCAGCAAATATTATGGCTTTCCTTAGAGCAATTACAACTGTTTAGGCTCTATATGAATTCCTATAGAGATATATTCTTGAAGAGCATTTAATGTTAACTCTTTGAAGTAACAGAAAAAAATCAAAACTGGGCATGCAACCAAAGTCTTCATATACCTGTGAGACAGTATTGTCTTAATTTGCCTAAGACATGGCAAATTATGAGACTCAGAATGCCTGTCCTGCTTCTCTACCTTTAGTCATGCTCAGAGCAGCATCTGGATTAAATTCATTTATTACGTTTGGAAGAGTGTGCCAATTTGGTCTAGGTTGCTACTTCAGTGATGTTTAAATCTCTTCCTTCTGAATACCAAGAAATCTTCTCTTCCCCACTACCATATGCCATTTCTTCTCTGCTTCTCCATGAATACTGGACAGAGTATTCCCTCTAAGGATGTAGGGACTTTCCCTGCTTCCCCTGCTTCATGTTTGATGCTTCCATTGTGTGTCATCTAGTCAAAACAGTGCTGTTCCTTCTTTATTCTTGTACTGGACTGGATGTTCTTTTCCCAGGTTTCCAGCATAAGGAAGAAGCGGGTTCAGGAACAACTTGGGGAGGACATGAGCTGTGAAGTAAATACGAGGATAGTAACTTTGGTCACATCTTCTCAGTTTAATTCCATTGCTTAAAAGCCAGAAACCTGGCCTTTGCTTTCAGTGTGGTCCCCACAATGGTGACTCCAAATAACCTTGTTGTTGGATATGCAGTGCTTATAGCCATTTTCCATAGAACTGTAAAAGATATTATCATGAGGTGTCAGTCTCTCGTCATTCTCTGATCTCTTGCAGTGTACCCATTTCTTCCAGTGGCATCATTCCCCCTGTTGGCCCAGGAGTTAGCATCCCATAGTGGAAGCCAAGGATTTAAACTCAGCCATCACAGTGCTGTAGTAGTTGTACGTAGACATAGAAATCATTATTTTGTTTTTGTGTCTCAATACCATTGCTGAGTTCTCTTGATGAACTTTGGCAGTGGCTGGAGGTCCCATTTGCACTCTCTAACACTATGGTTTCTTCATGCTATTAGAGCTGTTGGTACACTGTCTGTCTATGCAACACGATTCATTTCCCTGTTCCCCCCACCCCAGCAGAAGGAGACAGGCATGAAAATGTGAAACATGTTTTCTGTGCACTGATCTCATTCTGAGCCTTCAGGCTGTCTGTCTCTCCTCCATGTAACTCCACAGGAAGCTGTCTGAAATGCCAGGCATGTTTTTTTCCAGCAGCAGTCACCATGTTGCCAAGCTGACAGAAGCATTAAAAAAAGCAGCGGGGGGTGACATTAGCTGTCCTGCGCTCACTTAGTGCGCCGTGGTCCTGCCTTGTAAATGGCTGCCTCGTGAGCTGTTTGCACTTCAAGCAGGCAACTGGAACCGTCTTACCTACTGCACTGCACAGAAAAGTCGTTGTGTTGCTTTGGCAGATACTAGATTGATTTCTGGAATACAGGGGTAGCCCTTGCCTGGAAAGTGGTCATTGTTATATAATGTCACCCAGTGCTGGTTTTTTGCATTGCCTTTAAATGAACACTTTCTTATGTATTCAGATATGTGAAATGGCTTTTTCAAGAAGCAGCAGATCAAATGCTGTTGATACTGTCTGTTGGATCAGAGTCTGTTCCTCAGCAAGTTGTCAGACAAATATGGGTGCAGATGTAGTATTATTATGCTAATTTCATCTAGTCTTTTGTTTTCTCTTGAAAAAATAGAGTAGAAAACATTTCTAGACATTCCCTTGAAAATATTTTTAAGCATTTAAACAAGAAAAGTTTATGATTTGGGCTGCAAGACAAAGGAACTATAAAAACAAAGTAAAAGGATATAGTTTTGAGTACAGGCTAAAGGAAGCTACTGAGTGGTTAGGCCCTGAAAGAGTGGAGGCTAATCATATGAGGGACCAATCATCATCTCTGTGTTTAAGCAACACACAGACCATGCAATGCTCAGCCTCTAGATATGTCTTTTTCTGTTGCTTCTTTCATGCAATAAACTGCCCACAGAGGAATGAGTTTCCCGCTTTCAAAGCTAAACATAACGAAATTAGGCAATGCCAGAAGTCAAGAAATTAGGGCCAGATCTGTGAAATTCCAACCCTTAATGACATAATAACTTACTGGTTTTACCATAAGACTATCCCTCCTGCTTTACCAGTACAAAGTGGAGTATTTAGTAGTATTGACTGTAAGCCTGTTTCTTACAGCCAGAATCCTTGTAGTACATACAGCTGTACCTTCTGTGTTATGTAGATAGCAGGAATGTTACAGACTCCAACCATCTTCCTTACGCTGTTACTTTATCACTAGAATATGTCTATTCTGAGCAGCCTCTATGGGGAAAAAGAAGTAGTATTTAATCCCATAGTTATATGGTCACATAATGCATATGCAAAGGTGTTGAATTCAAGCTTGAAAATGGAAGCCTCTGTTAGACCTCCTGAGACTGGCAGGCCAACAGGAGAATTGCTGGAAATTGCAGGTGTCACATTGTCATCTGCTGGAGGAAGCATCTTTAGAGCCTTCCAGGCCTGTATAATGTCCTCGTCTGAAGTGGCAGCTGGAGAGGATGATAGAAGTATGCTATGACCCTGGAAATGAGCCTGTTCTGTAAAGGGAGGAAATTGAAAAACAATCATGAATCTCCTCCACCATGTGTCCCAGTCCAGCCTTTGGAAGAGAGAGCATGTTGTAGTGAGCACAGTTTCTTTCCTGATTATTTGAAGTTTAGCTTCAGCCGTTTTGCCTCTCTCAGCTGTGCCTCCATTCCTGTTGTTTGACCTATGTGTCCCATTCTCCTCACCAACATAATACAGCCTCTAGTTCTCAGGATTCTTGAATCTCATCCTATTTCCCTTGTCCAGAGTCCTAGTCTGTCCTCTGCAGTTGCTCTACCCTAGATGTAGTGTCACTTCCAGTTTTATGAAGCTCATTTCCATTCTTTCCCTGTTATCTTTCTATACCCTTCACCAGTTTCCCTTTGTACCAATCAGATTTTTGTGATCTGCTAGAGGCAGATCTAAAAGCCAAAAATCTTGTATGCAGCGCTAGTAAAATGTAAGACACATAGGGCCATTGCTGTGATTTGGCTCTATGGTTGTATGTAAGGAGCCAAGTGTAGATGCTCATGGCTCACCGACACACTTAAGTCTGGGCACTAAGAACGGAGGGTCAGCTGTTTGCAGACTGAAGGAGAATGGTGGGCTGGTAGCTGAGATATTTTGTTGCTTGACCTCCACCCCTACACATGGCCCCAGCAGGGACCACTTGTGAAAGGCAAGCAAAAGGACTGCTCTTGTGCTTGGAACAAATGTGGCTTTGAATTCAAAACTGGGAGTTGAGGACTTTGCTGAATGCTTGGAATTGGTGCTCTGGTTGCAGTAGTGTAAAGTAGTATTCTATATGCATATTCCCAAAGCACTATGTGGGGTTTTTTTCCTGCACACAACATGTGTATTTCACTATATCAGACTGCAGGTGCAGATTTACACATGTTGTTTTCGGGGCATTTGTCTCAGAAGTTACTGAACTGTCATAGTCTGGGTGTTTGATTATACATTTTGTTGAAGCTCCATTGTGATTATAATGTGTACAGGTGAAGATATATTTTGTGTGTATGTTTAGTATACTGAGACTGTACACAGCATAGGCATGGAAAATTATATGTGATGTGGGAGATGTTACATAAAAGTGCTGCTGCAGAATTTTGCAAGAGAAATGCTAATAGGAACCTGTCCTGACATAATCTATCAACTTGCCAAACAAAAGCCAGAGCCAGCCCTTTAAATAGCCCTGGTTTACCAGCAGAGACAGGGAGATTGGATTCCTCTGTCTGCAACTGGAGCCTCCAACCACAGGTTTGCCTTCCCGGTCTTAACAAACCTGAAAAGTCCTACCAGGTTTTTAATGTCCAGTTAGCATGTAATAGATGAAGCAAGTATTTGCAAGGTTTGGAGAATGGTTTTGAGGCAGAAACTCTGAATTTTGGAGGTAGTAAACCTCTGTGTGCCAGCAAGTTACTTGAGACGATAAGAAATCCAAGGAGCTGGGGTAATGAATCTGAAGTTAACAAGAAGGCACAACCTAGCAGAAATCTGGGCACAATGCCTTTCCTTGAAGGAAGGGCTGGAGAGAACACAAGAGATGCCAAGAACAGTAATAGAAGAGACTAGCATAAATCAGGGGGAGTGGGATCCATGGTTGGGAGAAAGCTAACTAAAGAACAGGCTCAGTTGAAAGAGAAAACAGCTGTAAAATTTAACATCCATAGCTGACAGAATGCTGACAGAGCTCTGCATCCACTTGGTGGAGCCAGTGGAGGCATTGCACTTCACAACTATGAATTGAACAGAAAATTTCAGTTGTAAAGGCCCTAACAATGATCATCCAATCCAGCTGTCTGTCCACTTCTGACAAAAAGCTAAAGCATGCTATTAAGGGCATCAGCATTAAGCTTACTGATGGGCTTGACACAATGTCCACCTCTCTAGGAAGCCTGCTCCAGTGTTTGATCACCCTTTTATCAAAGAAATGCTTCCTCATCTCCAGTCAAAACCTTCCCTGGTGCAACGTTGAAGCATTCCCATGTGCCCCATCACTGAATTCCAGAGAGAAGAGATCAGCATCTCCCTCTCCACTTCTCCTCAGAAAGTTGTACAGAGCGAAATGAAAAACCCCAAGGCAAGCTGTTTTCATGGGAGCACAGTTATACTTCATCCCAGTGCAACCATGTAGCACTAAAGTTCATTACATGTGCTGATGTGAAAGAGGGAACAGGGACTAGCTGTTGTGGTCAAAGCGGAGCACTGGGAAGCCACATCTTTGGCACAAGCCATTTCCATTTTCTGCCTCTCAGTTCCTTCCCTTCCCTCCCTGCTGCAGGAGCAAAGAGTAATGGCCACCCCACTGCAGGAAGGGCTGCTAATCAGGGATAAGGGTTTTCAGTGTGAATCTGCCTGTGTTCACGTGGGAGTGTCTGAAGAAAGACAAAGACTCTTCTCTGTTGCCCTGTCTGGGTCTCTGCTGCAGTGGAGAGGCTGCTGGGAGCTCCTTCCCCAGCCCATGTTCCTCCACTGCTACCCCAGCTCAGTGAACAATTTTACTACTAAGAGCCAAGACAGGGCCTGATTTATGTTATAAGGTCACAAAAAACTCACAGAACATCTGTAGCCAGATCTCTGCTCTTCTGGATGTTCTTCACCATACTTCTTTGTGCTCCATGAATACCTCCTAGTATTCTCATCTGCTGCTGGTGCTTTTTAATGTTCACTCTGATGAAAAATGTCTTTCAATTGTAAGGCTGTATCTGCTCACTGGATCTCTTCAGAATTCCTAACAAACCTCAGGGCCCTAACTGCCTCCTCAGGCTGGTCCCCTAACAGTTGCTTTCTGTAAAACGATGCAGCAGGGAAAAAGAGGCAAATTTTGCTCTGGTTATTCCTAAGAGAGTCATGGGAACAGTGGGAAGGGCATGAACTTAAGTGAACTACCTAAGGAGAAATTTAAGGGCTCATATTAGTTTTTGGCAGCATTTTCTTTTTGAGAGGAGCCTGGAGTGCGACAGAGATGTCTGGGTGTGTAAGAGGTATGAGAGCTATCGTGTTAGAACTGTCTTCCAGATGCTATCAACAGCTAAGGGATGCCAGCGTCTCAGTCTAGTGATGGGTTGAGACAGATGGCAGCTTTCATCACAGAAAGCAAGTACAAGAGCAGTCACAGTACCCATAGCCGTGGGCAAGACAAGAAGCTTTTTCTGGCACTCTCCCATTCTCCCAAATATCTGATACTCTTTCCTTGTAGCTTTTGGGAAGTTGTTAAAATCTGAGAAGAGCACCCAGAAGAAATACCACCCACATGATATTTTTGCACCAGGGGAGTAAAGAAGGGAGGGTGAGTGGAGACTACCTGAAATAATGTGCCCTGGGTTTTCTAAAGCAAAGCTGTGACCACAAGGCTTTTTAGTGATTGCAATGTTTTCTCTCAAATTTGAGTAGAGGAAATTTGATCCAATGTTTGTTAACAGTTCAGATGTGACCAAACTTGAGCCTAGAGCCCCTACTGCTAACAACTAGGTCAGGTGGATTTAGTTTCCTTTGGTCACTGAGCAGCTGGAGAGAATTAAGCAACCTGTCATGTATTCTTAAGTTGTGATTAATGAGGCACGTGTGTGACGGTTTCAAAGTAAGATGAGACTTCAACAACCAGCAAACTAACAATCATTGCAGGAAAGGTCTTGTGAGCAGCACAGAGAGGTGGACTGGTATTGCTCTCATCATGAGAACACATATCTATTTCCCTAGTAAAAATTGTGAAAGGACCCTATTTTATTTTGTATACTCCTAGTAATTTTAAACTCTGTGGCTGTAAATAACCTTGACCCTGCTTTACTGGCAGGTCCTTCAGAACTGCTACATCGTGGGATTCCTCAATATACAAAAGAAAGGGCAGAATATATAACACTGGTTTCATCTCTGTGATTCGATACAGTTGTTTTTATATGTATCATACAAAGTTTTTGTAGCTTTCACTGAGCCAATGATTAGAGACAGCTGTGTGTGTTTATAGGGAAACATGAGATATGTCAATGAGGAGGAGGAAGGGTTTTCAGGAAGTCCCCAAGCTACTGATTGCTGAGAACATAAAGAAGATCAAGAATCACTCCATACCTAGCACGTTTATACTCTTTCCATAAGTTTCTGTTACTAAGACATGGTGTAGTTCAGATGCACCTCTGAACTGACTTGGAGTAGACATTCTTTTGTTCTTATTCTGTAAAAATGTCATGCTCAGGAGATTGTGTGGTGTGGGTCTGTTCCTGTGACATCAGTTTACTGACTTTCATTTCCTTGTATTATTATTTTATTCCCTGGAGAGGAAAAACTAGAGTCTGCAGGAATAGATGGCTAACCTCCTCCAATGTTTCTGAAAACTGTAAAGATTGTTTGCATCTTCAGGCATATAGTCCCTTTGGAAATCCATCTCTTGAATTCCAGAGTGGATATGCTTTTGTGGCTATTTGTTTAAATGCAACTGGAATGTTTACAAACAGCTCTTCTGAAAAACAAGGAAAAGAAAAAAAGCCATGCCTTTAGCTTTAATTCCCTCCTACATGTGAATGAACGGGGCAATCAAGAGATGCAGGGCTTTAGGCAATTCCTTAGAAAGTAATTATTCAATTATTTTATGTCATGTTTGCTTCATTGATTAATGATTCTAGTGTCTGGTGAACTGGATTCTGTTCTGTTTTGCCAGAAAGGGAAGGGTTTTATTCAATCTATGATGATTTCAGGCTGCCTGGTGTTTCACTGCAAGACTGTACATACAAGACTGTCGTCGTAGGGGTTCTCTAGTACACCTCTTTGTCACATCTTTGTTACTCACCTGGAATAAAATGAGCCCCATTCTCCAAATGAGAACAACTTGCAGACCAAGTGCCTTAGTGTTTCTAATAGTGCAGATGTATTTAATTCTGTTGGGGGTGATAACAGAATTGAAGTAATGGATTTGGCACTGGTGACTGTTACTGGTTGGATAATACAGAAGACAGAACTTACTGGACCTTAAAGTTTAAGGTTTGAGAAGGAGAAGTAAATGCTCTCTCCCCTCTCAAGCCTGCTAACATGCATCAGTCCTGCCTTAGATATAATAACAAAGTGATTATTTGTGGCAGATCATGAACAGGGCCCCTTCACAATCCACATGCCTCCTAAAACCACACATAGGGTCTCCAGCATATAGGTTGGGTTTGCTGAGGTGGTTTTCTTAGAAGTCTAGATTTCAACTTTGTGTCCATTTAGCTATTTTTACACAGCTGCGTGATGTTTCACTATTCAGTTACCTTCCTTTTGGGAAGAAATGATCTTTCTGCTATTTAATTACTTTGGGAAACCCTGTGGTTTGCTAATGTGAGCAGAATTCTCCATTATTCTCAGTGCAACCATACATGCCTCTAACCACATAATGACATACACATGAGCAGGCACTCCAGTTCAGAGAGTTCTATGGTTGGCATATGCCTGCAGAGACAGGCATTACTGTGGAACCTGCAGGAGAAGTGATTGAAAAATGTTAGCTTCCTCTTAGAAATAATTTAGAGGGGAAAGAGATTGGAGGGATTTTCATCAAAAATTATGCCCAAAAATCTTCCAGGGCTGTTTTGTTTTTTTTTTTAAACCCAGAATGCAAACAGCCTTTTGTGCCCACTAGATTGTTTCAAAATGTAACCCCTCATTTTGTTGTTAAAATAGTTGCTTTTCAATTAAAATAAACGTAGAAGTAAGATTTTTATTTCAATTACTTATGAATTTATTGTTTATATTCTGCTGGCATCCCAGACTGAAGGCTTGTGTAGCAGTGCAGATCTGTTTCAGCTCACCTGAGGTGGCCTATGTATATTTTGCAATGAAAGCAAGGAAGGTTGTGGAATTGGTTTCAGAAAGAGTGAGGTAGGAATAAAGGCAAAAGGTGAAGGAGAACCATACTTACTCTGCATATCATCATGTAGACTTTACATAATCTAGTAGAACCAGTGCTATTTCTGGGTCATCTTTGCACTCACAAAAAAAAAAAATAATAGAGGACCTTTGTTCTTATAAAGTTTGGTAGAGCTGAGGTCATGGAGGGCTTAAGAGAAAAAGCAGACTTTGTGATACTCTGATATTTGTCAGTTAGTTCTCTCAAGAACATTGCACTAGAATTCTGAAGCATCAAAGTTCTCCTGTTACTTAAATACCTCTCAGATCTAATCCCTCTATGTGCAACTCTCTGGTCCTTGCAGTTTCAGATGGATTCAGTATGAAAAATTTTATACTTATTTCTGGATTGTGTGTAGTTCAAGGTTGTGTTGATTTAGAGAGGGAGCTCAGCAGTGAACAGTTTTACTCATTTGTAAGGTAGTATTAGTGTTTTAAGATTTTGTGGGCATTAGTATTGTGTTGTGGCATGAATATTTGAAAGAATTTGTCTGAGACTGAGTTAATAGGCTGGTGATTAGCTCCCGCCTCCTTCCCTGGAAGTGCAGGAGATACTGGTTCAAAGTTCTGGTCCAAACTGGGCATAGAAGTGAATTGACCTTGATCTTCCCTATTGACTTCACTAACCAGTGGAGAAGAGTATACATAGAAGACTGAATCAACAGATAAGAAAAATAAGGAAATTCTATGCCCCTCAATGTTAGGGAAATTCTTTGCAATGGATTACCTCTTGATTTAAAATCAGCACTTTGAGTTTCCCACAGCTACACAATTTTGTGGATCTTTGAGCTTTTCTAGTCTCCGTAATGGTGTTGTGCTTTAGGCATATTTAGGAACAAAGGACCACAGTTAGTCATAAGTACAAAGAGACTTTGGAACAACCTAAGGACAGGGAAGGCTCAATTGCCATTTATAGTCCCAGGCAAAACAGACAAGACTACTCAACTTGGGGAAGTAAACAGGAATTAATTGAATCCACTACCAACCAAAACCAAAAAACTCTAAAACACAACAAACAAAACACCAGAGTGGTACAATGGAGAAGAGTACAACCAGCCCTTTAAGACCATCTGCCCCCCACCCCTTCCCTCTTCCTGAGCTCAGAGCCATGATCCCGATGTCTTTATCTCCTCCCCACCCAAATGGCTCAGGGGGGCAGGGAATGGGGCTGCCAGTCTGTTCCCAACAGCTACTGTAATTTGTCTTGCCTCAAAGCAGAGGGGCTCCTCGCTGGTTGTCCCTGCTCCAGCTCTGGGTCAGGCAGCCTGTCATAGACTGCTCCCATGTGCCTTCATCCCAAGAGCTGTAGCTCCTCTCTGCCTCCTGTGTGTGTCTCTGCAGCCCACAGGCTCTCGAGCATGGCCTGCGCCATGGCTGCCTCTTCATGCAGTCTCTCGCCCATCTGAGCACACTCACCCGGAGCTGCTGGTGGCTCTCAGTCCTGCCATTGCCCTCCATGGGTTGCAGGGGCACAGCTGTGTTCTCACCATGGGTTGCAGAGAGGTCTCTGGTCTGGTGCTCCTCCTTCTCTAACTGTGGAGCCCATACAGTTGCCTCCATCTTGTACCACTCCTACTCTTCCTCTTCTAGCTCAGATTTTTCCTCTTAAATAATGATGGCAGAGGTACTAGATTGGCCTGGCTGGGCTGAAGGTGGGTCCACCTCAGAGCCGAGGGATGTTTTGAGAACTGCTTACAGGGACCAGCACTGAAGCTCCTTTCCCTTGTTACCAAGCAAACAGTAGCTCCACACAAACCCATGACAGGTGGTGTGTTCCCTTTCTACAACATCTCAGCCATAGAATCTCTTCCATAAAGAAAGGTGGGGTTTTTTTCCTTTATCAAAATGGATCAATTATTGAGAAAACTTTCTATGAACTGATATATATGACTGAAGAACTATTTTGTTGAAAAATTTCCAGTGCTTCTAAACTGCAGTTTAAAAATTCCTCTGTTTTAAGAGCCAAGTTAATTTGCTCAGGAGAAAGAAAAAGCAAGTGAGTTTTAGAATGCCAAGGGAGCTTTTTTTAAATTATTCCAGAATGTTTAATTAAATCTTTAAGACAACTAGAATAATAGGTTCATATATTTTCTTTAGCCTTCTGTGTGATATAGAATGAAAAATGCCAATGCAAGATGTTTTGTGTTAGTGAGATTTCAAAACCATTGTATGCTGACTGAGCTGGCTAGATACCTAGATAACTATACACCTAGAGTATTAGATCCTTTCTTTGCTCATTGCTCCCTGCGATCTATTTGCAGGATTTTTTCAAGTATAGATTTCATTGGTATCTAAACAAAATTATTTGTCTTTTCTCTGTATTCAAAATATATTTATAAGAACACTATTATTCTGTGTGATTCTGTGCATGTCACTTCTTTCCTCAGTGTTTCAACCCCCTGCCTGTATAGTAAGTATTTCTGTCTAATAAAGTTTTGTGGTGCTAATTTCTGCAATATTAGCAAGCTCTTCATGTTCTGTAGTGATGTTGCTAAGTATAGCCACAGAAAGGAACAGATTTACTGGGGGAAAAGGAGATCAGATCTTCCCACTACTAGTACCACAGAGGCATGCGCTGTCAGTCATATGGTGATTTTGTGGCTACATCCCTGTGGACCTGCCATTCAAGGTGGCAGCTGTTTTGGTACAAACGCATATCTTTCCACATCATTTGGTCTTGCTCCCTGCTGTCTTTGTCTTCTGTGTTACCCACTCCTGGCTTCGTTATACTTGCTTCTGTACAGGTCACATTCAAGTGCTCTGTGGCAGTTGTTCAGGGCCATACAGCATTGGAAGGAGTGCTACTTTTTGGCAAAGACCACTTTTACATCTGTGAGTGCTTTGTGTTATCCCCTCTAGAAGAAGTCTACTGTACACGTCACTGCTTGTCCAGGTGAGTCATTCTTTCCTCTTAAGAGATCCACTTCAGTATTGGCATATGGATACCTAGAATTTGCACAGAGGGGATTTCAAGTTGGATATCAGCACAGCAAGAAGTTTGCTATCCTTTCCATCTGTTCAAATAATTGTTTAGCATAACTAAGATAGGTGGTGCTACACAGGTTTTGGAGACACAAGGACAACCAGCTCCAACAGAAGGAGATGGTAGGCACTCTAACACATGCATTGCAGTTTTTAAATTCTTTTAAAGTGTCATTAATGTTTCTTTCTGCTTGACTTCCATCTTTTATTCATATGGAGCAGACATTACAAGAGCCTTTAGCTTCATTGTCTCATAAGTTTATTGTTTGTTTCTCCAAGATGGAATCGTAATTAATATTTGGCACACTGCTATCATCTTTGACTCATGATTTATTGAAACTGATCAATACTGAAAATGAGTCTGTTAGACTTAGCTCTTACTTTGTGCATACTGTGTGCTCATGTGCAAAGCCCAGTGGGACAGTGAGTAACTCAATGTTTTTACTCCCTGACTGTCTGCTCTGCATCCGATTCTTAGTAAGTCCAATATCAGTCAATCTGATCAGGTGACTTAAATATCAATCGGACTTCTCTGATAAAAGCTAAGTTTGTTCTCCTGAGGGATTTGCTATGGGCTAGACTGTAGATTGCAGTTGCAGTACGTGTACACAACTAAAGTAATAATGAATTAATTTCTTAATTATTAGTTCAAATTAATTGCTGTTTATAATAAATGTGTGTCCATATGATACTTAACCTTGACCCAGGCTTTCAGGTTGTCCCACCCAGCTCCTTTCCTTGCTATTTCTCAGACTTCAGTGTGTGCAAAACATTGCTGTGAGTCTATATTCAAGCACTAAAATAATTCCAAACCTACCCTTAGCCTCTTTTATGATCATGAGCACTTTTTTGATCTTTTTTCTTTCAAAATAATTTTTCTTTCTTATATTTTTCTCTTCTAGCATCAGTGATCCATTTATTTTCAACTTGTGTCATAAAGATCATGCTGTGGGAGACCAAATGTGTTTCCGATATTCATATAACGATATAAAAGAGATTCATCTGATGCGTTTTCTTCTGCAGGTAGGAAATAACATATTCAGTCATTTGAGGGAAAGCTCAATGACATGAGCAGTAAAGGCATAACTGAAAACTACTTACAGAGTTTCTACTAAGACTGCTGAGATTTCTTTGCCTAAGTCCCAAGATGCCTTTGCTCTCATCATTGCTTCATTAACCTTTGGTAATACAAACTTCCTCCTGTATTCACCAGAGTGTTTAAGCACCCTCATTGGAGTGGCTAGCTTATTAGTTGTCAGGCTAGCAATGTTCTTCATAGTTTATTCCCCTGGATCTCTCGGAATAACTTTCAAGTTCTGCATGTGAGTCAATAAATGAGTCATAAGTTGGAGCAGAGAGCTTTAATCCTTTGTGCCTTTGGATGCACTATCCAGAAACTACTCGTCACCAGTGTCCTTGGTACCCTTTTCATTTTGTCTGGTTTAGATGACCCTGTAATGGGAATCGCAGAAGAGTTATAGCTGAAGCTTCATATGGCATCAAAGCCTGCATTTGCTCTAGAGGGTTTTAGTAGTCTAAAGAGTATTTCACAGAGTTCATTTGACAAAAAAGTCGAGTTTGAAGCAGCCATGACTAGTTACCTGTTATTCTGAGAACCTGCTTCTGCAGGGGAGTTGGACTAGACGATCTGTAAAGGTCCCTTCCAGCTCCTACCATTCTATGATTCTATGATTCTAATTTTTGGAAGATGGAGAGTCAACAGAGATTTAAGAAATTATTCAGAAAATTCAAAAGTTGGATAAAGTGGGGCTGATAATATACTCATGTCAAGTAATAAGGCACTCATCCATGACTCAGACTTGATTTATTTTATATTTAATGGTGTATGCAAAATGGCCAATTTTAATAGGCAAGTCTTGCTTCAGGATGTAGCATATCTCAGTGGTTAGGTCACTCTCCAGGCATGTGTAGGAATGTTAAGTCTTGTTCTTTGAATCTGTATGAAACTTGTTTTGTTAGATCCCTGGTGAGCAACATGAGCAACAGTTCTGCCACCTCTTCTGTTTTGTGAATAGCATCAAAGTTGCTAGTGTAATCTTGCTGCCTTCTCATATATTCACATGTCTGCATATGCATGGACTTTTTTTAAACTTGTGGAATGGAAATGTTTTCTGTGACCCAAAGGGAATAATTGAGATGAGTGAAAACAGTCTTTGAATGGGCCTGGAGCAAAGGCGAGGCTTGCTGGTTTGAGGGAATTTTGTGGGTTTTTGGATTATGGGGTTTTAAGTTTGTTTATTTTTGCCATGTTTCAGTTAATGAACTGAAAACTCAGGTATCTATATCAGGTTCTCAAATTCTTACGCTGAGACTCCATGCCTCAAACTGCTTTGCAAAAATACTGCAGACAAAGAAGAAAACTTATTCCTTGTGCTTTCCTTGTGGGACAGATGAATCAGCTGTTTAGACAGTGCCTAGAGAGAGACAATGTCCTATTCATGCCCAGCTCAGAGCAAAGCACTGTGAAACCACGTGTTCCAATTCTGTAATGGCAACACTTGAGCATACTTAGTTTAGCAAGCTGAGCTTCAGAGTAAATGCTGCAAGCTGTTTATTGTCATAGCTGCTCTCCTATTACCTTTCTGTTTTATACTTCATTTATGAATCATATATGGCACAGTCACCATTGTAGTGTTTTTCGAGGTTAGCACCTTGGATTGAAAAGCATGTCTGTGCTCCCAGACACTAAACATTATTCATAGTTTTACTTGATTGACCGTGGGGAAAAAAGAAGCGCTCACTAAGTAAATAAGGATTTTATGCAAATGCCCAACATAACAATGTGTGCAGATATTACAGAAAAAAAGGGGACAAAGTTTTCATCTTTGGTTATTTAAAGTTTTAGTGAGAAATCATACTATAGGAACTTTTCTTCCTCTGCTGCACGTGGTCAGGAAAAATTATTTTGCCCTTCCTTTTCAGCTCACTTTGCATTTAGAAAGCCATATGATTGCTTTCTCAAAGAAACTCTTATTTAACATCCCCTCTTCATCTTATCTTTCTCACCTAATTAGAATTCAATGCTACTAGTGTCTAGTTAATCACACTGATATGTCAAGATAAAAATACTTCAGAACCAGCAGGAGGACGCAGCAGAAGGTGGGTAATGGAAGTTCGTTTTTGCTTCAGAGAAGCCTTTGAACTACTAGTCAACCATTCCTACAGTTAGAGAAAGTTGGAATACTAGCCATATTTTGCTATACTTCTTCACACTTGATACAAAGTCAATGCCCTTTTTTTTTAAAGCCCTGAAGAATGGGACAGTCCATGATGGATTCTTTGCAGAACTAGGTTTTGCTCTACAGCTCTTCACATTGTAAATGATTTATCTTTTCCAGGAGATCGCCTTGGAAATATTCTTCAGAAATGGTTACTCCAGATTTCTTGTCTTCCATGACAGCGACAGAAATAAGATATTTAAGAGGTAATGACTACTTCATAATAACATGTGAACACACAGGTAATACTCTTGGTCTATGACTCCTATTTATCCTGGCTTTGGACATCTGTCATGTGCTGTCCCAGAGGCTTTTTCTTCAGTGCAGCTCTTTGGTCTTTGACTGGCTGCACTTAAGCAAAACTATGAAATTTTCCTTTTGCTGACCTATGAAGTCTTTGGAGCATTATATAGCCATTGATTTATCAAGGGAGATAATGCATGTGTAGGACTAGCATGCGATGGGGTGTTATATGTCTGTGCAATTGCAGCTGTGTTGCTTCCTTTCACTGAGAAGAAAGCCACCTTCATCTCACCTCAGAATGCTGACTGAGAATGCTTCTTTGTGCTTTCTTCCAACATATGAAGTGTCATTAGATTCCCTAGTAATAAAATGTTTTTGACTCTCTGACTCCGTTTTTATCTTCGATGACGAGTGAATTTTTAACATAGAAATTTTGTTTAAAAATATTTCTTTGTATGTGCTTATCTTGTTTGAAAGAATTTGAATATAAGACTATGAAGTTATTAATTGTCACTTTGTTTTCTTGGATTTTTTTTTTCCTCACTGTAGTTCTGTCTATCAGATTTATTTTCACTGTCCTTTACACAGGAAAAATGCATCAAGACCTAGTACTTCCTGTGGTAAATTCTACAGCCTGGACTGAGGATTGGTACTGTTAATTTCTAAACAGTAGTAGCCATTCCTTCTGCTCCTGAAGTCTCTGAGCAGTTTCTAGAGGAGTATTGCTTAGCTAAATCTGCATTGACTTTTTAGTCTTCCTTTCTAAGCTGGCTGCATAGTGTAGCTACTTAGCATCACCAGGTTCTGCATCAGAGACAGCTGCTTTGTTTAGCCCTTATCTTTGCTGTCTCTCACTTCTAACAAATATCTCTTGGGGGAAATCTTACAGAGGTGGTTCAAAACAAGATTTTATCCTAATCTGCCTATATTGCCACTCAGCTGAAGGTCACCAAACTTATATATTTCAAGGGTTTAGTACATCTGACATCATAAACCCCCAGTGAAAGTAAATAGGAATGACTGAGACATGCATTGGTATTAATTTCTGCCATTTTTGCTACATAAATGTCTGAGTGGGTTCTCATTCTCTTGCTTTCATTACTAACACCTTAAATGACCTGATCATAAGTCCATAACCCTCTATATCAATTCAAGGTCCTGTTTGGAATGTAAACAGCTTTTATGTAGCCCATAGGTAACTCCCTAATTTTAGATGTATGCTTTTGCTGTGTTTCCTTGCAGCTTTGTCTTAGGTTAGCATCTCAGTGAAATACTGTCGCACCCTTCAGGAAGAAAGTTGCTGTCAAGACATGATATAGACTTTGTACATACGTAGTGTATACACATAATTATTCAAATTATTATAATGTGACCTTTCATGTCTCCTATAGATTTTGCACTTTTCAACCTGCTTTGAAGTCAAAGGGGATAACAGAAGAGTCCCTGAATATAAGGTAAAACATAGGAAACATTGGATAACTATAGATAAGTGCAATTGTGTAAGCTACATCTTAAAAAAAACCATATAAACACTTACCTACTAGTACTCCCATTTTAAAGATTCAAAGGTGTTCCTAGAACTCTAAAAATCGTTCTAGTGTACAGCATCTGCAGTATGAAGAAATGAAGAATGTGTTCAGTAGTTGACTGTGCATAGTTGATAATTATTACCTCCTTAATATGACTTTATTGGTAAACTCTATACAGATGGTTAGTGTGGGAAAGAGACAGTCAGTGAGGTGAGGTTAGAGCTAATCCATAATACTTTTGCATAATGGCCTCTTAATTGCACAGTTAGGGTAAACTATGATAGATTTACACATGAATGTTTTGACATGTTATAGTAACTATACAGTGGAGATTGAACTTGTCATCCCTCAGATATACCACTGCAGGAATAAATAAAAGTATACTCCTTGGTGGAGGTGACTGAGAGTATGACCTTAAGTAACTTGCACAGCTGTAATACTTCTCAATTTGAGTATCTGAAGAACACAATCCAAAGTGCCTAATTGGTATACTCTTGTCCTGGTTTAGGCCTATCAGGGAATAAAAGACCATGATTAGCCTCAAGTACCAAAGACCTGAGGGCTGCCAAAGGGCAGGGAGAGCTTAATTGCCGCTTAAGGTCCAGGACAATACAGACCAGGCAGCACCAACTAACGCATAACCATAAAACCCCAAAACATAACCAAAATAAAACAACACAGAGTAGCACAATGATGAAAAGTCTGACCTGCCCTTTAAGACCACCATCTCCCCACTCCTCCCCTCTTCCTGGGCTCAGAGTCCTGATCCCAGTATTTTTACCTCCTCTCCCCCTGAATGGCTCAGGGGGGCAGGGAGTGGGGGTTTCAGTCAGTCTATTCCTGATGGCTTCTGCCATTTGTCCCTCCTCAGGGCAGGTGGGCTCTGCACCAGTCCTCCCTGCAAGTCCATGGGGTACCTCACACACACAGCAGCCCTGCACAGGCGGCTCCGATGTGCATTTATTCCAAAGGCTGCAGCTCCCCTCTGCCTCTCGTGTGGGGCTGCTCTGCCACGCCCAGGCTCTCCAGCACGACCTGTGCCATGGCTGCCTCCCACACAGTCCCTCTACCATCCAGGTGCACTCACAAGGAGCTGCTGGTGGCTCTCAGTCCTGCCATGGCTCTGCATGGGTTGCAAGGATACAGCCTGCATTCTCACCATGGCTTTCAGAGGGATCTCTGTTCTGGTGCTCCTCCTTCCTTCCTCCTTCTCTGACTCTGGGATCTGTGTGGTCGCCTCCATCTTGTATCACTCTTACACCTCCTGCCAGCACTTCAAATTCCCATCCCCTAAATAGTGATGGCAGAGGTGCCAGACTGGCCCAGCTGGGCCGGAGGTGGGTCTGAACCCAGGAGCTGGGGAAAAGTCAAAAACTCTTTACTGAGTCTTCACTACAACCCGCTCCCCCTGTTACCAAGCAAAAGCTGCTCCTTGCTAAACCATGACAACTCTGCAACTTGGAGGCTGGAATACTGTTGTTGGCCTGAGAGGCAAATTGCCCATATGAGTTGCTGTGGTCTGTGTAAACTGTATTTTTTAATCTTCAGTCTACTTGTTGTGGATCATTACCTGTCTTGTAAGTGAGCATTTGCGCCCCTGAGTACCAGTCATCTGTTTGCAAAAAGTATCAGTGCAGTATGCAGGTAGTAGGCAGAACCTAATCTATGCCAGAGGTGATGGCTGACTCTGTGGAGCATGATGTATACTGTGTGGAATAACCAGTAACTCACCTTAGGGTTTCCTTTGTCTGTGCTTGCTGAGTATTCAACAGGCAAGAACGTTTTGAGATGCACTATGTCTGCAGAGGGTGTGGGCTTTAGTTGAGTCTGTTCTTATTGTGAGAAACTCTTGACTTGTATTTGGTGTCACAGATTGATACAGGCTGTAAATTTAGGTCTAAAGTAGGCTGTCCTGAGTCACAAGACTGCTATATTCCATTGGCTGAGAAAGTACCCTGTGCACCTTA
Organism: Colius striatus; assembly: GCF_028858725.1. NCBI lineage: Eukaryota > Metazoa > Chordata > Aves > Coliiformes > Coliidae > Colius > Colius striatus. Next base: position 19,824,666 of record NC_084766.1, read on the forward strand.
TTCACTCTGAGAATTTAATGAGCCTTTGGCATAGTTTTGACTGGGCCACATTAGCTGAAATAAAATAAACGTAAGATAGTGCCACTTCTTAAATAATGATCCCAGAAAAGTTGTGCTTAAGTGGAAAATTAAAGCAAATTACCCAGTAGATACACTCTCCTTTACCAAGCTCCAGTCTGGGAACTGGCGGGCTGAGGATTTGATGAGTTTACTTTTCCCTCGTTTGAATTCCAGATCTGCTTCTGAGTTTGAAAAATTCAAGAGCAGCACAAAGGGCTTCTTCCTCACCTAGTAAGATGCAATGTCCATTTTCCATAGCATCTCTGCTTTACCTGCCCTACCTGAGACGGAGGCAGACCAGACTAAACTCTTTGCCCAGACACATTATTAATAATTGCACAACTGAGGCATGGAAATAAGAATTTACTAGTTTGATGTATCAAATGACATCAAGATAGTAGCATTTCAGGGAAAACTTATCTAAGTTTTTCTACCTAGTCCATAGGAATAATGCACGGGGGTTCTGACTTCCAGGTTCTACTGTAGCCATTAAAAAAATTATAATAAGCTATTAGTAGACAACTGAGTACTTTGCCCTTGGCACTTTATTCTTCATTTAAATATATTTAAATATTTGGCATCACCATATGTTATGATGGCAACAGTCAGTGCCTTTTATCATGTCTTGCTTGATTGCTTTTATACTATGCTCACTGCTTCTACCCGTGTATCGCTGTCTGCAGGCTGTCAGCACTCTCTGCTCCAGGAATGTGAGTTGAGCAAGTGAATGTGTGTGCTCAGGTGCAGTTGTGAACAGAAAGCTAAAAGTATCATGAAGGACATCAGACCTGATTTCATCAATTCACCATCTGACTATTGGATCATGGAAAAGGGTTACTCTTCTCTCATGTCACTGCATAAGTGACATGCCCAACACCTTGAAAAAGAACAATTTGTCCCCTAACCCTTCTGTACCTTCCTTGGAAGGGTACTCAGAGGCAGACAAAACACAATGAGTATATGTAGAAGCGCTGACTGTGTCATGCAGGTTAGAGATCACTGCACCCAGGTACAGCACCCAAAGTCCCAGAGAACTTGCTAATACAGAGTCTGACCCCTTGATGACAAAAAGGATCACTGGTTGTTTATCTCTAAATATTGTTTTGATACTGCTTAGTTACTCCTGAGCGTGAAATTTCTATCTGCTGCCTCTGCTGAACTGGAAGAGGTGCCTGAGATTCTCTGAGGAGTTAGTGGCAGCCATCAGCAGCAGATTACCAGGTCTGTTCCTTTTCCTAGAAATGGTATTTACTTAAAGTAGTTTAACTGTGTTTCACCCTGTGAAAATTAACAGAACTAATGTTTGGGGCTCAGTGTTGGAAGTGGAGTAACTAGAAAAAACATTGTTTTGAAGATTCCTTGACTGGACATATGCACACACACAAGACCCCCAAAAAACAAAAAAAAAACCCCAAACATGCAGAACATATTGTAAGATCACGCCCAGATGGAAGTAGCCCTTCCTTTCCCAAATGCACCTTTTCCTAAATAACATCTGTTTTAGTTGACCTCGATTTTGTTTTAGAGACCACAAAGATCTGATGTTTCCAGAACTGAGTAGATCTTTAAAGGAAGAGGACTGTAGGAAAAGGGAGGGGGAAAGAGATCATCTTTTTATTAGCTTGGATTGGATTTCATGGGACATGCTCTGTTGAGTGCCTCGATATATTTCAAGCTTATTTGTCTTTTAATCTCCATTCTTCTTGGTTATTCTTTGCAGAGGAATTGGGTGTAAGGAGTGAAGAGAAACTTGGATCGTTTGAGGGGCTAGATATCACATTCTTTAACTTGTTTACCTTGTCCCTCTCATCCTGACAGCACAGGTCTTTCTCTTCTACTATGTAAAGTGTTTCTATGCGTTTAATGGAGTCAACATGCTCTTCTGGCTTTGTCGAATCTGGAAAAGGGTTTCTTTTTGCATTCAGTTTCTTGAGCTTGGGGAGCTTTTTCACACTGTCTGGAATGGTCGTCAAGGCATTGTCAAAAACACCTATTTCCTGAAGTTCTTTCATTTCACCAAGTGTGGTGGGAATACTGTCAAGACAGTTCAAGCCAAGGTTGAGAATACACAGGTTCTTCAGAAGCTTCAACTCTTCTGGCAGACCTTTGGTGGTGAGCTTGTTGTTGCATATGTTCAAGTAGAAAAGGCTCTGGAGTGTACCTATCGCTGCAGGCAGCTCCTCTAGCTGATTACTATGCAAGTCCAGCCAGCGCAGTTTCTGGAACTTCTCGATGCTGCTTGGAATCTTTTTTAACATGTTTCTGCTCAAATCAAGTTCATCCACATCAGCCAGTTTCAGAATGCATGTGGGGAAGGTGGTGATACCCATCTTGCTTAAATCAAGACGACGCCCTCCATCAAAAGATATCCGGATGGAATTTTTTGCAGTTTTCAAGGTGATCTTCCTCCCTTTTTTATCTTTTGCTTTCACCTTGGCCATCTCTACACTGAGAGACAGATAGGAACACCTGCAAGGCAGACCGCAACAGGGAGTCTGTGAAAGTGCTGCTAAATAGTGTGTCAAACCCCAGGTCTTGCTGTCTCCTCTCTTTCAAGAACATACTCTGGATACTCCAATGTTGTCTTTCAATCCATGCTGTGGGACAGGTGGATTCCCACTGTGAAGGTGCCCTCCCCTCAGAAAATGACCAGAAAAGTTCTAGTCAGACTTTTCATTCACACTGATGCTCAGCCATTTGCTGTGTGCTGAGACTTGCATGCATAGTAGTCCACTGTAGTCTCAGGTTTGGTGAACTGTATCTGTAATTGAAGGTCATAAAATACAGCTGCTTATTGTCACTAGAGACAAAGGAAATAGGCTGATTCCCTGGAAATGTATGACAGTGTCCCTCTCAGCCAGAGTGCAGAGAGGAATGTGGGCTACAGCTGGCTTATCTCAGGATGGTCTGAGTGTTCTGGCATTTAATTGTGAAAAGTCAAATCACAGCTTTGATGAATGATTGTTTGAGACAAAATATGGATTTGTCTACAATACATTTCCCTATTACAAAGGCTCATTTTACAAACCCTTCAGGCTTTTTGGCTACTCATTAATCATGTGCAAATACATGAAGGGGAAGCTCAGTCAACAACTAAGGTGCTTCAGCTCCTTTTCAATTACATGCTATAGCCAAAAATAATGCAAATGCAAGGTGGAACTCTGCTAGTTACCACCCACTGTCCCAGGAGGTCTGTAATGAGACAGATGCTCCAGAAAATCCTGGAAGCAGCACCGTGGGGTCAGTCTTGCCCTGAGAGTATGTTCCAAACTGGAATCTTTGTTATTTTATGTAAAAATATTTAAACACAGTTAAATCTTGCTGTGTTTGCTGCTCCCACATTTCTGTCTCTCACCTGTACTTGTAGGACCATATACCATTATATCTGAAGGCCTCCCACTCTTTGCTGTATTTAACCTTACAGTGTCCAAGGGACAATGTCAATGCTATTCTTTCTGTAGTATGGAATAGTAACTGAAGCAAAGAACTCTACAGTGGAAAATTAAGTACTTTTTCCACTTGTGTTGATGTTAGCTTAAACAATTTGTCCAGGAGTGAGTAAGAAGTAAGATTCAGCTGCATGGGAAATGCCAGAGCTCTACTGCTGGTACAGAACACCCCAAGTCCCTTACTCATGCACAGACAATGGCTACAATGCTTCAGTAAAATATCTGCAGGGCATCTTCCTTATGCCTTGACAGGATGGAAAGAGGCTTTCTGCCTCATGAAATTAATGTGAACCTTGTGACTTTTGTGTCCAGCATTCTCTTTTTGAATTTTGACTTCAATGAGTTTACCAAAAAATTCACTGCATTTTGATCAGTGAGGCTTTCCAGCCAAGTATACCTTTAAAACAATGAAATGGAGCCTCCAGAAAAAATGTATTAATTTCTTCTAAATTCAAAGTGATAACTTTTTAAAAATGCCTTTTAAAGCATCTTTTAAAATCTCAGAAATAATTTTGTTCAGTTCCTAGTAATTTTTTCCTATTACTTTTTATTTAAAATCCAAGGAGGAAACATTGATATAAATGAGCTGGCCAAAAGATCGGGTGTTCTGCAGCAGCCCGTCAGCGCTGGTCCCCGGTGCTGGGGTCTCTCTGTGCTGTGCGAGCCGGGGAGCACTAGAGGGAGCATGTTGGCAGAGGCTGAGCGCTGCGATAACAGCATGCATAGCCTTTTGGGTTTGGATGCTCCTGTGGCAATAACCCTTGGCTAACTTGTTACAAAGTTTGAACTTGGACCTTTGAGATTTTTAGGTTCAAATAAACAGATCAGTGTAATTTTCCCTGAAGATGGATCTCGCTGGATGATGTGCTGGGTGATACCCAGACTTCAGAGAGATTTAGACCCCTTTAAGTCAGAGTTTTCACAGTCCTATTGTGGACCTCTCAGATGATCAGGAAAATATGAGTTGCTAGGGAATGCTCACTCTTTCCAAGTTCTATTTTCTTTTGGGTTAGAAGTTGGAGCCATGTTTCATACTTACAAAAAAGTGATTTGCAATCACAAAGGCAAGGATTAACATTAGAGGTCTACAGAAACATTGCAGCAGCACACCAGACAACTTGAAGAGGATGAATAGCTCTCTTGTCTCTGCATGCTTATAAACTAATTACCAGTATTTCACAGGGCCATAGCTGGAGATAATGGAGCTTACTTAGCCATGTCTCATTTTCTTTAGCTCTGGATAAGAGGGCTCCAGTTGTGTAGCCACTGATATTAAAAAATTAATAATCACAGGAGCCCTCCTTGCTGTAAATGTTAAGTATACCTGTTCGATCCCATGCTTGCAGTGCATCTCCTGCAATAGCAGAGGAAGAGGTATGTGCATTGCCCTACTACCTAAGAAATTATGACAACAAGAGGGAACCCCCTTCATTATTTTTCTCTAAACCCTCACCCCACTGCTATGTTGGCGCTCTGAGTTGTTGGCAAGTCTTTGCTCAGGGAGTGGTGGTGCTACATTTCCATGTGATAAAGTCTCACAAAAGAGGATCTTGACTTGATTTTTTTTCCCCTTTTTTATCAATACTTGTCAAACTCTTTGGTCTGGATCGGACTTTTGAAAATACAGGGCTAACCCCAGAGCTTTAGGAATTTTCATAGGCCCAGAGCTTTGAGACTGACCTAATACAGACATGAGTAAAAAATGTGTATCAAGGGCATCATGCTGCCTGTGGTGCTTTGTGTTGCTGGAAGCTGCAGGGATAGAACAGACATTGAGTATCAGGACTGTCAGTGTCTGTGAGGCAAGCAAGGATTGAAGTTTTTTTCTCATCTGCATTTAAGCAATTGCAAAAGGCCTAGTTCTGAGAAGTAGGTCCAACCCTAGAAGAATACAAATTTGAACCCTAGTGTTACAGCTTCTTCTACCTGAACCTTTCTTCTTCCTTTCTCAGCATAGGGCTGTCAGGAACAGAACAGGTTGCTGCTTCCTACTTCACTGCACCCAAAGCTACACAGAACCCATATTGAACTAGTCTGAGAGAAAAGTTTCCTCTGTCTTTCCTCCTGGAAGTTTGCATACTGTAGACTCTCTCTGGAGTGAGGTGATATAATTCACCTGTAGAACAGCTGTATGTAAATACTTTTATATAAAACTTGAAACCAACATTCATACAGCAAATGGTTTTACATGAAGCCAAACAGTTCCAGCTAGAGTAGGTTTTTATTTCCTTGCTTACGAGCCTGTTACCATTTCTTTGTCATTAGATACAACCTGTTGTGGAAGAGAGATTAATTCTTTGGTTATCTTAAACTTTATCTCTTGCTAACAGGCAAGTTTAGATTAAATCCTGCCATGAGCAATTAGATAGAGATAGGTTTCCTTCCCTAATTTTCTTAGTTTTCTAGATCACTTCAGAGTTGCTGTACTATGACACGGTGCAAGGTTACCAAGGCTCACCAAGAATAAACAAATATATTATTTCATCTTAACAATTCTACCAGGCTGCCCCCCTGCATAAAAATCTTACCGGCTAGAAGCTAGGAAGACTTAAAAACGAGCTTGATTTTTTTCAGTAGTGTGGAGTGAGTCTTCCTGGTCTGTTGCTGTGCAGTTGTCTTCAGTCTACTCTTCTTTAAGTAATGAATTAGCTTTCAGCCTGTAAATAAACCAATGGGCAGAGAGCACAAGACAGCTTGCTTTTCACAGCCCTGTAAATTCTGAATCTTACTTACTTGACAGAGAATGGCAGCCCTTCAAGAAACTTGTGTATGTGAGCATGCAGAGTGGGGAGGAGTGGCAAAAAGGACTTCCTCAGCTCCGGGGTCTCTCTACTCAATTCTCTTACACAGACTGTGAAACTTTTGTTGCTAAGCAACACCAATGCTAGTCCTTGGAGATCATTAGCATAATGTTTGGTTCCAGCATGCAGGTTTGAGCTGGAGGGAAAAGAATTGAATGGCATGCAATGCCTGGAAATGTTAGACTTCAAATTATGCAGAAAGAAAAAGCATCTGGACCTCATTAAAGGCTGTTTGTCAGCTTCTAATGTTGCCTTAACTGTCCGGTTTAGTCATTTGGCTATTTCATTTTACTTGGCTGTAACACAAAGTGAGATGTGTATGTGTTTTAAAATTCAGAGCATTAGTGATGCCATCCTTAGCACATGCCAAATCAGTTGGATGTGGATACAGGAAGGAAGGCTCATTCAGTACTGCAGCAGAGAGGATATGAAGTACAATTTATATTAATCTCTTTGTGATCCTTCAAAAGCGCAATTGGTACAACAATTTCCTTGTATAGCATGTGAATTTACTGGAATTGATCCCTATGACTGGGACTACCAAGCTCAAGTTTTTAGTAAGTGATTGCAAAAATTTCAATATAGTATCAGCTGGTCCTCCCAGTTTGGTGTCATCAGTGAACTTGCTGAGGGTACACTCTGTCCCCTCATCCGGGTCATTGATGAAGATGTTGAACAAGACTGGCCCCAGAACTGATTCCTATGGAACTGCACTGGCCACAGGCCTCCAACTCGACTCTGTGCCGTTGTTCACCACCCTCTGGGCTCTGTCATTCAACCAGTTCTCAATCCACCTTAATGTCCCCTCATCCAAGCCACATTGCCTGAGCTTTCTGATGAGGGTGTTATGTGAGACAGTGTCAAAAGCCTTGCTGAAGTCAAGGTAGATGACATCTGCTGCCCTCCTCTCATCTAGCCAGCTAGTCATGCCATCATAGAAGGCTATCAGGTTGGACAAGCAAGATTACCCCTTGGTGAATCCATGTTGATTGCCTCTGATAGCCATCTTTTTCTTAATGTGCTTAGAGATGACATCCAGAATGAGTTGTTCCATCACCTTTCCATGGATGGAGGTGAGGCTAACTGGCCTGTAGTTTCCCAGGTACTCCTTCTTGCCCTTTTTGAAGTCTGGAGTGATATTTGCCTTCCTCCAGTCCTCAAGCATCTCACCTGTGCTCCATGATCATTCAAAAATGATAGAGAGTGGCTCAGCAGTAACATCAGCCAGCTCCCTCAGCAGTCATGGATGCATCCCATCAGGACCCATGAATTTGTGAGTGTCCATCTTGCCTAGTAGATCCCTAAGCCAATCCTCCTCAGTGTAGGGAAGGTATTCTTTTCTCCAGACTTTATCTTGCAGGGACTGGGCTTCCTGAGGGCTGACCTTCACAGTAAAAACTGAAGTAAAGAAGGCATTCAGTAGCTCTTATTATACATTTTGTGTTATATATCTATTCTTTGCGCATAGAGTAAGAATACCCAGAAGGAAGACTGGTACAATCAAATAAGGAGGATGCTCTACCTTTAATCTAAAGTAATGTAACCTAAAACTTTCCTGAGTATGAGAGAGAGATTTAACTTTTTCACAGGGAAAGCTGACGTTACTCTTGCATCTTCTTTCCTCTTTTAATAGTAGGACATTGACCTAGGTTGCAGCTTTCCAGGAAGAGAACTTTTCTTATTATATTTTTGATAAGTGCAAAGATTCTTTAAAAACAGTGGATTTAGGAGAGCCTTGGTACAGATGTGTAGACAAGAAGTCTGGGGGATGGAAAACAAAAAGAGAATAAAAGCAGTTTTGTGAAGTCAAAGAACCCATTAAGTTTATTAGAATTTTAGTATTAATTTCAGTGAGGGCAATATCTTATCCTTTGAGATTATCTCATCTGCAATGAATCTTCAAATGGATTGAGGTCCACCTGTCTCTAGCAAATGGAGAGCCCCAGCTATCACAACAGTGAGATCATAGTCTGATGTTAATGGAAGAGGGATTAATAAATCACTTATGTATAGTGTAGCCAAAGGTGGATCATCATTAGTACACATTGTGCTTAGATTCTGTGTGGCTAGTGTCCTACAAATACCTTATAGATTTTGATATAGATAGATAAGTAGGTACTTCTCTTGACTTCACATAGCTTCACTCCCTCTTGAAGTTCAGTTATTTACATTTATAAAGCACTTCTCCCATTTATTTTTCAAACTAGCCTTTGGTTATTCATTTATTTTTAAATGCATTTACTGTGGTTGGATAGCTGAAGTGGATCTAGTTTGAGCTTTTGCTATGCTGACTAGACATGTATTGGCTGGAGGAAGAGAGGAATAGGCTTGAACTGCTTGCACTGGAATTTGGGTTCTGACCCCCTACTAGCTGACAAGGGAGAATACAGAATTCCAGATCTCTGGGGATTTGTCAACATAGCCTCTCATTGTTAGATTTTATATGCTTAGCAGGAGAACTAAACATCTCTTAGGAGTAGCATACCATATGCTAGAACCGATCCTGGGTTTCAAGTTTGTTCATGGAATTGGTTATTACTTAGGCTATGTAAAATCCTTCCCTTCAATACACACTTTTCTCTGCATAGAGTGCATAAGCAGGGAATTAAATACTTTGTTGAGTATAAACTGCAGTGTTATTCCTCTATGCACACTATTAACTGGTCCAGGAGTGAGCAGGTGCGGTGGTTTAACCCTGGGTGAGTGCCAGGTGCCCACTAAAGCCTTTCTATCACTTGCTTTCCTAAACTAGACAGGGGAGAGGGAAATATAATAAAGGTCTCACAGGCTCAGGTAAGGACAGGGAGATCACTCAGCAATTACCATCACAAAGCAGACTCATCTTGTGGAGAATTAGTTTGATTTATTAACAATCAATCAAAACAGATTAGGGAACTGACAAATAAAAGCTGAATCTTAAAACACTTCCCCCCCAGCTCTCCTTTTTTCTCAGGTTTCTACTTCCTCCCATCCAGCAGCACAGGGGAATGGTGGAAGGGGGGTTGGGTTCAGTTCATCACAGATGGACTTCGCTGCTGCTTCCTCTCAGAAGGAGGCCTTCTCTCACTTCTCACTGCTACAGTGTGGGGTCACTCCCACAGCAGACTGTCCTTCATTAGGGTCCAATGTGGGTCCTTTCCATGGACTGCAGTTCCTTACGTACTGCTCCAGAGTGAGGGTCTATAGATCATGGGAGGAAGGGATGGGTACTTGAGATGAATATAAGACTGTTGTTAGAGGATGCAGGGAGACAGCTAGGAAATCTAAAGCCACACTGGATTGAAACCTTGCAAGGGAGGTCAAGGACAAGAAAAAAGGCTTGTCCTAATTAGTCCTAAAATTAATGCTAGAGGCAACGTCGGCCCACTGTTGAGTGAGGTAGGTGCCCTGGTGACAGAGGATACAGAGAAGGCAGAGTTCCTGAATGCCTTCTTTGCCTCTATCTATACTGCTGGAGACTGTCCTCAGGAGCCCCAGACTCCAGAGGAAGTCAGATTAAAGGAGAGGTTTTGTTTGGTTGCTGAGGACTGGGTTAAGGATCAGTTGAGGAATCTGGATGTACACAAACCCATGGGCCCTGATGGAATGCACCCACGGGTGCTAAGGGAGCTGGTGGAAGTCATTGCTAAACCACTCTCCATCATTGTCAGTAAGTCGTGGAGAACAGTAGCAGTGCCTGAGGAGGGGAGGAAAGCAAATGTCACTCCACTCTTGAAAAAGGTCAAGGAGGAGGAGCCAGGTAACTACAGACCAGTCAGCCTCACCTCCTTCCCTGGAAAGGTGTTGGAATGACTTATCCTGGATGCTGTCTCCAAGCATTGTCTCTTTAAGGACAAGAGGGTCATTTGGAGCAGTCAATATGGTTTCACCAAGGGGAAGTTACGTTTGACCAACCTGATAGCCTTTTATGAAGACGTAACCAGGTGGATAGATGGTGGCAGTGCAGTGGATGTGGTTTATCTTGATTTCAGTAAAGCATTTGACACTGTCTCCCACAGCATCCTCACAGCAGAAAGTGTGGGCTGGATGATCAGGGAATGAGGTGGATTGTTAACTGTTTGAAGGGAAGAAGACAGAGAGTTGTGATCAATGGGGCAGGGTCTAGTTGGAAGCCTGTGTCTAGTGGAGTCCCTCAGGGGTCAGTGCTGGGACCAGTACTGTTCAATGTATTCATTAATGATCTTGATGAGGGAATAGAGGGACCACCAGCAAGTTTGCTGATGATTCTAAACTGGGAGGAGTGGCTGACACACCAGAAGGCTGTGCTGCCATTCAATGAGACCTGGACAGGCTGGAGAGTTGGGCTGGGAGAAATCTAATGAAATTCAACAAGGGCAAGTGTAGAGTCTTGTCTCTGGGAAAGAAGAACCCCATGTACCAGTATAGGTTGGGGAATGAACTCTTAGAGGGTAGTGTAGGGAAAGGGACCTAGGGGTCCTGGTGGGCAGCAGGATGACCATGAGCCAGCAATGTGCTCTCGTAGCCAAGAAGGCCAATGGCATCCTGGGGTGTGGGCACTAGGTCAAGAGAGTTTCTCCTCCCCCTCTACTCTGCCCTTGTGAGACTGCATCTGGTATCTTGTGTCCAGTTTTGGGCCCCTTAGTTCAAGAAGGACAGAGAGCTGCTGGAAAGAGTTCAGTGCAGGGCCACAAAGATAATGAAGGGAGTGGAGCATCTCCCTTATAATTAAAGGCTGAGGGAGCTGGGGCTCTTCAGCTTGGACAAGAGGAGACAGAGGGATGATCTCATCAATGTTTACAAGTATGTAAAGGGTAGGTGTCAGGAGGATGGAGCCAGGATGTTCTCAGTGATGTCCAATGATAGGACAAGGGGCAATGGGTAAAAGTTAGAACATAAGTTGTTCCAAAGAAACACAATGAAAAAATTCTTCACTATGAAGGTGACACTCTGCTTCCCACATGGTCACAGTCTTCTTCAGGCATCCACCTGCTCATGCATGAGGTCCTCCATGGGCTGCAGGTGGATCTCTGCTCCCCTATGGCCTCCAGTGAGCTGCACCACAGGTTGCAGGGGAATCTCTTCTCTAGTGCCTGAGCACCTCCTCCCCCTCCTTCTCCACTGACCGTGTCTGTGGAGATATTGTTCTGATATTCTCACTCCGTTCTGCTGCTGCAGTTTTGTATCTGTGCAGCAACTTCTTCCCCTCTTCTAATATGTTAATCACAGAGATGATACCTCAATCACTAATTGGCTCAATCTTGGTCAGTGGCAGTTCCATCTTAGAGCCAACTGGCACTGGCCCTATCAGCTACAGGAGAAGCTTCTGGCAGCTCTTTTTAAAGAAGCTACCCCTGTATTCCTCTGCTACAAAAACCTGGCCCAGGCAAAATCACTACAACAGACAGTACAATAATGATTCTTAATCCTGAGAGGTAGTTTACAAGAATTTATAACTGCAAATTCAATTGAACAGTAATGATCATAGACCAGTCGGATGTTTTATTTAGATCTTTGAGGCTTCTTCAAGCCTAGCTTTGTGGATTTCTAATGTAGCCTAATACAGGGCACAAGAGTACAAAATAGCAGCTAGTTATTCTTGTGGCAGTTTTAGAATCTAGGTCTCATCTGATTTCCTTACACTTTGGGAAGTTAGCAATCCTGTGCCTGAGATGACACTTTAGGATTAGTTTAAGTTGTACAATCAAAGGGAGAAGCATCTCCTACCACTAGTTATTTCATATTGTGTCACTAACCCCATTTACCTTGGCAGAGCAAAAGTTTATTTAATCCATAAGCTGTTACTTGTTCCACTTTGGTCTCTAGGAATTGATAAGAGCCTTCAGATACTGATACACCTTCTAGTTTAGCATAGTTGAAATGTGGCTTTTATTCAGATCCTTTGACCATTTTACATTTTCAAGTGAATTCTTCTTTTTAGACTCTATGTTCACCTGGATTGGTTTTTATTTAAAGTTTCAGTAAAAGTTGAATTTTGAGAACAAAGTGGGAAAACAATATTTACTCTGTTACTTTTTAAAAAAACTTATAAAAATGGCACCTCACATTTTAAGGATCACATTATTCTCTAAGTGCTTTGTGCAAAACGCTATCTTTGATATGGAGACTGAGACACCTCTGTTTTGAAGCTAGTATTTCAGAATGCTTCAGAAAGGCATGAGCCTTTGAGAATAAAGTTTCAGAATAGAAATAGCATTAATGATACCTGTCACTAGAACTCTAGCTCTACAGTGGAATGAGTTCAGGATGATAGACTGGTTAGCAGAGTGGCTGAGCTCAGAACAGCTGAGGATGTTGCTGTCTCCAGCTCTCCATCTGCCTCTGCTGCAGGGGCACCTTTTCTGCTTGTGAGTCAGCTTTTGAATTCTTGGAGTTTGCCTTGTGGCATCACTGCCACAGTTTGCAGTGATATCTTAAGGCAAACAGAATCCATCCTTAGCATCACCATCCTATTTCCTTCTTTTTTTCTTTATTAAATACCACACTTGACGTGGCATTTCATTCAGGAGCAGACTGACAAGTAGTTTAGGGAAAGTCAGTATGTCCCAGGAAGAGTGAATGGCAGTGATAAATTCATTAGACATCTGAAGCTAGGTCATCCCTATTAATCGGACAGAGTCTTCCTTCCTAAAGAAAGCATTAATGACTTTTGTATTGTGCAGCGCTAACCTAACCAATGATACTCTGATTTTGGAATTATTTGGTCAATGATGAAACCTCATAATTCTTCTAGTCTTGCTGTTCTCTCATGTCTATGGGAGGAGAGCCAGGGGCACAGGAAGCACAGATGTTAATGTGTTAGCTTTCTCATACTGTTTTATACAGGAAACACTCAGGAGGCGAAAAGACAATGCTCCAGAAGTGGCAGGTAAGCTATGTCTTGGCTGCACATGGTTAAGCGAAGAATTTCAGCACCTGCCTGTGTATCCACACACAGACGTGTGTGTACGTATGTACTTCAAGGCCTAAGCTGTTCTCTCACTGCTGGAGGTGAGGTTGTTGGCAAGAAGAGCAGAGTATTTACATGTGGTTATTGCAGAGCTTTTGCTCCTCCTGCTGTGAAACACATGGTGCTACTGTCTGACAGATTAAGTGTGATTTTATGCACATTTTTAAATTGAAACCAAAGTGAGCCATCTAGTTGAATGACTGATCACAGGTCATCTGTACATCTAAATCAATGCATCTCTTGTTTTCTCAGATGTTTTACTGAGCTGAGAGATACATTTACTTTCCTGTAGCCCTGATCTTGGTGACACAAGACACATTAAAGAAATCTATACCTTCTTGTTTATATGTAGCATTTTGTGCAGCCTTTTCTGTACAGGCAATATTCCAGGATTTTCCAATATACAGTTTGTATGCGTTTTACTCACTTTTAAATTGCAAAAAAAAGTGCTCTGTTACACAAATACAGCATAAAAGCTCTGTGTAATTGGAGACAAATGCAAATGGCCCATCTAAGAGGCAGAATGGAGACAGATTCCATTGAATGGATTGTTGTATAAGAGATATTATGCTGCTCTAAATGGCAATGAATGATTGATTAAACTATTTATAATTCTTGTCCTGGTGGATCTGGGAACCAGAGGGCTCTGAGGGTGCCTTTGAGGCATGGTTTTCGTAAGTGAAGTTAGGACACTCTAATGCTTGTTTCCTTTCCCTGGCAGAAGAGAGAGATCAGCAACTTCGATTACCTCATATACTTGAATACATTGGCTGGCCGCAGCTACAATGATTACATGCAATATCCTGTGTTTCCATGGGTCCTTGCTGACTATCACTCTGAGGTCAGTGCTTGCGTACGGCATTATCTACTTTCTATGACAGAAACCATACAAAGGTTTTTTCAGGGGTGCCGTTGAAGCAAAGGGGTCTAGACCAAGGCTTCAAAATTTGAGATAGTTAATAGTAAGCTGCCAGGTCCTTTATTTGTGAAGCTCCTTGTACGTGCTATCCTTTCAGTGGTGCATGTTGCAACTCTTTCCAGATCCCATCCCAGTAGTGGAGATGGGTAGTCTAGTACTGAGTCTATGACCTTGTATAAGTGAAACTTCCAACACAGGCTTGCTGCAATTCATTGTCATTGAGCTAGTCATGATGACTCAGGGATCTAAAAATTTACATCTTTGCTGGTTTTACTTTTCAGACTCTAAACCTTACTAATCCATATACGTTTCGGGACCTATCAAAGCCTATGGGAGCACAGACTGTGGAGAGGAAACGCAAGTTCATCCAGCGTTACAATGAGGTGGAGAAGAGTGAGGGTGAGTATTTAGGAGACTAACAGACGGCAGAGGCTTGAGTCCCCTCAGGCCTTTGGAAATGCTGATTAATCCCTTGGTAAAGGTCACCCAAAAATCTTCCAGGCCTATGGAAGCACCATGCTAAGGAGATTCTCTTGCTCCTAGATACAAACTGTTTGAGGATTCAAAAAGTGATGACTCCTGCAAGCACTGCCTTGTACTGCTGCATTCTGTTCCCTTCACTTGGGCAGGAAGAGATGCTACAGCAAAAACAATGCTCCCTAGAAAAAATGTTAACTAAGCTTGTTTGTTAGTTTGTCTTGTTTGTTAGTTAAGCTGCATGTAGAGCACTGGTGCACGCAGCTTAGCTAACAGCTACTTTAAGAAAAAGAAACAGGGCTCTGAGACTATTGACATTTTGAGATCAAGATCTTCTCTGGTACTAATGGTGAAAAGGAGGGTCTGGAAAGTTAAGGGCCTTATTCTTTGGGAAATTAAATGTGTAAGGCAAAAAAACAGAACGTATAGAGATGGTAGTAACTGCATATTCCAAGCAAATATGCAAGCTGTGCTTTTACTCGTAGATCTTTGAACAAACCTGCTTTAAAGATCCACTCCTTATTTAGCTGTGCTGTGATAACTGAATGCTGTTGGCTTGAAATGGTGATATGTTTTGCACTGAAATCTGATTTGTGTCAAATTTCCAGGAGATCTGTCAGCCCAGTGCCACTACTGTACTCACTATTCATCAGCCATTATAGTGGCATCTTACCTGGTCCGAATGGAGCCGTTTACCCAGACCTTCTGTTCTCTGCAGGTAAGGGAGCAAGATAGTTTCTCTCCTATACCTCATTATAAACCATAGAGCACATTATAGTGATGGTGTAATGAAGAAGGATTGATTTTTTACACATTTTCTGTATACTCTATGTGGACTCTGGGCTCACTAAGGACTCTGTGCTGTGTCTGTTGAATTCAGTGAAAACATCTTATTGAGAGCATGATTGATGCCTGATGATCTAGGTTTTTATCTGAGGGAGAAAGATTCTTTAGTTTTGTTCCTGTGGTGCTTTTTGTGAGGCATGTGAAGACTTAGACAATGTTTTGCTCCCTGTCTGAACAGAAGATGATAAAACTTTAATGGCAGGTATTCTAAGCCCAGGTTCCCATACAGTAATGCAGCTACGAGCAAGCACTTGGAGCTTGCTTTGGTGGCACAGAGTATTCCTGGATTAGATGAGGATGCACAGAATCTGATGTGTGGGAAATGATACGGATTGTGGGGTGACACTGAATCCTGTGCTCCAGGTGTAATATTCTGGTTTAGTTTGTTCTGAACTTGGCACTGTTTTATGGTGTCAAAAGTCCTCACCATGGAACTGAATTTCATGGAAAATGAATCCTATGCTTACCTTTCACAACTACTCAGCATACTGGGGCACCAAATTTTCTGGCTAATCTCTTCAGCAAGCAGTTAGTGTAGCACAAGCAGAGACACTGGGCTTCAGCAGGCAGTCATTACCTACATATTTTTGTATTATTTGTTGTGTTATATCAGAGTCTGCTGGGAAGACAGGTCCTCAAAAGTGTATTTTTTAAGGAGTATCTTGCTGAAATCTACCTGTCCTGATGGAGCAATGCAAGGGAGGCAGCTAGGCCAGAATACTCCACACTCAGAGAGTGCTGTATGTATGGTGAGGGCTGGTCATGAGTCCCTGCAGCTTTCCAAGGCCTTTGCTGTTGTGCTGGTCTTTTTTTTTTTTTTCTTTTTTTAAATGAACTAATACAAATAAAGCACTGTGCTAATTAAGTAATGAGCCCTATGATATCAGCTGTTACCAGCAGTAGCTGATGGGTTAGTGAACCACCTGAGGCAATGGTTACCGTTGCACTCTGTGAGCCATATGTTAGCTGCAGTCATGAATGACTGTGGAGCAGTTATTTCATGTTGTAAACAAGACTATTGTATCTCACTGGCACACTTCTCATGCGTAACAAGTTCCCAGTCTAAGTAGCTGCTTTGCTCTGTGTTGATGTTTAATCAGGAACCCAGCTTTTTTGCAGTAATAGTTATCTTCAAAGGCTGCTGAGATCTGAATCACAATTTTGTCTAGATGTAGATCCACTGAAGCTGTTGAAGTTCTTACAGTTCTTGTTTCTTTGCTCTTATGTTGCTGCATCTGAGCTAGTTGCTGTTATTTCCCTCATATGACTGGTGCTATAGTGGCTTAGAAATTAACTGTGAGATGCAGTCAGGCAAACAGCAGACATGAGAACTGTATGATCAAGTCACAAGCAGGTTGGAAAAGGAGTATTCCCACACTTAAGACATTTGAAGGGTGCTGAATTGGGAGCTGTGAAAACCTCTCAGCAACTAAAAAAGCGGAAAACCTATGTTTATAAATGCAAACTGCCAATATGAATGCATGTCAAGGAAATTCAACAACTTGAGTGAACTCCTTGTGAAAAAATGATGTTGATGTAACATTCTGTTTCTCAAGTCAAATAATTGATTTGCCATGGACCACAGAAGAAGACAGTGAGGAAGCATTGCATCTAGTAATAGAACTGTACAGAAGTTTACAAAACCTTATTATTTCACATTTCATTTAAGTGTATTGAGATCTGAGTGGAGAAAAGTGTGTATGTGTTTTGCATATTGTACTGGAATGAGTAAAAAAACTGGCTTATCAGACAGGTGTTGAATAGTACCTTCCACCTTAGCCAAGTACCCCCTTCAATTTCTTTCAGAAACTGTCCTCAGCCCCATAAAAAAAAAAAAAACCAACAAAAAAAACCAGCAAAGATTTCTGAATTTAGTGGTTTCTTGGAAAGGCATTCTAGGACCCCATGCCCTCAATAATTAGTGAGACTTGCTTTTGACTAAACTCAGCTTTTATGCCCTTTGTTCTTATCCCACTGCTATATCTCAGCTAACAGGCTGATCTCCCTGCCTGGCCTTTACCTCTTAGGTACTTACAGAGAATAGGATTCTTTCTTTTCATTGTGTCAATGACTCTTGAGCAGTTATTTAAGCACTGTCTACAGGCAATTACTTCTTAGCTTCTTCTTGCCATGTCATAAGTCTTTATGCCTTCATAAACATCTCTTAGAAACCTTTTGAAGTCTTTGGGTTTAAAGAAGCAAGGATGCTTAGTTTTATAAACAAGGGAAGTTCTCTAGAGATCACTTTGACTAGTTGCATTGGATATACCCTGATGAATTTTAGTTTTAAAAGCATATTATTCTAGTCTTCCTGATGACAGTGTAAGGCCTCTACTGATAGGAAAGGAAACAGAGATTTACTGTGTCTAGCTATAGAAAAGCCATAAGAGTTTATGTCAACTTGCAATCTAAAGGCATAAAGCAATTCTTGATTCTCTTTTTCCCTTTCATTGCAGTCCTTGCATTCATAGAGAGAGAAAACTCATTAATTCTGATATAAATACATGCAAATAAATTTATTAATATAGGAAATGGGAAAATCAGTTATTGCTTCCTTTATAAATAATACAGGCTTAAGTTTTAAAGATATTACTTTTCCCTAAAATGAATTAGACAGCCAGGGAAAAAATCACATTTTTTCGTGGTGGTAATA
Source organism: Colius striatus (assembly GCF_028858725.1). Taxonomy (NCBI): domain Eukaryota; kingdom Metazoa; phylum Chordata; class Aves; order Coliiformes; family Coliidae; genus Colius; species Colius striatus. The sequence goes on from NC_084766.1 coordinate 19,842,799, forward strand.
TCTTTAACCAGATTTGTCGCGCTAACAGCATTTCCTATGTATATATTATTTTTATTTAATACAGGTAATCTTTTTATTACAAATCATATTGTTTCTCGAGAGATTACCATCAGCTCTCATAAAAGCTGCAAAAAAAGATGAAAAAGCATCAATCACCACCAGATACAGTGTGCTGTGTGCAGATTAAATATACAAAGCCCTTTAATATGCTTCAATGAGATACTTGTTAGCTGTTGATTTATTTATAGTCCTCCTTCTACTCTGTTTTAATTTCAATTTGAATTTGACTCCAAGGGTCCTTGCCTAATAATGATAAAGAACAAGATGACCTTGTGCATCAGATTAACTTCAACCAGGCTTACTCATGTGATTAGACACTTTTTCACTCAGTCCCTTGAGTGGTTGTGGGAAGACTTCACAGTTGTCAGTGATGTAAGGAAGAAGGACAAGGAGGTAAAGCAGAATTCTGCTGTCATTTAGAAATGAGACTGGACCAAAAGCCTGGTCTGAATTCACCTCAGGGGAAACAGGGATGGGGTCTTTCCCTCTGAACTATGTGTTGGCTTTTGGTGGAAATCTGTCTGAAAAGAAAAGGAAGGAGACATGGCTGCAGAACTTAGGGTTTATTGACTTCTGTGTTCTGAGTCCTTATCCGTAAGGATAGTTTCTCCTTAACAAAAGATATGGCAAAAGTTATTCCTTGACTTGCAGTTTCCAAACTTAGCAGTTTGTAGATCCAAATGTGTTACGTCCTAAGTGTATGCAGGTACTTGGGGAATCAAAAGGACAGCAGTTCTTACTGTCAGAAGCCAGTGTGGGAACTGCTGTACAGGGTTCATCTGGTCCATGGGAATGAGATCCCATCGTTACCACATGAGTATGCTGAGATGTTATTTTCTCATTTAATAGATAGCAAGTCAAAGCTTCAACTGATTCTTATCATGCACAAGGACAGAATCCTTTTCACTTGGTACATGCAACAGTCTACTGGCAGAAAGAAAAATAGCCAAAAGCTATCAGGTTTTCTCAAGAGGTCAGCCATAAACAGAACCTGATTGCATTTCATATTCATTAACAGATCTTCCACCATCTCACAGTTTTAGTCTTCAGTCTGCAGTCCTCCTGGGTTATTATTTGCCTAGTGAAGCAGCTTTGAGGACTGAATGGTTGAGGATGAGCAATCATTCCTGCATAGTCACTGCACTGCAGAACTATTTAAGGATACTTGTTCTGTGTCTCACAATCTCTCTTGAGCCCTGGCAGTGGACTGTAGTGTTATGTTCCATGACATATAACCCAAATGAATTAACCCCAATGAGAAATACCTATACTAGCCTGCAGTTAGACAGTTACACTGCTGCCGGCATCTGAACTAGGTATTAAGAAACAATTTGGATATGTCACTTTATACAGTTAAAAAGTCATCTTTCTTCTGAAGCACTTTGTTCTTTCTGACAAACTCATTCAGATGATCTCCCAAACCTGGTTTCTATTTATTTCTAGTACTGTAAAACATTTATGTTAAAATCACAGAATCTTAAGAATTGGAAGGGACCTCAAAAGATCACCTAGTCCAACGCCCTGCCAGAGCAGGACCTCCTAGAGTACATCACACAGGAACTTGCCCAGGTTTTTGATGCTCAATGTAAAGGTGAACTTGGCATACTGTATATTAAATCCCATTAGAAAATCGTGTAGGAACTATGATTCTAACATAAGTCACTAACCCTTCATTCAGGAGTGGGTTTTGGGTTTTTTTTCCCTTTTTTCTTGAGACTTTAGTTCTGAATGATGTCCTGGGATACTAAGGCTAGTGTTTGACTCTCATTAAACTAAACAGATTTAAATGCTGTCAGGACGTGAAGTCATTTGTTTCTACTTCCTCACACTTCAATTCAGCTGGGGACCCAGAAATCCTTCATTTCCTCTCCTCTTTATGTTGTCCCCCTGTTGCTTATAGAATGAACAGTCCTTGCAGGTTCCTTCCCATTGGACCTTTCTTGTTTGCCTGGATTTGTTGAAACTTATTTCACTGGTACCCCCATTCCACAAAGGTGTTTTTTCTCAGGAGAACTGTACATAAAATTGTTCACAACTATTTGGGTCACAAATGAGGTTGAAACACTGAGGTTCTGTCCACTGCTTGCAAATCACTTTGGGATGAAAAGAGTAAATTGCCTTCAGAAGCATTCAGTGTGGGTACGCTGATACTCTCAAGCTGCCCATGGTTATTTCTGCTTGCCTCTGTTTATCGCAAGCTATGCTAAAACTCCAAGTTTTATGTTATTCTCAACCCATATATCTACAAATCAGGACTAAGAGAGCCCTTAATATAAGATAAATAGTAAATAGAACTGGGAGAGATCTTGAGATTTCACCTAATCAAACATGTGAAAAGGTGATTATTGCAGAATTGGCTAAGATTCTGTATCTGCTTTTTAAAATTTAACAGAATATTCACACTGCAGGTTTCTTTTCTGTCTCCATTTCATAGGGTGGGAGTTTTGATGTTGCAGACAGGATGTTTCACAGTGTCAAGAGTACATGGGAATCAGCATCAAGGGACAACATGAGTGATGTCAGGGAACTCATCCCTGAATTCTTCTACTTGCCAGAGTTTCTAACCAATGCAAATCACTTTGAATTTGGTAAGTTCAAAGCACTTCAGTGCTCCCCTTCCGTTCCCCAGCATCCTGTCAAGGAAAAGGGTCCAGATCACATGTTGAGAGATGGACTGCACTGAGAAGTGTTGACCTGGACTATGCAGACTGTTGAGACTCTCTAGTAATGGGAGATTAATTTTTGTTAAAATAAGGCTACAAGAGTACAAGCTGCTGATACCTAAATATTATCAGAAGGATGAAATTTGCAGCCTAGAAGGAATTGTAATTGCTGTTAGTTACTGTGCAAAGTAATTAGACTTTTCATCAGACAAAGGTGGATTTTGATATAAGCAATCTAGTTGACTGCTTTAGAAATTTGGTTTATATCATCACATCTGTGGGGCTATAAGCAATATTTGTATTTTACTTTAGGAGATGAATCAATTGATAAATTATGTTGGTGAAAGGTGTTTTTAAAAATCTCATGTCCCTGATAATTGAAGTTGCCAAATGACCTCACTATTATCTTGAAAGGTTCTGTACAAGTCAAATGAGTGTTATATATATATACACATATAGAGAGATATATATATATGTATTCACCCAGACAGAGCCGTTCAGCAAGGATGCTTCAGTCCAGATGGAGTGCAGGGGGTGTTTAGGATGTTTAGGCACATATGCTTCTGAAGTATGTGTCATAGGTGCTCTCAAGTTCAGGAGCTGCAGTGTCATGTGAAAGCTGCAGGAAACTGTTAGTAGACTGTATAGTATTAGAGGAGCGAAGGTGGAGATTGACAGAGGCTTCCACAGTCAGGTACAGGCCTCCAGTGAATCCAATATGCCTTGGACCCTGGTAACAACAAAAAGCAGGGCTCATCTTCATAACCCCCCTTCTAGAGTGCCAATACAAATATGAGGCATTGATGATAGGGGACTTAGATGAGCAAGCTCCAGAAGGGGAAATCCCAGCAAACAATTCACCACCAGCTGCTCCACCAGAAACAGGCAGTGGGCACCGTAAAAAGAAGTGAAGGGTGTGCGTTGTGGGTGAGAATTAAGGGGCAGGGTAAGGTAGGAAGAGTATAGGAACATTGCCAGAGCATGCAGGAGTGCAACCAGGAAGGCTAAAGCCATTCTAGAATTAAACCTAGGCAGGAAAGTTAAGGAAAAAACCAAGAGGGGGTTTTCAAGTACATCAGCAGCAAAAGGAAGATAAGGGAGAGTATGGGCCTGCTGCTTAACACAGAGGATGCCCTGGTGACAGAGGATACAGAGAAGGCTGAACTACTGAATGCCTTCTTTGCTTTGGTCTTTAAAGCCAAGGCTGGCCCTCAGGAAGCCCAGTTGAGCAAGGATAGTAGGATGGCCTGGACAGCAGAAGACTTGCCCTTGGCGGAAGAGGAAGAGGTTAAAGACTTGTTGGCCAAGCTTAAGGCTCATAAGCCAATGGGATGGGATGTGATCAGATGCATCCAAGAGTGCTGAGGGAGCTGGCTGATGTGGTTGCTAAGCCACTCTCCATCATTTTTGAAGAATCATGGAGGACAGGTGAGGTGCCTGAGGACCAGAGAAAGGCCAATGTCATGCCAGTCTTCAAAAAGGGCAAGAAATAGTACCTGGGAAACTACAGGCCAGTCAGCCTCACCTCTGTCCCTGGAAAGGTGATGGAACAACTCATCCTGAATGTCATCACTAAACATATGAAGGAGAAAATAGTTATCAGGGGGAGTCAACATGGATTCACCAAGGGGAAATCCTGTTGGACCAACCTGATGGCCTTCTATGAGTGCATAGCTGGCTGGCTAGATGAGGGGAGAGCAGCAGATGTCAGCTACCTTGACTTCAGCAAAGCTTTTGACACTATGTCCCACAACATGCTCATGAGAAAGCTCAAGCAGTGTGGCTTGAATAAGGGGACGGTGAGGTGGATCGAGAACTGGTTGAGAGGCAGAACCCAGAGGGTTGTTATCAATGGCACAGAATCGAGTTGGAGGCCTGTGACCAGTGGAGTTCTACAGGAATCAGTTTCTGGGGCCAGTGTTGTTCAACATCTTCATCAACGACCTGGATGAGGGGACAGAGTGTACCCTCAGCAAGTTGGCTGATGACACCAAACTGGGAGGACTGACTGATTCCCCAGAAGTCTGTGCTGTCATTCAGCGGGATCTCGACCATCTTGAGAGTTGGGCAGAGAAGAACCTCAGGAGACTCAACAAGGACAAGTGCAGAGTCCTGCACCTGGGGAGGAACAACCCCATGCACCAGTACAGGCTGGGGATTGACCTGCTGCAGAGCAGCTCTGCAGAGAGAGACCTGGGTGTCCTGATTGATAATAAACTGAACATGAGCCACCAATGTGCCCTCATGGCCAAGAAGGCCAATGGCATCCTGAGATGCATCAAGAAGAGTGTGGCCAGCAGGTTGAGGGAGGTTCTGCTCCCCCTCTACTCTGCCCTGATGAGGCCTCATCTGGAGTCCTGTGTCCAGTTTTGGATTACACAGCTTGAGGGACGGGGAACTTCTAGAGAGAGTCCAGTGCAGGCCCACCAAGATGATCAGGGGACTGGAACATCTTCCTTATGAGGAAAGGCTGCAGGAACTGGGGCTGTTTAGTGTGGAGAAGGGGAGACTGAGGGGGGACCTCGTATAAATGGTGGATATCAGGAGGCTGGGATATCCCTTTTTTCTGTTGTATCTAACAACAGGACAAGAGGTAATGGAAAGAAGCTGCAACACAAAAAGTTCCATTTAAACACAAGAAGAAACTCTTACTGTGAGGGTGAAGGAGCACTGGCACAGGCTGCCCAGGGAGGATGTGGAGTGTCCTTCCTTGGAGGTCTTCAAGACCCCCCTGGGACACGTTCCTGTGTGACCTGAACTAGGTGAACCTGCTTCTGCAGGGAGGTTGGACTAGGTGATCTCTAAAGTTCCCTTCCAACCCTACCATTCTATGATTCTATGATATTGTCCCTGGCCTCAAGCAGCATCTAGTCCCTTCTGAATGTACACCATCTCTAGACCTTTCTACATCAGTGACAGAGGGTTAGAAAGTATCCAGAAAATATAGTATTCAGATATATGCATGTCAGTCCTGATCCACTTAACTTTACAGGAAATTCACATATTTTGCAGTATAAAGCTACTTTTTGTAGTGGATGTGGGTTGGTTAACAATTAGGGCAGAGGAGAAATATCTTAAGAATCATCCTTAATCATCAAAATGGTGATGCCAAAAGCAACTTAACCCAGGGTATTGAGGTCTACCTATTATTATATTTAAGACCTCAGTAGAATGAGGCATACTAAAAAAGAGCAGAATGAGAAAAAAATGTTAGAAAATTATTGAAAATATAAGAAACAATTGGAGTAATTTCACCCTGAGAGGAGTCTGGGAAAGAGAGCGTGGCTGAAATCAACATCTAGAGACTGACCTGAGTAGAATGAAATGAAGGCACCTTCAAAAGACACCAGAATATTGCCAATAGGGAAGAAATGTAAAGGAAGATTTTACAGTAGGCAAAGCCAAGAACCTGAATCTGATCACTGCTATATCGTAACAAAACTTGCAGTCCCAGATCCAAGCCTCAAATTAAATTTCAGCTCATCCAGTTGCATAACACTGTGCACTGATTGAAAAACATATGCTCACATTCTGAAAGGAATCAGATTGCAAAGGACTTGAGAACAAAATCCCTCTCAGTGTCTGATTTAGTAGGAATATCTGGCAGCTAGTCCCAGAGTATTAGGTATAAAAAGAAAGTTGCACCAACAGGTTTCTTTTGTCTGAGTACAGCCTGTGCTGAAGGATATGTATATTTTTACTGTGTTAGCAACAGTTACTAGGCTGTCTTCTCTGTGCTTTATTACTGGATCAGAAATCCCAGGAGAAAATGATTCTGCAGTGTTCTATGGCTGTGTATTTGATGACAAACCTGAAAATGCATGTGTGAAAATCACCTCTGTTTCGTTTGACTTTAGTGTTTTTGCGAAGCCGTTCCTATATGTGATGTGGTTGTAATTCTCCCTTTGTAATTCCTGTAGGCTGCATGCAGGATGGAACAGTCCTGGGAGATGTGCAGCTTCCTCCTTGGGCAGATGGAGACCCTCATAAATTCATTCTCCTGCACAGACAGGTCAGTGAATATTGAGATTTGTGATAAAATGCTGAACTGGGCCCAACTGTAAACGAAACTCTAAAGGCCAGAGTCATGGTACAAACTGTTAGATCCAAATGCATCCTGCCTTTGTGGAATTCCTGTGGGTTCTGAACTTTGCATGTCTACTTGTCTGCTTATCAATTCACCCTGAATCAAGGCCCACTTTCCAGACCCATCTCGGCAGGAAAGTGTATGTGAACATAGTGTACTGCATAATCATATCATTTATATGGATAGATTTCTGTGTTGTTGTGAATCAGCTGTGTGTTGATTTAAGCTATCTACCTCCATCTCTGAGTCATGTCAAGGCTACAATTATTTTTTTTATTTTGGGGGGAAAAACCTAATGTGATTTCCTGCCTTTAATGGAGTCAGCCTTGGCAATTTGAAAGCAAATAGCTTTAAGGTCCTGAGACTTACTGCAATTAGTGCTATCTATTAATAGTTAGAAAGTCTTAACTTCTGTATGAAGTAGTAGAGTGCAAAGGCAATTTTGTATGAAGCTTCTTGCACTGCATACAGGCTTTGCAGCAGAATATTTTGGTGCAGGTTTCTTTCTTTGTTAGAGCTAAGAAGAGAATGGGCTGTACTATAGTGCCCCTACATTACCTCATCAGATTTCCTCTAGTAAAAAGAGTCAATCTGTATTTGTGAGTGCATGAAAATTGTTGTTCTGTAGAGGTGTGCCAGTTATATGTGTTAGCATTGGTGGGACTAAACAAATAGCCCATGATTTCAAAGGTATTGCATCATCTTGGTTTGTCATATGTACCTTCAGTTTCTGCCTCAGTGAGTTCTTCTCACCTCTTCTATGCCACGCAAGTCCTGCCCTGCAAATAAATCTTTGCTCAATTGACCTCTCCAAATGCTGTTTTAAATTCTATTTCTGACCTCCTGCCTGCCTTAACTTTTTCCTCCTGCTTTGAACAAAACCAGAGTCATACTCTTGTCTTGTAAATATACTTTTCTCCACTGTTCACTTAACCATTGACAGCAACCACCATGCTCCCATGAAGTTACCATTACTTTCATGTCCCTTGCTTTGCACTTCTGTGCTGCATTCATAGTCCATAGTTTTTGTGATTGTCCATACTACTATACCATTTACATACTTTTCTTGGGCATTCTCTTGAATCTTCAGCTCACTTTCTGATGTCTTTATACTTTCTTTCAAGTCAGTACAGAGATAACTGGAAGGTGATCATCTTCATTCTCTGTCATTATGTACAAATATCTTTCCCATGCCCTTATATTTAGAATTTCTGTATGGCTCCACTCCTAATATCTAAAGTGTCTCTCCTTTCGCTCTTGACACTTTATGCATTTTTAAAATTTATGTATTCTGGCTTCCTCATACATATCCTCTCCCTGCAGCCACCTGAGTGTTGTTTTAGTCCTATGTTTGGCAATGCCATTTATGCATGTTTGAAAAGAAAAAGTCCTTTATAAGCTGGTCTATGGGCTATGAATCCATCCTGAATAAAATTTTCTTCTGTAAACCAGTTTTAAGAGAACAGACAGCGTGCATCATCTGCTTGTCTTGCAAATACTTAATTGTTGTTAAAACATGATATTCCAAAGACAAGTCAGAGCTTTGTAGCAACTGCATCCCATGCTGTCTTTATGGGTTCCTGATGATGCAAATACTTTGGCTTGTGAACAGCTCTGAGTATGAGAGAGCCTGTTCAGCTCTGAATTCATTCACATGTGCTCAGGTTACTCCTGTGAGTGAACATGGATATGATCTGAGCCTGTGCTTGCCTACTTTTTTGCACAGTAATCCTGCCTTTGTTTCATTTTTAGGAGTATATAGTAAGATGTTTCATTTTTAGGAGTATATAGTAAGATATTTCCTTTTTTTTAATTGATTAAGAGAGTAAGTTACATTTCTGCCTTGTCATTTTACCTATTTTGAAATGACAACTTTTGTATGTGCTTACTAAAAATGTTTTCAGTCATCTTTCAAATGTGATTGAAAGTAGTCATCTGCTATTTCTTGCTCCAGAATCCTGCCTCAATACATAAAAGCTTGTGAAATAATGATATTCCAAGTTATGTGATGTGGAGAAAAGCTGCTTACTATTATTAGCAGGTCTCAAGTGTCTTCGTGCCTTATCTTGACTCAGTAGTGTGCTGCCACACAGTTTAGTAACATAAGTCAATACACTGATTTACAGCATGTTCAGTAACTAATCAGTCCCTCTACAGAAATTACATTATTCTTTTATTACCTTGTATTTTTGTAGCAGTTACTTATGCAACTCAGATCACAGCCCAGAATTACTGCACAGTGAGTAGATGTTCCTGGGAAAAAATGCATAAAAGAGCTTTCCACCAGACAACTAGTCAGGTTGAAGTGGGTGTCAGTAGTATCAAGAAAATATCTCAATAAATCATTTCAACTTTGTTATCAAAATGTTTCAGAATGATCTTTTCATTAAATTATTTATATTAGATCACAGACTGAGCTGAAAAGATTTTATGCTGTAGCTGTATAACTAATATTGTATGGTATATGGCTTCATTATTAGTAAAACAGAAGCATGTAATTTTTCCAAATTTAGAATTAGATGGGGTAGAGGGTGGATTTTAATAATTGAGAAAACTTGAAAGTTGGGCTTTTTGTTCTGATTTGGAAAGAAAACTATTGGAAAAAGTAAAAAACTTTGGAAAGACACTATTCAGTGTCTAAATTTTCCCCAGAGCCTCGTTTCCATTTTTGTCAGACTCTGTCCCCTGCCTTTTTGCAGCCTGTAACTTTGAGGGCATAAAGTGAAAATGTTTTTTGATCATGTTTATAGATTCAGCATTTCTTAATAATTTGCCAGGCCTGATCAGACCTCATGTACAGTCAGTACAGTCAGTTACACAGGAGGGTGCAAGAAATCTTGCTGTGGAAAGAAAGTTGATTAGTTAAGTTCATCTAATCCTGAAGCGAAGAGTTAGAGATCTTGAACTCTGAAACATGAGGGTTTCTGTCTCTTCTGAAATAGTCCACAAGACTGGATGTACTTGTACTGGTATCGTGGTCATCTTTAGGAGGCTTCACAGTGAGTTTGATGCCTTAAACAGATCCAAGTCACCACCTATCTCCTATTACCTATCTCCAACACCTATCACCTATCTAACATACGGAGCAAAATAATTGTTCTTGATGTAATACACTGAGTAGCTCTCTGTTTCATGTTTAAGAGGTTAGGAATCTAGTCTACTAAAGAAATGTATTTACTTCCTCCTTAGACCACAAGTTCTGCCTCCCTGACTGGGTTTGTCATAGTGCTCAGTGAAATACTAAGAGGCTGCACAGTTGCAGCTCTGTTGGTTGCTTTGTTTTGCTCTAGCAGTGATGCCAGGCAAAATTTACGGTTTCTAATTCATGGACTAACTGCTTTTATTAATGAGGATGAGTTCTCAGTCTGTTCATAAGTATTTTCGTGTTGTTTGCAGGGGACAGATTGTATGCCGTGCTTGTTCTCTGAGCTGCCCTGTGATTGTTATAGCTGTGGGCAGGGTCATTTAAACCAGCTGCACTGGGCTAACTGTCTGCTCAGTGAAATGAGCCATTGTTCTGGATCCATTAGCTTGTTTATTTCTGCTATATTTTGGGTGGGATGGTCTGCTTGGGAGACCTTTAACTGGGCATCAGGGAGTATTGCAGAGTCAAATGATTTGGAGATAGGAAAGTATTTTTAATAATGCTTAATACTGCTGCTTGAATCATTGGGCAAGGCTGTTTGGGAATGAACAAAAATGTGATGAGGCAGGTGATGGCAGGGGCAGGAGCATTTAGTGAAGCCTCATGGATAAGGCTGGCTAATCTGGAGATGAGCAAAGATTCAACTCAAACTTGGGTCCACTGCTTAAGAACTTGTTCTCTGTCTTCCAAGTACAAGTTTTCTGCTGTGATTACATTGAGCTTTCTAGAGAGCCCACTTTGGGTTGTATGTATTGCCTTGAAGTACCTTTTCCAGTCTTCTCTAGTAGTAGCTGTTTCTTCTGATCATGTTAATGCCCACACCTGTCACTATGTATGGCAAATGTAATCCAAGTTAACCATTTCTTATTTTGAGGAAAGAAAAGTTCAGAGCCCAAGTTTTTCCAGGATGAGGACAGCTGGTGCTACAACCATCTATGCTCATAAAGCTCTATGAGGGTAGCAAAATGTTTGTTGATCAAAACCAGTTTGTCTGCTCCACTGTACCTGAACTCTGCTATTGCAAAAGCCCTTCCCTCTCTTGGCTTGCAGCACCCTTGCCGTTTCCCTGAAAGCTCTGCATTCTCTTCATTGGTTCATAGCATGCAGCTTCTCCTACTGTATCCTTCAGACCCAACTTAGAGCTCTTCTGCTAGTCATCTCCCTTTCCAATTGATGTTTACATATATCTTCTCAAATAAAGTCTGAGCTACTCAGTGTTATTCATAACTAAGATATATTTCTACAAATAGAAATTCACCCGTGGTTGTTCTATAGAGTAAAGTGATGGCACCAAATGCTAACAAATGCTTTGCTCATTTAAACCATCTTATGTCAGTAATAGTATTAGTGAAGCCATGATAACACAAGCTTTAATATGTGCTAGAAGCTGGAAGATGTGCACAGATGTGTGGTATGCTTGCACTTTGTGGAACCTGCCTGATGTCTCTGAGGATATTGCTTCTGGTAACTGTTAGGATACTGCACTCCATCCTTCCTGTCCCCCTGGGGATTCACCTTTCGTCTCTTCAGTCACATTTTGTGGGGATGTGCTGAGAATGGTACTACTGGAGGAATGGAAAGTATGAAGATTCACTTGCAGAGAATTAAAGTCTCTAGCAGGGACTAGAAAGTGGCAATGCATTTTTAACAGATACATTCTACTGTATTAACTAATCTTTTGGTTTCAGGCACTGGAAAGTGAATATGTCAGTGCACACCTCCATCACTGGATAGATCTGATTTTTGGCCACAAGCAACATGGCTCAGCTGCGGTGGATGCAGTTAATACCTATCATCCTTACTTCTATGGAGACAAGATGGACCTCAACAACATTAAAGATCCTCTCATTAAGAGCACAATCTTGGGTTTTATCAGCAACTTTGGACAGATACCAAAGCAGGTACCACTTTACTGTGACAGTAGAAAGCATAGGTTTTTTTGAACTTGTAGTATTTCAACTGGAAAGCAAGAACAGAAGCTAAAATCAGAGACACTTTCTTACTTAAATCTGCTGAAAGATGGACTACAGAATCTTGTCTATGTACTACATCAGTATGCACCCACATATGTGTGTATGGTTACACTTTCTAATCATGCTGTTCCTGTTGTATGCCGTACAGCTATGCTATCAAACCTGGGTTCTACTCCTTCAGTACAGTCACACAAGGAACCACTAGTCTGGGAATGGGTACAGTCAAATAAAAGCAGATCAAAGCCTTACCTATAGTTTTCTCTCTTCTCCTGAGTTGCTGGGATTAGCTTCCATTCTCTGTGAGGAAGGGATGTTCTCTGATAAAAATGTAAGAAGAATAAGATTTTATTTTAGTGAAGAGGTTCACATATGATAGTCCTGCAGTCCATGGTTAAAGATTTAAGCAGATGTCTTTCTTGCATGATCTGACAAACTGAGATTAATTTTTCAATGCCATTCTCTTTTTCTAGCTCTTCACAAAATCACATCCATCCAGGAATGCCCAAGGGAAAAGCTCATCAGGAAGAGAGCCTGTGCTTTCTCTTCATGCAAGTGGAATTCTTCCTCCTTTTATGAGCAGCCTTCAAAATCTGAAGCTCTCACCGGTTACGATTAAAGGTGCTGCAGGAACTGTGCTCCATTATCTGAGCTAATAAGTACAGAATTCTTGGACGGGGTGAATCTGGATTTTCAAGAGCACAAAAGTAGTCACACAGCTTTGTACAAGTTCATACAACCAAGATTTCTTCTGCCGATTGTTATTTGTGTATGTGTGTATTGTGAGTGGGCATTGAAAACATTCAAATACTCAGGAGAAATCTTGAAACTTCCATTGAATGTGTTTTCTTTATAAGACATCAAAATCTTCTCTCTCTTCTACTTTCTGAATATGTTATATTGAAACACAAAACTCACTGTTTTCCATTCATTTTATATTCAACAGCAAATACTGTGTCTTTTCCCACTTTTTAGTCTTAAGATCTTGTCTTTTTCTTCATCTTTTTCTTAGTCTTACTATTTTCAGGAGTGTGTGCAAGGAGGAAAGTTAACATAAGTGCTCTAAAAACAACAGAATTAAGTATGTTCTCTGTCTTGTCAGACTATCCCAAGGGACCCATTGGGCACATTGTTCATACCGAGAAAGGCATTCTCGCTGTTGAAAAAAATAAAGTTTTGATTCCTCCTCTTTGGAACAAAACATTCTGCTGGGGATTTGAGGACTTCACCTGCTGCTTTGGCAACTATGGGTCTGAGAAGGTAAGTAAGAAAAAGCCTAAGTGCTCCAGAAATGAATGATATGTTGTAGCCTTTGTCTGGTATGGGGACCTCTGAAATCAGAGACTGTTTGAGAGCTAATTTTACAGGATGCTGTACAGGACTTTCTCACATTCAACCTTCCTGAGAATATTCCAAGAGAGTACAAAATCATTCTACACTGCTCAAAAGTGAAGTATTTCCCCCTAAATTATCTCAAGTTTTCCTTCCCGTACTGTGTTGTCCATCGAAGTGGAGGAGAAACCCCATTTCATAGGTTGTAAGGAATACAACCTAACATCCTAACAGCATCCTAACAACAACAAGGTCTTCTCATGACTAATTAGAAGTTTCATTGTGCAGAAATTTGTGCTAGAATTAAGATAGGACCATCTGTCAGTTCTCTTCTGGCTCCCAAGCTTAGCCTGGTGCATTCACCTTTGTCCAACCTTCCTGTTTGGCCCCTGGAGGGTGGCACAACTACATGCAGCCACAGTCTGTGCATATACATAGTATGTAGCTGTGCTGTGAGCATAGAGACTAGCTAAAATGAGCTTTTCTTCCTGGATTTGAAGAAATGGAGGCTCAGTTCTGAAAATGGAATCTGCCATTTGGAATTAGTAAATGCATAGTATTACCAGCTGAGCATTTGACTTAAAAGCTGCTTTCTTGTACAGAAGATGACTACATTTGAGTGCATGGCAGACTGGGGAAAGTGCCTTTGCGCTGTGTGTCCTTCAGCAACTACCGTAATCACATCTGGAACAAGTTCGGTTGTGTGTGTCTGGGAGCTTTCCTTGGTCAAGGACAAAGTGAAATGTCTAAACTTGAGACAGGTCAGTACTGTGCTTCTTTCACTGTAGAAATTTAATGAAAACCAGAAGATTAGTTTATTTCTCGCTGAAGACTGGCAGAGGAAACACCTTTGGGTGAATCAAGAAATCAGGAAAAAACCCAAGTAATCAGCAGCATCACGTGACAGCCTGTTATCAGGTCAGGAGGTGATAATATGCCTTGTATCCACAGCTTATAGTTATGAACTCTGCTGTTTTTTCCCCTTGGTAACATTTCCAAAGTTTATCATGACCAAAAAACCGTAAAGATAAGACACATGAACTCCTCACTTGAAGTGCAGCCAATCCTTGGATTATTTTCAAAAACCAGCATGGCTTGGAGATGCATGTAGGCTTTTGGGCCTGTTACAGCAAGGGATAAGATCTATGAAACTCCCTGCAAACTTAGCTGATGGAGATGAAGGCTCAGCTAGATTATTTTCTCTCAAACTAAATTCAGAACATCTGTAGTCATCAAACAGCTGTATAAATGCTATTTCTTTTACAAAAAGTGAATTAAAGATTCATGTGGTTCAGCTATGATGAGTTCTCCAGATTACAAGTAAAGCTAGAGTACACTTCTGTGACACCTGAAAGGTAGCATGGGACCTAAGAAATCAAGAGGCAGAAAACACTCCTCATCTTTTAGGCAAACTAATAAAGGGTTCACTGATCAGCAAAGTCTCCAAGTGTTAGAATCTTCTTCTATTAATTTGTTCTGGAGGGATATTCAGATAATATTTCAGTGCTGTCCATAACCTGAGCAAAACCGTATTTTATTTGTCATTAATGATGTGAAAACTTCAGTGTCTGTTAGGATGAAGGAAAAATATTTAGATTTTCATTTCTCTGGAATTCTTATGTGTTGAAATTAGCAGGGAAAGTGTGTCTAGAGCAGTGTCTTTTCTGAGGTTTATGTTGTTTCCTGCCTGAGAAGAAGACAGAAAGATGCGACAAGATTTTCATTGATGACTGTTTAATCAGTCTGGTTATTATTCCAAACCAGGACATGGACACAGAAATGGACAAAATAGAAGCAAAGAAAACCATGGGCCGTAATCTTCATCAACATCAAAATTATACCAGTCAGGGGCTCATCTTGAATTTCAGACAACTGTTTGAAGAGGCTGTCTTTTATCTCCAATATAATGGCTTTCTCTTTAACAATCTAAAATAAACTTTGCTGATGTGTTCCACTGTGATTAATCTGGTATTACTCAAAAGTCCACAAAGTGGTATGAGATCATGAATGACAAACTCTGTTTTTTCCTCCTCTTTGCTAGCAGGGACTTTTTTTTTTCTTGATGACTGTCTGTCATAGATTTAAATTTGAACTATGGTTCTAAATGTCTTCCAGTGAATTACTTGCTGCTTTCATGTAATTCACTGTTTCATGGTGGCTGCTTTTTCTGCTGAACAAAAAAATGTTATCATCTGTCCTGAGAGAGCAAGCATTGCTTAAGTAAAGCTGATGTGCTATTAAGTGGATGATATTCACTTACCAGCTGTCCCATGAGACTGAGACATTCTGGTTTGGAATGTAGTAAAGAACAGAAACTACATTTCAGCAGAAAAAGTCACTTTTCCCTCTCCAGCAGCAGCTGCTTCCAGTTTTGTGGAAAACTAAAGATTAAGCATAATAGCCTCAGTATTGATCCATGCAATTTACCAATTCCCTCAATATTCATGAGCGAACTGATCCATGTGTTTCAGCCCCTGGAATTTCTGGGGCAGGTGAAACTCAATAGATTGGAAGAAGCTCCAAGGCAAGCTGCTGTCTGCCACAGACCTCTCAGGGAGGCGTTGAGAGTAGCTGTGAAGCGTCTGTGTCTATGTCAGCCAGTCAAGTTGTACAGTCAAACTTAGTTTAGGTTTTCGTGGACTGGCCATTCTTGCAGTGAAGGTGGTTGTCCTTTTTTGTCTTTTGATATGTTCTTTCTGCAGATATGCTGCAGGACATTGTCAGCAGGAGGAGAGTGGTGATCATTCCCCTGTACTTGGCTTTGGTGGGTCTGCACCTCAAATACTGTGTCCAGGCAAAGCAGTTACAGGGCCCCAGGGCCCCTCTCTACAAGGACATTGAGGTGCTGCAGAGGATCCAGAGGCAGGCTACCAAGATAGTAAAGGATTTGGAGCACGTCTCATATGAGGAACAGCTGAGGGATCTGGTGCTGTTTAGCCTGGAGAAAAGGTGGCTCAGGGGAGACCTTATCGCTCTCTACAACTACCTGAAAGGAAGCGGTAGGGAGGCAGGGGTTGGTCTGTTCCCCCTAGTAACAAGCAACAAGAGGAAATGGCCTCAAGCTGTGCCAGGGGAGGTTCAGGCTGAAAATTAGGAGGAATTTATTTACTGAAAGAGTTGTCAGGCATTGGAATGGTCTGCCCAGGGAGGTGGTGGTATCATCGTACACAACTTGGATATTATACCTAGGGAAATGGTCTAGTGGTTGATAGGGCTGGGACAAAGGCTGGACTTGATGACCTTCCAGCTGAAACAATTTTGTGAACGTGTCAGTTTACAGAGTAATAATGAGAAGATGATAGATAGCTAAATGCATGTAACTTTTCACACGAATATCTACTGAGACACTGGTGGACTGAAGCTGTGATTATAACTGCACTCAGGTCTAGCCCTCTCTTATTCACACAGCTTGTTTTTGAAGCACTTCACTGACAGGTAGGATCTTTCTGGGGTTAAAAAAAAAAGTGTTATTAAAAGTTGTGCAGAGCTTAGCTTACCTTGACTTGGCAGTTTAGATTTTGTCACAGTAGGTATGTTTTCTTTCATGCTTTGGAGGAAGGAGAGGAAATTTGGAAGCCCTTGAACCTGCCTTGGACCAGCCCTTTTCACAGACTTCTTGTGCAGTTCTCAAGCACAGTCATTGGGTTATGCCCACTCTTTTGTAAAGAGACTATTTCACAGCCAGTCCAAAGCTACTGCCAAGTCTCCTTTTCTATGCTCATTTAATGTTGTAGGTGCCTGGAAGATCTCGGGCTGTGACGCGAGAGGTAGAGAGTACAGAAGAGGCCGGCACGGGGTGCAGTGAAAGGAGGTGCTTGGGTTAGCAGACAAAAGCACATGGTGCAAGCAATAAAGCTGGAATAAAGCATCATCCATACTGAGTATGCAGTGGTGTTGTCCCTTCAGTGGTCGGTGAGCTGAGTGATCCATGCAGGCGGCCTGGTGATGTTGCCGGTAGCGACAACAATTTAAGAGTGTTTCTAACCTTTGAAAACCGCTGTTGGAGACCCCATTTTGTGTCAGTAATTTTAGTCAACAATTCTTTCAAATTAAATAAACCACAAGTTGAAATTCAACCCTTGCAGTTGCAGGTCACCTTCACATAGTCTGCCGCAGCTCAGCTTCCTCACCAGTGGATTAATGTTTGAATACTGTTGTCCGAGTAACCTTGGCAAGTGGCAGCACATGTTAGCTAGCAAATATTCAGTTTTGCAGTCACACACTGGAAAATAGTATGGATGTGTTTGCAAAAGTCAGCCAGGACGTGTGGCTCTTCTGCTCCATGCTGCACTGAGACAGACTCTAATGTGTGCTAATTATATCATGTAGAGAAAGCCAGCAGGAAATATGCATTTACTGTTAAAACCAACGTTGAAACTGGTGGGTCTGATTTTTCAGTGAGGCAACTAAAAAATGAAACCTGAAAGGTTTTTTAGGAAAACTATAAAGGAGTTTTTTTCTGTTGCCCTATAGGCTTTACTGTCATTGGTGGTTATGCAGCAGAAATACATAATGCTGTCACTTGAGAATGCTGCATTAAATAATTGTCAGCAGTATACTTCAATTCATAACTTCTATCTGTACTATAAAATTGCCTAAAGTTTTTTTATTAAACTATTTAAATAAGGCTATATTAAACTGAACACTCCTTATCACAGAATCACAGAGTGGTGGGGGTTGGAAGGGACTTCTAGAAATCATCCATTCCAACCTCCTGCTAAAGCAGGTTGATCTCCATCAGATCATACAGGAACGTGTCCAGGCAGGATTTGAAGACCTCCAGAGGAGGAGACTGCACACCCTCCCTGGGCAGCAAAGAATTTTCTCCTCATGTTCAAGTGGAACTTCTTGTGTTCCAGTTTGTTAAAGGCCGTTACCCCTTGTCCTGTCACTGGGCGCTGCAGAAAAAAAGACTCACCCCATCCTCTCAACATCCGCCCTTGAAGTATTTATAAGCATTGATAAAGTCTCCTCGCAGTCTTCTCCAGGCTAAACAGCCCTGGGTCTTCTTCCAGAAGGCTGCAGGGCAGGAGACTAGTGAGGTGCACCTGAGGGCAGGGAAGGCCCCAGGGAGGCAGGCACTTATGTCTCTGGAGCCTATAGAACAACAACAACAAAAATATAGTGTGTAGTGATGAAAGAGAATGAAATTCATATGTTGTTTTAAAGAAAAATTTCTCCCCAAATGCTGTTTTGCTTCTTAATTAAAATTGGAAAAATGTTACTACTTGTTCAGGAAAATAGAAGGATAAGGCTGAGAAAGTCACTGAAATACATCCTGATAAGTTTTATTTTAAAATGCTTTTTAAATATGAGAAATAGTGATCTCTAAGCATAACTTTTACTTAAAACTGCATGGACTGAAGTGAAAAATGATGTTTTGTTGCTGAACACAAAGTACTGTGGTAAAGTCTGAAATGTATGCCAACAACCCTCAGTTACTATACAACTTCGGTCAAGTCACAGACTCTTGGAGCCTCAACTTTCTACAACCATGAGCTGAGAATGAAGATGCTTTTCTAAGGTCGTTTGGTATGAGGTTCCTCCTCATACCCGATTCAGTTCTCCGAAGAACTATACTGCTTGTTCTTAATAAGCAAATGACAATAGGAGTGTGGTTCCCTACTAAATCAGCCACCCTCTGCTGTGGTTTATGGGTTGTTTTTTCTCTCACCAGGCTTTATATGGGCACACTCAGGCAGTGACCTGCCTTGCTGCATCTGTGACCTACAGCATCTTTGTGAGTGGATCCAATGACAGAACCTGCATCATTTGGGATCTGAATGAGCTGACATACATAAACCAGCTTCCTGCCCACAGGACAAGCCTCTGTTCTGTTGCCATCAACAATTCAACGGTAAGATCTTAATTCATCATCCTTCTTCTGATGTATCCATGAACATTTCATGATAATTTAATGGGTGCTCTTCCCAACATAAAAACATCCTGAGAGTCTTATACATTGATTTTTTTTTTCTTTCTACAGAGATTGCTAATAGTTTTCTTAATGATGAGAGGCAAGCACTAAAAGCAACATCTTAGACTGAGTAGATAAGTAGAAGTATCTTTGGATGGGTAGATAGCAGAATTAAACAACCTTTAGTTGTTATGGAGCATGAAGTATTACCCTTGTAGCTCCTGAATTTGTCACACCCATAACCTTATTGCCTTATTTTACTGATTTCTCCTGACACTGATGAAGCAGAGCTATGCCAGCTGAGATGTACTAGACCTCAGTCTGCCACCTTGGCTGACAACTTGCCTTACATATGGTGACAATGTTGACTCTTTGCTTTCCCTTCTACTCTCAGGTGTAAGGGCAGCTCTTGATAGCTGTAGATATAAGCCTGTTGTGGCCTGTGCCTGGCCAGAGTTAAATGCTTGTTGATATTCTGCATTGGATTTACTGTAAACACACTGGATGAATTTTTTTCCAACTTTCTACATCCCAAAAATATTGCTTGCACATTTATGTTTTCTGTCTCTGTTAATATACTAGAGCAGGGTTCCAGATGCTCAGACAATCCAGTACTGCAGCTTCTAGTAAAAGAGGCAAAACTGAGTTCATAACAGTAAGAAACCAGGTAGACATTCTCTACTTAGTCTGTGCCAAAAAAAACCACTATCTCATATTAGAGCTTCATTAACTATTCAGCCTGATGGTCAGAGTTGGAACTAAGTAGTCTGTTCAATCCCAGCTCAGCTTCCAGCCCCAGGTGGCCTGGTTAGTGGAAAACGGCCAGTGACTTCAGCATACCCATTCAGAAAACCCTGGTGGTCCCTTATGAAGTCAGCTGAAGCAGTGCCAAACATTCAGAAATGGATGGGTGGGCTAGCACAGACCATGGGCTTGAGAACTCAAGAGGATTGAGTCCTATGCTTTGTATGGACCAGCTTACTAGTGACAGTAGCTTTTTTAGTTAATAACTCCTGGAGCTGTCTGAAACAGAGATGGTGTGTGCCAGGAATAGTTTGGTGATAGAGCCAAACGCAGTTCTCCAGCATGCTGGAGTGAAAATAGTTAAACTGTTTGTACATTAGTCTGCAGAAAGGTTCATTTAAAAGAGGAAAAACTTTAGGAAAGTATGACTGAAACTTCAAGGAAAAAGGATAAAAGTGTCCGTCTATATGTTGTGGGCGAAAAAATTCCTTTTGACATTAGCAGAACAGGATGCTTAATTCTGAAGTGTGGTTTTGTTTAAATTTTCTATTTATGTATTGTGACATGAAGGTAGAAACAAAATGTTTCCACTGTGCTAAATTAAATATTTTGTTGGACATAAAATGTTTGGTAACAAGGCTTTTTTTTCTGGAAAAATCAGCATGATTTCAAGCAAAGTTTTGAAGGAAACAGCCTTCTGAACAGCATGCTTTTCTGTGAAATAAGAAGCCTATACAGCTTTGTTATGTCATTGCTGGTTTTATATTTGCTTGAGCATCTAGATTTGTATCATGCAGGTAGACACAAAATAAAAGAGCTGTCCCAAAAAGTTTGTAAGGCAAAGAGGATTGTAAAAGCTAGCTGTAACCAATTATTTCAATTAGTTTTAAATCACTGGTCTAAACCTAAAAAACACTGTAGATTGACATGATGTACTGTCATGCAGATAAGGTAACTAACATTTAATCTCTTTCATTATTGGCAACTCTGTTTCAAATGCACTATCGCTGTTTCATCTTCAGAATTCTGCCCTGTGGTGTGAAGAGCCCTGGCCCTTCAGGCAGGGGTGAAGTATTGTGTTTGTTGATTTAAACCAGATGCATGCTGCTAATATAAGGGCACACTGGCCTTTGCCAGAATCAAATGGCTTTCCTGATGGTATTCTATTTAGCTGGTTCTTAACATGTGTAAAAGGTGGAAGGGTTAGCTGGGATTTCAATCAGTAGTTTTGTCAAAACGCACTTTTGACAAGATCATTTAAAATTGCAGCTCTGGCTCTTGGTCTGTGTTTCATGCCCGTGAGGGATCTGCTCCTTGCATGCAGTCTGTGGTAAGAATATATGTTCTCATGGAAGGGAGAGGAGAGTCCGAGCTGCAGAGGATGTTTTCTGAATCAGAAGTGCAGGTCACTGAATGCCAAGCTGGTTGTTGGTCAAACACAAAACAGTCTAAAAATGCGATGACATTAAGCACCCTGTGAGGGGCAGAGGAGGGTTGTGAAATCACCAAAGGCTTCACAGCTAAGCAGGTGAACACCATACCAGTGTTTTTTTAAAAGAGTGCTCATTTCAGAGCACTAGTCCTGGCCCACAACTAGTGCTATGCATTGCCTGTGCACAGTCCCTGTCCCTAGCAGTAGCTGGGTCATTCCATCAGGCTGATTGTTTTTACTAAAAGCCTGGTTTTTCTGAAAAATATAGAACATTTAAAGAAATGTTTGCATTTTTGTTTCTGCATCATCTTGCTAAATCTGAGACAGTTGATTTAGGTTTTTACCATGTAAAAATGACATAATTTTTCATGAAGAAAATTATTTTCTCTGGTTTACGTCATCTGCCTGGAAGCAAAACAAAGGTCAGAATTTAAGCCAGAGCAACTCTGTCATTTATAATCAGCACTTAAGTGTTGTGAGGAGGATGAGTGTGAAATTTTGAAACATTGCTTCTTGCTTTGTTACAGGGTGATATTATCTCTTGTGCTGGATCTTACCTATGTTTGTGGACAGTCAATGGCCAGCTTCTTGCAAGCATTAACACTGCCTGCAGCCCTGAGTGCCATATTATTTGCTGCTGCTTTGCTGAAGTGATGGACTGGGATACACGCAGTATCATCATCACAGGAAGCACAGATGGAGTGGTGAGGGTAGGTGGATGTGAAAGAGGAAAGAGAATCCTGATTCATTGTGGGTTTCAGGCAGAATTTTGTATCCTACATAGAAAGACAGAGCCACTTTCTTAAAAGAGCAGCACAAGGCAGAATCTGAAAATCAGAGTGAAATGTTTGCTGCTTATCAAATTTTTATTCTCCTGAATGGAAGACTCTTTTCCATTCAGGAAGAGTTTTGAAAACATGTTTTTCATTCTTGTGTGGTTTTGAAAGCAAAAATTTTATTGCTTATCAGAAATATGTTTCAGTCTGGTTCTGAGAGTTGGTTCACAGCTCAGTTTATTAAGTCATACTTTCTCAGAAGCAGGTGTTCACTGCTGGTTCTGCTACCAGCCTGGTGGAAGAGCTTCCTGAGTTACTGGGGCCCTTGTTAAGGTGTCAGCTTTGCAGTCCTGTCAGCTCCCTACTTATATTTCTCCAATGTGACACCCTGCAGCTCAGCAGAAGAGGGAGACACAACTGTTAAATCCTGTTCTGATGTTACAAATCCAATTTCAACCCCTGTCTGGGAAGCAAGTAACCACATCTCTCTCTTGTTGCATTGTATAATCCACGCTTTTCCATTTTTACCTCTTTGCTGGCACAGCTGTGGAAGACTGAATACACCAATAGCCTAAGGGAAGCTGCTGAACTAGGGCCACAGAGAGGCACAATAGAAGAGACGGGCAACCCAGGTATGACCACAGGGTGGGCTGGGAACTGCTGTGTGACTGTATGCTGCAGACCTTCTTTGGTTGTGAGGAAGAAGAGTGTGTGTGTGATCACAATGGTGTGAACAACAGAAGGTGCAGGCAACTGGTGTAATCTTCCTGGAACCAGCAGCAGAAGTGGTGGGTAGCCACTGCTCTGTCTTAGAGGGAGAGAGCACCCCTGAGCCACCAGTCTCATGGGCACATACTGCCTTTCTGGATAAACCTAGGAAATAACTGAAATATTCTGGCTCCAGAAAACCCATTGGCACTGCTGCTGATGGCCTGTACTAAAGTTATCTTGGGATAATGTCAGAGTGGGCAGTGCCAGAACCTGCCCTGGGACGGAACAGGGAAATTTATTGTCTTTGGCACTTTAAATCAGTTCAGAGGCCCTTCAGACTGGTGGGAGGCCAGCAGCAGGCCCCAGTGCATGGAGCTGTTTGTCCAAGATTGTGCCAAGCTGAAGCTGATACCCTGGAGTTCTCACAGAGCTGAGGTTAATAAGATGATGGGGCTACAGTGCTGCATGGTATTAAAACCATCTCAAGCTCACTTCTCTGGTCTAACAAATACAGGAGCTGAAACCAGGAGGAGCTTTAAAGACACATCCTAAATAGCAGAGCTTGCTTCTCTTCACAGCCCATTTTATAAGAGAAAGAAATTGTGGTGTTAGTATGTGTAATTTACATCACTTATATGCTGTGATTCTCATTACAGCTATTCTCTATTACTTCAATTTTAGGCAGAATCCAATTTGTGTAAATATAGTTATAGATGTAACATCTGCATAAAAAGATATTATATAGTAACTGGGCATTACCACTGAGGTCTTCTGAAGTGCTGTTGATGGAAATGTATCTACATTACTTAAATTGCTATGTGAAAATATTTATACACACAGAGGCATATTGGAAATGCCAAACCATATGCCCACCCTACCTTTTGTCATGACTAAAAATAGCTAAAGCCAGGTGCTTCTAGGGAAGGTGCAAGAACAGCAGAGATGCAGATGTGAGGTTGTGTGTGGTGGCTATGTATTTGGTTTCTGTGTGGTGTCTTAACAAGAGATTGCTGTAAGTCAAAGCAGAAGACTTAACGTTGCTTTCAAAACTCCTGTAGTATTCTGTAGATATTTTGCCTATTCTTTTTACATGTAGAAACACACAATTTGTTTTAAGAATTTCCCAAGTCCTTGTCCATAACTTCTTGTGGCAGATATTTCCATGTCCTACTTACTCAAGTACAATTGCATGGGCATCTCTGAACAAACTGAGATTTTTGCTATTTTTAAAATCCTTATCTTAAACAGTTTTCTAAACAAGGACTTAAAAGTTGCCCATGAGAGCCCAGCATAATAGTCCTGTTTGTGCCTTTGTGGAGAGGCTTCTAGAAGACATGCACCAACCCCAGGCATCTGATGCTGTGTAGACACACACACCTGTTTGCACATGAGCATAAGGATGCTTACAGCAACAACGCTCTTTAATAAGAGTTGAGAGGTGTAATCAAAGCAGTAACCTGCTCCCTTAAACTATTCAGATGCCTTTAGAATTATTTTAAATGGCCAAGTATTCCCACATCTCATTCTACACATTAAGGAAAATTAAATTAATACAAAACATGGTCATTAAAAAGACCAAAGTAACTACAATTGAGTTACAGTGGTAGGAGGATGTGTGTGTATGTATGTGTATGTGAAATGTTCTGAGCATTTAATTATTGGTTCAGTTATGAGCAGATTTAGATAAGTTGATAATACCAGAGCTTTATGTAATTTCTTTTTACTAGGCAATTATGGGCTGTATTATATCCTGGCAGCAAAGTATTGTGGGGCATCTTATTAAGCACAGAGCCAGTGAAAACTGATGAACAATTTTGCTGAACTAGGCATGCAATTTAGAAAGCAATAATACACAAATCCAATTTAGCACACAATTGATACAGCCGCACGTCAGCACATGTAACTATCATAGCCACAAATTAAATTGGGATGGGCCTTTTTTGCAACAGCACAGGCTGAGATTAAATATATTTGTTCTCAACTTAACAACTTGCTGACCGTAAATAATAACAATCCCATCCATCCTGCCCCCAGATACTTTCTAAATATTTATTTTCCAACCACACAACAGGTAACAAGTGTGGAAAACATCTTGTTCTCTGTCGGGAACTGAATCCCAGCCTTGCCTTGACTGGAAAGCCAAGTAGGACCAGCCCAGCAGTGACAGCACTGGCCGTCTCCAGGTACTGCCCTTCCCTTTGCATCACAGCCAGTGTCTGGCAGAGGGTCTGTCCTGGCCTGGCCTTGGGGCCTCCACTGCACTGCCCCAAATCCACAGGGCTTTTATCTTATCGTGGAGTCTGTATTGTTGCTGAGGGTTTGGGGTTTGCTGTTGAGTTTTTTGTTGGCATTTATGATTTTTTTCGTCAAACCACATATCCAAATGCAGTCACTCTGGGAGCTGGCCTGACTAATTGTATTAAGGGAAGGATATTGGTGTAGTCAGTGGTCCGATAGGAGACAACCCAGGAGAAATAGCAGGTTTTGGCCAGAATAACTGCAGAGATAAGTAGCTGCTACACTGTCTCTGCACCACAGGAAAAAACAGTAGGAGTTTCCGGCAATACTATCTGCTCAAAATGTAAATGGTAAGAAAGGACATCTTTGTTGTTAAACTGGGCTCAGTTTGCACAGCCAGCAATATCTTAGTTTACTCAATCCACCTCCTGCAGTTTCATCTGGCAGTAATATTTGTTATCTCCTACTTCAGGGTGTTATGATACACTGTAAAACTGTTGTTGTCTTTCTCTCCAAAAGTGTTGGCTTTTATGTAGTTGCTAAGATGATTCCTATATTCTGCATGCACAGATTTAGAGTACTTAGTGAATGTGGTTTATATACATTGAAAGTGGGAACATTTAGGGAGGAGAGGTAGTTTTATTAGTGTTGGTGGCACTGCATGCAGCAGATTTCAGTGGCTGAAGACACGACATTATGTGCTAACAAGTCTAAATTCTGAATCTGGACAGCAAATTATTTAGCATTCGTAATCTTGGAGAAGGGTAAGAGCTTCTGATCTGGCTAGATTGTCCACAACCTAATGAACTCCAGGAAAGTTTGGATCTAATTCTAAGTTCTGTACTTGAAATACCAATCTTTGTCTACTCTGTTCTTCAAATTTAACTTTAAAAAGAATCTACTGCCCTAAATGTTCTATCCTCCTAATTATTCCACATACAGGATAAAGCCTTGATCCTATTTGTTTCTTGTTCTTAAACATTTTTCTCTTTTTCTTTCCTTCTCAAGAAATTCCTCCAAGCTCCTAGTTGGTGATGACTGGGGAAGAGTCTACTGCTGGTCTGTGGATGGGTAGGAAGAAATAGCCAAGATCTCTTGCTTTTTCAGCCTTTTGGATGGAGAGAAAATTACCTTTCAGAGCATGAAAGAATCAGAGAAACTGGAATCCTGTGGTTGGGGACTGAATGCCAAAGGAGTTGTTGGACTGACCCTGCAGTCAAATCTGATTAAAATTAGAGAATGGACTCCAAAGTTGTGGAGAGACACTGACAGATATTCACACAGAAAATGAGATTTTGCAGTTTTTATCCCAGGAAAACTTTTGTATTTTAAATGTTATTTTAGATACTGAATTTGGGAGGATACATTGTATTTCACAAATAATAGCTAGCAAATAAAAGTGCCTTGATTAAGCCAAAGACCAATGTAGCTTAATAAAATTAACACATCCTATTTTAATACCATGAGATGAGAAAAAAACTGATGCTTCAAATGAAGGTAGGAATTCACAGGTTGATAGTGATGCCATTATTCAGCCTCATTGTGAACATGTGTTATGGGGCAATTTTTAGTTTCCTAATCTCTGACTTTTTTTTCCTAGTGACCAAGGCAGGAAAAATGACAGAATGAGTGAGGATGAAGATCTGACACAGCTGGTCAACATATTCTTTAGTTCTCCTCCTTCACTGCCTTCTTTCCTAGCCTTATCTCTATGTTCTGAGGAATATCAGTATATGAGACATGCTTCAGGATTTACCTTCACAATCACCCTGCATGGTAGAAGTGGTTATTTGTAGTTTAAGAAGGCTGAGGCCATAGTGTAATAAATTTAGGTGCAATTTGTGTCCCTAGTGGAGAAGGAAAAATTTTGAAAAATCAAACTCATTAACATTTTATCAGAATTTGAAAGAGCTAAACTGGTAACTCCCTCTCTCCTCTTCCCCTTCTTGACCTGGTAAAGAAATTTATTATCTTACCTTACACACAGAAGTGCTGAATAGCCACCTACTCAGAGCAGCTTCTTGAATAGCATGAACTTGGTCAGGGCAGACCCAAGAAGAACATAAGGGACATTATGGCCATGAAGGCCCTTGTATTCATACAACCAAACACCCCCCTGAACAGTCAGGGTCAGGAGAGTTCCCTGATTTCCACTGCACTGGGACTAGTTAGTACTGCAGGAATGAAGCCCAGTGTGTGCTGCACTGGACATCCAGACATTCAGGAACATGAGGAACATGCCAAAATCTTGCTGCATCATTTGGAAGAATCTGGAGTAGAAGATGGGTTTTTACTTGTCTAATTAGACCTTCAACTTTCTTCTTCCTGTAGGGCACTTTGTTCTTGACTTTTCTTTTGAATTATGTTGCTGAATGAGCAAGACTTCTTATGACAGCTTCCTTCCTTACAGACTGCTGAGACATGTCCCTGCCTCAGCCCACTCCACAGCTTGGTCTAACCTCCACAGTGAGTGAGGTAATTGCCTGTGGAAAATGTAGTAATTAGAGGCTAACTCGTGATACAGACATACAGGGAAGGCTGCATTATGTCTACACAGATGACCTATCTGGTTATCCTTTCTAACCTCCAAGTGTGTGACTTGATGAGTCAAGTGCTATCCCTTCTGTGCTCAGTGAAACATACACTGAAAACAGGCCAACACACACCAATGTTTTTGCAATCAAAGCACTTCTTTTGCAACCCAAAGCACTCCTATAGAGTAAAGCTGGACCATGCCCATCTTTTCTTTTCCCGAGGACTGGGAAAATGTCAATTGTCACAGGATTCAACAAAATTAAGTATGCTACTCTGTCTTCTTCCCTCTGCATATTCCTTAAAAATAAGCTATGATTTGTATACAGGGATGGCAAGACTTGGACTCCTATCAACAGTGCATACAGCTTTACTAACTATGATAAAACTGATTAAGAGCCATGAAAGAAGCTCACTATCTGTATTTTCATTTACCTAGTAGGTATCTTGATAGCTTGCTAACTGTGTCTCCTCCTTTAGCTTTTTCATGCAGCCTGTCCTTGCCAATGGAAGATACTTTCTTAGAGCTGGCACTGGCACCTCCTTTTCAGCCTGGACAGTCAGTAATGGCTCCAATGCTCTAGATTTCAACCTGACTTTGGTGTAAGAAGAGGCCAACTTTAGGCTAGCCATGCATGAATTTGACAAGTCCATCTCCTTGTGCCTAACATCACTTCTCTTACATCTTCAAGGTGCATCAGCTGTTGTTTTGGATCACAGAGAACAAACCCAGAATGTGCATGTGTGAATGGAAATCAGCAGGTTAAGAATGAATGCCCTTCCTGAGTCAAACTAGTTCTAATGTTCAGGGAGTTATAATTAGGGAGAATATAAAAGGCAAATGGATAGAAATGGTTTGCAGTTTCCTCCTAAGTGATTTATTGTACAACAGGTCTTGATTGAGGAAGTTTGGGTTTCTTCTTAAGCTCTAGAGGATTTTTTCCCCAGAGCCATAAGTCATGGAGAAAAATGCATACTGTGAGTACCAAAAGCACCAGTCCTTGCTTGCAGAGTTAAGGCCTAAATGTATGCATGTTGCAGTCATCAAATTTCCTATGTGTGACACAGCCTATGTGTGAAACAGTGGTAGAGTACTCCCTGATCATTCTTTTGCAGGCATGTCTTTGTCACATTAAGATTTTGCTAGAAATCTGTAATGTGTTTGAGTGACTAATTGAAACCCACCCCCTTACCAGCACCTACTTTTACACTTGTGTTCGTGTCCTGTGTTTTTGGTAAATGATGAATGCCATGAAGTTCTGTCAGCTCTAGTTGTGGATGTAGCTTTCACTGACACATAGACAAGACTTGGTGCTGCCTCAGGGACAGTAGGGCTAGCTGATCTAGAATACACTTTTGAAAAGTTAAGCTAGTAGGGTAATTCTACAGCAAATACTTTCATTACAATTCCATTGTTACTGTAAGTGGTACAGTGTGAACCTCAACAGAATGTTGTAATTACATCAGAATCAACTTTTGCAAGGGATGAGTAGCTCAGGGTGAGAATTACTCTTAAAAGAAATCCAATCCCATTAGGATAAGAAATGCAGAAATAAGGCACAATCTTAACTCTGCCCTGTAGGGAAGGAGAGAAGTGTGGAAAAGTGCAATCTTCATGTGACTTTAAAAATCAGTTTAATCTAATAGAGGACCATAAACCCTAAAATGCCTTAATTACACTTATTTGGTTATTGCACAGACCATATTGCTTTCTTATTTGTCAACAGAAGTCTTATAAATGTTACAGTGAGCATTAAATGTTGTCTGATTTCTATATCTTTCGGTTGACTAATAAACAGTTGAGAAGCAATATTTGCAGAGCCGCCTGTACACTGCAGGTCCGTAGCATCCTCATAAAAATCATTTGCTCAAACCTTTTTTGAGAAATCTATGCAAACTGATCTGTAGCTCTCTCAGGAAAGTTCCTCTTGTGATTGTCACCATGTTCTACTGTTTCCAAGTCCTTTTCCTACGGGGATCTCAAAGCTTGTTACAGAGTGTATTGGTAAGGAGATCATCTCATTCATGATTGCCTCTGGCTGTCACAAGGCAAGCCATACAAGCTAAAATAATTTGCAGGAATATGCTCCCTTCTGCAGGCCAATGCAGCTTTATCATGCTTGTGTCTCATCTTTCAGGGGAGACATCCTAAGGAAGTTGAAAAAGAAGCCCAGAAAAACTCTGGACCTGATACTTGATGTCTTATCTCCTCCTGCTTGGAACCAAGCACCTCTGAGCCAAGTAGCTGGAGTGGTCTGTTTGCTTACGGTCACACACATCATTAAGGGATCAGACTAGTTGTTGTATTACTGGTGTAACACTTCAGATGTGTGCATAGCAATTAATAATCATAAATTCTTCTTGTCCATAAGGGCACATTGCTGGCTCATGGTTAGTGTATTATCAATCAGGGCTCCCAGGTATCTCTCTGCAGAGCTGCTCCTCAGCAGGTCAATCCCCAGCCTGTACTGGTGCATGGGGTTGTTCCTTCCCAGGTGCAGGACACTGCACGTGTTCTCGTTGAACCTCCTGAGGTTCTCTGCCCAACCCTCAGCTGGTCGAGATCCCGCTGAATGGCAGCACAGCCTCCTGGGGAATCAGCCAGTCCTCCCAGTTTGGGGTCATCAGCGAATTTGCTGAGGGTACACTCTGTCCCCTCATCCAGGTTGTTGATGAAGATGTTGAATAAGATTGGCCCCAGAATCAATCCCTGTGGAACCCCACTGGCCACAGGGCTCCAACTCATCCCTGTTGATCATCACCCTCTGGGCTTGATCCATCTCACCATCCACTCATCCAAGCCACACTGCCTGAGTTTTCCTATGAGGATGTTATGGGAGACAGTGTCAAAAGCTTTGCTGAAGTCAAAGTAGAAGACATCTGCTGTTCTCCCCTCATCTAGCCAGCTAGTCATGTCATCATAAAAGGCTACCAGGTTAGTCAAGCAGGATTTCCTGTTGTGTTTTGAAATGGCATCCAGGGTGAGCTGTTCCATCACCCTTCCAGGGTTGGAGGTGATGCTGGCTAGCCTGTCATTTCCAAGGTCCTCCTTCTTGCCTTTTTTGAAGACTGGAGTGACATTTACCTTCCTCCAGCCCTCAGGCACCTCACCAGTCCTCCACAGTAATTAAAAAATGATGGAGTATGGCTTAGCAATAACATCAGCAAGTTCCCTCAGCACTTTTGGGTGCATCCCATCAGGACCCATGGATTTGTGGGTATCCAGCTTGCCCAACAGGTCTCTAACCCCATCCTCGTTCCTAAACAGAAGGCCTTCTACTCTCCAAACTATTCTACTATCATCCAGTGACTCGGCTTCCCAAGGGTCAGCATTGGTGGTAAAGACTGAGGCAAAGACTGATTGGGGATCTCATTAATATTTACAAATATCTAAATGGTGGGTGTCAGGAGGTTGGGGCATCCCTTTTTCCTCTTGTATCTAGCAACAAGACAGGTGGTAATAGGATGAAGATGGAACACAAAAAGTTCCATTTAAACATAAGAAAAAACTATTTCACTGTTCAGGTGAGGGAGCCCTGGCACAGGCTGCCCAGGGAGGGCTTGGAGTCTCCTTCTCTGGAGATTTTCAAAACCCGCCTGGACACATTTCCGTGCAACCTAATCTGGGTGAACCTGCTTCTGCAGGGGAGTTGGACTAGAAGATCTCTAAAGGTCCCTTCGAACCCCTACCATTCAGTGATTCTACAAAATGCAGCGTTCAGTAGTTCCTCCTTCTCTGCATCCTCTGTCACCAGGGCACCCTCCTCATTAGGTGACCAGGCCCTGTTTCCATCTTCCATAGACTTCTTTCTTCTCCTCGAGTCACTCCAGTAGCTCGTTGTTCATCCATGCAGGTCTCTTGCCTCCTTTTCCTGATTTTCTAATTGTGGGGACACACGAATCTGGGGCTTACAGGAAATGGTGCTTGAAGATTGACCAGCTTTCTTGGGTACTTCAGGAGTTTGAAGAGGCCAAAGCTCTTCTGATGTCCAGGACCCCAATCCTGATTGGCATCCTGCTTCTTCCACACAGGATCTTGAACTCCACCACCTCATGGTCACTGCAGCCAAGGTTGCTTCCAATCCTCACATCCCCAACCAGACCTTCCTTATTTGTCAACACAAGGTCGAGTAACACACCCATTCTTGTTGGCTCCTTGACCACTGGTGATAGGAAGTTGTCATCAACAATCTGTAGGAACCTCCTGGACTGTGTGTGCTTTGCTGAGTGGCTTTGCGAGCAAATATCAGGATGGTTGAAGTCCCCCATGAGATTGTGAGGCAACTCTTAGCTGTTTGTAGAAGGCCTCATCCTCCTTCCTCATCAGGTGACCTATTGTAAACTCCCACAGTAGTATCACCCACACTGCCCCTTAATTTTCACCCACAAGCACTCAACCCATCCCTCATCCCCACCCAGACAGAGCTCAACACACTCTAATTGCGCTCTCACTCCACGCCTTTGCCTCATTTGCCTGTCTTTCGTGAACAGCATATTGCCATTCATGGCTGTGCTCCAGTCATGTGAACTGTCTCACCATGTCTCTATAGGTGCAATGAGGTCATGGCCCTGCCTCCTCACCCACCAATCCAGTTCCTCCTGCTTATTCCCCAGGCTGCGTATATTGGTGTAGAGGCAACCATAGGGGCTTACTCAAACACACAGTTTTCCCTGGATGTGTGCAAGAGGATCCTCCACAGTTGTTGCAAATACAAACTCTTTTAGTTAGCAACCTAATACCACAAGAACTAGCTAAGCACTTGTTAAGCTCTTGCCAATAGTCTAATTAGCTAAGCGCTTGCAAATAGCTCAATCACCTAATAATTAAGTAAGTACTCCTTTAAATTACATAAGGGCCAAACTGCAAGAGTTGCATAAGACACATGATAAGGACCTGTTAAGACAAGACCCTAGCACATGTATTTGTTAGGTTACCTTAGCTGTTACTAAAACAAATAGACAAAACGAATAGACTGATATCATCTTGCTAGTGTTTAACCAACCACTATGATATTGAGAAATTTTGTAGTAGTTAGGAACCAATCACAGTAAAGGGCAAATTAAGAGATGGACATTTTATGCATACTTTTGTTGGCAAATGCAGCTTTTTTGTTTGAGGTGTATAAAAACATTGAAAATTGTAACTAATGCTGAAGCATGATTAGAGAAGATATCCTCCCTGTTTCCCAGTGCTGCATAATAAAGAAGTGCCTGCTTATCTGTATCTCTGTATAGATAAGTTCATGTGCGATTGTGGATCCATCAACACAGTTAGACACTCCCTCAAGGTGGTCAGCTGTCTATGACAGGTGTCTATGGTGAGGTTTCCCCTTTTGGATCTTGCTTACCTACATCCACAGTTGTTAATACTTCATATTTCTTTTTGATAGGGATGCTAGAGGGAGAATTATGAAGTAAAGCCTTGGTTTTTTGTGTCACCAGAGTCTAAAGTGGTTCTTTTTCAGTGGTGGCTGGTATGTGATTGTGTATCAATCTTCGTGTCTACTCTAATACTACAGGGTCTACTCATGTTTTTTTGCAGCTCTTTCACCTGACGCTGCAGCTCCTGGACTTGTAGGCACTTGTCACCTTTATAGGAGATATGTCTAAACACCTCCTTCAGCCTGCCTGCACTGAAGCATCCTTACTACCCAGCACCATCGGGGTCAAAGCATCAGTCCTCTCCAGGGTATTCTCCTTGTGGACTCTGGCTTTAGCTCTCAGGAGAGTGCTCACCATCTTGGCAGCCTGTGACCTGGAGTGCACCTCTGGGCTGTTCCCTGCCTGACAAACTGCAGCTCCTGCTCCCTAGGGGCTGTTTAAACCCCCTTGTGGTCACCTCAGCTCCACTCCCTGGCAGGGCCATCTGCTTTCGAGAGCTGCAGGCTCCCAGGGGTTCTCCTTGCTGCTCCTTAACTCTCCCTGTTCCAGTAAACTCGACTGCTCAGATGCAAAAACTGAGCCTTGCTGCTGCCATGTTTCCCGCTGACTGCCATTGAAGTCAGCCTGGCTGATGGGGAGCTGGGAGAGGTTGATGATTCTTCCAGCTTTCCCTGCGCTTTTTGTTGTCATCAGAGCTCCTCTCAAGTGTCAGGATGCTCCTGGAAATTTGCTGCATGAAGGTTTTGAAAGGGAACCCTTTCATTCCTGGAATTAAATGTCTTGTGGAAACCTGGTATCCAGAACCAGGCAGCTTTCAGCAGTACATTGGATGACCATGAGTAATATTTACTGAGTACTGAGCAAATGTAGGCCATGTGATGGGGACAGCTGGGTCTGTGTTCAGTGATTGCTCCATGTGTTTCATACTCAAGTGTTGCAACCCTATGCATGTGGAGGGTTGTTAGTGGTGGGCAATCAGTGAGGGAACAGTGTGCTGGGTGAGTGGCTGGAACTGAGGATGTGTGGTAAATCTTCTGGTGGAAAGAACATCATGAGCTCTTACTGATAGGAAGAGGCTGTGTCTGTGGCAGTGACTGCAAAAGCAGCATGGCAACTTTCCTTATTTCAGGTCAGAAATTGTCTCCTTGTTAAGTTTGGACAGGAAGCTCTACGGACTTTGTTACATCCTCATATATTTGTTCCTGGGCAGAAGGGCCAAGGTCATGCTTCCATAGCTACTCCAGCTTTGGTGGAATGCTCAGCTTCCATGGTGGGAGCATAGGGATTAAACCACTGGAATGAACAGTGAGTGCTCTTTGGCCATTCCTGTGCTCAGTCGATTACCCAGTCTCCTGGCTGTGGCAGTCTCCACTGGAGAGGTGGTAACAAGTTAAATCTCCTCTTACAGTGTCTATGTACTTTGTATCCTTCTATTTTACTGGACTAACTGAAATAAAATGGTATCAAGGTGTAGTCATTTCAGTTCCCATCTTTGACTATCACAGATGCAGAGCATCAAATCTGGTAAGCAAGCAAAAGACTTACCTTTACTCCTGTAAGTCCACATCTGGAGTACTGAATCCTGTTTTGGGCTCCCTAGTTCAAGAAAGACAGAGAACTGCTAGAGTGAGTCCAGTGGAGGGCTTCCAAGATGATGAGTGAACTAGGGCATCTCTGATGAGGAAAGGCTGTGGGACCTGGGGCTGTTTATTCTGGAGAAAGGAGACCTTATCAACACTTACCTAAAGGGCAGGTGTTGAAAGGATAGGGTGTGCCTTTTTTCTGCAGTGATAGGACAAGGGATAACAGGTACAAGCTGGAATACAGGAAGTTCTTGAACATGAGGGAGAACTTTGCTGTGAGGGTGAGGGAGCCCTGGCACAGGCTGCCCAGAGTGAATGTGGTTTCTCCTTCTCGGGAGGTTTTCAAATCTTGCCTGGACACATTCCTGTGTGACCTGACCTAGGTGGACCTGATTTAGCAGGGGGGTTGGAATGGATGATCTCTAGAGGTCCCTTTCAATCCCTACCATTCTGCGATTATGGGGAATAAGGGCATTATGAATGTTGTAAACGGGGGATTCCAGTAGTTTTACTGAAATAACCAGAGTTGCTGCCAGACTGTGAGGTAATTTGGTTAGGAAGGCAAAATCCTGATTTGCTCCGAAGCCTTCATCTGCCGGGCAGGGTGGCTTCTGCTTGTAACCTGGCATTTGTTGTCTTTGATTGTATACAGCCTCATTTGCCACCTTGCTGGGTATAGCAGCCTGTGGTGTTCATGATGAGTGTCTGCTTGAAGCTCTGGGCAGCTCTTGAATCTTATGAGCTGAATATATACTCCATATTTGGGCTGTATATTTACAGGCCTTTCCCTGTGTCAGTGCTGGACTATGATATGTGGGAGTAGGCCCTCTAGAAATCTATTCAAGCAGGTCTAATTGTACCAAATAGAACAGCTCAATAGAGTGGAAAATAGTCTTTATATATCTACTCAAAGAAGATAATGACCTTTTAAATAACACAAGCAGTTTTATTTCAATACCCCAATTACTCTGAAGTTTCAAATGTCAAAATGCCGAGCACTTTCAAAATAACTTAATTTAGACATTTATAGCACTTAGACACTGCTAGTTTCTTATCTAACCTAATTATGGGTTGTACAGGAAATTGCAAAGCATCCCAATTAATGTTATTTTTTATAGTGATACATAGGAGTGACCTTTGCCATTTGCCGTTATCATGTGCACAGTGATTTAGTAATTTTCGCTTTTGAATTAGCTCCCTGGCAGGACAGAGCTCTTCTATCCTCTGGTTGCTCTTTGAGAGCAAGCAATGAGGAAGTAGAGGCAGAAGCAAGCATATCTATGTTTGCCTGAAGGGTATGAAGGGCATGTGTTCCCATGAGAGCAGAGCTAAGGCACAGAGGTGCCACATGGAATAACGGCTGGCTGTCAATCTTGTTGATCCTCTGTGACCTGAGTACTTAGGCCAGGATTCTCCATTCTACTTGTCTCCTAGAGGACTAGTACAGAGGAATGAGATTTGTAAAGCTGCTTAATTGGCTGCCTGGAAAATCTGCAGATGGTGCTGAGCAGTTTCCCTTCTAGTTCCTATGCACAGAAGGCAGAATCAGAGATGGAGGAAGTTTAGCACCACTGAGCAGGTATCCAATGATTCCTTGTTTGCTTTCATAGTTAGGAAAAGACATGTGTCCAGTTACCATGTTAGCAAGTAATAATTGTGGCCCATCCTCATTTGGTTTTTGCCCTGTATGATTTATGTAATATCTTGGTTCTATCTTGTACTCCTCCTTGGCCCTCCTAGTGTCAGGAGAGAACTGTTAGCAGTCAGGGGGGTTTCCTGCAGGCCTCCTCATTCCAGAGGATAAT
This sequence comes from Colius striatus, assembly GCF_028858725.1. NCBI lineage: Eukaryota > Metazoa > Chordata > Aves > Coliiformes > Coliidae > Colius > Colius striatus. The sequence goes on from NC_084766.1 coordinate 19,879,176, forward strand.
CCAAAAGGATCAAAGGCTAGTTTCTTATGGAAAGATGTGGGGCTATGGGTAGCTATGTACAGTAGGTGCCATGAACTGTGCCTAAGACCGCTCCAGCCCAGAACAGGAAGGCAAAAGCCTCCAAAGGTAATATTATCTTGTGAAGCTCTATTTACAGAGCCCTAATACACTGTTGTGTTCTCATTAACTTCCTTAAGGTAACACATTGCTGCAGACAAGATAGATAGCTCTTTAACATGGTGTAACAACTCAAATCCAAGAGGGAAAGAGATAAGTCATCCCTTTCCCCAAAGTTTTTCCCTAGCCAGGAGCATAACCCAAGTGAGCCTGCCTGGGTACTCTGTGCATTTGACCCTCTGCTCCCCTGGTATGAGATGCAGGAAAGTCCAAGTTATCAGGGAGACCTTGTCACAGCAGAGAGGGTTGCAATTACAGAGACTAGCTGTGTGATATACTTAAAAGGAAAACTTGAGCAGGATTTAGCTGAAGGCTTGAAAAGGGCTACCGGAGCATTGCTAACTGAGGTGGTCAAAGGCTGAAAAGCCTCTTGTGGGGTTTGCAAGTAATCATAGAATGGTAGGGTTGGAAGGGACTTTTAGAGATCATCTAGTCCAACCCCCCTGCAGAAGCAGGTCCATCTAGACCAGGTCACACAGAAACGTGTCCAGGTGGGTCTTGAAGACCTCAAAGGAAGGAGACTCCACACCCTCTTAGCAACCTTCTCTTCAGTAGTCTTGAAATACGGAGAAGGCTGTTAAGATTATGTCTACTGAGGAAAAGGCAAGAGGATATAGCCTATATGCCAGGAAACATTAATTATTAGGGCTGTGGAAAGAGATGATGAGGAGATTATGGAATTTTATCACTATACATCTCTGAGAGATTAGGCCAATCTCTACCAGATTAAGTCAGGCTGAGTTGGTCCAACCTTGAGATAGACTTGCTGACATCTGAAAAATCTGTTCTATCTCCATTTTCTGTTTGCTTTGTTGGGTTTTTGGTTGGGCTTTTTTGTGGGTTTGGTTGTGGTTTTTTTCCTGAGGGGAATAACACAGGCTTGGAGTCTTTTATTGATGTGAAGTCATTTGATCTGCCTTGCCTCCCAACCACAGTAGTAAAACAGAGTCAAACCAGGTGCTGGACTACTCTAGGCAGTCCTGCTCTGGTAGAGTGGTTGGACTAGATGGGTATATTTCCGATGAAATTTCATTTCATTTCTGTGAAATGGATATATTTCCGATCAGTTTTGGAAACTCAGAAGAGCAAATTTTATGCCGTGGAATTTAGGAACTTTATATTTTAGCCTGACAGGTTATATTGAAACCAAAAAGGATCTTTGCACTTTGATATCACTCACCAGATGTGGTTTGGAGAAACTCTCAAAAAGCACCATTTGACCTACAAGTCAAACAACAAATGAGACCTCGTCTAGTCTGAGTCCTGCTATGCCAGCAGAACTTGGCCAAACCCTGGCTAAGGACATAAGTTTGTTGATCTTCTTAATGTAGAGAACTGCACAGTTATGTTACAGTTATTCTAAAACAAATAATTTGCTTGTAATTACAGAGATAATGACATTCTGACCACACCTACCACTTAGAAAGTTATAATAAAGAGTAATAAAACACCTTTTCCTTGGGCTGCAGAATCAACCCCCACACAGCCTGTGACACTAATATGATTCACTCCTATTTGCTGATGGAGGATTCTAGCAATAAAATTTAATGTGGAGGAACAAGGTGCATTTAACCAAAGCTGTAAACATCTCTAATTCTATTTAAAGCTATAGGGTGCAGTACATTAACATTTAACAATCTGATATTAAATTGGTGTGAAGCTAATAGAGCTGTATTTGTTAAAATTTCAGCACTGGGCCATGCTTTACCAATGACAACAGAAGGAGTAACCAAAACAGTATGACTCAGCAGACTCCAACTGCTACTCAGTAAGTTATGAAGAGTAAGAGTAAGTTATTAAGCTCCTGTCATAAAAGAACAGCAGACCACATTCAGCTCTGCTGCTCTTCTGTTGGTCAGAGGAAGTTAGGCCAGGGACTCATTCAGTCTTGCAGCTCCTGTTAGAGGGAGATAAATCCAACTCTACATTTCTCTCGCTAAAGCACATTACACTCTGTGAAAATTTCTTCTCCATAGTCTTTCAAGTGAATTGCTTTGATACTTAAAGAGGTACAATTCATTGCAAGGTAAAGGATGATGTTTTAGTTTCTCCAGTAGTATAATCTGACATTATTAAATCTGTGATAGGAAATGTCTGCTAGGGAAGAGCAGTGTCCTCCTAGGTAGTATTTCCAGCCTCCTTTCACTCAGCTGGTCTGTTGCCTTTCAGAATTCTGCTGTCATCTGAAGTTGGTGACAAATGGAAAACATTTTAAAATCATACCATTTTCTTCAGAATGAAAAATTCAATTCTTGCCTAATGGTATTGTCTAAATGCTGAGTATGAGATGAACATGTACCTCAAATTGTTCTCCAGCAAATAATAAAGCCTACACAGACTGAGAGAACTTATCTCACCAAAAAAGGTCATTTATTTTGCTCAATTAAGTATTAGTGTGGGGAATTAGATATCAAACATAAACAATAATATATAGAATATTAATACACAAAGAACAGTATTCAATGAAATATTGGGCATAAACATACAGTAGAGGATTTTTCTGAACAATAGGCACAATGGCCAGCTGTATGTAAAAGGAATGCTTATATACCAAACTTTAGAAAGTTTTCACAACTAGTGAGCAACTCATCAATGTGTTAGGGTTTTATTTTTAAATGCAAGGGAATCACTAATGAGTTCTATACTTTTCTAAGGCCTTCCTTACAGCTGTCTGCATAAGACATATCCTCTGAATAGTCAGTCAAACTCTGGCTGTTCCAAAATTGATCCCTGATAATTCTTTAGCACCAATTTCTATTTGGTCAATGAGTTGATTGCTGCTGTCATTGGAAGTCCATCACTTCATCAGAGAACAAGGAAAGATATTGTGCTCTTTTGGTGGGTGCAATAATGGAAAGGTAAAACAAAGTTTTCTTGATAGCTCACAAATTCAAACAGTAAAAAAGCAAATAATTACTAGCAAACCATTGACAAAAGTTGGGCTTAGTTAGGAAAGAGCTTTTTTGATGACAGACTAGAGTTGGAATTAGTACTGTACCTAATGGCCAATCTGTGGCTTTTCTAAAACTATTTTTTTTTTTATACAAGAGATTTTCACCCAACACGAAAGCAGGTGACTGCATTTTAGATTTACACATCCTGGCTATACAGTAACATATTATTTATGCTGCCTAATCTCTACCCCCATTCAAAAAAGTTAAAAAGCTGTTTATACAGACTTGCTTATTCTGGTGAGATCCTCCAAAAGGCACGGATGTGCTCTCTCCCTTTGTCGTGAGCCCCCCTCCCTGCATGATAACTCCTGCCTTCCTCTCCTGCAGTAAAAGGAATATGGGTGTGAGTATACCTGCAATGGTTCTCAGCTGTGCTCTGAGCCCTTGTGATAAGTTGCTGTGTCACAAAAAACACCTGATCTGTAAAGGAGGAAGCAACTTGGATCACCTTGGTTAGGATTCCAAACCCAAGGCCTGCAAGTGTTACCCCAAAATTCACATTAAATACGGCTGAATGAGTGTCCCATCAAGGGGCTCCCTCCCAGACCTGGAGAGGACCTGGCACATGTGGAGTATCAGATCTCCATGGCCTGATGGTGAGCTAAAATCCCTGTGCTTGTACATCTCCATTAACTCTGCAGTTGCTCAAGAGCTAAAGCTTCCTAAGGGCTGAAACTCTGAGCTCTGGCAGAATTCGGGCATTGTAGATTGAAAACACCTGTCCAGCTGTCTTTCATGACTAAAATGCCCAGGATGCCACAGAATAGCCCATTTTTCCATGGATATGTGTCAAAGTAAAAAGAAGAATCCCCTCTCAGTTATCAAGAGGTAAAGAAAGACAGCTTTTGTGCTTTTGTATTAAGCTCATTTCCCTGTCTCCTGAGTCTTGGTCTTTCCAAAGAAGTAACTCCAAAGTAAGTGAGCAGGGCATTAATGGAGTCTGCTCCATATTAAAGGAGTAGCTGTGTGATTTTTTTTTTTCCCCTAGATCAGAAGCTCAGTAATGTAGACCACAGGAGGAAACTTTTGCTGGTTTGGGAGCAGCAATCTAAATCAAAGCCAAAATAAGTGTCCTGGTTTTGTCAAACTCACTCTCAAGTTTTTCCTATCTTATCAAGAATATCAAATCATGGAAAATGTTCCCAAGCTATAACTATCCTTAAATCATTGGGGTTTACCTGTGAATGTTTCCTTTGGATTACTTTTAAATGTTTAATTGCAAGCACTTAAGAACTTTACTAAAAGTAATGTAAGTTTTTAAAGCCAATGTCATTTAGAAAGGGAATTTGAAAATACAGAAACCAAAGCTTTTTATAACTATTTCTAGAAGGGGAAAAAGCAGAAAAAGTAATTTTAACTTTTCTTTTCCTATAGAAAAGAAGTCTTCTCTTTACTGAGTCAATATTTTTCCGATGGTAAAAACAGTATTAGATTGAAGAAATTCCTGATCAGTGGTCTTTGTCTTCAGGAACAGGCTGATGTGCATGGATCCTGCCACTAGTCCTTCTAAGGCTTGCTAAGATGTTGATGTTTGCAGATAGACTCATCACATTAGTATCCAAGACGGAATAAAGTTTAGTATTGGAAGTGCCCCAGGTGAAACTTCAGTCCATGTAAAACAGGGGAGCTTAACACCACAAACAGTGTCTCTGAGATGTCACTTGTAGACCAGCTGCTTTTTCTATGATTACTTTCAACTACATTTTGTTTAAAAGTCTCATAGAAAAATAGAAGTTCTTGAATGGAAATAAAAAAATAAGGACATTTATATGATTTTTATAAATAAACAGCACAGCAAGAATTAAATAGAACACAGACAAAGGACATTTATACAGGCGTGAACTTTTACAGCTTGTTCTCCTCAAAGAGTATCTGTGCATACACTGTCGTACTGGGAATGCCTTTGGCTTCCTGAATTGGCTTCATAAGTTCAAGTTCAGCGTATGTTAAATTCTCCTCTGTGATTTTTGGCTAGGAAACAGAACCAACAAATTACAGTTATAATGTCATTACTATTCAATGTAAATATTCTATACAATGGGCTATATTTCTTTCAAATATGCCAATTCTATGTTAATCAGTTTAGTCTGTACTAGAATTGTTTAACAGAAGACAAAATAAAAATAACATTAAAAATAAGAAACAGGAAATAGGATTTTCAGCTTCATTCCCACTTTCTCCTTGTTTTTCAAACACTGAACGTATTAATTTGATAACTCAAGTACTGAAAATTTGAAAGACGTATGTTAGCAAAATGTTCAGCCTCTTTAATCCTAAATTACCCAATTTAATTTTAGTTATTGCAGATTTCATAATATGAAATATATATGCCAGATTTCCTTCCCAGCTGTAAACCTTGGACCAGTTATGCCTCTAATCACAGCCACTCACAGTACCTCTTAACAGAATTAATTTCTTAACGGAATTTTAAAAACATGTAAAAATATGCAGAAGGCAGCAAAACCAGATAGAGTTGGGTTGCTGTCATTCCAATAGATTGCACCTCTTTTGCCAACTGATAGACGAGTTCAGAGTTTAAAACAAAGGCTGTACCACCAAAGCTGTCTGATGTTTTGCAGGGGCTGAGTTTTAGACTTAAGTCTAAGTTAAGACTGTAAAACCTAGTTAAGAGAGACATTATCAAGAAAATGTACTAAGCAAATTTCAAGTGGGTGACAGAAGACCTGCCTATTGCTACTGGGGACTTCATCCAGACTCAGAGTGGTGGCCTAGAGGAGGAAAGTCTTGTCTTGTTTTCCTTTGTGTATCTTGGCTCATCGATGTGTTGTTCGTATCAAATTCGTCTCACAAAATGTGGCAATAAGCAAAAGTGTTGCTATGGAATTTTAAATGAGGCCCTAGTACTGGAAATGGATTTCAGTTGATCTACAGAAGACTGAAGTCTGTGCTTCCTGAAGAAGGGTCAAGTACTAAGGCCTTGTGCAGAATTTGTTCTTTCACCTTCTTTGGGACTGTGTTCTACTCAAATACTACTCGTGTCCTTGACTCTAAGCTTTTAAAAAGGACAATTAAAACAACATAAAAACTGTTTCAGACATGTAAATTTTTGCAATTGCAAGACCATAGCTTACAGAAAAGTTTTCACCTCTCAGACCAAGAAAGGCTTTGACAGTTGGAAAGTGAAAACTGACTCAAGTTCAATAACTAAGATTTTCCATACAGTACTTAAATTGATTTAATGAAGAAATTGAAAATATTTTCCAACACTAAGAGTTTCTTTTATGTTTTATTTACTGCTATTAAATTATTTATTTCAGATTTAACATAAATTATTCCTGTTTACTTGAAATGTGTTTGAATAATTATTATATTGTTTTCTGGCTAAAAGGATAAGCATCTAATATCCTCTGAAATCTGACCCTGTGGTCCCCTATTTCCTGTCTTTTACACTGCTCTGGAGTCCTCTCATTTTGCCTTGACAATTGCTCACTCTCTGCATTTCAGCCTGTTTCCTTCTGGATGGATCAATTTACAATTTTCTAGCACTAACTTAATCTTATTCTTCTCTGCAGATCTGATACTGAAATACTTTGTGCAGCTGCTGCTGCAAGCGGTGTCACTGATGTCAGTTAATCTGTGCATGTAAGTAAAGGCCATTTGCAGGGCTAACCATCTGTAGGACTGTAATCTTTGCATTTGGTTATTCACATGGTCTTCCCTCCCTCCCACTCTTGCCTGGGTAGACCTATTTGGTCTCAGCTTCTGATCCGCATTCACTATCAAATACTCCACTGCTGGTTACACAGAAAAATTCCTGCTTTTGTTGAATTCTCTGGTGTAATTGGTATAAAAGGATTTAATGTGGACCCCAGACTGATCTTGCATGTAACAGAAATGACATTTATTTTCTTTGTTCATGTATTGGGACTGGACCGAAATGAACCACAATGCCTAGAAAGACATCTGTCCTGTCCTGGCTTTGGCTTAAAGGGTTAGAAAAATCTCTTGGTCAACCACTGTCATACTTAATTAATTTTTATATTCCCCTCTTCTTTCTAGCCTGAGAGTATTAACCTCAATTTCTGGGCATTTTTGTTGGTTTTGCCTTTTTATGATATGTCAAAGATTCCTTTAGAGATTTCAAAACTGTATGTGCCCATCTATTCAGTAAGTAGTACAGAGGCTAAATGCAGGGGTTGAGGCTGAACATTACAATAGCCCACAAATGTTGAAGATTTTATTGTCAGAGTATGATAGCATATCTAGTCTTTATTTGAAGGTATTGGGAGTTTTGCAGCCAATTTTAGTGGGTGTCACCTCCGATCATGCAGGCTGATACTGCATATGAAAAGCCTCCTAAAAAATGAATATGATAAAACTTTACAGACAGGATGACAGAGTAAAGCTCTACATTTCCTAAGACTGACCCACTGTGTCTTCTGAAGCAGAAATATTTTCATTGTACTGTAGAAATCAGTTGCTCAGGGCAAGCTAAATTTGTCTATGCTTTCCCCTTTGCTGTTTAATTGTATTTCATGTTGTGTTTCCATTTAGAAAATGCTGCGTGTTCTAAAATAGCCACCACAACGCCCAGCTCATGTAAATTTTAGAACTAAGATTTATGAAATCATATTGTCCAGGTGTTTTATTATATTATCTCAAAATTGCATTGTTTTCCAGTGTAGATTATCTCTTTATTCTTACTTTATTCTATTATGTTTGGATATGAAAAATAACACTAGATTCCCCAAAACAAGTCATTGGGCAGTAGTGGCTGATGTGTTGCTTTCATACATTTTTATGATGTTCCTATAGTAAACATAATTTAATAAAGCCAAAACACACTAAATAAATAATTGCATCTGGAAAAGCAATAAAACCAAATAAAATTAGTACTTTCATAAGTGGAAAAGGTACTTCAATTACTGCTACAAGCAACAGCACACCATAAAATGTGTAGAATAATTTCCCTTATGCATATTTCTAGTATGTAATAATTTTATTGAAAATATGAGGAAACACACAAGAGGTTCAAAATTGTGAAGGGTACACAGTTTTCAGCAAAGGATGTGCAATAACAGTGCATGGAAGCCAACACTACTTTAAAGCACCTATGGTATCCAGGGTTTTATTCCATACACTCTTCTGTACTTCATTTATCAACCACATGTTTAATCTAATTTTGCTGGATGGTTTGTCCAAAACCAATTTTTTTGAACAGGCAGGGAAAGAAAACTAATTCTACGATTTCATCTCTCATTTGGATTGGATATGTTTTGGCAGTGTAAACCTGGAAACCTGCCACCACCTCCTTCTTGCAACAGTAGTGTGACTTTAATAACTGATGTTATAGGTGGGACTGATACTAGGGCATAAGAAGAGACAATGAATGACTGGCCACTGACCTCTCTCTTTTCATCCTAGCTCTTCTCTTAGGAGGTCATTGGGTTTTCTATGGCTACAACAGCCTTTCCTGAAAAACTGCACCATTGCTCTAAAATAACGCCGACATTATTATTTCAAGCAGAATTCTATTCCAATGTGCCATTTCTAGATACAGTCTCTATCTTGTATGTCTATTTTCTCATCACTTTGCAGAGACATAAATTAGGAGGAGTCATCATTTTCCAGTGTATCTCCAGGCAAATGCAAAAGTATTCCTCTTCCAGATTTCTTCCACTTTAATTGTAGTTTATTCAGTCACAGAGCTTCTCAAGGGCAACCATTCAAAAGAGTTCGATTATAGGAACATTTTTCATAATAAACAACCTGAAAAGTCTATCATGGGAATACTTAAAAGAACTTAAATGTGTATATTCATAGTTTTGGTTTCATTAGGTTTGCCCAGTACATAAATGTGTTAGAAATAACCTAGAAGAGTTGGGTTTTTAATGAAAATTACTCTGATTTTTACATCATAATTACCAGGAATGTTAATTTTGTTTTTCATAGGCTTAGCTGGTTTGTTTCTCAGCAGCCTCAAGGATACATATTGTGTGCATTATCAGTCTCCAAGTTCTCTAAGTTTTAACTAAGACTACTTTTATTCAAATTTGTAATTAGGTATGAAGAAGCAGATAGTAACCTCATAAATTTAACTTATCTGGAAACACATCTGATGTCAACTTTGCACTTACAGACTGCCATAATCTCACTGTTCCCTGGCCACACTATCTACCATGAAGATGAAAAAATAAAGGTGAATTTAGAATTTAAAAAAATAAAAAACCAATTCCCCTGATTATAGTTTACGATCAAAAATAAGCAGAAAAGGGCTCACTTCCCTGTTCATCTCAATTTTAAATATTTTAGTGACTATTGCTATAAACATTTGCCTTGTTTGTGTGATCACAGGTAATGGAATTTTTGTTTAGGATATGATGCAGAATTACTTTAATGTGGGACCAGGGCAAGAAAATTATGTTTATAGATCAAATTTAATTTTCACCTTGGAGTTTTCTGGATTTCACAAGCATACGTCCTAAGTTCCAGTCAGAACTTCACAATATTTTTAGTAATTCCAATTTCTTGTGGTCACACTTGAAAAAGAAACCCCACCCTTACTGGCATGCCTTGCACTTGTGGGTGAATGGATTAGGTCAGCAAGGGTCACCTTGACAATTATGCATGTTTGCTGGTTTGATTGCCAATAAATGGCAAATTGCCATCTATGGTCTGGCTGCCTGGCTATGCCGTGCTGTTGGGTGCTCACTGTGGTGCCAAAAAGATGCTGTAGGAAATGCAAATGGAAAAGATATAGAATTAAGAGCTAGTGAAGTTTGTTTAATCCAGTCTACAAATCACACTTCTGTCTCTGTTACTCCACTACAAAAAGAGAGCAGCCCTGCCTCAGCACCATGAAGTAGCTCTTTCTTAGCAAGCACATGCTGAAACTACCATTTTTTTCTCTCTCTGTCTCTTGCAAAGGCCAAACTTGAATCTTTGGCATTTTTCCATTCATTTTTGAGAAACACCTGGTTTTGTAGTCACACTCACTAAAGAGGTCCACAGGAAAAATGCAGATACTGTCCAGATGGCAGAGCTTAGGTACATCCTGTGTCACCACCTGAGCACACTCAGTCAGAAAGTACCTAGAGAGAACTGTCAAGGCCAACTGCATGGGCTTTGGCCACAGAAACAGATTGCTGCTTCTCTCTGCATGAATGCCCAGATGGGAGGACACTGCATACTGTCATGCAGCTGAAGGAAAAGGGGCTAGCCCATCTTCTCCTCTGTATATCTCCTTTTCAGAAGCATCTCCATGTTGAAGCTCTGAGATGGGTGCCATATGGCTGCCAGCTTAGCCCTCATCAGAGGGCTAAGGCAAGAGGTGAAGGCAAGAGTGTGCTGAAACGAAGATTCAGCATGTTTCGTGGACAGGCTGCAACTCGTCTGGGCCAGAACAGGGGAAGACAGGACATGCTAGCAGTGAGGTTAGTGAAGATTTTGAAAAGCTAATTGTGAGAAAACTCACTGTAGCTTCAGAGAGAAAAGAGAGACTTTGACAAACTCATTTTTTAACATGGATTGGAAAACCATTCTCTCTTGAATGTGTGGTCTTTCTTGTGCTGAAATCAGTAGTGCTGCTCAGGGCCATAGATACACTTTATGCTCAAACTCTATGAACTTCAGTGGGATGCCTCTTTCATCAAAGTAGTCAGTTAGGAGCTGGAAATATTTTTCTTGGTTTTTTCCTCTTTAGAGCTTTGGGTGTTTACCAATGTCAGTGTCACAATTGCAGGCAAAAAAGCCAGAGATTCCTCTGGAAGAAAAGCGTCAAAAATTACTTCTGCAGATCTTTATGAAAATCTGAAGCTAGATCTGTGACATGAGTTATCCTCTAAAAATGCAACTGCTGGCCAGTAAAAGCATTGAAATATCAAAGAAACCATTGTCCTCTCAGTGCCAAATCGGAGGAATCATCAAATCATAGAATGGTAGGGTTGGAAAGGACCTTTAGATATCATCCAGTCCAACACCCCTGCCAAAGCAGGCCCATCTAGATCAGGTCACACAGGAACGTGTCCAGGCGGGTCTTGAAGACCTCCAGAGGACACTCCACACCCTCCCTGGGCAGCCTGTGCCAGGGCTCCCTCACCTCAACAGTGAAATAGTTTTTCCTTATGTTTAAATGGAACTTTTTATGTTCCAGCTTTATCCCATTACTCCTTGTCATGTCACTACATGCAACAGAAAAAAGGGATGCCCCAACCTCCTGACATCCACCATTTAGATATTTATAAGATACCCCCGCAATCTCCTCTTCTCTAGACTAAACAGCCCCACTTCCTGCAGCCTTTCCTCATAAGGAAGATGCTCCAGTGTCCTGATCATCTTGATGGCCCTGCACTAAACTTTCTCCAGAAGTTCCCTGCCCCTCTTGAGCTGGGGAGCCCAGAACTGAACACAAGACTCCAGATGAGGCCTCACCAGGGCAGAGTAGAGGGGGAGTAGAACCTCCCTCGACCTGCTGGCCACACTCTTCTTGATGCATCCCAGGATGCCATTGACCTTCTTGGCCACGAGGGCACATTGCTGGCTCACATTCAGTTTATTATCAATCAGGACTCCTAGGTCTCTCTCTGCAGAGCTGCTCTTCACCAGTTTGACCCCCAGCCTGTACTGGTGCATGGGATTGTTCCTCCCCAGGTGCAGGACTCTGCACTTGTCCTTGTTGAACCTCATGAGGTTCCTCTCTGCCCAACTCTCAAGCTGGTTGAGATTCACAGCCTTCTGGGAAATCAGCCAGTCCTCCCAGACCAGAAAATACAGGGAGTAGTGAGTATGACTTCTAGTGTCACTAAGAGTTAAAAAAAACCCAACAGGTTCTTTCCATTCAGATGCCTATTCTTTACTCCATAGAGTAAAAAATACTTCTCAGACTTCCTGGGAATAGTGTCTACAACAACTTGTGAAGCCCCTTTCAGCATTATATCTAAATTTTGCCATTGAACCCCACAGAATTTATGATAACAAAGTCAGGAAGTGCTGAGGCCTGAGCAACAGGCCTCAAACCAAAGTTGACCTCTAGATGAACCTCCCAACCAAACAGAAGTAGTAGCCGGTCATTAGTAAATATGCACGATCATTAGAGAAAGATATAGCTTAGATGGTTAGTGAAAGGTATAGCTAAAAATGTCTATGAGAATGCATTTATCACCTTGATCAGTTTCTGTGTGTATGGGGGCTGGTGTTGAAGGCTGAGAAACCAGATGTTCAGCCTTAGTTGGAAATATGTGAAGAAAAAACAAGATGAGGAAACTCCTTTGGTTCCTCCTGGAGCCTTGGCAAAGCTTCAGGTGGTATCTCAATGGAGAGTGAAACCAGATGTTCCATCGATTAACTTATGGAAGACTGTTTATTCAACAATATAAAATACTGGACCCTCTTGCAGAGACTTTGGAGACCTCACCTACGAGTGCATACACTGCGTAGGATGTCCCAAGTGCTGGGACGTTCTCTAAATCCTCGATGCAACCAGGGCTCCCTGGAGACTGCGGATCTGGATGATGGTAAAAGTATTAGGGTAATTAGTGATGTATCTTTCTTAATCACTGTCACTATTCTCCTGTAGTAATGATTAGTAATGCATTACCTTGCTTATGCTCTTTGCTGCTTAGAAATAAGAGTGTCATAAGCTTATTGTTCTAACTGAATGCTTTATCTTATTTTCTGTAACATTTTAAAGTAGACAGTAAAATTAATTTTTCCATTGCTGTCTGTGTCCTTTCTGCCACCACCCATCATTTGGCAAAACAGTGACAGAAGATTATTTACTAAGTCCCATTGAATGATTTTATTTTAAAGAAAGGAAAATCACAAAAATGTAGGGCAGGTATTGACTCTAAGGGTAAGACAATCTATCTTTCTTTATTAATAGAATTAAATATACCTGGCAGAGACTTGTCCAGCCTGTTTTAACAGCTTTTAAGGAAGAGCATCCTCACCTGTGTTAATGCTTTACTCTTTTTACAGCTGCAGAGATATTCCTGGATTCTACACCAGTGTTGCTAGAAATTAGTCTGATTTTTTCTTCTTTCTTTACCTCTTTCTTCTTAGAGGTAAAGACAGCAACCTGTGATCTAAATGGCAAAACAAGTATAACCCTGTAGTTTTGAATATGTTGTGTTCTGAGTGTCACTCTAAATTAACATAATTTACATAGTCGAGCTGACTTTGGCCTCTTCAAAAACTTGCTTGGAGGGATCTCATGGGATAAGATCCTAGATGGTAGAGGTGCCCAAGAGAGCTGGTCAACCTTCACACGTCATTTCCTCCAACCCCTGGGTCACTGTGTCCCCACATGCAGAAAAGCAGGAAAGGAGGCAGGAGGCCTCAATAGATGAGCAAAGATCTGCTGGGACAACTCAGAGAGAAAGCAGACATCTATGAGAGGTGGAAAAAGGGCCTGGTTTCTTTGAAATAGAAACATTGCCAGAACATGCAGGGGTGAAATCAGGAAGACCTTTTTATAATTAAACCTGGCCAGGCGAGGTGTCTGAGGACTGGAGAAAGGCCAATGTCACACCAGTCTTCAGAAATAGCAAGAAGGATGACCCAGGAAACTACAGGCCGGTCAGCCTCACTCCATCCCTGGAAAGGTGATGGAACAACTCATCCTGAATGTTATCACTAAACACATGAAGAAGATGATGGGTATCAGGGGGGAGTCAACATGGATTCACAAAGGGGAAGTCCTGTTTCACCAACCTGATAGAGGGTGGCATAGCTTTTAATTTAAAATCATCCAGGAGAAAGGAAGACTTGATTGTTCCCAGATCCAGAATCCACAAATTATTGAATAGATGTATTTCACTTTCTTTTTTCTTTCTCAAGGAAAGGGCCAATGGTATCTACAGATTAACCTACAGGTTAAGACTAATGAGAAACCCTACCACCAGTTGTGCAGAAAGCTGACTAGCCAGCCTTTCCTAGCTAACTGGATGTACGTGGTGTAAGACTGGTTTGAATGATGTAGTGTTTAATTGTAAGATGAAAAAGAAGACATGGAAAAAAAAATCATTTGTCCATCAAGTACAATATCACAAAGTGTAAAATTGCTCCCAAACTGCTGAGAGGCTGAAGCTGCAGGACAGCAGGCTAGAGCACAGCTTAGAAGGCACAAAGTTCCCAGCAATTAATAACCAATAGCAGCTCTTTACATTTCACATCTCTTACGTAGTAATCAGACTGCAGATAATTCACTCACGGATCTAGACTCCTTTCCCAAAAGGTCTCTGAGGTCATTGGTTCTGAAATACAGTAGACCTGGTTATTTTGCTGAACAATAGGAAATGCACTCCTGAAGCCTAAAAGACAAAAGTATCTTTCAGGTGAAGGAAACAAGCTTCTGAGCAGCTTTAGGAGCTCTTGTCATCATTGCTTGATTCAGAGGTATACAGTGATGTAGAACAGCGAGCTAAATGTGTGATGCTGAAAGCTTGATTTTGCTGAGTATGTGCAGATGATGAAACCAAGTTACAGCCTTCTCAGTTCCACAGGTGTCAAATCTATGTCAGATTCCTGCTCAAAACAATACCCTTCTGCTTAATGGATGTGGCAGGAGTGAATACTTGCAAATTCTAGGCTTTCAGACATACTACTCATTACAGAGTAAGCACTTTCAGTGCAGGGACTGTCCTGACCTGCACTGGCCGGCACTCAGCACATTGTCAGCACTTAGCCTATGACAATAAATAAGGGTGGGATATTCAAAGCTGCAGAAAGACACCTGAGCTTCCCATTTCTGTTACGTCTGTAAAACCTAGGAATCCTGATCTCTGAGCTGGTTTTGCAAATCTCAGCGTAAAATCCACAAGTGGTGCCTGAAAAAGGCAGGCAGCCAGAATGAGTGCCAAAGGTTATGCTTTCACTTAAAGTTTATGAAACAACTTCCAGAAATTTCCCTCAGTCTTAGATAACTGTAATCCCTTCCTGTTCTCAAGTAGCTTTTACATTATCATCATCATCAAAAGAAAATCCCAGCAATCATGTAGTGCTGGGCCACTGGTGGATCCAATGCACACTGAGATAAACAATGTTGTCTACACTGTATAAGCTGAAGGATGCTGCTCTTAAATAGCTCAGCTATAATATCTGAAAGCTCTCTGCTTCAGAAGCCACACAGGCCCACTGTATATTCTATGCTGGGGAACAAGAGAAGACAGATACACTCCAGTTAAAGAGGTCATTCAAGAAGTTAGTGTAGGAACAGCAGAAGTCTCATGTACTGTATGCTTTACATGTACAATGTGTTTAAAGAACTAAGCCCAAGGGGATAACTTCTAATGCAGGATATATTTACCTGATTTCAAAGTGGCATGATTATATGACTTAGAAGAGGCCGTATAAGTTAGCAGCAGAATGAGTAAGGGTCCCCGTAGCCTGCCTTATCTTTGCGAGTATTCCACTCTCCCACTTAAAATTTCATATAAAAATGATGAAGTTAACAAAAAAATTTTGCATAAGTAAAGATTGCCCAATTTGGTCTAAGCTGAAGTCATGCCCTCTCCATTGGCTCTAGTGAATCACACAGGAGCTCCTAAGCTTGGTGGTGCAAACCACGAAAATACACTGAAACCTATTCATTTAGATGTTGTTCTATAACTGACACTCTTGGGCTATGACAGCTAATCTCTAGGAGGCAATGAAAGGCTTACCAGAAAATTTGGTTGAGGAAGTATAAGATTTATCTCTACCGACTCAAAGGGCTAAGTACTTAAGGCTACAGCAGAGCAGTCCTTAGAGAGCAGAATTCATGGGCTCCCAGAATTTTCTTCTTCTTAATGACTCTCTCTGCTTCTTGCACACTATAAAAAACATCCCTTTTTTGCATTTCAGCATTTCTATTTCCTTTGATCTGTACACATTTCTCATTGATGCTAATAGAGAATGACACTGATGGGGAATATTTTTGCAACACGGGGACCATAGAATTGTTATTCTGGCTAAAGCAAAAGCAATATGACTTAAGCAGGGTTTTTAAAAGGCTTTACTCAAGGCTGTGCAATTGAACATGTTATTAGGTTTTCTCCCTTTTTTTTTTAATTTTCATTGAGATTATGTCCATATTTTATCCAGGTTATTGTATTCTTGTAAAATTATACTGCAACCCACTCTAGTACGTTAACAGCAAAAGAAATTCTCTAGCTTATTATAAACATCTTTCAAGAAACCAGAAGCACATGTCCTCTGGAAATAATTTTGCTGGTATTTACTTTATTACAAAAAATTTCCCCAAACACTGGAATTATTTTGCAATGTTCCCTTAAACTCTAGCTTGTTTGATTAAGTTTTCTAGAATATTCTCCTGGTGATTCAGTGTGGCACCTTCCTTAGGTTGCCAAGGGAAGCTGCAGAAGGAGTCCAGCTACTCAGCAGTTTGAGTCTGCCTTTGCAGTGATGAATACCTAGTAACTATGTGCCACCAGTGACAGAAAACTCAGTGCAGACATCAGCTGTGCAATAATTACAGTTGGAAAGAAAAAAAGAATATTCTGCATTATTTTATTCTGCAGAGATGGGGCAGGATGCTGTTAATATTTTTTTTTGCCCCAAAGCAGACTGAAACTTCAAAATCTGAGAATCATTTGAGAATTAAAAAATTGGGAGGCAAGCTCACTGATAATCAATAGTGTTTTGTTTATATGAATTTGATATGTCTTTTTCTCTGTAATTATTACTACTTTGTATCTTTGTTGAAACTTTTACTGTAATTAGTTTCATTTCTTCACTGAAAAAAAATCATTTAAAAGCAGAAAAACTGTTGGTTTTTTTTCCTGAGATGACTAAAGCATAGATGTTAACACTAGTGAAGATAAAGCTGATTTCATTGTTTGAAAATGCTTTGTTCTTACTCACCTCCAAAGAGTTTGAACCTTGACTGAGGTTGCACAGCCAGAAGAGAAGAGCCAACAGCTATTTGTGGCCCATATCCTTGGATCTATTCCAGAAAGAAAAAGCATCTGGAAACAGATTTACCTCAAGTTCAGCATGTCTTGATATGCTCTATTGACCTACAGGAAGAGTCTGAGTGCTTAACTGATGAGAGTTTTTCCTAGGAGGCCTGAACACTAACTGATTTCTGATGTAGGCATGTGCTTGGGCACAGTGATGAGCTCAGTGTGCACGCACCAAAGGGTGGCTGTCATCCCCTGATGTCAAGTACTCTCATCTGTCTTTGTCCTCTGAGCATAGCTTTGGCCTGACACAATTACCTATATACATATAAGGATTTTTTTCTCATGGACTTTTAAAACTCTACCTCTTCCTGTACTGAAACCTTACTCATATGACCAAAGCCTGGCCAAGGTGCAATCCCTGTAGACTCAAGAGAGAAGTGAGGTCCATACCCAAAGCAGCAATATCACTACATTCTAGCTGAGCTGTTCTGAAGTCACCTGGCATTACACCCAGGTAGCCTGGGTTGTACTTTGACCATGTTTAAAAAGGCAGAGGTTATTTACTTACAATTAGTGGGAAGGTTCCCAATTCTAACCCTCATCTGAAAGTGAAGCAATCACGGAAGCATTCAGGTTATCCACATGGCCTAACTTTAGGTGCCCACTGTCACCTAAGGTAGGGAGTTAGTCACTCTGGGTTGTCTCTATTGCCAGGGAAGGGAGCAAGTATCCCTTAAAGGCAATTCAAGGAATCTAGTCTGAATTAGTAGCAACATCAAGCTCCTTCTTTAACTCATTTCTCTTTCTATTGACTATATAGGGTAGGCTTCCAGAGAGCACAGTCTCTGTATAGGAAGATGGTTTAGTTTGGTTGGTATAAACAGTTGGTATAAAACTGTCTCTATTACCTCTGGATGTCTTTTCCAGGTACTACTTTGTTACTAAAGCAGAGGAATATCTCTCCATCTCTTATCTGGCATATATCTGCAGAGATTTTTTTCAAACAAAAATCTCATATCCAACAGAAACTGTCATATGAGAGAGTTTTTTCCTTAATATGAGCTATATACATACATATTATTCCTACAATTCAGTCCTTCCTGACTTACACCACTGTAGGGCAGAATCAGACTCCTCATTTCTGACTTGAAAAGTGTGACTGTATGGTTGTGATTCTGCCAGTAACGTATTACTTCCAATGCAGGAGCATGTGAGAATCAATAGCAGGTTTCATTCAAGAACAGGCTAAATTTGTAAACACGACTGCTAGAGAGCTGGAAAACGTAATTCAGTGTAACCTAACGCTCAAAATGAAAACAGCCAAGAAAATTTGTTACTTGAAAAAGTATTACTTTTTAAAAAAATAGAGCTGTACATTTTTTAAGCCAATTTATAGTTTCTGAACCTAGAGTTCTGGCAACATTACAGCAATTGTTTTGAGAAAGAAGAATATGGAGAAAATAATGTCACAGAAAATTACTTACCGGGTTCAGTTTCCTTTGAGGTTTCAAGAGCTTGGGCTTAGGAAGATTATTGGCTATTGGAGCTATGGAGATAAATATTTAGATATCATTTTCATCATTGTCATCATTCACTGTTATTTTTAGTACATGCATTAGCAATTTATAAATTACAAATTCACAATGGATTAGGAGCAAATACATATACTTATACTAGAATTTAATTATTTCACATAACATACTTTACAATGAAGCATTGGGCTTGTGAATTATAAAGATTTATAAGATTAAAGGATCTTATGTGCAAAACATGCTGTTTATGTGCAGAAGGCAGAGCAAATATAACCCTTCAGAACCAGTCACTTGTGATCTAATCCACAGTAAACCTTCAGGTCCTTTCCCTCCTCTCCCAGTGGCTCTGCACTGACAGTAGTGCTCAAAGAGTTTGTGAGACTGATCTCAGAAGCAATACAAAATCCTCTTTGAAAGTGAGGTCCCCAAGAGCT
Source organism: Colius striatus (assembly GCF_028858725.1). NCBI lineage: Eukaryota > Metazoa > Chordata > Aves > Coliiformes > Coliidae > Colius > Colius striatus. The sequence goes on from NC_084766.1 coordinate 19,898,135, forward strand.
TGATTTTTACCTGCTCAGCTTGCTTGACTTCTGAAGTGCACCTGCAATTTAAAGAGTGCAATGTGCTGGTTTCCCTCAGTCTACCCCCAACATGAAATTTCATCTTGCCTAATGTTAATCTCTGAGTAGAATGAATACTGCTACAAAGCTTCCTTTCCCTCTGATTGGAAGGAGCCAAGATCTCTAGCTTGGATTCAGTGACTAGTAGTTCAATAGCTAAAGCTGCAGGGAAGTGAGAGCCAGCTCCCAGCAAGCAGGCACGGGACGTTTCTTCTCCGCTGATGGCAGCAAGCACAGATCACTTCAAAGTCAGTCAGTGGCAGAATTCAGAAGTCCTGACATCCCACACTCTGCTGTTCCTCCATGATTGGAAATACCTCTGCATCTCTGTTTTCATACCTTTTGCTGGGATGGCTGGTGGCTGCTCAAATTTCTCTTTCTCTTTCTTTTTCTTCACCTTCTTGGGCTGTAAAGGGCACATGCTTGTTACACTGGTAACTGTCTCCCCAGAGCTGCAAATCAGAGGCCCATATGTGAGGGAAAAGTGAAGGCATTAGAGGGAAAAACAGTTTGTCCCAGTGAGTTCATGCAAACACATCATCTTCCACTTTTCAGAGTCCTTACAGAACAACTTGGATTTTCACCTGGGGAAATGTTGAAAAACCTCTTAAAGGGGTTAGAAATGCTTCAGGCCTTGCATTTTTTCAACTATACAGCCTGTCTGAGAAACTGTGGAGTCTATTCTGTCCTGGAGCAGAAAATGCATGGAAATTCTGTTCCATACACTCAGTCCAAAACATAGGTTCACTGCCAATGTTAGTTTTTTAAATGTTTAAAAGGTAAAATATTTTGAGGATGTATAAATAAATCACATCAATTATGTAAACTGAGTGTTGCATTAAAAAAAATATTCAAAGTCTGCTTGCAGTACTGTGAACCTATCCCACAACAACCATTTGTTTCTATATTAAAATTGAAACATGGAATCGTTTAAAATTAGCAGAAAATGAAACTGTCCTGCCTAGCTCCATTGTCCAAACACAGCAAACTGCAAAACACAAAGAACACAAAAAAAAGGACAAGAATGATTTTTTATCATGTTTTGGGTTTTAATAATCCAAGGTCATTAAGGCAGGTGTATCGTTTAAAGATACTACTATTCTCATATAGATACTTTAAGCACAATATATGAAAATGCTCAGTATCATTCATTGCTTTAGTTTCTATTCCTGCTTTGCCATGGAGAAAGTGAAGGTACAGAGAAATGTATTTGTGGCTTACGCTTTTCTTTTAAATACCAGGGCCACAAAGAGTTAATGAATTCTGGGAGTTAAAATAACTGTGCTTGCTGTCTTAGAACTGAGCTCCTCAAATCAAACAAGAAGGCTCAGAAAAGATGCCTTGGCTCCAGAACACTGCCTCTTTGTGAGCTTGTCTTGTTCTAAGTTTAAAAGGAAAGTTACTTTTTTATCTTCAGCTCCTCCTCCAACCTCCTGGCTTCTATTTCAACAGTGTCAAATCGTGCAGTTCTTGAAGGATCTAATGAGTTTTTTAGAGAGCAAGAAAAATACAAGAGTTAGGTAAAAAAAAAACTGTGTAAGGTGTCTAGTAATCATGGCACCAGGACAGCAGTTTCCCTGGAGGTCATGGCTGTCCCAAGAACTAGCAAACTGCTACCGTTTGGCTTTACTATTCTTTAATTAGAGTGAAGGATGTGTGACTTTTCCTGTTGTCATCTATTTCCTCTTGTCAAAAGTCTACAGAGGGATGACAAAATTTCACCTGAGTGAACTGGGAGCTGTTTTGATATTGTCCAAACAGGGGAATTGTGTGAAAAGGTGCCAGATACTTGGTTCTGGTTCTGTCTGGCAGAATTTGCTGCTATGACATTAGATTGTTGGAACTATGGAACCAAGGTGATGAGACAGACAGCTTTCTAAGGCGAACACTTTTTTCACCTCAAATTATTTGTTTCCAGAAGAGTAGTCACTGAAGGCCTGGACAATACAGGATAAAATAATTTTTTTAAAAAATAAATTTTAAAAAAATATCCTCTTTTATAGCTACACCCCCAGGGGATTTTTTCATCTGAAAACTGACAAAACATTCTAGTAACGAGGAAGATAATAAGAAGGAGAATATTTAAAGAAAACACCAGAATATGGAATTAGGTGGTTTGGAAAACCCAAAATAACTGTACTTTTTATTTAGGTATTTATTTTTAAAATGTGGGAAAGAAATGGGTTTTGGTTAACTCCATTTTTTCCTTAATTTGTTATTGGTCAAGTAGCAAACCAAAACCTAAACATTTGCTTTGTTCAACTCAGGAAATCTGGATTTAATTTTCTTTTCTACCAAGGCCATTTTGTGAAACCTGGAGTAAATCACTTAACCCTTTGTGCTTTACATTCCAATTAAATACACCATTACAATGTCAGGACGTGAAATATTTTAAGACGCTTAGGTATTACTGTGGTGGGAGTACAGACATTTCTAAGACACTGGACTGTTCATGTAATTTTGAAACTGGATTCTGCTCTGAGATTTGAAATATCACTGAGGGAGCTGGAGCTGAGACTCTCTAATCAAGGCTGGATTTTACACAACGTAGTCATTTTGACTGGCAGGAATCTCATGCAAATTAGTTCATCAGTTTGTCCTGATGGATAATTAGACACTGGGGTTTGGGTCTAATCAAATTAAGTTCCAAGACAAGGAATGCACAGGTGAAGAGAAATTAATTCAAAAGAATGGAAGGAAGGATAGAAAATAAGTGGTATGAAGTGTGACACATAACAAAAATTATTATACTGGTAACACTTTCATAGCTATTTAATTTTAAAGCCCTGAAGTCAGTGTACTTTAGACATACATTTGTTAGATTGGAGCTTTCTTTAGCATATCTCGTCACATGGAAACACACAAAAATGTATTTTCATCCATACAGAGTCATGCATTTCATTTGCTCCTAGAGATTCCATTCTACAGTGAAGAAATCATGTTGGCTTGATTCTCCTCTGATATTCAGTCTCTTGAGTTTAGTGTTTACAGTAGTAGCATCACCACATTGTCTGCTCCCAGAGAGGTAGATTCTGTAATATTAATCTTTTTATCTGACTGACATGCTCCATTTTTTCAGTCATGTTTTCAGTCAGGTCTCATTTTCCTCATCTTCTTGTGCTCTCTACTGCTTTGACTTCCTCTCCCTCCCCCTTCTTTTTTTGTTTTGTTTTTGTAATCCCAACTTTGTCCCAGCAGCTAACAAAGAAGCAGAGACAGAAAACATCCGTGGAAAAATGAAAATTGCTGAGCTATCTCCTAGTGTGGTGCAATGGCTGGTCAGGGTCACAGAACAAAAATCTGTCCATGAATAACATGAACATTTCAGTTTGTACTGGCCTCTCCTGAACTCTCTGTTGCTTTGTTCTGATTTCACGTACATCCAAGTGTTGGTTAAATTGAATGTAGGGATAATCCTAGGAGAATGAACTAAAAATGACACTATTTGAGGATCTAGGGTATGCTACACTTGGCATTGAATCTTGTAGTATCTTTAAAAGATACTCATAGTATCTAAAAAGTATTTATCACAGTATCTAAAAAGATAGCATGAGAAATAGTATCTGTGATGCCAAGTGATACTAGAATTAAACTACAAGGCTAAAACCACATGTTTTATGTCACTGAAATCTGAGAAGCAGCTGTTTTAAGTTGTTACAAGGCACCTCTCTTTAATCTTGTTTGTTTGTAAAATACTTCTGACATCTTTCTTTTTTACTGCAGTCACAGAAAAATTTATATCTCAGGAAAATCATGCAACAGAAATCAGTTTTATAGCACCACACAATCCAAACCTTTTGGCAGTCAGTGGTATTTAAAGGGACAGTAACTAATGACCGCAGCAGAAGTAGAATTTTTCCTATCAATTGGATTCTTCAGCTAGGAATGGACCGTGGGCCTTGAAAATCTGCTTTCGAGACCCATTCCCTATTCCTGAGTGTGGGAAACATTGTGGTTCATTCCACATACATGGATGGTTTAAGTCATTACCATCTGGGAAACTTGGGATGAAAGCCACATGGGATGAAAGTAGACTTTTCTAGAAAGTACTTCAGAGCTTCAGGAAGAGGCTTGTCATTGAAGCACCTACAGGACCTACAGCTAGCTAGCATGAGTATATCTCTCTTATGCAGAGCAGATCATGATTTGTGAACACAGGCTTCTTTGTCCTCCTGTAGGCATTTTGTAACACATTACTCATCTTCTTAAGCATACATAGCAAAACAAAAACAGAACTTGTGCCTTGGGTTATAGCAAAGAGAAGTGTAATCTCCTACCTGTTCTGGGGGCATTTCACCAGGTAATGCTTCACTGTTAAAGAAAAAATAAAAGAAAGAAAATGTGGCTTCACACCTACACAATTTATGAGTTACAAATGGGCACTGCTGAGATTGTAGAGTTGCCAGACTGTTACACTGGAAGAGCTAATCGTCACTATACATTACATTGTGCACTAAAATGTAGTCTGACTCAAAGACATAGCTAGGCTTGAGAGAGGGGAATGTATTAAACAACACTAAAAATCTGCTGTGGAAGTGCTGGGATACACACATTACAGTGGTCAGCCCAGCCAAAAGACAGCTTGCTAAGGAATAGCACAGCAGGCCAGTAATTTTACTTTGAAGACTTTTATTTCCCTTGTGGTGCCTCTATTTATTTCCAAAAGCCTGAAATAAACCATTCACCCACAGGAGCCACTGCTGTTTCTAATGTAAGCTAGATTGTAGCCTCAAGCATAAAACAATTGCCTCCTGGGATTGGATCAGAGGTCCAGTTTAGCCACTATCCTGCCTCTGACAGCTGTTTATGTGAGCTGTTTAAATCCTTCTACTTCATATTCCTTTGAACCAGTAGTCCAAAACAAGGCCAGCTCCTCACTCTGCAGCCTTTTAGGAGCCAGGGTTATTGGGATGCTCTTTTGTGGCTTGGTGGCTTCTGTGCTCTGCCTAAGCTGTGCCACATGCTGGGTGTGGGGACATACAGGCAGGAAGAGAGGCTCTGTCTCCTCTGGTCAAGCTAATGCCAACTTACTTCCCAGAAGGAGAAGAAGATACATCCTTTGGCCATGACATGAAGTTAAATACAACACAGACATCCCTCTCCTTTCATGTTCTCCTGTAACAAACAGGCATAGGCTTCTACCAGAACCAGAGGAGCTGCCAGCTGCAACCAGTGCTGCTTCCCACTGCATTCTATAGGTGCCCTGTGCCAGCCTCAGCTGCAGTGCCATCCAACCAAACCAAGGGAGCTCCTTTGGTGAGGATCTGGATTCAGTATTATCCTCCTCGTGTCAGAGGTGAGCCAAGATCTGTTCAGGTTTCACAGACAGTGGGATCATCTCCAGCTTCATCTACTGCAAATCCCAGCTTGCAGATTTGAGCTATTCTTTGTCTCAGGCTGGGCTGTTTTTGTAGAGAACTGGGCAGAGTTCTCCCTATGCTTACTTGAGTGTCTGCCTCCACTCCCTGTATGTGGCAGTGGGGTGGGGTATGGCATGTCATGTCATTCTCCTTGTGGTGCTAGGGCTGAGGAGCTGGGGGAGAAAGCTGGAGTGGTGGGAGAGAAGGGGTAGTTGGTGGTGGCTCTGTGACAGGAGTGGGGTAACTAGAGAGATTCAGGGAGAAGTTCTGATGGCAATTTGCACAGCAAGATGAGGTAAGAAGATAGTTGTGTTTGTCTTGGGCCCTTGACCTGTTTTCAAGTGGAAGAGCAGAATCAGATGACGCCACATCTGAGGAAGACAGTGTAGCAACCAATTCACTGAAAATGGGCAAAGCCCGTGCATGTAACCTGCCTGGAGGCTTGGAGTGATTCAGAGGGAGATTGATTTGCTGTCCCTCTCTTTTTTTTTAAGGAAGGATAGACTTCATGATTTCACTGCAGGCTCTTTTCACATGAGTACTAGCATCTGCCTACTCCAGCCCAGGATGGAGACAGGAAGTGTTGAGGATGGAGAGGAGGTAAGATAATGCTTTTTGAAGAGTGATGCATCATTATTAACAGTCCGAATGAGAGAGCACTGCTGTTGGCTCACAGGATGAGATCCTAACCCCTAGAAGGTAACTCTGGAGGGAGCTGAAGAGGTTTGAGGAAAGAGGGGGGCTGTTTTTCTCTCCATGCCCTTATGGCTGAGTGGAAACAGCTTCTCCCAGGGAACTACTGCTCCCTGGGGCTGAGGTTCTGAGCTGAGCTCGCTGCCATGGCCCAGAGGCTGTGGGAAGAAAAAGTTATATAGGGCTGATGGAGACTGTGTCTGTCACTGATACTTCTTCCACTACTGCTTCAGAAATTTTAATGCCCTGGCGCTTGACTGGATGCTAAGTCAATTGATGTGATTCTGGGAAAATACTCCAAGCAGGCAGTCCTAGCTTGAAGACTTGCTTGGGAATCTTATTCTTCTATACTGATTGCCTGTCTGCCAAGCTTTATTCTGTTATATTTCCATTGAATTCATAAGTTTAATGCTGTGAGTGTTTACTGGATAATGCTCAAAATCTAAATAAAAATTTGGTGAAGCCTGCAATTATTCAGATACTCGAGCAGTGAAGAAGGGATTTAGCAACTCAGAAGAAATTATTTTTTTCTATGTTATATACACTTATTCTATATCATATTCTACACTATCTCAATATTTAATGAGTGTTGGTTCAACTTACAGAGACCTTTTCTCCAAACTTCTTCTATGCTTACACCAGTGTAAATCAACAAAAACAGAAGCAAAATCTAGCCCCATGTCTGCTCAAGAAAAAACAGGATACATCAGCGTGTGTAGTGCTTGTGGCTTCAGGATGACTCGCCATGACCCATACACTTAAGTATGGGTACTCCCTTGGCACAAAACCTTTGTGATTGCTTAACAAGGCAGGAAGAATAACAGTCTTGCTCCTTCCTCTTAGCAAGCAGAGCTGTTGGGTTCAGCTAGAATCAGAGTCAATCCACTGAGAGCACTACCGGGAAGACAGAGACACGGCCTGAAATGTGCTTGTGGTCAGGCAAGGACTTTTGTATAGGTCTATTTTTGGTTTACATGTCTTCTCCCTTGTGTATCTGAGTCATTCATTCATGCTGTGTGCATAGTGCTGAAGAGGCAAAAGTCACAATTCTCTCCTGTCATCAACAGGACAAATCACTAACCAAACTTTTTTGAAACCTTCATACTTAGTCCTTACACTCTTTCCTAACATGGTGGCCACTAAGCATGCTAGCATCTCATCCTCACAGGTTGTACAGTGTCTCCAAACAAACCATTCTGAAACCCAAACGAAGGCAGAGCCTGCACTGGCTACTCCACAGACCTGAAATAGCATTTTGGATTACAAAAGGGTTGCTTTCATGTAGTATAACCACTTTGAGAAAATCTTTCTGAGGAAGAGAAGAACAAAACAGTAATACTTGATCTTGAAAGATTATTATGAAAAGGCAGATCTGAAGGATAAAATGATATGTTAATTTCAAAGAGTGCTACAAATGAGAGAGTGCAGATTACAACCACCATTCTCACAAGAATATTGATAGCTAGTCAGGAAGGGAAAAGAAAACAGAACAGAATAAGACTGCATTGAAATTCCTCTAAATGTCTGCAGAAATGTCACTAGTGAAATGTTAGCTAAGTTTCTTTGGAATGCAATTTAATGTTACAGTACTTGGTCACCTTTGGAGGTTGTAGGAACTTCTTTCAATTTATGTTTAAGCAAAGCTGAAAGATTTTGAAAACACCAAAGCAAACTTGAAGGGAAATAGCTATTCAAAGGGAGCAAAATGCCTCAGTTCTAGTTTTGTTGGCAGAAAAGCTTTTTTCTACCAATATTTTTGCTTGTTTGTTTTTATTAAAATCAAGGCAAGGAGATATTTCTCTTTCCTGCTTTTCCTGAGGTCTCCTTCTCACCTCCCCCTCTTTGGTAAGGGCTTTGCAGGCAGCAGGAATGACATTCCACTCACCTGTAGATCTCCTCTTTTTCAGAAGTGACTTACAGAGAATGACAAGTGTAAAAAGGAGGACGCTGATGATTCCTATTGAACACACGAACACTGCATACATATACAGATCTGAAAGCCAAGCACAGATGATGGTCAGTGTTGCAGCTGTAACGCTTTGTGCTTACAGGATAGAAAAAAGTGATAAGATCTAAAAAGATCCCAGGCCAAAATTTTTAGGTTAACAGTTCAGAGTAATTCAACCCTCTTGAAATATTCATATAGTATCTTGCTCGGTTTAAAATTTGGTTCAGGTCTCCATAAGTGCAAACAGGTGTAACTACACCTAAGAAGACTTACATTCAGGAGGGAGGAAAGGGTTAGTTTGTGGTTTTTCATTTTCTTCTTTTCTTTTTGCAGCAACCAAAAACCAAAATAACTTCAGTTGGTTTATTTTCCAGTTTAAACAGCTGTACTTTTATTTTTCTTTGAAACAATCTCTCTCCTAAAAAGCCTCCAAATCAAAACAGGGAAAAAAAAAAAGAAAAATCAACACAAAAAAGAAAAGTGCCAGTGGGGAGAGTGCTGAGTGGTTGAGGAAGAAGGAAGAAAGTCTGTGACTGCTTCTTCTGGTGACAGTGCTGGCTTTCAATATTCATGATGGATTTTTTGTTTGTTTGAGTTTTTTTCCATTCTCCAGCCTAAGTCTCCCTTTATGACTCTCATTCAGGTGCCATAACAGTGGAGCTGACATGAGTTGTACCATTGCAGATCAAGACAGAATATTTTTTTCTGAAGGAAAAGAAATCTTTAATGACTTATTTCTCCTTTTACTACAACTCTATTTAGAGTACTTTAAGGATGCTCTACCCATTAATATCCAGAAGTATCTTTAGGTGGATATTTTGGCTTCTTTCCTGCTTCACAGAGAGGAAATTAAGCCTCAGAGGTCAAGTATTCTTGTAGAAAATAGCGTTGCTGGACCTAGACCCCTGACCTGCAGTTCTCTGCTTCATTCCCCTTACACAGTACAACAATATAGTTTGTAAGCTGTGGTTTAAACAGCAAGGCTCTCCACAGAATCAAGGCCATCCTGCAAGCAGCCTTCCTGCCTGGCAGGCAGCAGCAGCTGCAAATGCTATGCTGGTTCTTCACTGGCACTTTGCATTGGGGTGGGAGGAGGGAATCCCAACTGCCTGTACATTCTGGATTCCAGTCTCCTCAAAGAGCTGCCCACTAACCTACAGATAAAAAACTGATTACCTTGAAAATCAAGGGAGCTTTAAGTTGCTCTTGCAGTGCAGAGCATGTTCAGTGAGCAGTTTCTAAGGCTAGTGGGAGTGCAGAGTGCTTGGTGCCTCTTCAGACATGCTCAGCACCTTCCTGGATAAGGGGCTGCATTTGCATTGTGTGATGAGCCAAGCATAGGTTATTTTCCCATTGACCATAACAAACAGATGAGAAATTCAAGCTGGAGCTTTCCATTCTCTTTTCCCCAGCACACCTTGTACTCTGGGGGATGGTTTCTCAGGGAAGGCCTGAGTTTGCACACGAACTACAAAAATTCATCCAGATTAGGGCACTTTAGTTGTTCTGTAGCACTGGACTAAATAAACATCTTGTATAGAACCAGTAGCAGTTAGATGTATCTTTACCTTCAAAAAACTTCCAAGTTTCATGGGTTTTCTTAAAAGTGGGATCATCAGAAGATTTTGATGAAATCACTGAAAAAAAAACAAAGATGAAATGATAAGAAGTGAAAATGTATAGCATAAAAAGTTGAGACCTCCTGAAGTATAGTTCTGCCTTAGACTTCAGTGCACCAAGATCTTGCTTCATCTCACAAGATAATTACCTTTCAATGAAACACTTCAGTTATAAAACAGTATTACAAAAATGTCTTACAGCAAATCTTATCTGGATTGGTATCCTCCAGAAGTGCTATATGGCTTGAGAATGCATCCCTATTGTCATCTTATTCTGGTAAGATGCAATGTGCAGCACGTGTGGCACTTCAATTGAAAGTTAAATGAGGTGAAGAACCTAGGCCTTAGAAAAGGGTGGCCATGTGCTTGTAAGGTCTGTAATGGCTTTGTGGTGGTCTGAGTGTCCCAGGAAAAAAAAAAGCTGCTGTTAATGCTGTATGTAGCTGGTTTTTCTCCAACTCTGTGTTCTCAGTTACCCAGGACTTACACCTTTAGGGCTGCATTTCTGTCCCAAAACAGGCTACTTCTGAGAGGGAAGGTGAACAACTTTTGCTTAAGAGATGAGAATTTATTTTCCCAATTTATTAAACTGGAAGAGCAGTCGCTTTACTGATGGACACAGCTCTGAAGGTGTCCTGAGAACTGACTTGGAGACAGCCACATTAGACACATCTTGTTTTTAAAAAACAAGAACGTCGTTCTTGCAATGCTTGGCACTGAAGTTAGCTCTGCCAACACGATAGTGTTGCCTTAGATTAAGCACTGACTCTGTAGGCCCCTGTTTTTGTCTAACTTGCATTCCTTCTAAAAATCTTGTAGACGTCCCTTGGCAGACTGAACTATCAGTTCCTACAACAGCACCCAAATAACACATTGAGCTTGTGAGTTATTTTCCCTCTTACTTCCCTCAAAAGTTTTCTCCTATGCTCTGCCTTTTGAAGATATATGGATATGATACCTGCCTATATGAAAAAAAAACAAACCATCCAGGCATTCATGGACTTTCTGAAGCATGTCCAAACACATCAGAAATTGCATGTCTAAGCTGGAAAGCAGAATGCATTTGCTTACCCTCAGTATCTTGGCTTGGATGTGGGAACAGATTAGGCTGAACTTCTTAACTAATGTGAACTTCTCTGACACTGCTGTACCAATGGCCATTGACTGCTGAGTGCTGTAGCAGCTTAAGTTCTCAGATAGCATAATTTCCTTGCTTATGGGTGGGACTTTTTTCCTTTGAAGAAAGACTGCACGACCACAGGCTGTACCAGCTCACCTTTATAGCCTAGAAAAGGGGCTGACTGAATGACTATGTTCCAACTCAAGAGGAAAGATAGCTGCAGAGTTTGCATGGTATAGTCCTGTTTCAGAAGGAGGAGCAGACTATAGAGCTCTGGGGAAATGTATGAATGTCAGTATCATAACAGCTGTACAACTTAGCACTAGAAATCAAATGCTCTGACTGATGGATTGCTATTCAAAACCCTCTGTTCTCCTCAGCCAGACTGTTTATGCATGATGATTTTTTGGATAACGTAAGATTAGATTATGTCATTTATGTTAATCCATTCTTTTCTTTCTGCTAGCAGAAAAGGTACAAAGGTACAGGAAGCTCATGATGTCCTCCAGATTGCTAATGACATCTGAACCTCCAAGAGAGATTAATATGGCAAATTATTAAAGAACAAGTATCTTACTGGAAAGCAAATTCATTAAGGAGTATCCTGTAGGGTTGTGAGGTGTGGGGCTAACTCAATGGACACAGACCTGCTTTCAGAACTAATTCAATCTTCCGTTTATTTGTGATGGGAAGGTTATCCTGAGTATTTTAACAAATCTACTCATTTGTCACAAGAAAACATCACAGATAGATTTTGGCAAGTATTTTAGAATATCTCCTCTGAAAAACAAAAAAGGGCTTTTGTTCATTTTTGAGGGGAAAAAAAAAATCTTGCATTCCTGTGTCATTTTTACTGTTAGAAAACACCACATGCCACTAATACTTAATAGAACTCATTCTATTCTATGGGAAACTCTGACACAAACTTCCCAACAAAACAGATTGTTACAATCATCTCTACTTGTTTGTGTTGTCCATGCCAACAGTATTACAGTTGGACTGCCTAATTCTCTACATTTGTCCTCCTACATTCAGTCCATTTGTAACATACAACAGGTAACCATGTGTAACATGCATTGCTCTTCTTAATAGTTGTGTAGTACCTCGCATAGCAGGCTTCAGGGTTTACCCAGATGTAAGTGATGGCTTAGAGGGGCTACATATTGTTCTGAGAACCATCATTCTGATGGGTTTTTTTCCTCAAATAAACTGTTTTCTGGTGTATTCTGTACTACAATGAAGATAGCTAACTTGGTTTTTGGCTGACATTGATCATACAAGCCCAGGAAAAGAACACGTACCTTTGACAAGATAAGGGAAAGGGGAAAAGGTTCACCTTAGCTTAGAGGGAAAACATTGCATGTCTGCAGTAGCAGATGCTTCTTGGCAACATAAGGACATGGATTTCTTTTGGTTTGATTACCAAGATTAACAGTAGCCCTTTTATAAATCATATTTGATGTCTTCTGTTCACTACACCTAAAGAGGCAAACTGTAATAGGTCACATTTTCGCTGCACCTTCTGAAAAGACTACAAAGTTGCTGTAGTTGACACGAGTCCATCATCTTCATCAGATGAGGCTCCTTTTCTGAAGAAATGTAACCTGTCCCTAAAGAAGAAGCCAGATATGAGCTAAATTTTTAACTCACATCATTACACATCAAGGAACTATAGCTTGGAACTTTGTTGTTTTTCCACAACTCAGATAAGTGTATCTGTATAAATTTATGTGTTACATAAAAATGCATTTGCAACTTCTTAATTGATTACACAAATTCATACCTGCAAACTTGCTAGGAAATCACAAAATCTGAATAAAAAGTAAAAGTAGTAGACACTACAGACCCAGCCATAATCTGCTACAGTCTTTTGCTTTGAATAGTTCTATGCTTGGTGGCTGACCAAGGCTATGTACTGAACTGCTCCGGGTATTTTTCTGCCTCAAGGGCAAGTCAGATTTTGATGTAGTAGAATGATCCTTTTCCATTCCCTCTGGAAATTTGTCTTACACAGTGACGTCCTTTTCCTGTATGAACAGAAAAAGGGACCTAAAGGCCACTTCTGTAATCAGTTGATGTGTGATATATGAAAAGTGCCCAGTACTTTGGGCATAACTGCAGACATATTAACTGGAACAAATGTTAGACAAGACAGCAACTGTATTGTGTTGGAACATTGTTACCATATTTGATAAAGCACAAGCAGTACAATTTAAGTATCCAACTGTTCCATGCAATCTGTATTACTCCTTTTGTTGCATTCTGGATTTAACTGTAACATAAGTAAATCCCTTTGCAATAAAAAGTGTAAGTGTTCATAATATAAATTACAAAATGTATTTGGAAAAAATATTCTTGAAATGCACAATTTCAAAATACCTTTGGGGAAACTGGAGACGTTATCACCACTCTGAAGTAAGTTGCCTTCCCTCTCATTTGTAGCATGTCCTGTACACTCACAGTGCATTAATTGAATGCTAGCTAAGGCAGTACTTTGTTTCCAGAAAAGAGGCTTTTACAAGTAAAACAAATTCTATGGCATTTAAAGATATGCCACTTTTCAGATGTCTTTTAGTATCTTTAATCTGGATATAGAATTGAAATAAATAGTTTTTTGGTGGGCTGGGGCAATGATGATGTCTACATCAAATCCCCACAGGGCGTACTGTGGGTATGTTTAGTCTACAGGTGGGCCTGCCTTCCTCCCTTGTCTCTGGTTTCCTGCTCTGCTTTGGGTTACATTTGATGCAGAGAGAAGCAATACAGACAGCGTGAGAAAGATGAAGTCACGAGTCTCAGTTCCCAATCCTGATTATACATTCATAAATCACACTAAAAATCAAGGCAAAAAATAGTACTTAAGAGCTGAATAGAAGAGTTACAGTTTTCCTTCTTTGCAATAACGAAGTTGATCTGAAGTCCACGCTTTAGCTAGGAAGAGCAATGAGAGGTTTCTGTGTTATGGTTAGCTTGAGCAGCTATGAAAGATGCAGAGTGAGTTTTTATGTCAAGTGGTATGACAGTAGGTCTAACAATATTTCATAGTGCTTTTTTTCTGCTGCCATTTAGCTGGAACATGTCATTCCCCTTCCAAGCACTCCTGACAAATCCACGTTTCACTATGGGCATTTAAGAAATTCAGTCATTCACTGAATGAGAAAACACTCTTTCAGCTGCTGACACATTCACAAGACACACAGATGGTGGCACTTAGGGGCATGGTTTAGTGGTGGAAGTGGCAGTTCTGGGTTAACAGTTGGACTCAAAGGTCTTTTCCAACCAAAACAATTCTATGACCTTTAAGACTGTTACTAAAATCATGCAGACTAGTTGATGGTGTGATCACGTAGGCTTTGATTTCTTTAGGATACCAGGTTATGGGTTACAGATGACATTTGACTTCAGGATTATATTTCTGACCCATGGTACTGATTGCTCTCGTGATTTGTATGTAGGGGTCTAATGAAATCCAAAGTTTTCCTTTAAGTGCAGGTTCTGTGCTTTTCTGTGCACAAGAAATGTGATTAGCGTACAAAGCTGGGGTCTGAGTTTTGGAGGGGTGAGCAATTCTATATTGGAGATAGGTGAGGGTTCCTGTGTTGGCTTGGGTTCTGCTCTGTCATTATTTATATTTCTGACTCTTTACAACCAGGAAGCAGAGGAAACCTCACATTAATTATGAAATTTGCATGCTCAATAAGACCAAAGAGTCTAGACTAGGATTTTCTTGCTTGTTTAAAATTGATCCATGGTCTTAGCTATTAATCCAAACAGAACTTCAGCTTTGGATCGTGTCTTTCATCATTGCTAGTAATAATCAGCTAATTCCATTATGCTAATGCCATGTTAATTTCTCAAGGATTTAAACATTACTGGACAATATGAAACTGCTCTTATCTCTTGTTATACTGCATTTTTCCAATCTTTTTTCTCAAACTACTGGTAGATCAAAGTGAAAGCTTGTGATACCTGTGAGATCATATAGTTAAAGATTATTTTTTTACTGTCATATTTCTCTCTCTGATGTATTTAAAATCTAAAAGTAATATAGAAACCTGAATGACACCAATGAAGCCGGCATTGAGGGAATGTGCTCTAGTTTAAGACTACATAAACATGTTCAAATCCATTTAAAAAGGTCTGTAACAAGTGGCATCCCCTCACACCAAAATTGATTTCAAAGGAGGGACAGGATTCACCAAAACATAAGCAATGGCCCTTGTGGCCAAGAAAGGCAAAGGCGTCCTGGGATGTATTAGAATGGCTGTGAGCAGTAGGTCAAGAGAGGTTCACCTCCCCCTCTACTCAGCCCTAATGACACCACATCTGGAATATTGTATCCAGTTCTGTTTCAGGACAGGAAGCTGCTGGAGAGAGTTCAGAGCAGGGCCACAAAGATGATTAAGGAAGTGGAGCATCTCCCTTATGATGAAAGGTTGAGGGAGCTGGGGCTCTTCAGCTTGGAGGAGGCAGAGGGGTGACCTCATTAGTGTTTACAAATATGTAAAGGGTGGGTGTCAGGAGGATGGAGCCAGGCTGTTCTCAGTGATGTACAATGACACAGGGTAAAGGGGCTGGAACATAAGAGGTTCAAAAAAAACATAAGGAAAAACTTCTTCACTGTGAGAGTGACTGGAACGGACTGCCTAGATGGGTTGTGGAGTCTACTTCTCTGAAGACATTCAAAACCCAGCTGGACAAGTTCCTGTGTCACCTACTCTAGGTGGTCGTGCTCTGGCAGGGGTATTGGACTGGACGATCTTCCAAGGTCCCTTCCAGCCCTTAAGATTCTGTGATTCTGAGATAAGGTAGATAAGTGTGATTAGGGTTTCCCAGCTACAGGAAAAACCTTTGAGGTCTAAGCATAAATTCAGCACGAACAAGAATGGCAGAAACTTGATAAAGTACAGTTTCCTCCAGCAAGTTTTATCTGTGATTGCTGTCTGAGCCTCTTGAATTTCCAGACTCACAGACCAAACAGTCACCCTTGATTTTTCACATTATCTTTAGAGTTGGCTCTGTGGGAAATCAACTTTTCTGTTTATCAAGCCACACGTTGTTTTGTCAGCTGATGCTAATGGCACAACTGCTCAGCTCAACCACCTCTTCAAAGGAGTAGGTTCTCTAAATCCAGTTTCACCCGTCTCTGAAAGTGTGAGCATGGTGGTGGTACACTTGAGCTGACTCATCCCAGAGAGAAGGCTCATTTCCAACTTCATTCAAAACCCTCACTTGTTGCTGGTTATTTCTTTATCTGAAGTTCACTACCAGCAGGATGGTCACTGTTTTTCTAGCTCTGCTTCCTGGCTACAAGTGACATAAACAAAAGCACAGAAGTGATGCTAGAAATGATACTTACCAACTGCTGCTAGACTAGAACTAAAAGCAATGAAAACACTGAGAGAAAACATAGATCTAAAATATAATGCTTCTATTTCTGGCTGACCCATTGGATATTCTTCAGCAAATAAGTTCTCCCTGTTTCTGTCTCTTTGTACTTAAATAATAATGGCATTTGTTTATTCCCACTAGCAAAGTTGTAGACCTGTAGCTGAATGTAAAGGAGTTTTAATTGCTAACATTCTGGTGAAAGACAAAATAAATAGGCTATCTTCTACAAACCTTCAGTCTTCTCACTTGCCTACATTTTATTATGGGCCTAACAATGTTACACTTGTAACGTATAAGTAGAGAAGTTGAATATTAGGTTTTCTTCTCATATCCACAAATAACATCTAAAATAACTTCAAACGTCTTATTTTTGAACTTGCAAGAAAAGGAAAAAGAGATCATGGAACTAGAAAGATGCTAAAATTGAAATTAGTAGTTCCCCACCTCTTATTTCAGTAGCTGCTGTGCCATTTGACCATGCTGTCCACTTATTCCTATGTTTGCCAATTTCCTGGACTTTGCATATATAATGTCCTTGATCTGTTTGCTGGAGGCTTAGAATAAGAAATTTGTACATAGTTCCATTTTTCTCTTTAAGAAGATGAAGTCTTTGCTTATGGTAATGATGAGTATAATTTCCATAATACTGGACAGACCCAAACTTTGTCATTTTGATCATCAGATACTCCTGGGTAGGTGATGCAGCGAAGACCCACCGTACAGCCAGCAAATTGTCTGTCTTTCTCTTTTGAGAAATGTGGCAGTAAAGGGTAGCATTATCACCCTGAAAGTATTGCACTGTTGGTCCTGGAGCGACTGTCACATTTAAAGCCTTGCAAACATCTGCAAAAGAAAGAAAAGATCATAAGAATTCTCCATACGGACACAACAGCACCATAACCTTTCCCAGCATGTAAGTAGAAAGAAGCTCTCCGATATCCTGTGCAATAGTCATGGTACTCCCATGATTTGACAGGGATACACACTGCCTGGTACATCCCAGAATTATGTTGCTCTTTTTCATGGTATTTTCACACATGATTATGTGTCAGTTTATAATTAAATAACATCCTTGGGCATTTATCCTTCTTTGTCATTTGTGATTCAGTTTCTAGTGTATCAAAGAAATTCTCACAAGTCTCCAAGTATGTGACTTTGCTTCACTAAGTTCTGCTCCACTTTTGTAACTTGCTCCTCAGCTTTTCCTTTAAGCAAACCCAGTCTTATGACAACTTGACACAGACAGATAATTTCAACATGCATACTTCTTTCTACTTCTTTTAGACGTCAACCTTACATGATACCAAACCTACATGATACCATTCCGCATGATCAGTGAAAGACTGCTGAGCTCTCTACATACCCATAACCAGCTCCTCACTTTAAAGTTCCCCATGTCTTCTGCTTTAAGTAATATTCTCTTTGTCATAATCAAATGGTCATCTCAAGCCTGGATTAAATCTGTCTGGTTAGTTCTTCTGACTACGAATTTATTTTAATCTGATATAATTTGCATGACAAAATTTGACATGAGATTATATTGGGACAAATGATTATTCCATTGTTCTATTCATTTCTGACTATTGTTTTTCTGTTCTTTATCATGACCAGCTGTTTGTCTCTGCTTTAGTTCTAACTACTGTCTAACTACAGTATAGATGAAGACTGAAAGAAGTCCATAGCAGCTCATTAGAGGAAGATTTTTCTTTCCTGACCTGATTTATGCTGAATTGATTTTCTGAGGCATGGGAATCAACATTCATTTTGTTTCCTTCTTGTTTTCCTACATTAAGACTATTCTTAGTCGTGCCAGAGACTGATCTATTTTTAACCAATGGTATATCGTGGTAATATGTTCCCTAAATGACTTGTAATGTGTAACCTACTGGTCTGACAGCATCCACTAGAGAAGGAACTGTATATCAACAGTGAGCAAGCACTGCTTACAATGCATTCTGCAAGGCATGAAATGTTATCTAAAATCTGAATGTTGAGCTTCCTGTTATGTGAATATACTGTACTCAAATACTAATGAGAATTGCAACTCTGGGAGAATGATTTTTTCACTTCTGGACACTTTTCCAGCACATCAGCTAGGAACATTTTAACAAAGAGAATGAGCATTTGGCAGACTCTTGTCTGACATCAGCTTCTGAAACACAAACATGTATTTATCTTCAAAATTAGCAAGTAAAGTATTTCCATTCTATTTCTGAAGGAGTAATGGAGGCAAAAGACACTGTTTTTACAGTCCCAGTGAAGCCATGAGATAGATGGTGAATTTTATCACCTTCTTCAAGTAAATACACTAAATTAAAGAAGTTATATTGCAGCTGAAAATTAATAGTATAATAATTATTTTGGGCCATTTCAACAGAAAGCTCTGTTGAATTATGTCTTTTTTCCCCAAGTAAACATTATATTTTCTTTGTGAAGAAGAAAATAAGTTGTATAACAAAAGTAGGTTTAAAAATTTTCTTTAAGAAACAACAGCTAAGCACAGCCTTGATTGTTGATATAATTTTCTGTGCATGATGTTTGTGTGTGTAATTCATGTAAGTGCCAAAGCAAGAGATTATTTTGGATCGTAGAAAGCACACAACTAGAACAAGATGTTAAATTTTAAAATTAAGGCTGAATAACACCAAAAGCTTTCCAGGAATTAAACTTTATTATTTGCTGGAGTTAGCTGACCTTGGTGCTCTACAGGCTGATGTGAAGATAAGATGGCTGCCTCTGCCATCAAAGGTTAAATTTTGAAGGTTGTGCTTCTCAGTAAATAAAGTTTAAGAATTTCAGCACTTTTGGTGATTCTAATAATTACTTAGGCTATAAATGTTTAATAAATCATTTATAAAAATGTGGTTTGGTAAATGAAAACCTCTACATTTTTCTACTGAAATTATGAACACCATGAAAACTCCAAAGAAAAACAATTATGTCATTTTCCTGACATGTGAACTTCCTGTTTGAAGCTGGCTAGGATTAATTGTGGAATAGAGTCACAAAAGAAAAGGCAAAAGAATCATTGCTTTATTCAAAACTAGGTGGAACACAGTGCCAAAAAGTACCCAAGAGAAAATACAGAGAACTCAGATATGGTGATGATGGAAGCCTCTGCAAGAAGATAAAGAAGCATTGTATGTGGAGTCTCTGATCTCTTTCTGTCTGTTTACACCCATATAAACATTGCTATTTTATAGCCAAGGCTCATACTTTTCCTCTGGGGACATGCATTTTTGTAAGGAAATATCAAATTTTGTAACCTTTGTGTTGTCTGATCAGTGGGAACCTGTCTTACTTTCATGGCTCCTATCTGTATGATTATATAAGAGTTTTGGAAATTTCGTGATGCTTTTTCTATCACCTGATCTTACATTGAACAGAGTCGGGTAATGCTTTATATAAAACAAACAAACAAAAGTGTCCATTTAATGTTATCCTCCCACTGCCATTGCAGTAGGAACAGTGGTGGATTTTGGAGGAAAGAGGTCATTTACCTCTTAAGTGAAAAGTAAAAAACCTCATTCAGGGTTCCCAGTCACCAGTGGAAATGTTCCTCCTGTCTTTAGCAGGCACTGGATTCACCCCAACATCAGGTTTACCCTTGTAATGGGCTTCTTGCCAAGGCAGGAGATTCCTCCACAACTTGTATGTCAACAGAGCACTGAACTTCTAGACTTCAGATTGATGCTTCAAGTGAGGAATCACTGTTTTTCTTCTCCTGCTGAGGTGCAGCTCTTGTAGCAGCCCAGGTGGAGCTCACCACAAGAGTCTTAGTCTTGCTTTCTGCTTTATAGAAAAAGTGAGGAGAGCGAGTCAAAGACTTGAGGATTCTCCTGCAGTGTGCTTAATCATTAAATGCCTCTCTGCTATTTCCAACCAGATCACTTAGTTGCCCACATCCCTATGTTTTAGCTCTTTGTTTCTTTGGTACCCTCCACCTGCATGTCTCACTGGCCTGTTAGGAGTCAAGGAAGGTTACTGCTGACTGAACTCTGCTTTGAAGAATCCTAAACTAAAATTTCTGCTTACACCAGTTCAGTTCCAAGTATTAGCTGTTAGCTAAGGGGCTAGAGAGACTACACCAGAGTAGCTACCTTCTGGTCTCAAACTTGCATGACCAGAAGCATATGGGATGGCTTTTATGTGTTGTAGTTTGTTCTGAGAAACAATGTTACTGTCAAAGCCTGCTTTATTTTGACTTCTCTACAATTATAAAGTAAGAATAGCAGATGAGCTAGAAAGAAGCAGGGCGCTTTCTTTAAATGAAAATAATTAGGAGCTGGCTAGCAAGAGCACCAAAAGCAACCAGCTGTTTTTACTTGAACAGATCTGTCTGCAAGTTTCACAAGCCAGGCACTCCTTCTCAAAGAGCTTTTGCATTGACTAGAAATGGACTTGAACCAAATCCCTGCCTCCACCATCTCCTGCCCTTTTGGGTTGAACATTCAAATTCAACTCTATAATTAGAAGGAGCAGGGCTTCCCCACCTCTCTAGTCCTCCCTGCACCATGAAGTTCAAATCCGTTGACTGTGCCCATTTTGCAGCTTTAGGACACGACGCTGGCCAATGCACCTTTGATTTAGAGTACAAAGGTCTTCAATGAAAGAGGTTCCGTTTCCACCGAATGCCTGTGGGATGGAGACACCTGTACAAACACCAATGCCCGATCCCCCTTTCCCGGAGCTCTGCCTGCAGTTACACGGTGCAGCTCCACGCCGTCCCGCCTGGCAGAGACGGTGGCGGCGGACGCATTGTCATAAACTTCTGCGTGGGAAGGGCTTTCTTTCAAGGCAGTTGTGGATCAGATGGCGGTGCAGAAACGCTGCTGCCGGGAGCCCGGAGAGGCGGCAGCAGAGAGGGGTGCGGGGGGCGGCGGGGAAGGGCCCGGCGGCACCGGGGGGCGAGGGGCGGCGGTCCCCGCCTCTCGCTAAGCCCGGGGCCCGAGCCATGGGCGCCGCCGACCCTGCTCCGCGGTGCGAAGGGGCAGCGGCAGCCCGAGGTGGAGCCTGGGCTCCTGCAGGCGGCCGCGGGGGCTGCCGCTGCCCCTGTCCCAGCCCGCCCCTGTCCCAGCCCGCCCGCGGGGGCTGCCGCTGCCCCTGTCCCAGCCCGCCCGCGAGGGCTGCCGCTGCCCCTGTCCCAGCCCGCCCGCGGGGGCTGCCGCTGCCCCTGTCCCAGCCCGCCCGCGGGGGCTGCCGCAGCCGGTCCCGCCCCTGGGGCCGCTGCGCGCCCGCCGCGCCGCTTACCTGGGGCCGGGGCGGTGGCCAGTAGCGCGGCCAGCGCCGTGGCCAGGAGGTGCATGGCCCGCGGGGCGCCGAGTCCCGTCCCTTCGCTCTCTGACGAGCTGCCACCCTCGTCTCCTCCCCGGCCTCTCGCCTCCTCCTCGCTCGGTCCTCGCTTCGCCCCTTGCCTTTCTTCTCCTCCCCTTTCTCCTCCTTTTTTTTCCGCTTTCTTCCTTCCCTCCCTACTTCTCTGCGCTTCCCACCGTCCTGCCCCCTATTCAGCTCTCCTCCTCTTTTTCTCGCCTTCTTTCTCTGTTTTTCCCCACCGAGCTGAGGCCTGTGGGGTGGCTCTAGTGCTAGATAAGGCTGCTGCGTCTGCAATGTCTGTGATCCTGCCCAAAGGACCATCTGTGGATGGCAAGTGGGAAGCTGGAAGCTCCCCTGTCTGAGCACAGCCACCTGTGGAGTAGGGGGATGGGAAGGCTGTCATATGCATCCTCTTGGCTTCCCTGGACATGTTTGAAATTTTGCAGGCTCTCATTGCCCATTCTCCTTATCCCACTCCTTAAATGCAACAAGACTCGTTTCCATGCAGTTCCAGTTGATGACTGTCTCCCTTTTGATGGCCTGTGTTGGTGGCAGCCAGGGTACAAGGAGGTCTGGCAGGAGTGGCCCTTAAAGAGGCAAAGGGATGGATGCTCTAGGCTGTTTGCACACCTATGCTAGGGCATTACACTCAGGGCTTTGATGCTGGGAGGATTTTGCCCTCTGTTGTGGCAGCACAACTACTAACCACTGACATTCACTCTCTAAAAAAGTCCTAAATTAATTGGTAAAGCAGCATAAGGTGCATCACCCCAAGGTTACACTGCTTGTTTTGACAAACAGATAGTATAGTATAGTAACTTCTAGGGCAGAAAGGACAAGGGAAAGTGGCACCTGGCAGTCTGTTCCTGTCCCTTTGCTCATTTGAAAGTGTTTATCATTTGAAAGCCCATAAATATCCAGATATGTGGGCTTAACCCTTCTGTCAGCAGGTATGATGGGTTATGCCTGATTTTAATATTCACGCGTGAAGTGTGGATGATACAAACACTTTTACATTCCTGCTCCCTTACACAGGCAATTAGTACTGATTTAGCTACTCCACCCCTCCCCTAGTAATCACTTAGGCAAGATAATACATGTCTGCTTTTAAGTGTCACAGAAAATTTAGTATGTGCTTCATCTGATCCTTATGAGACCGAACACTGCCTTTAATATTGTGTCACAGGGACAGACTTTTCTGGCCAAACAGCAAACGCTCCTGCCAAGAGAATTACAGGTCTGGATTATAGGCAGAACAACCAGCAGACCTGAGGAAACTGAGTTGTTGAAGGTTGTACTGCCTGGGGGCTAATTAAGATTTGTAGATTCGAGTCTGCTCTTTTAACATAGCAAAAGAGATAAACCAATTCAAAAAAGAAAACAGACAATTTCATAAAGAAATATACCAGTAATTATTTAACTTGATCCTGATGGAAGCTCCATCTCAGAAAGTCCCTGGTGTGCTGATTGTGGAGGAAACCAGGGATGACTGATTTTGCATATTCCATTCCAAAGCATTTACTACTTGCCATTGTTGGAGAAAAGGTATTAGGCTGGATGGACATATTAAACCTTCTCATATAATTCTGTTAGGCTCGGTCATGCCTCACTCCCTGTCTTTCCTTAATTTCTTCAGTCTACTGATCTTTTAATGGTGTGCACACCATACTGATGTAAAGTATTGATAACTGCCTAAGGTCTCACGTGAGTGCCTGGGCCTTACAGTGTCAAAGGGTCAAAGGTCACACTACCAGAATCTGTATTGATGCTTGACTTTGTTTGTCAGTCATCCCAGTTATGGATGGCACTAACAGTTCCTTTGAACCTCAAGAACCATAATGAGATTTGGCACAGAGATAGTCAGTTGGTGAGAAGACTTCATGTGATGTATTTGCCTGTGATACAAGACAGATAGAAGAAGAATCAGAGGCACATCTGGGCTTCTCCAAGCTCACATACCTGCCAGTTTACTAAAAACTTATTCTTTCCACTTTGTAAATTGTGATCTTTGTACCTTTGACAGTTCCCATGTGCTGTGTGTTCTCCTTTGTGTAGAATTAGTTAGTTAATTTTCCCCCCCGCACTGAAAGTTCCTCATTAACACAAGATCATGAAAAGTGTTACCTTATTATTAAAGGGATATATCTTTTTATTTTCAGAAGGTACTTTTAAAAGTGTTTTAGGCTGAAAGTCTTTTATATTTGTCATTGCATAAATAAGCTCAAGTGATGTTGCCCTTTTAGGTATTTTACTAAGTGAGGACTTTCTTTGCACAGCTAGGAACAAGACTCATAAGCTTCTGGGCAGCAGTCTCTCTCTTGCCACTAAGGTGTACCACCAGCATCATTAGTTAGGCAACCTAGCACCTAACATACCTCAATAAATAAAAGTTTTGTCAATCTCATAGGCCAGACAGCATTAGCCAGGCTAGTGAGCTATGGAAAAACATAGACTGCTGACTTCCCATCTTCTCAGATTCGGTCCTAACCTGTTGGATGGTGGCTCCAACTTCTGGGCTGCAGCTAGGTGATCTTTAACCTTCCTTTTCCTTTCCTTTTCCTTTGTGCCTGAATTGGAAGGGTTTGCTAATGAAACTGAGGCAACCTCCATGAAAAACTGCAATTATGTGGCTTACATTATTTCACTGTTAAAGTCTTTCATCACTTGAACCCCTTTGTAGCCGCTGAGATGTTTCTGTTTTTGCAAAATGTTTATTTGAGCTGGTTGATGACTCTTAACTGATCCCAACACAGTTTACACATGCACCAAAAATCCAGAGGCCGAATGAACATACAGCACAATTCCCTATTTCTGTTCCATTCCCAGGCCAGGCATACAGCTCTGTGAGCCACCTCCCTTAGCTTCTCTGGCAGTGTGCTGATGCACGTCAGTGGAGCCTCTGACCCTCAGGACACAGCTTTCTTGGCTTAGGCAGTACCTATGTGGTCTTGTTTCCTGCCGAAACGGATCTGCTCTGACAAGGAAACTACCTACTCAGCACTCTGGTGCAGCTGACATAGCTCAGGCTGCCAGTTCGTGCAGAGCTTGGAGCTCCTGTCTCTCTGGAGGCAGTGTTGTTGGAATCAACAGCCTCAGTCACTCTGGGTGAGACCAGCTGTGCAAACCCCCTTTGCCTTTCTGCAAAGTCACGTCTAGTAGGATAGGTAACCACAGCCTCTTGGCTTTCACTGTTCAGTCCTCCCTCCCTGGCTGCTATTCTTAACCTGCCTTCTTCTATTGAAAGGTCTTACTAGCACCTGCAAACCTGTCTGCAAAAACTCCTTCAGGATTCCTATGAACAGAGCTGTGGCTTGCCCTTACAGTAATATTGCAGTGTGGCAGAGGGATACCGTAGCATCCCCTGCAACTCCCACAGAGCTGCAGAAAATATCTGTGGGAGGCTGCAACTCTCACTGTGTGTAGATGGACTGATTGCCTGATATGTTGTCTAGGAGAGTTATGTTTGTTCAGAGTGATGTATGTTTGCCACCCACCTGCAGCAACAAACTGTCTCTCTGAACTTCTCTTTACCTGGGCTGATCAGCAGCACGTACTCCCTCATCTAGGCAGCATAGAAAGGTACTACTGGCCTGTCTGAACCTTATCATAGAGACATGAATTATGGCCAAGTCATCTTCAGAATCCAGGAGCTGGTAGCTCCCATGGCCCAAGGAATCCTAATTACAAATGAATGCTCAATGATTAGAGATGAGTAAAATCCAAACCAATTCAGTGTTGCCAAGGATAGAGGGAGTTTGGATTGGTATCAAACTTTCCCATCTCTTTAATGGGCCAAATTAACTTTGAACTGTAGCAGTCCAGAGATTCTGAACAATACAGTTTAGGATTAAAAACTCTACCCTGGTATTTTGCCATGGCTATTTTGTGGACCGATGCATGGGAAACAGTTTTGTGGATCTGTCTCCACATCAGTGGGAAAGACACTACGTAAGAGCTTCCAAAATGTAAGCAGCATTCTTTTTCGATCTCTGCATGTCATGCAATGTTTACACTGTGTTTGGGGCTTTGATGATAATTCATTTGTTGCCATTTATTTCTGATTGATTGGCAAGTTGCTAGGTAGGGTGATGTTGCTGTTTTCCTTTCCCCCTGTAATGCATCCTTCCTCCTTTCTCTTTTCCTTTTTCTTTCACTGTTATGCATGGTACCGTGATACCTGGGTGGGATCTGATACTTTGTGTGGTGCAACTGTACTTTCTGGGATAGATGGAATCCTTACTGTGATGTATTTTTCTGTGTTCTCTTTCTTGAAATGAGAACCTTTTTTTTAGTTCAGGAAACTTGCTTTTGTTAGTACTTTCATGATTATATTTGGGACTGCATAAAAGCAAAGGGATTTTATTATGTTTTTCTTAGCTCTTGCTTCAAGTTTGATCATTCCTATTTTCCAAATGAGATTTGTGGATGTTTTGCAAGAGTGTTTAGAGCCTTTGTCACGTACTTTCTGCATCCTTAGGTATGTACAAGAGTCAAAACCTGATTCTTATTGTGCATTGTCATGAACGAGGGCACAGTCTCAGCCATACATAGTAGTACATAGTAATGTCTTTTGTGGACCACTAAAATGTCCATTGCAGTTTCAATTTTGTTCTCCAAAGTTATTAAAATGTTGCTTTTAGCTGTCCTTATTGCTGGCAGTAGGTGAGCAAATGTCATACTAAGATGAATTTCAAAGCCTTTTCAGTGCATTAGTGTGTTCTGGCTGTACATTCTCATTAGGCACCTGTCCCAGTTACTGACAATACATTGCTCTGGGCTACCCATTTTGAACCTGCTGATCAACCTCTACCCACCTCAGAGAGGGCATTGACTCCAGAATCACACGGCCAGCAAGAGCTGTACTGAGAATGCATCATGCTATCCCCTGTTTTTGACTTGTCAATCTCCCCAAATTAGTGTTGCAGATTGATTTGGGGAAGTGCAAGGCTGTCCTGAAGACTGCAGGGACATAGTTTACCTGTGAAGTCTCCTGTATCATGCAATTTGGCCTGTGCTTTCTAAACAGCCTCTGCTGGCAACATATTTGTGCCCATACTTGTCTCTGGATCTTCAGTCTAAGAAGTGATATCAGTGAATGATAGCAAATACTTCAAGAAGTGCAGTATGGGCATGACAAACACACAAGACTCAGAAGGCTTTTTCGGCTTCGTATAGTTTGCAGTACTCACTGTCTCAGCAAGACATTGCATCTCAGACCTTCACTGATCAGCCCCAACCACACAAGGGGATCTTTCATCATTTTGTTCTGGGATGAGGAGACAGATGTTTGCCAGCCTATTCCTCCTCCTTGGTCAGGGTGGCTCCATGGCTCCCACACTACTGGATGTGGCCCTGATGAGACTGGAGCTTGGTGATTACAGAGGGAGAACTTTCTGAGGTGAAACTGCTTATGAAATGATCACTAGACCTGCACAGAGACACTCAAAGAGCCACTGTTCTTGGTGCTACATGGCTTATGAAGCTACACTACAAAAGCAATGAACTAATATCAGAAGATATAGTGTACTTGTTTAGCATTTGTCTGGTTATAGTTTCAAATATTTTTTCAACAAATTTTCCAAATTAGCAAATTCAGCCTGGATGTATCTTAAAGGTTTCCACATGAATTCCTTGGACCTACCGGTGTCTGCTCAGGCCAGAAATATTACAACAAATAAACCCCTTGCCTGCACCTAATATTTCATATCTACCCTTACCCAGCCACATAGTTTGAGGAGAAAGACAGTAGTAGTGTCCAAGCAGAGAAAAGGATGGTTGTGGAATGCAGGATTTGGATGAAAGTGAACTAAGGTGTAGATATGGATGAAATATGAACCAAAACTGCTCAGGTACTACTCCTAACAACATGCTTTACTCCAATGCATTAGTTATCCTTACCTGCAGAGCTATGACACATGTAGAACCTACCTTCTCCAGGAAACCTGTTTGGAAAGTTGACTGCAAAGCTGGTACTATTTGTGTTATCTAACAAGTTATCTAAATTACTATATGAACTTTTAAAATTGATAACATACATTTGGAAAGAGCTGAAGTTCACAGCTGGAAAGCAACTGCAGTCTTGAAAAAAAATATACACCAACTAAAGAGACCACAGAGGACAGCCCAGAAAGGAAGATCCCAGCTCTAGAAAACATGACCTGTGAGGAAACGCTGAAAAGTTATGAGGAAACGTAATAAATCTCCAGGTATTTTAAGACTTTTGCAAAAAGAATGAATATACAATTATCCATGCCAACTGACAGTAGAATAAGAAACTGTTAGTCTAAATTGTAGAAAGAAATATTAGATTTTAGAAAATGCCTTCTAACCATGAGGTTAGTTAAGGACTGGGATGGGGAGGTGAGGGGCCCTTATTATGAGAAGTTTTTAAATATAGATTAGACAAATATGCAAGGAACTTCTGGAGAGAGTTCAGCACAAGGCCACCAGGATGATCAGGGTACTGAAGTGTTTTTCTTATGAGGAAAGGCTGCATGAACTGAGGCTGTTCAGTCTGCAAAAGAGGAGATTGAGGGGATAACTCATCAATATTTTCAAGTATTTAATAGGTGTATGTCAGGAGGATGGAGTGACACTTTTTTTTCTGTAATGTCCAGTGATAGGACAAGGCATAATGGACAAAAGCTAGGACACAAAATGTTCCACTTAAGGAAAAACTTATTTTCTGATCAGATGAGGGAGTCCTGGCACAGACTGCCCAGGAAGGCTGTGGAATCTCCTCTGGAGGTTTTCAGAACCCTCCTGGATGTGTTCCTGTGCAACCTGATCAAGGTGGTCCTGCTTTAGCAGAGAGTTGGACTAGATGATCTTTAGAGGTCCCTTCGAACCCCTACCATTCTGTGATTCTGTGAAATATTTGTCATAAATGTCCTAAATATACCTGGTCAACTTTTTAGAAGGATGTTTGGATAAATGAGATCTGAAGACCATTTCCAGCCTTATTTTCTTTGATACTGTTTTATGCTTTCTGTATGTTGTCTCCTCTAGTAGAAATACTAAGTCCTTGAACATGCCACAGAAAAGAGTTTTAATCTCTTCACATCCCAAGGAATAACAACATTTTGTCTCTGACCTACTTTGTCCTTCTTGGACATATATAGCATCTTGCCTTCTTATTGCCATTTTCTACCATATCTCCCCAAGATTTTCTTATATTTTTGCTTTTCTTAAGTTGAGATAATAAATCCTACCCCTCTGTGGTTTGCATCTTTTAAAATATTCCAGACTGGAAACAAAGTACCCTCACACATAACCACAGCACAGAGTTTGTTGTCAGCAAAGCAGGGAATCCTTCCCTAACCTCAGGAATGTCCCTGGAAGATGTGCTTGCCTTCTGCTCTGTTGTGAGGAACGGTGTCACTACACTTTGGCAGACACTAACTTTAGAACAGATTCTTTAAACTTAAAACCAGAAGTTGAATATTTCTTAAGGAATTCTTTTACTAAAAATCTTTACCAGAGACGGCTTAATTGGTAAGACAGCAAGCTCCAATCAAGCTTTGTATGCTATGTAGGGTTGAGTATTGGTCAAACTTTCACCTCAGAGCTTCAGAAGGAGTTACGGACAAAGCAAGTGGTTACGTTTCCTGCTGAGCAGTGAAATAATGAAGTAACAGCCATCCAAATATTCAGCAGGTCCATGAATTGCTTAAAAACTTACCTCACTCGTGTTTCTAAGATTATCTCTCTGAAGAATTTTTAGCATAGCTTTGAATAGACAAAGTATTTGACTTTCATGTCCTTCAAATACTAAATATTTTAGTGTAGATTCTCTTTACTGTTGTAGATAAGGTCATATAATATCTTCTTTTAAGTGAAAAATAGACTGATACTGTAGCAAGCTAAAGGTTTCTCCTTCATGTAGCTGTGAGGTTCTGAATATTCTGTGTTCTTCATCTTCTTGCCTTTAAAGGTAAAAATAAATAGCAAGAGAAATGCTTTATCTGTTCTTTTTTAAAGTACAGAAGTTCAGGTGCCATTTGTTAAATGATTCTTTGCAGAAAATATGAGAAGCCATACCTTGCATGCCAAACATACCGTATGCTTGGATGCATCCTTTAGCCAAACATAGACATTTTTCTTAGCAGTGTTGTGACCACATGGATAAGATGTAGGGTTGCCATATCACAAAATCAGCTTGTATTTCTTCTATCTGAAAAGTTACCTTATAGAAACTCTCCAATTTGCACTACTTCTTAAAAAAAAAGGAATTTTTTTTTTTCCTATGTTCTTCTCCTTTCATGACAAGGCAACAAAGTTCCTCCTTTATCTCCTAGAGCCAAGAGAAGACAGCTGCTTCAAGAGCAGGCCTTAGAAAGGCACAAAATTATTTGCACTGTTTAATGGAAGAGAGGAGGTCCTGACCCATGAAAATCAGTGATTTTGATGTGGTGAAGTAGCAGCCAGATCCCTTTTGACTGTGTCTGGCCTGATTTGCTGGCTCCATGGCTACGTGGAACAATAGTCTGTGCAGGGCAGCAGGGACATGGGCAGAATTACAAGTGAGCATCCATCAAATTCCTCTGTGTGAATACAAAAAGGGTTTTTCCTCTGAGCCTTCAAAATGATTGAAAATCTCTATGAATTATTCTCTATGACTTGAGCAAGACAGCTTTGAACTCAGGATTGTCACCTGGAAGCATGACAAATGATTTTTCTCACCTATGAAGGTAGTAAAAAATTGTCGTGTTGACTTTAAGTCAGATATTGGCAAAGCTCCCTGATATATTTTGGTTTGGTGGGTTTTTTTTCAAACAGATTACTAACATTTGCTGAGTTTGAAAACAAAAATAAAACCCACATCTCCTAGTGGAAAGCTTATGCATAGAACATTTCTCCTCTGATGATTAAACTTTGTCAAAAATCATTAATAACAGGAGTGGAGGGTTATGATGGGGATTGATGATGGAGAGTGCCAGTAAGCAGTGGCTGAGTGTAATGGCAGAGGCAGTACAGCAATGTGAACATTAAAATTTGCAATTTTAAAATGGTCATATATTAGAAACTTTGGGGAAATTGACAGCAAAGTTTGCAATAGACCAGTAGCCATGGCTTTATGTCTCTGCTGAGACTCAGTAGCTGCAGCAGGTTGCGGACTTTTGGATCTTTTGGATTTGTTAAGCATTAGCTGGGAAATAAGAGTGTCATTTACTAATTTGCCACCATGGTGATTTACTACATCCTTGAGAAGATGGTCAGTGACAGTACTTCATCCACTTTTTATCTGGCAGTGGAAAATGGAAAAAGGGGAAGAAGAGTGCCAGAGGTTGAGACTTGTAGTACAAAGATCAGTACATCACTTTTAGGTGAAGCACTTCAGGTTCTCCAAAACAATCCTTCCTTGGACACGGGAAGAATCACTCCACAGGCATAGTCAATAGCTATCAGTTGCATGTTATGGGTCTATGGGATTATATATAGACAAACAATGCTGTTCCTTATAGCAGCATTTTATCAAAACGTGTGTTGTCCACATCAGACATTGAGCAAAGGCCTCCCATTTGGGAAAGTTATTGGGTATAAACTGTGTCTCACATTTGAGGTTGGCCTCACCAGGTTAATGGAGGGACTCAAAGGTCTGTATGTGCCTGAGTGGCTGTGGAGAGACACAAATGGAAAGCAAGAGGACCCAGTGTCTTCCCTGGGACTCCCAATGGTCAATCTTTTAGGGAAATCTGTATCTGAACCTAGGTAACCTCTAAAATTAAATAGAATAGGTAGGTGAAAATATCTAAATCCACCTGAATAGAAAATAAAGTATATAAGAACCTTAGTGACTATCTGCTGATGATTCTGCACTTGAAGTCTGATTTATTACTTTTTTAATACAGAATTCTCTCTGTCAGTGCAAAGGCAGTAACAATGTTACTGAAGCAAATGTCACTCCAGTCTTCAAAAAGGGCAAGAAAGAGTACCCAGGTAACTACAGACCCGTCATCTTCACGCCTATCGCTGGAAAGGTGATGGAACAACTTATCCTGGGTGCTGTCTACAGGCATTTAAAGGACAAGAGGGTCATTAGGAGCATTCAACACGATTTTACCAAGGGGAAGTTATGTTTGACCAACCTAATGGCCTTTTATGAAGATGTTACTAGGACAATAGATGGTGGTAGTGCAGTGGATGTGGTTTATCTTGATTTCAGTAAAGCATTTGACACCATCTCCCACAGCATCCTCACAGCAAAACTGAGACAGTATGGGCTGGATGATCAGGGAGTGAGGTGGATTGTTAACTGGTTGAAGGGAAGAAGGCAGAGAGTTGTGACCAATGGGGCAGGGCCTAGTTGGAGGCCTGTATCTAGTGGAGTCCCTCAGGGACCAGTAGTGTTCAATGTCTTCATTAATAACCTTGATGAGGGATCAGAGGGCACTGTCAGCAAGTTTGCTGATGATACTAAACTGGGGGGAGTGGCTGACACACCAGAAGGCTGTACTGCCATTCAATGAGACCTGGACAGGCTGGAGGGAGAAATGTAATGAAATTCAACAAGGGCAAGTGTAGAGTGTTGCATGTGGGAAAGAATCAACCCACTTACCAGTACAGGTTGGGGAATGAATTCTTACAGAATAGTATAAGGGAAAGGGACCTGGGGGTCTTGGTTGACATCAGGATGACCGTGAGCCAGCAATGTGCCCTCATGGCCAAGAAGGCCAAAGGCATCCTGGGGTGTATTAGAAGGGCTGTGGGCAGTAGGTTGAGAGAGGTTCTCCTGCCCCTCTACTCTGCCCGTGTGAGACCACATCTGGAATCTTATGTCCAGTGCTAGGCCCCTCAGTTCAAGAAGGACAGGGAGCTGCTGGAGAGAGTTCAGTGCAAGCCACAAAGATGATTAAGTGGAGCATCTCCTGTATGATGAAGGACTGAGGGAGCTGGGGCTCTTAAGCTTGGAGAAGAGGAGACTGAGGGGTGACCTCATTAATGCTGATAAATATGTAAAGGAGGATGGAGCCAGGCTCCTCTCAGTGATGTCCAATGATAGGACAAGGGACAATGGGTACAAACTGAAATATAAGAGGTTCCAAAAAAACATAAGGAAAAACTTCACTGTGAAGGTGAGGGAGCACTGGAACAGACTGCTCGGTTGGGTTGTGGAGTCTCTTCTGGAGACATTCAAAACCCACCTGGACGAGTTCCCGTGTGACTTTCTCTAAGTGGTCCTGCTCTGGCAGCGGGGTTGGACTAGATGATCTCTTGAGGTCCCTTCCAACCCTTAAGATTCTGTGATTCTGTGAAAAGCTAGACATACAGTAAATGGTCACAGTGTTGAATGAACATAATGCAAATCATGGCATATGCAAGTAATTTTACAAAAGGAGTGTATTTGGACATTAAAGAAAGAAAAGATTCTAAGGGAAAAAGGGAAGCTGGATACTATCTTTTAAAAGTAATAGCACACAATGCAGGCTTAGAGATGTTCCATAATTTTTTCTGGTATAGCCTAAGGATAAGGAAATATTATCATTAAGAAGAAGAAATTTAAGTGAAGCTGGAGATTTTAACATTTCACTTACCAATTGCAAATGCATACCATCAAAACACAGGTTTCCTATAATACACAGAGACTTTCTCTGCTTCTTTTGATCAGATAGCATGTAACAAATATACTTTCCTTCTCTGACACTGAACTGAGGAAAGTAAATAAAATCAAAACCATACTTAAAGCACTGACTCACAGAAAACTTCTATGTCAAAGACACATGTCATATTAGTCATTATAATTAAAATAATCCACACATCTGTTTTACAATGAGATGTAATGGGCCACTAATTACTAACATCTGTAGTTTTTGCTAGCAATGATATTTCAGTTTTTAAAGGCTGCATATTCTGTAGATGAATAACATGTGCAAAGGCACATTTAAAATGAAAATTTAGAAATGATAATACCCTGAATCATCCTTTGATTTTGCTTATATCAGCATTTATTGTCAGGGACTTTCTGGCTTTCCATGAATTGTCTGGTTTGCCTCCTACAGCAACCAGAACAGACATTTCCATTTTATTAACCCTTCATTCATGTAATTCTTATCTTGCTTTAATGAGCTTTGACTTTGACCTATTTTATCCTCAGTATAGTGCTAATATTACTGTTCCTGGCATTACATGGACTTGTACATTGGAGACAAAATTAGTAAGCAGCCCACAGCTGGCAGGCAAATAATGTTTTGTAGCCATGCTGTCCACACTTCCTGAGAAGTAGCAGCGTTGATGTCACCGCTGTTGAACTTGCCAGAATAATGGCTTTTGCATAGTTTTAAACTTCGGGCATGGTTTTGACTTCTGTACTGAGTCACATGCTGTTGTTTTGGTCTCTGATCTCCACGGTTGGGTTCTGTCTTGATTTCTTTACTTATGATGTTCTTTGTATGCTGTTGTGTCCACAGTATCAGGGCAGCCTGCACTCTGTAAGCTTCAGTTGAGTCTGGATGACTTTCTTTGCTTGGCAGATTCCAGATGTTTTGCCAGAGTTTATTTCTGGGTCTTTCATGAGCCTATCTCTGACTCCCCTCTGTGCATGTGTCTTAACACCAATGAAGAACTGTTCCCTTATCAGCAAGCTGGCAGTTCAACTCCTATCCTCCCCAGCTCCCTTCTCCCCACTCCAGAAAAATCATTGTTCAAGTCTTAGATTTGTTACAAACTCCTTTTCTACTTTCCATTCCCTTTGCATTAACAAATCTTGTTCAATTTTTGCATGGATTGCAGTCCTCCTTAAGATTCTGCAATCCATTTCCATTGTGAGGCTCTTAGCTGTCTCAGTTGAAAACTATTAAAACCTCAAGCATTTGAGATCCAGCTTTTCTCAGAAATACATTTACCTTGTGCCCAGTATCTTTCTGATAGTGTTCGTTGTTTGTAGATGTAGAAACTGTTCAGGTTTTCTCTAAGGTTTTTTTTACTAGTAGAGAGCTTACTCACTCCATTATTCTTTCCTACAGAATAGTCTGAGTCTCCCCTGATACTATACTTTGTCCTGAGAAAACACCAAGTCTGGGAGTCTGACACACTGTAAATGTGATACCTGAATGTGTCAGCATTGCTCTGCACAAACATCCATTGAACTGAACGTTTCCTTCTTTTTTTCCAGGACTTTTTAAAGGCATAGCCTCAGACATGCTGTGAACTCCCGTTTTTCCCCAAGACATTTACCTTCCTACCCCTCTTTTCTATCCCCCAAGATGACATTGAGGAGGAGGAAAATTAAAAGAGCTTAATGTACCCTGCAGACCAGGGCTATGAATTCCTCCCAGCTGCTTGCAGAGTGATAATGGACACAGTACAGACCAAAAAGAGACAGAGGGAATCTGTCTCAATAGTTTTTTAAGCTTCACCTACATTGCTAATGGCACCTTTGAGAGCTAACGAAATAGTTTTCAGCTATGGGTCTGGCTCTGCCTGTGCTCATGAATGTGAGTATACAAATAGTGCTGCATACTCCAATGGGAAGTTTACTTGGGCAAAACTCCCATTAAGGTCAGCTGGGCTTTCTCCAGAGCAATCCTTGCCTAATAAATCCCTTAATGTTAATAATTATTGAATTTGGCAATGTACTTAAATAGAGGAATATTTTAAATTAAAAAATGGGCTGTTCTTTTCTCCTGTCTGCACTATTCTTTCCTGAAGTAGTTCCATTAAGTTGCTCCCAGTCCTTGTTGGTGTTTAGCTGAGTGCAGAATCATGCCTCTTCTTACCACTTGAAATAGCTGATGCAAAAGCCTCAGTTTTATACTATTTATTTCAAATATGAATATATGGCTTTAAAATAGTGAGCAGTATGGCATCTAATGAGTCCTGGAGTATCTTAACCATAAAATAAAATGAAGGACAGTTTTTACTTTCCCTAAATGAAGGTGTGATGTCAGAGTGGTTACAACATCTGGCTTTTTGCCAGAGGTATAAGCTCCCTTGTCATGCTAGTGATGAGTGTCTTAAAGACAAGTCTTGAAAATCAGTCTTTCCATCAGATCTTGCTGCTTTGAGGCTTTTGTTGGTTAGTTCAGCTGTAAACGGGTACCAGTAATTCAACTGAGAGTCAGAAAAGCAGATCCTCTGATAAAAACCATTCTGTTTTCTTAAATGTGGTTTACCACAGAGTTGGCATGTATTGGCTGTGCCGCTCTGAGGGGCTGAAGTGACTTATCTTAAACTGTGGCCATTTTCCTACCACTTCTGCTGGGAGATTTGTATTTCAAGTGTAAGCGGATATACCTTGTGAGCAGCAGAACTAACGAAGGTTGCTTCCCAACAGATTTGTGTTATGTGCTTGGGTGATACTAGCTAAATCAGGCTATGGGTGTTATTAGGTGTCAGGTGATCTGTAAAGAGAAATCTAGCCTTGGGAAAAGCTTCAAATGAGGTTTTGTGTCTTCTTAGGTAGTAGGATCCATACTGCAGGGAAGACTAATAAGGTCTTTCTCTAGTTGCTTGTCTTTATGAAACGTACTGGGATGTAACTGTGTTGGAGACTTCTGCTCTTCTAGCTCGTTCTGATAGAAACTGGCCATCTATTCAAATGTTGATGGGGAGGAGGCCGCCTGGACCTGAGCTCCAAAATCCTCTGAACAAAATGATTCCCCAAATCATAGCACTTTATGGTGGATCCATGCTGTCAAACATGAACTCTGAAAGGATCTGTCATAGGCAGCTTACTAAAGATGTACAAGGAAATCCCTTGAGTTCGGTTGTTCCAGTGACCAGTTACAATGCTTTGAATCCACGTCACAGTCAAGCTGCAGCCAGCAGTTTGTAGGGATTAGTCTGCTTAATCTGACTTTACACTTTCAGTTTAGGCAATCTACATGACCTTGCTATGGCAAAGTAATTAACATTGCTTTATAACTGGGTCTGATAATCTTCTATGCCTTTTAACATCCACACAACTTAGCTGCTTTGATTTTCTCTTGATTTCGCCTCAGCATGAAAGAGGCTGATTTTTATTCTCAGTATGAGGCTGCACCAATGGCTTTAATGTTGTTGTATTAGTATCAATTGGCAGTGTCCAACAAGATTAATAGGCACAATCCAGAATGAAACTGAGAACAAATTCTTATCTGACACGTCACAGGCAGGTACTACTCTTAGATACTAGGATTTTCCCAGAAAATTGCAGTATGGAAAATAGGAGAGTTAAATCCATGTGTACTATACATTTCTGTAGTATGTCAAAATTCTCCAAGTAAATATAGAAATATTTCTCTTTCTCATTGAATTCTTACCCAAGTCAGAGAAAGCCTCCTGTTCTCCAGAGTCCTTAAGGATGTGCTTAACTCATGGAAGAAGGGATTTTAAGAAGAGTCCTGTGTATCTCCTATCAGCTGCTTCCTTGTGGAAATCAAGCCATTTATGTATACAATACCTGACTCTAGGGCAATTAAAATCTCAGCCGTAATGTTATATCAACACAGGATTCAGTGTGCCTAATGACATATTAAATCTTCTTAAATTATAGCTAAATTACAAAAAGGACTAATTTACCAAAACCAGTTAATAAATGTTTAGAAAAGGAAGCTAATTGAATTATCCCTTGTTTGTCAGAGACAGATAATCTCCTTGTGAGAAATCTCATTTTTTCTGAAGCATGATTAATTGGCCTGATGAGTCAGAGATTATGACAAATTATGCAGGAGGAGATAATAAATAAGTTAGTAGGAAGGTTTGGGAGCAGAGAGCTAGCAGCTGTTATTTGGTTTGAGGCTTGGTAGCCCTTCAGGATTCACCCTGACCCTTATGTGGTTTCCTTTCTCCTGCTGCAGACAAGCCACACAGCAGTCACAACCACCCTTTGCTCCTTTCCCTGACATGCTCTAAGCATGTATAGCTAACACAGACGGTGCAGTCACAGCTTCATCTTGTTCCCATAAAACTCAATGGAGAAATTAAAATCAAATGTAGCTGTGCTCAATTCTAAATGCATAGTGTGTCTAAGCCCTTCTATGTGGTATACTTAAGGGACTAAACTGCAGAAGTCTGCACTCTTTTAGGAAAAGGATTCAGCATATGTACCAAGACTGCTCAATTTCAGTCCATGTTGCTGAACTGTAGCTCAAGCTTCAAGCTCCTGCAATGAGCAGAGGAGAGCCAAGGCTGGGACATGTGCTGGTGCACCAAGCTGCAGGCTGCTACATCTAGACACAAGATGATGTTAAGGTGACAAATTAGGGTTTTATGTGCTTCCTCTCATGAGTATTTGATTGGTATAGGTGTCACAATCTGATCTTAATGTTTGAACTCTGTGTATGATAGTACCTGCTTTAATCCTCTTTGAAAAGTCTAACAGTTGGTAGAACTGAATGAAAAGTGTATTGATTTTGTCAATGTTATATCATGTGGGCTTGAGAATAATTTTCTGTTTGCATCCCCTTATATGTGCTAATAAAGAGGAACTAGATTTGAGTTGTGGCATTAACATTATTTGGAAAATGCTGTGAATTAGGTGTAAATTGTTTCTTAATGTACTGCACTGTCATCTGGATGAGAGTACTCAGGGGATGCAGGACTAAGTGATCTTGTTGGGTAAGCGTAAGAGTGGTCTCAATATAGTAGGGGGAAAGGAAACAGGAGCAAACTCATTGCTATTGGCATTTGGCATTAGTATGATTAGTATGATTACGCCTTTATATTTTGTGATATTTTTTACATTTATTATATAATTTCTATTTTACTATATGATTTACATTTAAATGCCAATGCACACTTTTCATTTACTCTACTCTTCTAAGTGACCTCTGCCAGTCTCTAGTGGCTCCCAGCAAGACACAGTGGACTTTTGCTGCACTACATCTTGGAGCAATTTTGAGAGGGGATACAGGGCTAAGCTTTTGCCCTTTGCAAGCCAGGAACTTCTTGGACCTGATGTGTGTCACGTGAAAGGAGCCTCCTCTCTGGTAGCCAGGAGGTTGTTTGCTGAGCTTGTGTTCGTAACATCCATAAGTATGTTCAAAATAATCGTGACGGTTTAGAGGTTTGGGGATTTTTTTAATTAGTATTATCGATCTCCTGATTTCTGATCCTTTCTGATGTAGCAGATAACAGAGCTTCTAACTGTTCTCGACGGCCTCTAGAGCAAGGTACATTTTAAATTAAAGTGAGCATTGCACAGCCACATGAAGACCTGCTGTCACAAGTGAGTGTTTCATAGCACAAAACCTCAAGTTAAATGACTATCAGCAGCACTCCGTTCTGTTGTTCCTGACTTTGCTAAAGCAGTGATTTGCAGAGATTCTATTTTCACATATCCTGCCTTTTCCCATGCAATTACTTTTTCTTCCTTCACATCATCAGTTAGTTCTCTCTTATATCTAATTCTCCTTTACATCACCACTTTGCCTATCTGAAAAGCAATTTCAATGGGACCCCAAGCCAAATCCCTGTGAATCTACCACTGTCCTCAGCCTCTTACCAAATTAATTCCATCAGCTTCTCACACCAGGATCCCCTGAGGTACCTCAGAGCCTCTACAGTGCTACTTGGGGTACTGCATCCCTTTGGCAGGAAGGAGAAAAAGCCTCCATCAGAAACAGTCACAAATGAAACAGCCAGGTACCTGTAGCCTTCGAGACCTGAGGCCAAGGGCCTTCCCTCAGGTCAAAAATGTCAACAGCCTCCCAAACGGGGGTCTGGTTTGGAATAGCAAGGTCCTAGAGCTGTCAGAGATATCCAGAGTATGAGGGGCAGATTCACCAACCAGCCTGCCCAGCTTTCACTGTTGCTTTGCTAGATTCTGTTAGAACTGCTCATCCTGCAAAGACATATCAGCCTTTACTTCTAAGTAGTTATTTTGGGATTTTATGCATTTCAAGGTGACAGCTTATTTGAAGAACTCCCTGCAGGAGCCCTTGT